>NC_059480.1:24318604-25518604 GCF_018139145.2 Gymnogyps californianus
TTGTGTAGGGCTTTGGTCAGGGTGTCTGAGCCTCATCTCACCGCAATAAGATCAAGGAGATGCTTACTATTAATGTAAGTTGCCCCACTGGGGCTACCTTTTTGTGGGACTGGGAGCGAGCTCCTTTATCGCCTTGCGCCTCGGTTATCTCATTTTGAAATAGGGATTTATCCTATATTTCACATCATACTATTAACATTTTTCAATCACTCAACAGCATTTAGCAGCAACTGTCATGATACTATCACAGGCTCTGCTTAAGTCTGCCTCAGAGGCTTAATTATTTATTGTTTCTAACACGGGAGGTGGGTGATGCTGGAAGTGCAAAATATTGCTTTTCATCACCAAAATCCCATTTCACTTCCTATGTTTTATTATATTATTTTATTTATTTATATGCTCAATTATTCTGACTCAAATACTGTTCCATAACTGAAAAGCAGTTTGGGATGCCCTGTAAGATGTCCACAAATGTTGGAAAATTATTTTGTCAGGATGGGATTTTTAATGGCATGAACCGGGTTCCTGTTGAAATCGAGTGGGAGTTGGGGGCTGAATTCCTCTGTGTCCCTTTAGCCAGGCTGTTCTAAAGCCATTTGGTTTTTAAATACAGAAGAATCATGTCGTCAAATAAATATTGCTGGAATAGAAACAGTATTACAAAACTTCAGCAACCCATCCAGAACACAATTGCTCTGATGGCCAGAAGCTGCTTGATTTCCAGCCTGGGTACTCCATAGCCGGTCCTTACTGGGTTGTTTTGGTGTCAACCTTGTTGTTTAGATTAAATAACTTCCCTTTCTGGTGCTTACCCTCCTGAGCTGTTAGTGGAGGGTACATGTATCTACTCGTAACCTTAGTTTTGCTGAGCTGAGGCAGGAAGGATGTTTTAGTCTCCCTTCCTTGGTTCTCGCTTGACCGATAACTTTGGCAGTCCTTCCTCATGCTCCAGCTTTGACTCATGCTTTTTGAACCATAATGACCAGAACTGTGCCTAGCTTTATTTGATGCATTTCTTACCAAAGCCAGGTGCAGTGAAGTGAATTCCCCCTGTCAGGAAACATCACTCCTGAGTCACCCAAGATGGTCATAAAATTATTCCATTAATTGTTTAGGGTTGGTATGATCAACCAAAGGAGGAGACCTGCCTCCTCTCATGTTTCCAGCTCTGGAACTTCAGCTTTTGGGCAGGTTTTCTTGGTTTCAGCCCCAAGCACATGTAATTTCATCCCAGTGCCACCACTCCGCTCCTCAAAGTCACTCAATTCTCCCCCGATGATATTCTCATCTTCTTCTCAAACGGTGATGATGCTCTCCTTTTTCTTATCTGTCATTAGCCTGATATCTGTATTTCCTGCCAAATTCACTACTACCACCGGCAATGTGGTATTTCTCCTTTCATAGCCATCTCCTCCTAGCCAATGTTCTACCTACCCAAAAAGTCTTTTTGCACAAATCTCCATCTTTATCACCTCAGCTAATAATTTCAATGTATTATTGCATCAAGTATTTTATTGAAATCTGAGTAGACCTAATTTTTGCCTCGCCTTATCTAGAAAAAGAAAAAAAGTACGTTACTCCCATATGATTTAACTTCTGTTAGTTCCAGGCTGCATTTTAGTCCTTTTTCTATTTGTTTCTGTAGCTTTAGTTAGTATCACTCCAAAAAGCTTTTCTGTAGCATTGTGTAGTGTTGATCAACGTGTAGTTGCACGAATAATATATAAAAATAATTATTTGGGCACATATATATGTTTATGCTGCTGCTTTTGCTATAAGCAGGAAAGTAAGGCACACCATTTTGAAAACTGGGCCCAATCTTCTCCTTTGTCTTCAAAACATTCTGCTAAAAATGTGTTGAGTTTTTTAGCAATCTTGTGGGAAGACAGGGCAAAGAAGAACATTTTTTCCCCACAAAAGAGCATTGGCTGGAATACCACATCTTTTTAAAATTCCTTTCATCTTCCAAATAAAAATATTATCTTTACGGTAAAAAGGATGTTTAATATTTCCCTACTTTTTATAGTTTTATAGTTGCCTACTGGTTTTTCTCAAATTTTCAAATTTTGTGCCAGTTTTCAGCCAGGAATAAAATTTTAAGCCAAGCTATAAACCACTGAAAGAGAAACATTGGTACAGCCTTAAGTATAATAACAATGCCTCTGTGTCCAGTATTTTGATATCTGTGATATTAATTTGTACATTTTGACTTCCTAGATACACATTTGCAATAAAATGTGCAGGATTTTTTCTAATTAGGAAATCATTGCTCCCTACTGGTTGGAAAAGCAGCTACCGCTGGTTTGTGTTATGGCTGAAATCCCAAGAAGAAACGTGGGGGCTGCTGCTGCTTTCCTCGGTTCCACTGATGTCAGCAGGAAAAAAACCTTGCTGAAGCTCATGGCAGAGCGGAGGTGTAAAAGCTGTGAGAGATCAAAACCATCCCTGTTATTTCCAGGGGACAAATGGTGGGTCCCACTGAATACAACAGGTGCTGTTTCAAGGAGAGAAGTGCCTGATGCTAAAAAAAAAATTTCACTTTCTCAACTTTATGGGAATGGCTTTCCACCGTAAGCTTAAAAAATTAAGTTAATTATCTGCTCCTTTGAAGCAGCCAGAAGTGTCACTTTTGGTGACATCCGAAGCGTTAGCATTAGCAGCTCTGACAGCTGAGGGAGTGACTGGCGGAGGGGCTGGCACCACTCTAATTTGGATAAGAGGAACCTTCAATTCCCTGATTGTTGGCCAATACTGTAATGGAGGGGCCATTTCCCCGGGCGGGCACCAGGTAGCTGCGATCATCCCACGACGGGATGGGTCGTGCTGGAGGAGTTCCCTGAGCAATACTGATTACCCTGCTCACAGCCACCTGCAGAAGGACACAGGCTGGTCAAATTTCTGAAACGGGCTTGTTGTAAGACAGCGTGTGAGCTCAGTTTGGGCTGCGTTTGTGTTTCTTTTGGTCTTTCTCTGAGCTCTGTCTTTTTTTTTTTTTTGGAGTACTGGTGATGTTACTATACAGTTTTTATATATATTATATGTATATAAATTTATATATATAGTGTTTAAATACCTGGGCGTTAAATTTTGGTGCAGCCCGGGCTGTATCCCCTGCCTGGCGTACAAAGGCTCAGCCTGCTGGTTCCCATTGGAGTTTGCAGGTGTTCAAGTTACACAGCTCACCAGATTCAGCTGTGAAAAGCAGGTATAAAATTGGCTGTGGGTGCTCAGGAGTTCTTGGCTGGTGTCTGTGGTGCTGGGTGGAGGTTAAAGCCCCTTCTTTACCTCTCAAGCAGGTAGGCCGTTTTGCTAATTTTATTTAGTCTAAATGTTTAGGCTAAGTTCTTGTGCAAAAGTTTTAAACTTCCTCTAAGCTTGGTTTATGTAACCCTGTAATTTTAATAGAGTAACAATCTTTCAGCTTCTCCCTCTACATTTATGTGTCTGTAAAAAAAAAAAAACAAACCCCAAACTTTCCCTTTTTCTCTTAATGTTAAAACGGTAACTGGCCTCTTATGGTCTGAGCCTTATGCTGTTTACTGGCTGTATGGTGCTGCTCTGAAACCAATGTTCTTAGCAAAATAGGCGTGTAGAAATTTTGATGGCAAATTTTTCTTTAAATTTCTTTAAAGAAAATGTCTTTAAACTTATTTTCTTTAAAATTTCTTCATTTTTTAAAAAATCTAAATCTTAAAGTAAGATCAAATACAAGTTCTTAATCTGAGTGGCTCTGACTGTAGAGGAAAGTCTGTATTTGATGTCTTAAGCTCATGCCTGAAGAATTATCAAGAGGGGCATGTACTCTGGGGAGACCTTATAGCGGTCTTTCAGTGCTTAAAGGGGGCCTGCAGGAAAGATGGGGAGGGACTCTTTATCAGGGAGTGTAGTGATAGGATGAAGGATAATGGCTTTAAACTGAAAGAGGGTAGATTTAGATTAGATATTAGGAAGAAATTCTTCACTGTGAGGGTGGTGAGGCACTGGAACAGGTTGCCCAGAGAGGTTGTGGATGCCCCCTCCCTGGCAGTGTTCAAGGCCAGGTTGGATGGGGCTTTGAGCAACCTGGTCTAGTGGAAGGTGTCCCTGCCCATGGCAGGGGGGTTGGAACTGGATGATCTTTAAGGTCCCTTCCAACCCAAACCATTCTATGGTACAACAGGAGGGAAAAACTCATAGAAAGCTCTATGGGCACCACTCCACTGCCCCTGCTGTATTTCCTGGTTTGGTAAAAAACCAGTGATCTTCACCATTATTGGAGTGGCACACTTCATATGCTGAGTGGGAATTGTGCCTGTGTAACTGTGAACAGTGTTTTCTTAAGGTGACTTTCAATATTTTATTATACCAAAGCACCTATGGAACAATTCATTAGATCAAAAATTGTGTGCTTAAACATTGAATTCTTTCATCTATTCTGGATACTTGGAATTCTCCCATCTTTCACAAACATCTAAGCCTTTCTCATTTGATAGAAGTGAATAATATCAGGCTATGGGTTCATTGCTTAATATACACTTGTTGGTTATTTTCACTTTGTTCCCTTCAGTAGCATCTGATTATCGGTTTAAATGGTGGAAAACTTGATTAGGAAGACAAATAATAGTGATGGAGTGAAGGACAGAGACATAACTCTATTCCTATGAAATTTAGTCGCTTGTTTTAGAATATTGTTAAACTTCCTCAGAGGTTACTGCAGGGGGAACCTAAATTGCTCCATCTTGACCTCTAAAGTATCAATAATACTTATAAATACAAGATGTACCTGGGGAACACTTCAGACATTGTCTGCCTTAGTGGAGAAATGATGGCTTATCCCAAAAACAGCATCTGCAAAGATGGTCTTTGTAGCTATGCTTGCACTTTTTATGGTGGAGAACATGAAGGCCAGGCAGGAGCTGGAGTGACCTGAAATACCAGCTGCTCAGAGTTTCTGTTATTAGGATCTTGCCTTCCATAAGATAAACTCACCTGGAGTGAAATGCTCCTTTAATGTCCCTCTCAAATACCATGCTGAGGATTTATATCTAGTGTAGGACTTTGTGTAGGATTTTCAGCTACATGTGTAAGTCTTGGTTTAACTACCCTGCCTTGATGTAAGGGATACTGGAAGCAGTCACTCCTAGGTAGTAATCCAGAGTTGCTTTATTTTCAAAGAAGTGCAGATTTACCATGTTGGCTACAGAGCAGAATGGTTTTAGGTTGGAAAAATATTTAGAAAAAATCCCAACTGTACTGCTCCAAAATGGAGTACCCTGTGTCAAGATATCTGTGGGTGCCTGGTGTCACATAGAGTAAGTCTTAGTGTGCCATCAGTAAATGGTATGAGATTTATGCCCGTATCAAAATATCAGTGAAACGATATTGTTAGCTGACTTGCCGTGGAGAAAATTACATCCTGGGGAATCAAGAGGTCATCTGCTCCCCAAAGTAAGTTGTTGACTAATCAAAGTGGAGACATAGCACCTTCTTTCTGATATTTGCTCAGGCCACGTGTTAGCTTGGCTGGTGCATGGAGAAGAGACATCTGTGCTGTGGGAATTACTGGTGGCAGGGGCTTAGTAGGTGATGTGTCTCTCTCTGAGCTGCTAATGAAGCAGTGCTCTGGTATGATATCTGGGTGTTGTCATTAAGGTACAACTGGGTCATATTTTTAAGTGTTGATCTGTAGATCTGTAACCACAAATACTTATTGCTGAGTTGTGTTTTAGTAAGAGTTCAGGTGTAGTCTGCTTTCTCCATGCTTTGCAGCTTTAAATAAAGCATTGGGTTCAAGAGAAGGGCTTGTGATAATAGTGTGATGCTGGTGGTTTGGTTTTTTTTTTTTTTAATTTTAGATGTGAAACTGCTTGTGGTTTGAGAGCCCCTCTCTGATCTGATAGCAGAGACTTTAGATGCTGTGATTGTGTCCCATCTGCACTTTAGGTGTATGCGTTCATGCTAACTAGACACCTCTGTGGGTTTAAATGGATGTGTTATTTATCAAATCTGTTTCTAATGCTGACTGCATAGTAAAACAGCCAAAACTCTTAAAATTAGCAATAAATTCATTTCACTGAGAGGAATGAGTGGCATATTTGCATATTATGTATGGACTTTTCTATGGCTTTTTAGGATCATTTCAGATTAAAGGTGGACAGAGTAGTTTCCTAGGAACCTGGTACTCATGTGGGATGTCTGTAAAAACAAATTGCTGGGAAGCTGCTGATTACTGTCTCTGTTCTGGGACTGGTCTGCCTGGGTAAGAAGCCAAATCGCAGATGGTGTTTGGATGGATGACTTCACCTCCAGTGGGAGGCTCTCTGCAAGGTCCTGGATAGCTGTTGCTATTTGGCAAAGTCTAATTCTGGTGAGAAGGATAAAATACCTACGTTGGAAGGAGGTTATCAGGAGTATTGATAGCTTTTTACATATACCTACATAGTCCAATAATTAGTAAAATATGTAGAAAAAAGAGCTTCTACTGTGTGTCGTAACTTGCCTCAGAGATCCATTAGTAAGACAAAAATCTTGTTCACATTAGAATAAAAATTATTTGCACAACTGGTTTAGCAGCACCATAAAATGACTCTACAAAATGCCAGAAAAGTTCTTATGCTGCTTCGTGCCTACAGTGTGGAGGCCAGAGAGCGAGCTGGGCTCTGGGCATCACATGGAGAACACTTCTGCATCCCAGCATGGACAGGGGAACAGGTTGTTCCTATGCCGGTGAGGATTGCTCCCTTCTGGGCAAGGCTATTTGTTAGTGGATGTTGTAGTCATTTATAAAAGAGCAATCCTATTTTCCTACTATCAGAGCTCCTAAAAGGGCCTGGGTCCAAGCAGGGACCCATATGGGCATGGTACCAAGCTGGGAAATCCTTCAACTTTGGGGTGCTTAACAGCAATTGCTCCCTGTGTTATGTGCTTTCAAACTGGAGTGGTGAGACGGCCTCCACTGCCATGCTGTAATATGAAAAGGGGGTGATCAGGAGAAGTTATTAACCCAGCCCTGTGCTTACATATAAAAAAACCTTGCATGGAGGCCAGTGTGCTGGAGGAGGACTTGTTGGCTTGGAAAGGAAATAGTGATTTCTCTTGTGCTGGTGGCTAGTGTTCACATGGGCAGCATGCAGGGACCATTTAAGTGAAGAGCTGGAGTGCTTTAGGGAACAGGACAACCATGTGTAATCCACTTTTGTTTTTTAGTGCATACTCCACTTATTTAAAAAATCTGTTTAAAAAACCCCAAACCTTCCTTAATAGAATATTGCTTCTTAATGAATAGACCCCCTTGTTATGGGACAGCTTAGTGCTGTTAACATTTTTCTCTCTTGTTTGGCTTTATTAGGTGCTATCTCCCATGGCTATCTGTAAAGCCAATTAGTGGAGAAAATAACAGCCATATTAATCTCCCAGAGCAGTGCAAGAAAAAGAGTCATAATATCATAGGGAAATTGTTCTAAGTGTGAAAAATTACCCACTTCGTCTATTTCATTTTTCTCAAACTCCAAAATTAATCACTTTCTGAAAAAAAAGATATATTTATCTCTGTATAAAGGGAGAGATTTGATGAATGCTAAAGACAAACCAATAGAGCTTTAATAAAAATGTATATGTCCATAATCCTATGAATCCTATTCCAGCATGTTAAACTGCTGATTTGTATCTCTGTGTCAAATATAATTACAGGCAAACAGGAGCTGTGTTATAATATCTATTAATCAAGATTATAATTAGGGTTTTAAGAAGCTGCTTGCTCGAGTTGGGAACTGCAGCAAGGAAGTGCCAGAGCTGCTGAGCCTTCAGTGCATGGCACCATTTGCAGCCTGGGCACAAGCCTGATGGATGCTGCTGCCCAGCATCTCACGGAGAGCAGACTCTGCTGATGGGAGATGACTACAATCAAGATGAGGTTCAATCTATATTGCACCGTATATTTGGGGACGTGAATGGGAAAAGTGGTCACTAGCTGAACAGATGCAGCCATTCATGCCAAGTCAGCAAAAAGTCTTGATTTTTTGGGAGGGTTTCATGCCATTTAGGTGACTCCCATTTGGTAGTGTTGGATCCTTGCTTAAAATACTCGACTGAAGAACATCTTAGCTCAGTTTGTGTTTCCCAGAATGGGCGGTAAGGAACTGTGCAGCAATTGCTATAAATAATATTTTTGAGCACTTATGACCTCTGTAAGTGCCATACAAACAAAATGAGGTTTGGAAAAGGGAGGGGACTGGTGAGCTTTTGTTGTTGGCACAAGAGAAGGAACTGATAAAGGTAGGCTCAGAAAGCCCAATCCGCTATTAAAACAGTTGATGATCCAATATTTCAACACATCCAGTTTCTTTGGCCCTCAAAACAGTAAGCTTAAATGGTTAGGTTGTTTCTCTCCTAGAATTTTTTTTTTTTTTTCTTTAAAAGACTGCCTGATGCTCATGAGTTTGGCAAATTTGGATCATCTCCTTTGTCTGCTTTCTCTCCCTTTTTTTTCTTTTGTTTTTTTATTCTTGTTTGTTCTCCAGGCATATTTTCCTCAACTTCTACAAGGTCTAGTCATAACAAGCTGAACATGGCGTGAATGTTCCCAGCCTCATTTTAACTAAATTATCTACATTTACAACCTCGGTGTCAGAGCTCTGAACAATGAAAGCTTGCCACCGAACACATGAAACAAAAATGAAATTAGCCAGCAGTAGGAAACTACAAACAGCTGAGGCATTCAATTGTTAGCCATTTGAAGGATTAACTTCTAAATCATGTAGAGCTCCCTTGGTAGTTTAGCTAGTTGGGCACTCAAGGGTATATAAAAACACACTTTAAAGTAGAAATGTATTTCTTTACCTATAAAAAAGAGATTTATTGGCAGGTTGTGATATTATTAATACTGGATTTTTCTGCCATCGTCTGTAGTACTTAATCACGCTTTCTTTTACTTTCTACATACACTTTTCTGTTGTCCCAACAAAAGACAGTGCAGATGAACTTGGTGTTGGGAGACAAATGACTCTATTAACCTAGAGATACATTTAACCCACTTAAGTCGGTAAAAACTGCCTACTGTATGCAGTTCTTGTACGTGAACAATTTCCTCCTATGGATATTTATCCACTAGATGTATAAAATACTCCTCTGGTCTTAAATATTTGTATCCGGTTGTTATTATACTAATAATTATGGAGAATTCTCTATATAGTATCACTCTACTGAAACCCAAGATATGCCAGTGAAATAGGTTTTTTTTTTTTAGTAAAAGTTGGTAAAAGATTTTCTTAGTTAATTCATTGCAAAGAGTCGCCAAGAGCTTAATCAGAACCATGAGAAAGGGAACTCTACTAATTATGGTCATATGTTTATTTGAATTCAGTCTTTTCCCTGTCACCTGAGAACACTGTCATGGGCCTATGGAACTTCATAGGGGAAAAATTCCCCAACTCTTTCCTTAATGTCTCTTTCAAACAAGATCCTGAAGTCTTCAGACAAGTGTTTATTCAATCAAAATCCTTCAGATTGCACAATTAAGATTGATGAATTTTATAGCAGTCTTTTTCTTTTTAAATGAATAGCACTAAACAGAGGTGACTTCCTCTCCTAGCACAGACTTGATAATGAAGCCACTGAATTTACTTATAATATAAAAATATATTTGTCCAGAGAGTCTTTTGCAGTAGAAGTCCAAAGCAAGGAGCTCATTTGGAGGAAAAAAGAAATAACAGCAGCAAAAACAACACAAAGCTGAAATAAAGGGGAAAAATGTAGAATCACAAAGAAAACCTAAACAAATAAAGTGCAAAGAGAGAGTGACAAGCGCACTCAGCCCCTGGATTGGTTATGGATGAGACGACAAGTATATGATGAAATTAATGACCCTCTGTCAACTTTTTAGATCTCACTTTTAAAGAGAATGGACCAAAAATCAATAGCCCCCAAACCACTAGTACTCCAGTGAACCAGTTTATCATTTATCTTACTGCTGGCACTCATATAGAAAGTGCAGCCAAGCACAGCATAGGACTTTCATTGGTAGTCATCATTACCTGCAATGTTTGAACACTCCAGTTAAAGGTCAAAGGTGTGCGGTACAGCTCCTCTGAGAAGTACCTATTTGAAATTACCAATATCTGTGTATGGCTTATCCATGCTCTGCACTACTGTTTCCCCCCCTCCCCGTGCATTTCGCCTTTCTGAGCTTTACCTGCCGGCTGAAGCAGAAGCAGTGGGGCTGCAGCTCAGCAGCAGTGGCTCTGCACTCAGGGTTAAGGCTGAGCTGACGTTTCCATTATCCGTTCTGATTCTCGAAACGTTGCGTCTTGGTTATTTCTAGTGGCATCAAGCTGAAATCACTGACATATGAGCTAACACCTCTAATGAAAATTTTTCTCTGCTCTCCACCCTCAAAAAAGTTTTAGAATCATATTTAACATCTGGGTTTTAGATGCTTACTTTAAGAAGTCCAAAGCAGACTCGGCTGAATTTAAAGTCTATGTATTGTAAATGACTTTTCTGGTATCTAATCCTAAATCTGGAGGGCTAGCAAGACCAGTTTTTAACAAAAAAAAAAAAAAAAATCTGGGGGAGGGGTAAAGTGTTAAGATTACCTTTTTGTCATTTCTGGTAAGCCAGTTGTTATTGTTGTATGACTGCAGTGACATCGGGGTGAGTTGTACCGGTTGTTCCGCACACGTAGTAGCTGTTGCCTTGAAATGTGCATGGTCTGAAGGGATAAACTGGGATAAAATAGGGCAATAAACATTCTCCCCTCACCTGCTTGGTGCCTCAGTTTCCCATCTGTGTAAGAGGCAGTTTTCAAAAATGCCTGAGTTAGAAACTACTTGTTCTTGTGGGAAAGCTAATGAAGTAGAGACATGAATACAGGTTTCCTGATCTATCTTCCAGTGTGGTGACCAAGGATCCCTCTGGGCTGCTGGTGTTTGATGTTCAAGCCCTGTCAGAGGGGACTCAAGCTGGCACCTTCCCAGGTGCCTATGTCTGTGTCATGCTGTGGCTGGGGATGTGGCTCAATGTGTTTTGTCCATGTAACTGGTCTGTCTGTGCACTGTGGGTACTGGGGACTTCCTCCTGGGCTTCTGTGCGTATCTACGCATGCTCACCCATGCCCGTACACAGCCAGGGCAGGTGCTGGTCACATTGGGATTGAGATGAGTGTGCAAACAGGGCTGCACTGACCCCGTGTGTGAGCCTGTTTGTGTCTCCTCCTCATGCATGTGCCAAAGGCATGGTCAAAAAGTCTGCCTTTACAGAGCCAAGGCACTCTGAAAATGCTGGCACAGCTGAGGGAGAATAAAATATTTCCTGCCACAGCGCTGTGGGAAGGACAGCAGCTGCCCTGCGCTGCTGCAGGCAGCAAGGTATTTTAATACTTTTTTTTTATAGCAGAGAAGTTTTTCTCCAGATATCTGTAGCCATTGTGTGTGGGGATGCTGCCCTGGTCTGCGGGAGGGGAAGCTGTGCAGCCACATTTCCATCGATTGCCATGGGAAAACACAGTGGTGGCCGTGGGAGGTGGAGTGTCCCAAAATACACCCTCACTACTTGATGGGTGTAAGGATGTGTTGCATGTGCCAGGGAGGCAGATAGAGGTTTTGAAGGACTTGGAAGAAAGGTTGTAAATAAATAGAAGGTTTTGCCTCAGCAAAAAATTCTGTTACAGACAAGAAAGATGATGCAGATTTCCTACTGAACGTGTGTGTCCTTAGCACCAACGTGGTGGTTGCAGGCTGAGGAATTGGTTGCAATGGGGAATAGTGTTAAAATGAAAAAAACCAAAACAACATCTCTATACAATAAAAATGTTTAAGGAAAAGAATACCTCTAGACATAATGTAATACGTAGGTGAGATGAAATACGAGGCCAAGAGCATCCATATGGCAGCACTTAGAAAGGACCTGCTGTGTCTTCAGTATCGCCATGCCGATGCATGAAGGCCCCAGCTCCTGCTTTTGCAGGTCCGAAATGCGCTGGTATCTCAGTGCCTCTCCACCTCTGACTTGCCATCCCTGCAGCATCTGAGAAGCGTGGTGGGGGCCTCTGTCCCTCGAACACTGGGGCCGCAGGTGATTTTGCTTTGTTGCAAAGGAAGTTCTGGTTTTTCTGGCCTCCTGATGCACTGTCATTTTGGTCTGCCATTCAAAAAGGCTTGTGCAGTTATGTGCAAATCACAGCAATTCCCTTTAAGTCTCCCTGTCTGCCTCTTCATATTGAGTGTAAATGTGGTCAGGCAATGTGAGGCACAAATACTGCATCTCTAACAGAAATTGCGTGCACATTTTTGCTGTTCAGCTCTGCACCTCTGCTGTGCTAAAACAACTGGCTGTTGCTCTCCCGTATGGGGCATGATACAAGGACAAGCATTAAGGGTAGTAGTGGACAGCAGCGAAGGGAGAAGCACCATGTCCTTGGAGGGAGTGGGACTGACAGCATGGAGCATTGCTGAATTTCAAGTGAGGTGTGCAGGCAGCAAAGTTTAAGCTCCTTGTAATGTACTTCAGATCTGCTGGGCATGAGCAGTGGTACAGGATGCTCCAACTGCTGAGTGAGGAAATGCATCTGATGCTGGACACGGGTTTGAGTGCAGGGGCTGAAGTGGAGCATCAGCACATACACCAATGTGATGGGCAACCAGAGACTTCAAGGTGGCAGCTCAAAAGAGCTAAGATTTCAATTTATTTTTGTGCCTAGAATTAATTTTGTTGGTGGATGACTGTTAGAAGGCTCAGAAGAGGGAAGAGAGTTTGCATACACAGGTCACTGGGATTTAGTGCAACTTCCACTGATGTCAATGGAAAAACTCCCATAGCTGTGAAAGTGGGGGCTGGATCTGCTGTGGGTCTGTCTCAGAGCTGCAAAGTCAGCAGGTAACATTAAAACCACCATCAGTGCCCGTGAACAAACAAGTAATCTCTTCAATATTCAGTCTTTTTTTTTCCTAGCATATTAAACCCATATTTTATCCTTAAGAGTGAATAGAGACAATTACTTGAGTCACACCTATCGTATCCTGTTTGCTTGTACAGTAAGTGCCTGATACCAGAACAGCAAGCTCACATTGTGTGTTCCTTTCAAACAGAAAAGGCAAGTTGCTTCAAGTAGAACAATCCTTGTACTAATTGCAACCATTTCAAGTTTGCCACTCCAGGCTGGTTTCCCTGAATGAACATGCTAATCTGTTAAGACTTGTAATATGTTAAGACATTTAATAAATATTTTCTTTTTAGTTTTTCTTTTTTGTTTCACAACCAGACCAGAGACTCTTCGGTGGAAGAAACTAGGAAAGTCTTGTTTACTTTGACGTTAAATCACTCTGTATTCAATGTGGCAATAGCTTAGCTCCAGGGGATGCTTGATAAGACAGAGGAGAAAGGGATGATCTCTGATACAAGCCTGTTCCTGCTTTCCAGCAGAAGTGCTTGAACCAGTTTGCTACTGCATCCCTCCTTACGGAGGGACAGGCACCATCACACTTGCATCCGGTGCCAGATGCATCTACATTTCAAAGCTTTTATGATCCAGGCTTGCAATTTTAGTCAGTTCACCAGAAAAAAAGGTGTTTTCCTTCCCTGCCTCCATGAGCAGTACCAGCATCAAACTATTGTGTTTACCAATTTGTGCTTTTATGATCTGTGTTTCTAATTCTAAAGTGAATGTTAAAATCTGGGTCAGGACAATGAAAACTTGCAAGCTGATCTAACGAGCAGAGCTTGGAGCTGCTCTTTGGAGCGCCTTTTGGAGTGCATATTTTCCTGCTGTGGGCAGACTGTCCTTCTTTGCTCCCCCTGCCCACAAGCGGCTCATCGGAGTGTTGTTCCCTGGTGTGGCTGATGGGTCGTGGGCCGGTGGGGATCACATGTGTCCCTGCTGTCATCCTCCCTCTCTGCAGGAAAGGGGCACCCCAAGTTGCTACCTGCACTGAGATTGTGTAGGATAAGTAATTAATAGTGTCGGTATGGCATTAAAAAGGAAAGGAAAAGGCTTCTCCTATTTTAACTCAGAAGGGTCATGGCTACTTTTGTGCATATTAACCAGGAATCTTTCTCTTTAAAATCGAGTATTGGACATGTTGTGTGTATTATAACTTAAAAGCTTCAGTGGAGCTGCATTTTTGAGAGTTGTATTCATTCTGGAACTGTACCACAATTCATCATATTAAACTTCATTTGTTGGAAGCCTTGCACTGGAATATGGGCTTGATCTCTAAGGAAGTGCTTCATTTCTGTATTCCTTACCAATAACAGCACACAGCACTGTCTTTTTATTACTCTGTGGCTAGCACCATTCATATAGTGCATTTCTACATCAGGGCTGGAGAGACCCCCATCCTGCTGAAAAATTTAGACGGCTACAGCAGTAATCAGAAATACCAATAAAGTGTCCCTGGTTCTAGGTGGTGATGTGGGATGGAGGGAGAGAAAGATATAAAAATGAATCATGATGTGAGACAGCATTGCTCTGGCAACTGCTTCAAAACCTGAGTGCAGTGAGACCATATAAAGGCTTGAGAATATTCCTATGATCCTAAAGAGACCTGCAAAGACATTGCAAACTCATCAGGCGGCCAGTGCTGCAAGGAGGAGGAGAAATGCTGTTTTGAGTCATTCATCCCCAAACAACAGATGTGCCTTAACCTAGAAATAGGTAATATGGCTTCCAACTGAGGTGAGCTGCTTTGGATAAACCTGGTTAAAAAACAACCACACATTTAATGCAGAAAGCTGTCGAAGGTGTAAAGAATGGCTAAGTAAGTGAGTGGGACACCATTAATCTTGGTTTGTTTCAGCACTACATCTTTAGCTGTTGAAGGAAAAAAAAACCTTACTCCTAGCTCATAACCTGAGTGTTAAAACTGATGTCCTCCCCATTAGGGCCTGTAAGCTCATTAGCACATGGCAATTTATCCTCTTTTATTTCTTCTCAATTATCCTATCATCCATTGTATCTGGATCTGATTACCCTTTCCCAGAGTCAAACATTATCTTGTAAATCATTTGCTTTAAGTCTAAGCCTGCCATTGCATTGCCCAGGATTTGCTTAGGCAGGTAATAAATCAATTAGCGTTAAACTTGTGGCGTCATCAATTTTCTTTCCTTGTGACTGAAAAAAGGAGTACCTGAACTTTGCGAAGCTGTATCAAATTTCCTTACACCGTCCACATTGAGATTTCCCTTTTCTTCCCTTCCTTTCCCCCACGTCCCAAATCAATATCAATATACTTTGTACTAAACTGGAGACGAAAGCAGTCAGGGAAACCGCTGTGGACCCAGATGGAAAGTCTATGGAAAGAGTCTTGTTGACTTGGGATCCTTTGGATCAAGCCCCGGGTGAGACCTCTGTAGCCAAGGGGCTTCTGGGTTCTGCTATTTGATAAACATCAAAACCTGAATAGTGATGATCGTCTAGCACAACAAACCTGCGACCTCAGGAATGTGAAAATAATGTGATATCCCTGCCCTTCCAATGTTAGGAGGGATCTGCTGGTGCTCTGCCAGCCCCATGCTGCCCCAGGGCTGCCTGTGCTGGTTATCTCCAGTGCTTCCCTTGGGTGCAGGCAGCCCCAGGGCAGTGGAGGCACGGTGCTGTGCTCCTGTCCCCGCTCCTTCCCCGAGGCTGAAGCAATTGGTGTGGTCAAAGTGTCTCTGCCTAAAGTGGTGCTTTGGCACAAATGCAATCCAGAACTGGTGTGGACAGCAGGAGCATAACTGGCTTTCCTCTGCTCCTACGTGCTCCTCCTCTGGACTTGCTCCCGCAACTTTTTGGCAGATCCCCAGGATCTGATCTGACAGTTACAACAACATTTATTAGCTGTAGTCTGGGCAAATAATGCAAAGGGAAACATTTCTTACACCCTTTGCATATAACCTACAAGGGCAATTGCTGAATCAGCTTTCTCGTGTTCCGATTTTGATGTATGCAGCCCCTACAGTATTATGCCCTTTTTTCCACATTAAGCCTTCAAAATGGGAGATGTAAAAATTTTAGCAATGTTGATTTGCAGTGCTCCAACCACAAACTAACTGCATGTGAGACCTGTGCCGAGACCCATGCAGCAGAATACCTGAGATTAGGTTTATCCAGTTGTGTTGCTTATTATGAGACATGTATTAAAAAGGCCCAAAGAATTGACTTAAAATACATTTAAAAAAACCAAAAAGCAGACTTGTTCAGACATGGACTTAGATATTAGGGCTTGGAGTGCTAACTCCTGTGGAACACATATTGTTCCATAACTGCAAATTCTCCCTGAAACTGTTGTATCTTCCTTTGAAGGAGCTGGTGCTGGCCACTGCCAGAGATCGTATGGGGTCATCCAGAGCTCAGATCTGGAGTCACACATCTCATCATCTTGTGATGCCTGCTGAACCCAACTGTTAAGGCATGGGTGTACAGATTGCTGATGGACGTACCCAGGGCTCGTTCAGTGTCTCTGGGCCATTGTTTCTATGGAAGAAAGTTCTCCTGCTTTTTTTTTTTCTTTTGTTTCAGGGTTTAACTGGTTATTGCTGTGCCTTATATTTTGGTTGCTTCACAGTAGTTTCCATGACTTCTTAAAAAAAGTGTAGTAGGAAATAAGAAATGCGTACATACAGGTGATATAAGTTATTCATTCTGAAGAGAGCTCATTAGAGGTGCCTGGCTGTCAGTAGTGGGGGTTAGTATTTGGTTTTGTGGATGTTAGAAGGTTTCCTACGAGTTCCAGTTGTTGACTCAAGTTCACCCCAGTAGGTAATCCGCAAGTGCAGGTTTCCAGAGGAAAGGCCTGAGGAGTTTGTGCCCTGTCCTGTCCTGCCTCCCCCATTACTGCCAACTGGGGAAGGTGCCTGCATCTCCCTTCTCCTTTCTGTGGCATGTCTGCTGTTGCTCTCTCCGAATAATGGAAACTTGTCTTTGCTTTTAACCATGTATAAATGGACTAGTGCAATTGCTGCAACTTCTTCAGCTGTTTTCCTAAGCCACATGTTACACAATTTTTGTGATTCCAAAGGCATACAGGGTCTTGCTTTGATCAGCTGGCTGGTCACAAGTAGAGGTGTCATAGCATCTGAGCCGCAGAATAGAATTGCTTGGTCCATTCCTGAACAAATCTGCAGAAGACTCATCTAAGATGGGTGATAGTGTATTTTACAGATATTTTCTAACTAGAGAAACTGAGGCAATCAGCAACGAAATGGCAAGGTCATGCAGCAACTCTTTGGCAGAGATAACAACAAAGAAGCCCCAATTCTCAGTCTTGTGGTGTAACTCCCAAGAGTAATATTGTTTATATCTCCCTCTCTTTACATCCTCCCCTTATAAAGTATGTAAGAATAAAAGAGAGAGAGCAGTTCTCTTCCCAAAAATTAGGATTCAAAATGGGAACTTTTTGAAAGTTTTCATTAAACATCCCCAGGGATGCCAGATATAAGGCATTTCCTGGGACTCTTAAAGGTCATTTGTTGAACAGTTTCTTCTAAGCATATATGACAAATTATTCCCTTGGCACAATAAACAGGACTCAAGCCCTTTAATTATAATATAGCACTCAATATCTGTAGACATTTCAACGTTTCCTATGTATCCTACACATTTCATTACAAGGAAAGGTTGAATAGAATTAAAAGGGTGACGTTACCCAAAGATTGGTAGTTTACCTGTCCAAAAGGGAAAAGTCGCAGTACAAATGAGCACAAAGGAAAGAAGGGTCCAAAACAAGTTTTGATTGCAGAGGAGACTTGGATAAGAGAATTTTTATTATCTGCAGCTTTTAGCCTTATTTACCATCAGGCTATCTTGCCACAAGCATGCTTTTTAGTTCTGACAGCTCTGAATTATGACCATTGTGGGATCCTATCTCATTAACTGAAATGGGAGAATAAAACATCAAACAATCATAAAAATAATTTGGCACTGTGAAACCACTTAGGAGCAGCTGTCAAACAGGTTGGAAGATAAAGTTCTAAATAAAAAGAATAGAGAGAGCTGCAATGTCCTGCCATATGCTTCCTCTGCATTATAGACTCCTTAATAATATGAAGTGCCTGTGTTTATGCAGAATAGGCCAGACACTCCATATATGATATTGATTATGCCTTAACCCCAATTTAGTAAAGACATACTCCTCCTTTTCCTAATCAGATATTGCAGAAGCAGTTTTCTGAAAACGTCCCTAATGCCAAGACATATTTTATCTCCGAAGGCTGTGGCAAGAGATAGGGCTTTGTCTTGCCTGTTGTCATGGCTTGGAGCCCAGTTTTAGGACAGCAAGGCCCCTGTGGGGCTCTTCTCCAGCAGTTTTCATCCAGCAATTCAAAAACATACATCTTTATCAAGCTGTTGTTGTCAGACAACATTAGATAATTAATAGGCCATTTGTCAGCCTGCACAAAACATGTTAAAATCCCAAACACAATCAGGACAAATATAGTTGCCTGCTCTCTAAAGGCTTTTTGTTCTGACATGCAGGCATTGCAGGCAGATATTTACTATTAAACAAGACTCATTATTAATCACATCTAATGTTAATTAATTAAACACCTCTGTGCATTGAGGGCTCTCTGTGACTTTCAATTGTTTTAAGGAGCTAATTGGTAACTTAGCAGTTTGCATGGAAGTTGTTTCTTGTTCAGCTCCCATCAACTTTTTCAACTTAATAGAATAACCTTGTTCATTAAAAAAATATAAATAAAATGGGATATTTTTAGCAGTGTAAATTAATATTGAAGTAAGCCCACATCCGAACTTTTTAGGGAAGGTGCTATGATTTGGTTCAGACCCAGCTTTACCGTTGGCATTGCTGAGTTGGGGCAGATGTGTAGATACAAAGCTCTGAGGTCTGAAAGCCAATTAGATGGGATACAATATCATCTGTATTTGGCATCATGCCCCCACAGCCCAAGCAGAGCGGCTGGCAGATGCTGACCACCTGGAGACACCACAGCAGCCTTCCTGAGCTACCAGCACTCAAAGATAGAGCTGCTGAGGAGCAGTAATTACAGAGATGTCTTTGAAAACTCTGATGCCTCTACAGTTTGGTCCTAATTCTCCTTAGCCCTACACCTTGGCTCATCATTGAGCAGTGGAGAATGAGTGTTGCTCCTACTGGTCAAATGCCACCAAGTCTGGTTTGCATCCTGTTTGCCTGATATGTTTGACTGCCTGAGGAAAGGAGCTATTGAGAAGCAGACCCTTTCCACTTAAAGATGCCCTTCTTCTAAATGCTGTTTGTTCCTCGTGAAAGGAGAAGAGAGGCAGGACTTGCCAACACAGGTTAGATCAGCGATCCACGTGGAAGTCAACCAGGCAGTGCAACACTTGAGCAGTCACTTTGGCTGTGGAATTCCTGATGAACCAAACAGGAGGGCCGTGGGCTTACAGGCTGTATGATTTGGCCCAAGAGCTCCACCAGGCTGTATGTGCCACTTGATAGCACTGCAAACAAGTATCGCTTTTTTCTTTATGTTTTTTCTTAACATGCCTATTTTATTCTACACTCTGAATGTGCCTTGGATGCTGTGATGGCTGGTTGTGCCAAGTAAGCACGTGGTGACTAAGCATCCACGTAAGAAGAATTAGCTTGGATAACTAAAAAACCATTTTGTAGAAATGAGGGGGGGAGTACTGCTTAATTACCTGTTCCTAGAAATTTTGCTCCTGCAAAAATTCCATGGAAACCAGCAGGAGTCCTGCATATAGACAGCTCACAGCGTTAATACTGAACGTAACTTGCGACAACTGCCTTTCCTTCACATTCCCATTATATAACTTGGGGGCATAAGTGTCTGGGCTACAAAAACTATAAATCTTTTAAAATAGTCACTGATTTCATCACCCACTAAATAAAGATGACATTTTTAGTGAAATATTTCATATTCAGACTGTCTGTCCAGCCATGCTCTTGCACTCTCTCCTCTTTGCTGTGTCAATATTTGCATTACCAACCCTATTTTGGAGGCTTTCTAACTTGATCTTACATTTATTTTGGCGAAGAACGTGGAACACAACTTCTTACTCTGAGAGAGAATTTGTTTTAAGAGATGATGATGATGCGTTTTGACTTGGAGAGGGGCTGGAGTCCTTAAGGAAAATGCAGCCCTCCTGGGCTGGGAGGGGTTGGCTTAGCCTGGCTGGGAGTGTTGTCCTGCAGCCCAGTGGCACGTTGGTGGGAAAGAGATGTCTGGGTCTGGTGAAGGTGGTCCATGCGCTTCTCTGTTGCCATGGGGTGTCACTGCCCTGTTGAGTCTGAAGGTCTGGTCAGGGGGGAATGGCTCACGTAGGTGAACTGGGTTTTTCTTAGCACCTTATGGCTCCGCAAGTCTTGGGTGTGTGTCCTGCTGCCTCATACCTCCAGCGGGATCTGCAGGTCTTCCCTTGCAGGAGGAGCAGGCCAGTCTCTGTTGCGCGTTGCCTAAGGCTGCTTATGGGTCAGCTAGCAAGTGAGTCCTGCTAAAACCGTCTCATTGCCCAGATCTCAGTATTTGAGGTTGAGCATTGCATCACGGCTCAATTCTGTCGAGCTTCCAGTCAAAAATTCTCCAGATTAGGGAAATGGACTTTTGGGGTCCTGGATGCAAATATAGTTCCTGAGCACTTTTGAGACTGTGCCTATAATTTTGTATTGTAGCCATTTATTTGTAGATACATCCAAAAAATCTGTCATGTACCTGTGCCAACAAATTCCTACGCATGTGTATGTTCATAATCACATACATGCATAGGTAGATCTATTTCACAGACTTGCATTTATAATGTGTGTGTATCAAGTATTTCCTTGCACAGATATACCTAAATAGCTCTCACACAGGGGAACCGCAGAGCTTGGATTGTTTTATTCCTGCTGAAATGCTGACACCAAATTGTGTGAAAGGGGGAGCTTAGTCCAGAGTGAAAAATGTCCTTTAGCTAACAAAGCCTGGTGCTGGGATTAAACTTAAATCAGTGTTAGCATTAATGAAGAAGCCTCATTGGCTAAAACTTTAAGTGTTGTATGAAGTTGCAGTATATTCTCTCATCATAAGCCCAACAATATGCTTCAATTAAACATATGTCACAGGCACTTATCCTGAGAGCATGAAGCTGTTGCTGTTGGGAAAGTTCAGTTTTCATTTGTAACTGTGGCTCCAAGTACAAGGTCTTTGGGTGCATCACACCCCCATCCTTTTTGGGCACATTTATCCAGGCTTGAATTTTAAGGAGACGCTCAGGTTGTCCATGTCACCTACCAGGGGTGTTAGTCACATCGGGTTGTGTGCTGTGCTCTTGGTGCACGAGAAAATAAAGTACCCTCTCCCAGCAGCCTATTCATCACATCGTGCGTTGCCCTCTGCTGTGGGCTTGCTGTTGAGTTCCCGGGATAACTCATTCATCTTGTCTGTAGCCCCTGGGGCTCCAGCACTGCCCAAGACCTTTGTGCCCACACTGTGGCTGGTTGGCACAGGTCTGCCCCACGTGGGAGCTGTAGCTGAGTCGTTATCTTAGTGGTATGTGTCCAAAAATCTAACAAACTATATGTTTCCAACACGGGCTTCAAAAGATGCAGGATTAAATGGTTAAGTAGGTTTAGGCTAGTGTTTCAAGCAAGGCGCATGCTTGAAAAATAATATTTGTATTGGCTCTGTGCTAGCAAATATACAATCGAGAGACAAACCAGAAACTCTTTCTTTCAAGCTGTAATGCTGTTTTAGGAGGAAGGGATATTTCATTCCCAAGATAGAGGAAGAAGCTTCTCTCATCCAAACTCTGAGCTGTGAAACACTGTTTCAGGCAAAGAAACACCCTAAAAAAAAAAAGGGAAATATTTTTAAATAACAACATTCAACTCTCCCTCTTCTGTAACCCCAGATGAGCAAACTTCCAAGGAAGGAGATGAAAAGCACGGCAATATCTACGGAGAATGCAGGAGTCTGGCATCAATTTGCATTTTCCCCACCTGTTCTGGACCGAAGGCTTGCAGCCGTTCTCAGTCTGGGTTACACCTACGCCAGCAAAAACACAAAAAAGCCCCTTAGCCCAAAAGGCAATTTTATTGAATCATGTAATGATTACCAAGTGGTATCTAAGACTGACCAATAAGGTTATAACCTAGATTTCCTTATGGACTTTTAAACAAGCTTGCCTGGAGTTGGGTAACAAGAAATTTAAGGGTACCTCCATTCTAAAAACGTGACGCCATTTCAAAGCAAGAAATAATTCTAAAGCAAATTTGTATATGCTTGATTGATTATCTTATTTTAATCCATATTAAAGCTTTAAGTCTTTAGGTGTGGCTCTTTAGTTCTAACATCTCATAAATTATGGCTATAATGAAGCAGTCATTTATCCAGGGCTGATGATAAATGGCTTGCCCTAGGAGGAACTAAAGAATAGGCAAGTAGATCATTTTCATATTTGGTGAAAACAATATTAAGTACCCAGACCTCGGTGATTGCCCTAATAAATGAATAATCTGAGGTGAGGGGCTTGGCAGTCAGCGTAAAAAATAACCTGAGCTTTCTCTGTCATTTGTCAGGCTTTGCTATGACAGCATGCATTATGGGTAAATGAGCAATCAGCAAGAACTATGTTATGGCTGGGATGTTTTTGAGAAATTTATCATATGCATTGCTTGGTACCTTTAAGACCTTAAGGCTTAATGGCTATAGTGCATGACTGCAAGCGAACACAGTTCTTATTTACTATCCTATGCTTCATTTGCACTGGATCCCCTTTTTTCCATGTATTAGGGGAATATGACTCTGTTAGTGTTGTTTCCCAGACTTACTTTCACTTGTACAGGATATTTCAGCCTGCTCCATGTTAGTTCTAAGGCACCACGATATTTGAGGGATTTTGAGGATACTTTGCCCAGTATGGTAGAGATGTCAATTTATATTTAATGAGCTAAGTCAGTAACACATGGATAGGATGTGTAGGAACAAAACCCAGGGGAAATGCAAGGAAACACAATAAAGTGCTCCTCCAAACACCTGAAGTGCAGTGGGAAATTAGGTGCTGTTACCTCTTAATTAGCCGTGAAACATTCAGGTACAGAGTGGGGACCACAGTGAAGGGTGTTAGCAGGTGTCTTGGCATGATATAAACCTATTTTTCCAGACTGCTCCCCGTGGGAGTGCAGCACCAGTGGTGTGCTACACGATGCAGTGCGTGATGGCTCACGGGCTTGTGGCAATATTCAACCTTTCTGCTCAAAAAGTGCCCAAATTGCTCCTTTCTGCTGCTGAGATTTAACACTTATCTGACAACTCTTCTCCAGGTCATTTCAGCTGTAACTTAGTGGAAGGGAAGACACAAAAGCAGTGAAACTCTTATTTTTATCTCTCTTGCATAATCATTTAATGGAAATATAAGAAGGCATCAAATGATGGAGCAAAACTGGGGGAACCCAGATGTGCTGAGGCGCTGGGAGGAGCGGACCAGCAGTGCTGAGACTGCACACATGGAAGGGGAGTCCCATGCAGTGGCCACTTCTGGAAATGTTGACACAAGTGATATCTTCAAGTGGGCGCAGATGTTGAAATGCAAGGCCTGGATTTCTGTGAGACTTGTTAGTTGTGACCGAAATGGATAGGAATTTCTCTCTCCCTAAACGAACACAGATTAGCAGGAAAAGCAGTCAGGTGAAGGAACAAGCAATGAAATGTGCTTTTTTGCTAGGCTGAGGCTTGTGAAACAAAGCTTGTCCTGGCATCACACCTACCTCTTCATGGGATGGATGTTACATCAGATTGCTTTTTTCTTAATTTTCTTAAGGTTTTTGGAGGAAGAAGTGATGCAGGGACATGAATAACTCTTTTAATATCTGGAAAGCAAAACTATACAAGCCAAGTCATGATATTTTCCGCTGGCAGCAAAGACTGTCAAGATGAAGCTTTTAGGGGAGTTCTTATCTACAGCTTTCTGCTCCTAAGGCCTCATCCTGTGAGGTGCTGAGGGCACTACCAGCAAGAAGACTGTCTTAGGTTACTTTTAAGCTGGGCACTCTGTTGTTTTAGAAATGTGAGCTCAGATGAGCGTGTTTCAGTGGTTTGCTGAATCAGGGCAGAACTACTCAGCATGCTTCAGGACTAAGCCCCCAAAGTCTTCTCTCCGCCCCGCTGAAAGTTTGCCCTTCTGCTGATGTGCCATCTTCCCAGCAACCACAACTTTGGATTTTATTGGTTTAGTAATTTTTTTTACTATCATAGAAGAAAGGAATGTTAGAAAATGCTCTGATCTAGCTTTTCTGAAAATTTAAATGCTAGTCTGCCACAGCTTTCAATATCTCTTTACCTGCTGCCACTTATACCTTTCACTTCTCATTAAGGAAATGAACCCAGAAGATTAAAGCACTCCCAATTTAGCTTTCTAAATAGGAAGTGAAAGTTGAAAGCAGACCAGCTGAGAATAAGCGCCACTGAGAACTGCAGCTGGGCTGATGCTATTAGAAAAAAGAGACCACTTCTTGCTTCTGATCTGCCATTTAAAGAAGCTTGTTTATGTATAGGTCTGACATCAGATGAATATGTAGTGACCTTTCTCATTGAGGTGAAAGTTTTACTTTAGACCGATCAGATATCACATCACTAAATAAGAAGAGTTTTATAAAAGTAAGGCAAAAATCCTGTCTAGAAACAAGTTCATCTTTGTGGATCCCATTAATATCCCAGAGATCTGCACGGGATTGGAGCCTGAGATTGGAGGGAGTGATTTCAAACCCTCTTAAATGAATTTTGGGAGACTGAATCTGGATCCTGACTGATGGAGGGAGAGGAGGACAGAGGGAGGTGGAAGGTTCCTGAGGTGCATCTTTATAACTTAAGCTTGTTTTTAATGTCTGGCTGCCGTGTTCATTACAGTTGCTTCCCTATACCTCTGTATCTGTTCAAAGGTGATGAAGCAAATAGGAATTCTTCAGGAGCTGTGGATGAGATACTTAGGGAGCATGGCTTGGAAGCAGCACCAGAACACACCTAGCAGGCAAGAAATCACTGCAGGTTGTCCACGAGGCACAGATGAGCACAGCAGAGGGTACCAGGAGCTCAGCTGCTCCAAGACATCTCTTTGTAATGCATACAGATGGAGAAAGAAATTAAATACAGTGGAATAAGGTGCTCTGCTGGATCAGTGACTTAAATGGGCTGAGCAGGGGATGGGATGAGCGTTCCTCCCAGCACAGGAGAAATAGGAAGATTTTGGGGTGATGGGAAGGTACAGAGGGAGCAGCCATGTCCAGGACAGCAGCAAGCTCCTACATGGCCTCAACCCAATTTGTCTGACTTGACTTTGGTGAGGTCGAGCTCAGCAATCGGGAACAAGCCAGCTCCCTCCATAACTACCATTCAGTCCCTCAGTGTGAAGCCTACTTGAAATGGTGGCGTGAGGAACACGGCTGCCAGTGTCTGCTATCTTCTTGAACAGCGTCATTTACCAGAAAGCAATATTGTCCCTTTGCCTTAGGGACAGAGGATTGAAGAGCCCTGGGGCCGTGACATTTGCTGGGTCAGGTAGAGAGGGATCCCCAGGAGAGCCGAGCAACCTCCTCTGGGACCATGAGACAGGGGCGGCCTCCTTCCCCGGAGGAGGGATGTGACACAAGCTTATGTGCTGATCTGTTTCTAAGACTTCACAATATACCTTGGGTTTACTTTTGCTTAGTTTCAGAATAGTAACCTGTGACTTGTAAACATGACCTTAAAATCCCTTGTGTAAGCAAGCTCCAAATGTCTAATGTTATTCGGATAAGCAACATTTATATACTTTTTTCCAATGTCCTGATCTGTATGTGTTTGATATCTACAGACTTTAAGAAGATACTCAAATCTCAAGTTTGAAGATACTCAAAGAAAACAATTAAAAATACAATACAAGCAGCATTTCTAATGAGACTCTCAGCTACATCTATACATATAGTTTTTGTATAGGTATCTTACTACCCATAAAATAGATAACGTTACTATAGATACATCTCACTAAACCAGTGCTAATAAGAATAGCTTGTAACTAAGAATGCCTAAAGTGATTATTGGAAAGATCAGAAATATCTGTCATATTAATATATTTGGGGTTTGTGATTTAAGCTTTGTGTCTGAACATTTGGGTCATCTCGGTGAATCTGAGTTAGTGTCAGCAAATTGAAGGCTTCACTTTTTCTTGAATTTATTTAATAGTACAGTCTCCAATTGAAAACACAGAAATAGGGTTCACTGCCTGGTATTCTCCGCATGGGATGTGGATGCTAAATCTTTAACCTGGACTATGTTGTGTGCTAAGTGATCTCTGTTTGTACTAGAGTATGTTACGAGTATCAGTTTGCTCTAAATATATTGCTTTTAAATAACTGCTGACAAAGAAAAGGAAGGTCTGAATATACCATGTATCTTTTATTGCTTAATTGTTTACACTAATCATAAATAATAACAATAATAATAAAGTAGACTGGCTACAGAAACCCCCCTAGTAAAATCCAGGAGCATTGGTATGGCAGAATTTCTCAGTTTGATGTGACTCTATCTTTGACAGTTCTCCTAAGGTAGGTTATTTTGGAGAAAACATATGTTTCCATTTTCTCTCCCTCGGCTTCCCTTTTAGTCCCCAGGCTCCACTAGGGTCACAGCAACATTAAGGCTTTTGTCACTGTGATTAATAGCTCTTTAGATCATCTTTAATTCACTCACTAATGACTGAGGGTCTTTCTGCTCTCCAAGTAATCGTGTGATGTATGAGCCGATAGTACACCTTGTGGCAGAGGTGAAAATCATTCAGGCAATGCAAATATTGTCACGGGGACAAATGTTTTCCCTGTTAATAAAAATTAATGAATTCTACCCAGGAGCTAGTTAAAGAAGCTCTGGTGAGAGAGATCCAAACACAAACAAGTTCTTGCTGCTTGGAACCATTAATTCAGTCTTTCTATAGATATGTGAGGATAATTATTATTAGTATTTCTGCATCTACATAATAGATGAGAGAGTGGCAGGTTGATTTAATTATACAAATGTGTTGTACTGCAGGTAGATTTGTCTTTCAGTTATGCACACGTGCTGGTCTTCACTTGAGAGCCGTTATTTTGCTTTGCCATGGTTCTAGCATGGGTTTCAACATTTTGCAGTCTCTAAATAAGTAAACTCCAGTTCCAGGCTGAATACTTCCAACCAAGAACTGCCTCGGTCAGGGTATCGCAACTGTAAAATGATGCAAAGATGTTTACATTTTTTTTCAAGTCCCTGTTACACATCATAAAAGGTTGATGAAACAGGCTGTAAATTAATGGTCTGGAAGAGGAGGAAATGCTTCTAGTCTCTTATTATATTTACTGCATGTGTATGAATAACAATAAAACCACTCTGACCCTCAGCCAGGTCACCTTATGGGGCGGTCGTTCCCGTTATGATCCCTTCCCTCACCCGGGGCTCAGGCTTTGGCGTGCGAAGACATTGGAAAGGTGCGTTTCTTATTTACTGATGGAGCACATGCTACGGTAATACTGTTGTCTTTTTTGTTTCATTTTGATAGTCACCAATTCTTTCTTCTGATGACAAAAAGCTATTGTCTCGGTGGAATAAATATTTCTGAATTACTTCCCAGTCCCAACCCTATCATTTACATCTTAGAACAAGAAAACAGTAAACTTTTAAAAGACATAATTTTACCTCTTCACAGTGCTTATCTACAAAGGAACATATTACTGAGGGGGGGAAAGAGCTCTAGTTGTTGCTATTATTTCTGGTAGACACCCAAGGAGAGTAGCTAATTTGTTCTTCATTAATGCCAAGGACAAATAAAAAAGCAAGGACTGAATTATGCATTTATTTCCATTGTGCCTCTAACATGGGCTTCCACTCCCCATCATCCTCCAAAAGAATTCCCAAACCTTTGCTGTGCATTTCATGTGATACCATAGGGTGCAATAATATGGTTTTAAAAGAAGATGAATTTAGTGGTGAATCTTAATCGGAGGCAGAAAATTACATGCAGCCCCCCTGCTGAAAGGAGGATGGACAGTAGGCTACAATCAGAGGGTTTTTTGCTATAGCTCGACAATAACCTTTTAGTATTTGTTCAGAGGCCTGGGCAAAAACCTTAGTCAAATTTATTTGGAATTTGAACATTTTTTTTTAAACCTGGGCATGACAGCAGTTCTTTGAATGGCACCAGTTGTCTCCATTTTGTGATGAGCTGAGTCAGTCTTGGACGTCAGCTTGAATTGTGGGTAACTGGAGATGAAATTCCCAGCCTGTACAGCCCCTTGCAAAATGAAAGGTATATGGAGCTGACCTTTCAATTATTAGCACATGAGTGTATGTACCCAGGTCCTCCTTTTGACAGCTGAATGCCACAGGGCCCAAGCTCAGCCCCTTGGGGTTGAAGGGCATTTTCAAATGATTCACTGGGCTTTGGATGTGTTCCTTACAAAGGTTTTGCACTTACATAAAACCCAAAGCACTTGGATTTGAAATTAACAGATTTTTATGTGAAAACTTCTTTTTTTTTTTTTTTTTTATTCACTGTAGAACATATAAATATTCAATGAAAAGGATTTTTAATTTTTCTGTCAGAAGAAATGTTTGACCCTTGTCTCAAAATGCTGAGATAAATTATGTTGTCTTATATATATAATAAAATATTAAAATATTAAAAGAACTGCTATACTGTACAATACATGTTCCTACTAAAATGTGTAAAGCAGCATGCAAAAATGCATTGCCATACTAGAGAGAGCGAGCCAATTTTGTTCCAGCAGAATCACTCTGTGGAAAATTAAGGATGATTCTCCAGTATGTTTCTGGAGATGTAACCATGACGTATTTGGGGAAATAAAAATCTGGATTTCACAGCTCACATCTAACTTCAGAAAAACAGGCTATATTGATTAAAGTTTGTTTAACAAAAAAAAATTGGGAAGGATTTCTTACTGCTCCCCAATGATGAATTGCTGCAATGTTTTCTTTTATTATCACCCTGCTAGTCCTCTACTGCTCAGCCCTCAGTTAGGCATCTAAATAAGATCCAGATTTGCCAAAGTGCTCAGGAGTCAGGAGTTTCCACCGGGAGACTTTTTCCTGAACTTCCAGAAGAATTAGGTAATGGAGACTGCCCATTCGGTGTCACAGCGGGAACCAGTCTGTTTGGCAGCCTTGACCTAAAAGGTTTCAATTTTCTGGGTGTTGTTGCTTCTGCAGTTTCAGGCGTGTCTACAGAATAATGTAGCTATTTCTGTATCACCTCTTGCTGGAGAGCTTGTGCTTCTGGTAGTGGTTGGGGCGAGAGGGGATGGCATCCCTCCAGAAAGCCACGCTCTTTTAAAATACCTGAACCTCTCCTGCCACTTCGGGTGGTTAAATGTCAACCGCTTTCCTTGACACTGAATTACAAGCAGGTAGTACCGCCATTGCTAGGATAACATTACTGAAATTTTACTGGAGCATAATCTCCCTTTAGAAAAACTTTGATATTGTTCTTGTGGAAAGTTCTAACTCTGTCAAGGTTGGATATTAATACATAAGTATATATGCACACACTATTAGTAAGGGAAGAGCATTGCATTAGGACAGCACTTTGTCCAGCCATGGAGCGTTACTTCCCTGTGAAGAACCAAGTCACCCAAAAGAGCCTCGGAGCACACCTGGCAGGTTTGCATTTTTTAGTTTCTTGCTGATTTTTTTTATACCTTTGGGCTTAGTTTCTCCTATTCATTTTCTTCTAGTCCAGCTCTTTTCTGTGTGGAGAAGAAATGTTTCCATACTGCAGAGAAAATGATAGCAGAACCTAGACCTGGCTCAGTGCAAAGTAACCTCACTTGCTTCCTAATCAGTATGAGGTGGGAAAAGCTGAGGAGGGACACCAGCCGGACTTTCCTGATCCCTCCCTCTCTCCATTTTCCCTTCAGGCTTGATGAGCTGAAGCCCAAAGGTCATCCATGCCTGGGCTTCTGTGGGATAAAAGCCACCCTACCACAAACAGAGCAGTTGTCTCTCCACGTTTAGGTCAATAGGTAGCAAATGGGTATGAGAGAAGGAGGGTTGAGAATTTCATTACACCAACTTAAAGAAGAAATTTAAACAATTGCATTAGAAACTGGGCACTATATGTTGTATAGGATGTGAAGGATTTATACTGGATGACTGTCTAATCTTCCATGTAAGTGGAACTTCTTTGGCCTTATTTTGAACCCGAAGTAATAAAGAAGGAAATGAAAGCAAAGGTAAACTTAAAGTATTGTTTTACTCTAAATGCTTTCAGTAAAGGGCCTTGTTATCTAATGATTGGTACTAGATGGCTGGTATAAATTTTGTTGTTTTGTTCTCTGCACTCATGGCGAAGGAAAGCAGAGGCAAAAGGAAATCAATTGGAACTAGCAGGTAACAAATGACCAGTCTTAGGCAAGCATAGCAGATGGGGAAAATAGAGTTGTGGGCATGCATTATTAGGAAATGCAGTGGTGACTTTTCCCCGTTATTTAGGAAATGCAGCAAATAACAAATATTTTGGATGGATGGGGCAGCTCAGACAATGAAGAATGTGCAGATGCTTCAATATATTGAGTTGTATTTTTAATGCTTTTGTAAAAGGGGTTTTTGCCCTTAATACTGAATTATCAGTATCAAAAGGGGAACCAGAAGGTGTGATGGCAGCTCTTGTGGAGACAGGCAAGCCCAGTTCATGCCAGCTCCCCAAGGAGAGCGCTGATGGAGCCAGCCTGGCAGTGCACAGTTCAGAGGCCGCTCCAGAGCTGCCCAGAACTTTGGGAAATATTTTGGCAATTTTGTGCTAGACTGAACCCTGCAGAGTGGCTACAATATTGTCAGATCTGAATTTGGATGAGGATAAGGTCCAGCAACTTCTGTTTGGGGATGTCTCTCTTTACTGATAGACCTTTATAGTTGTTTAAAAAGATTCATTTTTGTGGAGCACGAAAACCCCATAAAATAGCACAAGAACAAGCTATGCTACAATGGCAGAATAGGCTTTTTCTGGAGATACAAGCAGGGAAAGCACCAACTAGGCAGCAACTCTTTTTACAAGGACCTGGTGGGCACCTTGGCAGTGGGAACTGGGGCTGGATCAACCACAGCATGGACAGTAGTGAGTTTTTATTCCCTTTACTTGCCATCTGCACCCAAAATACCAGTTTTGCACCCCTGGTGCAAGCAAGATTTTTTTGAAAACTGGAGCTGGGTGTAGGGAAGAAAAGTATCCCATGGGTAAGTAAGCACTGGGACCCAGCGAGGTGGAGAATCTCCATCCTTGCTGGCTTTGAAGACTGTCCAGACCATGCTGTGAGGGACTCCGTGTTTGCCCTGTCTGGCGACTGATGGTCGAGGTCCCCTCTGACTGACCTGGTTCTGGGTTTGCCCTCCCACTGTGCTTGCTGGGTTTCTTTGAGAGCCTAATGGCTGGTCTGAGTTATTAGTCCTTTACGTGTGAGCATGTGTGTCTAGGTAATGGGGAAAGCTTGCTTTTTTTTTTATTTTTCTCAAAGCATCTGAACAATATTCTCTGTGTGTTGCCACAGTGTATTAGTTCTACAAGCAAATCAGAAAGTGCTACGGAGGGGACACCCTAACACCTTGAAAAGTATCACTAAAAACTGCTGAAAGCATTAAAAATAAATGAATCATAGGGTGAGAACTAGCATGACAGGTAAATAGGCACGACATAAAATGCCTCTGGAATCTGTGGGATATTTGCAGGTACAAGGGGGCTTCTAAGGCATGGTTCATTTACAATGTCTGGTTCCTCTCTCTGGGAAGGATTTCTAATAGATTCAAGGAGACTCCAAGCTTTTAGTAGGTCTTGGGAGAAGAAAGGCAGCTCTGTAAGGGAGAGAGGTTTGGTTTGTTTATGGAGAAAACTCGCCAGTCACGTTTCATATTGTGTCCCACTCGGAAGAACAACCGAAGGCTTTCACGCCACGGAGGAGATGGCATTTCCGCCGTGGCTATTGTATGGAAACGCAATCTCCTCCATGGTGTGAAAGTCTACCTGGAGATGGGCTGCAGCCTCCTACAAAGTCCCCGCTCCATCAGGAAAACATTTGTGTTTTACAATTAGATGCTGGTTTTTTGTTGTGTGTGGTTTGCCTTTTTTTTTTTTTTTTTTTTTTTTACTGCCCCGGATCTGTTCCAGCCTGTGGCTGCAGGAGTATCTGAATGGTGGAGTTTTGCCAAAAGTGAACAGCATTGAATACTCTGTTTTACCATAACAAGTGCAGAGGTGAATGAATGCTGTCAAGAAAGCACCATGAATACTCTTTTCCGTTATTAACTGAATTTATTATTTTGCTGGTAAAACTTAACAGCAGAAGGCAAACATTAATTTCACATCTGCATGAACTTGCGCTGGAAATGTTTGGGGGCTCATTGGGTTGGGGGGTAGAAGCAAGCTTTGACTGGTCGTTGCTAAACAAAACAGCTAGAATCTCAAATATTTCCAGTCAGTTGTGACTTTTCAAATACGCTTCTGGATATTTTTATAGGGGACACGTAAAAGAATATAATAATCTGCTCAGGCTATTATGTGAAACAGAAACACGTTGAATAAATCATTACCTGTATTTATTCACCCAGCTCCTGCTAGTCTAACACCATGGGCTTGTGACGCCTTGGCAGTGTAAAGCACTATGCTTGGCCTCCTCTAGTTGCACATCAGCCCCAGTAGTAGGTGGGATGTTGGATAAATGAATATGTTTTAATTTATACTTCATCAACAGCTCTGAGCATCTTGCTTCGTTCATAATAGCCAAAGAAATTATAGTAGGAGTTTCAGTGCTTGGATTTTTCAGCTAAATCCAGAGCTTTAAGAAAATCACTGTCATGGCATGCTCTATATACAGAAGAATATATTTCATTCACTTTTCTTATCAAGAAGAAAACTCATCATTCATCCTGGGAGGATTCAATGGAGATATCCTCCTAGAATAGTGCAAGAAGAAAAAACCACCCAGTTAATCTATTCAAACCTCCAAACTTTGAGAGTTGAAGGGATGTGAAGGAGTTCTTCAGCAGCTTAGAATTAAAATAACTAAAACCAGCTTTGACACAGCTCTAGGACAGATTCTGCATGAGTCCTCCACCCTCCCTAAAAAATCGGCACATGCTGCTTTGAATGAGGCCATATTCTGAACCCACCGCTGGGCGTGCGAAATATGGTGGTGTGACTCAGGCAGAGAGATGCCAAATGCAAATTGACCGAATTGATGATGAAAGGCAAAGTGAGCAGACACAATTATTTCATTAAAATATCTAAGGTGGGGTTATTAGTGCTAGTAAGTAACCTCTTTGAGATGTAGGAGGTTTGACATGACCATGTCCTCTCAGGTCTGTCTCTGGGAGAGGGGACTGTTTCCTTTTTGATTTTGGACAACATTGCCTGGGGGATGTTCAGCCATCAGAGATGGCTTTTTTTTATGGAGAAAGAGGTTTGCAGTGTTGGCTGCCTTAGCTTATGGACTGAATTTTCAGAATGTGGAATTTTCTTCATTGAAGTTTGGTGGTTTGGGTGTGTGGTGGTGTTTTGTTTTTTTTTAAATACAGAAACTGATAGAAATATTCAAATCAGATCACACTAATTAGTGAAACTAATTATGTTTTCCCAAGCATCTCTCTTCTTACCTATTCTGCAATGAAAAACCATTTGCTTATGATATAAAACAGGAGAAAGGAGATTGCCATGACAATTAGCAGTAATTAATGAGAAGCTTTGAATTGCTTGGTGTTAACCTCAACATCTATTAGCAGGTAAGTCTTGGGTTTGCCTGCTGGGGAGAGTGGGTACGCACAAACTCCTCTCCCAGAAGGGAAGTTGAGAGATGTGGGAATATGACAACAAATTAAAATGGTTTTACCTATTCTTTAGTGAGTGTTAGAAATAGTCATGTGCACCCGCTGAAGATTCACGTCTGTCATCATACTTGCAACAAGTAAAATGATACTGATAAGTGTTTTAATTAAAAGGAATTTTTAACTCTTTAAAGCATATTTAGCTTGACTTGAATAAATGCTTGATCACTGCAGCTGCCTGTAAGATGTTACTTATTTTCTACAGAAGCCTGTTATATTTCAGAATTTATTTTTATTTCACACTGGAATGAAAATAGATCTCCAGAAACTTCTTATGAAAGGGAGTCGTATCAAAAAATAGCATTTTTTTATATCAGTAACATCAAGTTTCTTCAAAGAAAGGTCTTTGTAAAGAAAGGTTCCTCTCTGCCCTCAGACACACACATACATACTTATATGATGGAGTCCACCAGTATTCAGAACAAACAAAAAAATCTTTTGGCTGAAAATATCTTCAGCAATGATGCGTTTCCAAAGATGTTCCCATTTAGGTTAAATAGAAATGATTGAAAACACTAGGTCAACCTCATACAGTTGCATTTTACAGCTTCTCCCCACACTGCTTGTCGCCCACATCCATGGTACATGTGAAATTTGTATGACAGAGCCTGATAATAGTGCAACAGAGAGCATGGATGACATCTTGCCCCATGTCATCAATCAGTAGTTTGCCTTTAACAGCAGAGAGATCAGAATATAACTGATGTGTTTCGGACTGGTCTGTAAAATGCTTCAAAGTGTTTTGCATAATTTGAGATCCTGTGCGGCCAGTAGATAATATTCACATTTAGGGATGTTTTCCTCTGGAAATATTTAGATTTGAAGTTGAGCCACATGACCAGCTCCTTCCTTAGAAGTGACATGTGGAAGAGCTGAGAAACAGATTCATCTTCTGCACTGCTGCTTCCCTGTAATTGCTTCCTGAGAGCAACTTGTCCTGGACATGATTTCTGCAGCAATGCGGGAGGAAGTCACATTTAACCCACTGAAAGGGGAGATACTGCTTTCAATTCTCCTCTTGCCCCTGCTTTCTCTCCTGATTTATGGATTAATTGTATACTTGCTCTCGACACAACTTTGTGTTGTCTCTGTCACGGTGGCTGGGATGATATCTCCCATTCAGAGGCTGCTTGGTGTTAGAGTTGCACCGTCTCTAATTGAACAGCTGATGATTGATAATTGAATACAAGAATAGGCTAAAAAGCTTGGCTGGTTTAGCTGAGGAAAACGAAAGCTGATAGAGGTCATGACTGATACTGAAGGTGATAAACACACCCAGCAAACCATTTAAGCTAAAGGACAGTGCTGGAACAAATACAAATGGGCAATAAAGTGCCCATGAATATTCCGAGGCTGGAAATGAGCTTTCTAGCAATAAGAGGGGTAAAAGAGAGGACCACCTCCTCTGTAGGAGCGATGGAGCGAAGACTATCTGCTGGTAGAGCTGTGTGAAAGGTGCCTTCAAACAGTGTTGGTGCTCCAGCATCCTGGTGGACGAGGCCACCATGAGATCAATGCTTTTGGTGGATGTATAATAGCAGGCATGGATTCCCTGGTGTTGCACCGATGTTTGTAACACCTTTTGCTGTGGATGAGAGGAATCCGCCTGTTTTGTTGTTTTTCATGTGCTTGAAAGGGAATGCTGTAAAGGATGAAAACATCTCAAGGCAAAAGACAGTAAAGAAACTCATTTTAGCATCCTCCCTCTCCTTTTCTGTCGCTGCCAGACTTTTTGGATCCCAGGTTGAACATGGCAGACTGAGGGGTAGGAACCTGACCCCTTGTAAGATTGAGATATTTGACATTGAGAGCTGGTGGGGTAGAATAAATGTGGAGACCCTTTGTCTCAAGGAATTTCATTCCTGAGCATCGTGTTGTTTTACTCCTGTGATGTACAACCTATTTCGCTATATTCTCTGCTGAGTTGGGGAAATAATCTTAGAGAGGTGCTTTGTGTGAGGGTCTGTCATTTTGTCTCAAGCTGTGATGCTTGAGTTTTGTGCTTGATGGTGCTCAGTCCTCAGTGTAATAATTTTGCTTTCAAGAACTGGCATTTTCAAAAACATTATTTAGCCTCATTTTTCTTCCACTGACCTGAGCAGTAAACCCCAAGAGTGGAGTTAGCCAAGGTGGCTCAGTTTTGAGAAGCCTTTTCCATGCCCAAGGGCTCTGGATCAGGCCTCGCTTTGCCTCCGCGTACTCCTGAATTGCTCTGTGTGTTGTGCATTGCTTTCTGTCACTGCTTTTAAAGTGAAGTAGTTTGTTAGTGGAGTTTGAAAGTGCTCCACGTTATTTAATCTAATCAGTGAAAACTTCCTCATCCCATTATTTGGGCAATTTTGGGGGAGGAGTGGTTGTTTTCATTTGGGTTTTATGATTTACACTTTATTTTTATGGCATGTTTGTTCAGGAGGAGGATTTTTCATTACTTTCCTTTGTAGTGATTGTTTTGTACTTTCTTGGGACAAAATCGGCTCTTTTGAAGGTCCGCATGCTTACGTGCAAAATATTGGCAGATCTCTGAGTCTGAGGAATGCAGTGGAAACCATAGTGCATCCTGTGCTTTGATTTCTGCAGATCTCTGTGTGTTGGTCGTGGTTATGAAGCAGAGTTTCTCGCTTCTCGCTCCTATCAATGTTAGCTTCTATGATCATTTTTTATTCATATGAAGCTTATCAATACCCAGTATAAGCTGATACAGTTCTACTCTGGACCGGGTTAAATCAGTCCTGAATCAGGGCTATAAATGCTACGAGCAACGCTACTGACAGTTCCTAATGAAACTGGGAAGGTTACAGAAAGCTTGCTGGTTTGGTTGTCCAGTTTGAGGCAGCTGCGTGGTTTTTGGGACTCCTACCATGGGCAGGATAGGTGCTCAGCACTTTAGGGAGCCAGGCCATTGGTAGAAAATGAAATAAAAGATTTCCCCATATATATTATATGTCCTGGGTATATTTTCTTCAGTGAACAGTAGGACAAGGGTATCTTTGCTGGTTATGTGCCCTGTTTGGCTCTTTGCACTGGTGTGTTTAACTCGGTAAGAATAAAATTGATTTACTCACGCGACTAAAATTGCATTTAAGTGACAAACCACTCTTTGATGAGCATGAAGATTTTACGGTCTGATCTTTGGTTTTGCTGTGAGAACTGAAATCTGCTACCAGTGGTAATCTGCATTGCACTCCTCGATATGTTTGGCAGCAGAGTTCATACTGCAGCTCAACTAGTCGGGAATCATATTTTATGTATAGCTTGTAGGTTGGGATTAGAGAGAAAGAGGACAGTAATACTCAGGAGCTGCATGAATGTCGTCTGAGCTGGTTTGCCTCTCCAGACATACAATTTGAAAACAGCCATACTGCTAAAATCAAAGAAAATCCACCAAATCCTCTTTGTTGTTGTTGTTGTATTTGAGGGTTTTCGGAGGGGGGTATGTGCGTGGTATTTTTGTGTTTGGGTTTTTTTGTTGTTGTTCTGGGTTGTCCGGGTTAATTCGTCTAAGCTCCCTTTCCTATTTATTTTTATGGTTGCTTCTCTTCTGAATGTTAATTTGCAAGATTACATCTTGTTTAAATTTCCCCATTGTATGTGCGTCTTCAGCCTGTTTTTCTGCGTGTTATTTTCAGGGGAAGTGGAAGGGGAAAAGAGAAAAAATAATCCCACGTCATTGAAAATAATATGAGCTTTGAGCATTGTGATGCCCACTCCATATCATCAGGTGGCTCTTTTGCACTGGGAGAAACACAGCATTTGAAAAAACAAGATCCAGCAGGAGCCCTCCATGGGGTTAATACTTTGAATTTTGCTGTTCTTCATCCCTACTTTCCCATGTTTTTTCTTTCCCAGCAGTATGTCAATTTGCAAACTCTGGCAAAAGGGCGATTACGGACTTAGAACTCATGAGTTAAACTCCCCCAAAATGGAGGCTTTTAAAGGAAATCCCATGGTATTCAACAGCATGTGTTTTTGCGTACAGCAAACCCCTCGCACTAGGCTGGCAAAGCAGCGCTTAGGGGATTTTTCTCTCCCCCCTGCATCAGACTCTTGCAGTTTAGAGCCCATCTTCTTCATTTTATTCATATCACGGGGTCCGTGGGGCTCTGTCGCTGGTGATGAGAACAGGACACTGGGGTTTCTACGTTTAAACACAGGCAGCTTGGCCTCCTCTCCTGCAAAGAGAGGCTAGAAAAATACATTTGTCTTTAACTGCTGGTGCAATGTAGCTGGTTTTGTCTTTCTCAGGCAGCCTCCAGGTTGGGTACTGGTTATTTAGGGCTGTCAGATCACTTACAACCCACCTTTTGGTGCATTTTTTGCCCCAGGAAATAAGTTATGACAAATCTGTAAGCATCTATTCTCTCCGTTGCCATCACACATCACTCTGATTGTTGTGTAAACACTGCTCCTCAGGATGCACCAGCATCACAGGCCTCCTAATTTGTTGCACTTGGTTTTTTTTGTAAATATTCTCTTTGTGGATATTAAATAGTAAGCAGATGTCCATCAGAAAATGTGCTTTATAGGCACTCTTTTGTTTGACAGAACTTTGAAGAGCGGATATGTATTGCCTAGTAGCTTTTATTTTTTTAATCTATTTATTTTAACAAATCTGAAGTAAAAAAAAAAAATTAAAAAATAGGCTTTCACCAAAATTGTAATTTATATTGCAAGTCATTATATTAGCCAGTCATTCCCAGTCCCTTATTCAGCTTAGAGTTATATAGTTGCACAATCACACCCTAAACACATAGATGTACATGCAGAGATGCGTGTACGTATGCTGGGTGAATGGCAAGTGTGCCACTGGTCCCTAAAACCCTAAATAAAATCTGGCTTTTTCACATCAGGTGGGCTTTTGGCTGCTGATTGCAGTGGATGTAGACCACGTCCTTCTAGTCTGGCTTGAGTCTGATGGAGTCCCCTTGATTTTGCTGAGAGCAGGGAGCGCTGCCATTGTCTGAACCAAAGCCTCTTTTACTCGGGCATCTGATTTTTGGCTGAAACTTCGTGTATATTTTAATGACCTCTAAACTAAACTTGCCAAATGACTTCCTAATCTTCAAAACTATTTTTGCCACTTCTACTGTTAGTAAATAACACAGCAGAAAAGCTGCCTCTAAAGCAGGGAAGAATCACAGAGGGGGAACTCTTATCAATATATTTCCTCAGCGAAAGCTTTATGTGGCACCTCTGGAATCAACAGGAGATTTGTCATTGATTTCAGGAGGAATACCTCACTTTAAAAGAAGAATCAGACAAATCCCCCTCTCTCCGTATATTTGATATATGGCACAGGATTCACAGTTTTCTCTGGCACTTCCCAAGTTCGTAATTTGTATTTCACCTTAATGCCACTTTGTGAATTTAATGGCAGCCAGAAGCACTCCATCAGGATTATAGAGTTTTGCCTACCTTTTGGTGCTTATAACCTTTTTTAAAAGAGTGTTTAGTTATTTTTACTTAGGTGCCATACGGGTGGGTCAGTACCAGCCTGCCACTACAGCAAAGTCATATTTTTAAGAGACTAGGAGAATACATCAAAACTCTGCTAGCACTTTCATGGATGGGGGCATATTTGGTTAAATAGATGTTTATCTGGGAAAGTCATCATCTGGCTAGCAGCATACTGAATGTTTCTAAGCAGCTAACTTATGTATACTAAACAAATTTGGTTTGGCTGCAGCTAGAGCTGCCCTGTGGAAATTCTCAACATACATTTGTTTGATTGAGCTGTCATTTTCAGTTGATCTGCTGATGATCTGTGTCACTTTGTTTAAATGTCCTGGTCGTTTTTTTTTATACAGTGAAAAACCAGTCCGCTTTCTGTGATGGATTAAATTGAGGTGAAATTTGAGAGTTACTCCTGTTTTCGATTTCTGTGCTCTGAGACAGGTGGGCTGGAATGACAAAGAACTTCACACACAAACACATTAAAACCAAAATGGAGTGGATGCCCTTATGATTTAAAACATCCGTAGATGTGTCAACTACCAAATGCTCCCGTTCAAAGAAGTTGCTGGGATTTGCACTTTAAACAACAAATGGTATTTATTTGGTCTATCCTATTCAGCTAAAATACCCGGACAAAACTAATGTTGAGCTCTTTTTTTTTCTCCTGCAAAATTCCCTGTGGGTGCATAAGTGCCAGGGGTTTGGCCTCTGGTGAGAGAACACAAGGTTAACCCTGAGATGAAGTCCCTGGTGAGCAGCAGGGAATGGAAACGGGCTCTCCTGCATGGTGGGAGTCTGCCAGCCCAGTCTGGGAACTGGGCAGCATCTCTGGTGGTCTCAGCCCTGGAGACCTGCTTTCTGAAGGGAAGTATTGCTCAAGCTTTGGGCTATCGGTTGTGCTACCTCAAGGCTGGTACGTGTGAGATCCTGGTGCTCCCACTGACCTTGGAGAGGAGTAGTGATGGCTCCAGCAGGGAGAGCGGGATGGTGCAGTGCGAGGAGGAGCACAGCCAGCTCTGACCACTGTACCTGGGAGAGGATTCCCATAGCCAGGCTCAGTCCGGTGCTCGGCCCCTAACTCCTCTTCCTCCAACTGACCTTCCCATAGCCCCGATCCAGAGCCCTCACTAAAATGCAGCTTTTCCCTGTGCCCAATGTGGACTCTTATGCAAGGCTCACCAGCTTTCAGTCTTCGCTTTAGAGCTCTTCGAAGGCTTGCTTTGCTGATCTCTAGCTTTTCCCATGTGGGCTGTGGTCTGTACGCGAACCGCCAACTTAACACTCTGCACAGCAGCCGGACTGTGGCTTTGTGGGGAAGCACGAAGGGATGCCAAGTCCAGACAACATGCTTATTTTCTAAACTTGCCACCGATATGGTTTGTGACTGTGGGTCATGTTCACCCACATGGCTGCAGTCTGCCCACGGGTGAGACAGAGGCACAGTTGTGTGCTGAGCGCTCTTTCAACACGTCCTCACGATAATACTTGTGTATTTTTTCCTCTGACGTGCTTTGAGTTATGCATGGCCTTACCTAACTAGCTGAATTAAGGTTCACGGGAGTGTGGAGAAGGTTAGCTAAATACCAGTTTGATGCCTGCTTTGAAAAGTGCTCTAGGAAGAGTTGCTTTTATTTGACTTCAGCTTCTAATGAGCTTACCAGAGAAAGTTTAAAACGCAGTTTGTTGCTTCCACTTCCTCACTCGGAAAATCTCTTCCGTGAGCAGCAATTGCATTGCTGCTGCTTGAGCAAGTGCAGCCCACGCTGCTCCTGTTGTTCTCTGCTCTCCCAGTTCAGACACTGATGCTACGGTGAAGGGTATCTGACAAAAGATCTCTTTTGTGACCACGTATGGCTTTGTGAAGCGTAACAGTCTAGCTTGAAAATTTCTGAGCGTTTTTGGCTTTATTTTGGAAAAATGGAATTCAAGTCATTCTCAGAACAATGTCAGGAAAAGTCACATTATTTTCCTCACATAAAAAAAATACTCCTCAAGCCATTTTTACTCAAGGACTCCATCACTTCCATGATTTAGGATGTGTCTCTGTGTGTGTATATATATAACATTATATTACATATACATTTTGTATATATACATTCTTGTCATTATAAACAGTACTTAAATCCATGTCCATAAACATAAATAGATATATAGTTAAGTACTCTTTATAACAGAAGATTAGTCCGTAGCGACATAATAAGTAGAATTAAAGTATATAACAACTGCATGTTAGTTTGAGCTTGTATGGCATCCTCTGTGATCCTTTGGGATGGAGAGCACTGCCTGGGCCAAGGTCTCTAATGGCATGGCATCCAATTACACTAAGGCTGAATTTGCTCCATTAAGTGCTATGTATTTATTTAAGCTGTCATATATCAGCCTGCACATGAAAACAATAGAGCTTGTGAAGATTGCCAGTTTGGGGGGAAAAAAAAAAGATTATTTTTCAAATTTGCTTCCAAGTTATTGGGATGAACCAGAAGCTTTCAGAGTGCTGATTTATTGCTCTCTGCTAGCGGCTCACCAGGACACCTCTGCTTCTCCAAGATCAACAGCTTCATAGAAAGCGATACAAGGTGTATGGAACAAAGAGTAGAATAAATTACATTAGCAGTTAACTTTCTTTACAGTTAATATATATCAATAAATATCTACAAAATGTTTGAGGCTTTGACCAGGAAGCCATGTAAAATAAACTGTAGTCCTACTCTTTTTCTTTCTTTTTTTTTTTTAAAGTCAAAATAGATCTAACTGATGTTAACTGTTTCACAGTGGGGGTCTCGTTCTGGTTTCACACTGGTGTCACTGTTGATTTTGGAGGGAGGATGTGATCAGAATAAGGACTGTCACTCCTCCCGCCTTACAACAGGCTACTGGTGCTATGAGAACGCTTAGCATTTCCATACTGTCCAGCTTTGCATCTTCAAAGCACTTGGGAGAGATGAGCTATTTGCCATGGGGCTCATCTGAGGCAAATGAGATAATATGATCCCGTGGAAGAAATGGGAAACCCAAGAGGGAATGGCAGAATTTGTTACTGGATATTTTTGTGAAAGCAACTGAGTGTGCAGTGTCAGAGCTACTCATTCCCAGTATAAGCAAAGGCTCCACGGTTTGATAGACCAGGGAGGCGAGAGCTCAGGAGGTCTTTCTTTTTAGTCCTGTGTGTGCTGAAATATCTTCTTGATCTTTTTATATATATATATATTTTTTTTTTTTAATTAGCTGGTCTTGAAAAACTCTGGTCTTTGGTGGTTGAAAACTCCCCAATGGTTTCTGCATCTATCCGTGAAGCTTTGGCTTGTGTGGAGGTCTCCAAACACGTGAGACAAGAGCACCATTGGCAGTTGGGCTCCTGGTCCCCAAGAGCTTCAGGGGAAAGGTTTCCCCTGTGAGAACTGCAATGCAGATGGAGGTAACCAATTTTGCTCATTTTCCTCCAAAGAAAGAGGACAAGGGGTGAACTGAGTGAGGTGTTACTCTGCGTTCCAAGTGAAGAGTGAAGCAAAAGGGTATTTTTTGGCTGAGACTGCAAATACTTGTTAAAGAGGGAGCAGGCACCTCCCAGCGTCGGCTGCGGACCACCAGCAGGGGAGAGAAGCAAGAGTGGAAAACTCTTAGATAGTGTTGAAAACCTCAAAGCAGTCAACCCACAGAGAGCTTACCCTTCAGAGACGTGCTAGGTAAAAATACAGCCAGACAAACATTCTCAGAGAAGTTTCTAAATTGCATGAGGAACAATTTTATAGGAAAAAGGTGACAACATCCTGGATTTGCCTAATTTCTGCAAACACTTTTCCTTTTAAAACAAGTCTCCTGATTGCTCAGCAAAACTTTCAAAGCTGTAATATTTGGGGTTTGGATTTTATTTTTTTTTTAACTTCTCTGAATGTTTTTCTTTTCCATGACTTTTTGATAACAATGTGAAAAAGAAAATGAAGCAGTTCTGAGAAAAGTGGGAAGAGAAAGAAATGGGAGAGAGTGGAGAGAGAATGAAGGATTTTCAGGGGAAAAGCTAACCTCTGTTTTTCAAACACCTTCCCGTAGCAGAGGATGCAGACAGGGCATGGCGAGGGAGCTGTGGTCGCTGGCAGTGAGGCATCCTTCAGCCGGGCTGAGGGAGTGCGTGAAGCACCGTGGTGATGGAAGTGCCAGGCCCTTGTTTTATCTCTGTATGGGTGGTTTGGTTGCAAAAAGCCTAGCGTTTCACCCCGTCCTCTTATACAAAGGCCAAGGAAAATAATTGCTACAGATCCTCATAGCTCATCACACTTTCCTGTATGCCACGCTTTCTAGAAAAAAATAAACTATCTTAGAAAGGCAATGGAGAATTGTAAGTGTACTTAACGGGCATAGTTTTCTTTTGCCTCCGTCCTTGTTTAAAGTCATACTGTCATGGATGCTGGGGCTTGCTATAGGGCAGCAAGTAGCTTTTTCCAGCCTGTGCTTGAATGCCTGCAATAAATGCTATCAGTTTCATGGACAAACCTTATCTGCATCACTGCTGAAACTATCGTTTAATTAAAATCACTGGCAAATGTCCCACTGACTTTGAGATACTCCATAAATCCCAAGTTTGCTGGACAGACCCGCCTTCTGAAATGTGCCGGGAAACACAAATACATTTTATTGATCATAAATATTTTGAAGATATTAAAAATTAATAAGTGCTTATTTAAATTGTATGGCTGGGACAGATAGAATTTGGTTTGTCAGAACAAACTCTGGAAGTGTTTGGAGGAATGGGCAGCGTCTGGAGCAAAGGGAAAGCGGAATCAGTGGAGATAATGTAGATAAGTCAGTTCAGAATGCTTTTTTGCTGGAAAAATAAAACAAAAAAGATTCTTGCACTCTAAAAACATGTATGTTGTGTTGAGTGAGATACCAATGAGAAGAACTTGTCGAACCTATGCGTGCCAGCCAAGGAATTAGATTTCACAGAGACAAATGGGAACAAATTGTCATCCATGTCTTGGAACAATCCCATCCAAAACAATGTTGTCATGCAGGAATAAATGGGTTCCTCCATATGATGAAATAAAACTGTCCCAAAGGGGTTTTTTTGTAAAAAAAAATACGATGACTTTACTCATCCAAACAGGTTGGATATAAACATATACTGATGCCCTACAGAATGATGCAGAATACACCTGCACATGTAACATGAAGTATAGTTGCTCTTAAGATTCATGATTTTCCAATCAGCTAAGTATGTCCTGCTTGTTACTGGGTGACCTTGTGGAGATATAACTACAGCACATGCTGCTGAGAAGTCACTTGCAGGAAAAATTGTGGCCTTGTATCTCCTCAGAAACAAATGCTGGAAACCAGTCTTGCCAGACCTTGAGTTTTTGAAATGGACAGTATTGCAGGATTAATTATTCAATACTTTCCCTGATTAGTGTATTTGTTATAAGTACTTCTGTTAGTGTTTCAAGGACTTAACGACAGTGTATCACAGTGTCACTCAAATATAATTAAGACTCTCTCACTGTAATTATATAATTAAAAAGCCGTCTGGCTGCTAGTACAAAATCTTCTGTCTCTGCTCCATGGCAGCTTGGTTTTCCAGAGGCAACTCCCTGAAACTCCAGCCCTCCCTGAAATACTGTGGGTATAGCATGTGAACAGGTATGTCATTGGTACCCTGCTGTGTCTGCTGGGCCTTCTCTGATAATCCCTCAGCTCTTGCTCTTTCATCCCCAGCTGCCTTCTCCCCGCTGGTCCATGTCCCGTACCCTTCCCAAGTGGAGTACAGGCAGGGCATCCCTTTGGGATTCAGGCAAGGCACGTCCCATCCCCGATGGTTTCCTCAGGGCCTTTTTGCTGTGCTGGCATGACTATGCAGGTGTGAGAGAGGGGATGGGGTGAGCCTTCACCAATTCTTTTTTTTTTTTTTTTTTTTTTTTTTTTTTTTTTTTTTTGAACCTATTGGTGCTTGGAGTGAGAATTGCTCAGCTTCCCAAACCAGATGTATGGGTGTTTGTAGGCTAGTGCTGAAGTGGCTGCTGGCAGGAAGGGGTTAAATTCCTTTTTATTTATAATGTGCTTTTGAAACAAAACTTCATGATCTGGTGCTTTTTTCCTCGCCCCCCCCCAAGTGATTATACTTTGACGCATTATAAGGGAGCGAATGCATTTGTGTCTCAGGACCGTACTCTACCAGATACTGACATGTTCGACATCTCCCGTGGCTTACCAAACACATCAGGGATGTGGACCTCCCTCTGTTTTCTCATTATGCCAAATAATGAAATGTGGAAATAATTCTAATCCTTTCTTCTGGTTGTGCTGTACCTCTGAAAATATGATAAACTCAATCCAATTAAAAGTCATTACCTCTACAAGGCTCAGTCTCTATCTATAACCTTTGTTTTATAATTCACTCTGTTATCTGTCTTCATTATAATTTGGTAGAATAGTCATCTTTTATTATCGCTTTCTGTTAGAGGCATGTGATTTCCAGTGCTACTTTGTGACACATCTCAGTTTAAAACAGTAAAGGTCTACTAATGAGTAAAAAGAAGTTCAGTTACACTGATTTATTACATCGAGATAAAGTTTCATTTGTGTTGATTATAATACTGTAGGTTTAAGTAATTGTTTTGATTTAAAAATGTTCTTTTGCAGCAAGTTTTTCACCATGTCAGGGACTGTTAAAGTGCGTTACGTTTTCTGTCTTGCTCCAGCTGACACAGATTTAGTTAAATATTGTTCCTGCTTAGTATTTTCTATATAGAAGTGGCTGATCTCACTAACTCCCATTTAACCTTCCCGTCCTTAGTTTTCTCCTAAGCAACTTGGCTTCTCGTGCCATGTCAGTGTGAGAATATATGTCATGTTTACCATCATGGCAATCGAACAATGAACAAAAGCTGGTTCCTCTAATCTGTTTTCCTCCCTTAGCAGAGACCAGTACTCAGGGCTCAAAATTTTCAAGGCAGATTTTTTTTTTTTTCCCCCCTTGGGTCTACTCCATAGAGAGAGTCACGAAGGGCATTAGTGAGTATGTGTTAGCTGCTGCAGCTCCACTTGGTTGAAATATTTTACTAAGATACAAATTTAAGCTAGTAGTTAGAGTTTCAGTATGCTTTGGGCTATCTCCCAGCCGACATAGATGTCTACGGGCTCCTTGCTAGGTGCAGATCTGGCCCTCAGTATATCAAACCCTACAGCTGGCATTTCCCTTTTCTCTTACCCCCTGCTCTGTGTAACCCAGAAAAGATTTTGGAAGTCAAATATATATTTATTCCATTGAGGAAACTTTATCAACCAGCACCGAAGTTTATTGGCACTAGCTAGTGATATAATGGGTAGTTTAAACCCTGCTAACTGTGAATAATTTTTCAGCAGTGTTTATGATTGCAGTAGACTCTAACAGACCAGAAGTACAGATAACATAAATATTTCTACCAGAGATGATTGTACTGGAACTATAAATAAAATTAGGCTTAACTTGTAAATAAATTCAGTGCGTGCCAGCCGACATTTATAATTCTTTGTTGCTGCATGTAATACAGTAATTTATATGGAAAGTGCACAGGAACACAAGCAGCCAAATTTTTGCTTTTCAGTTATGCAGGTGCAACTTCCTCCGACATCAAGGAGAGCAGCTCCCGTGCAAATGAAAGTAGAATTTGACCCATAGTCTCTCAGTGCTGGACCCTAATTAAAAGCCAGCGTCTGGTCCACATCAGATGCTTTTGAGTGTGTTACTCAACTAGACATGAATGACACTAGACAGAGCGCCAAATGCTACTAGTTATTGTAGGGGCTGATAGTGAGAATTGCCAGAGATGACAGGCAGGTCCCTACGCAGTTACTATATTATGACTGCTGGTCTAGTACCAACACTTGGCAACACTGAAATTATCCTCTCTCAAAGGCCTGATGCTCTTGAGTGTGTGTAACTTCGCTTCTTGCTCGCCTGCGGACAGATTTCTCCCAAGCACTCGGTGCTCATCCTACCATCAGGAGCTCACTTCTGCTCATGGTATGAGCCTCTTGTTTCAGGGTTATTTTCTGCAGGCACAATAATTTAAGAAGCAAAAGCTGCTTCCCATGCAAGGAAGGTTCTTAATTTGTCTTGTGAATTATCTGTACTGTTGTTACTGATGTGCATCTTGCCATGAGGCACAGAGAGAAGCTACTAGCAGTCCTAAGACCTTTGCACGGGGTGCTCCAGCAGCGAGCCAAACCGGGCTCCCTTTCCATTTCATGTAGATACTGCAGCCCACAGTGCAGCACCGTGAGAAGCTGGTGATATCTATACTTCAGCCCCAAAGCGTGCTGTGCTTAGGCCGCCTCAGGCTGCCTTTTTCTCCTGCCTTTGTCTGCGCAGCTTTTCCTACAACTCCCTCTTCTGCCGGCACCGCAGAAGGGTTTGCTGAGTGCGGCTCGGCACTGCGGTGCAGGGAGGTTTTGCCGAATGCGCCGTGCGAATGCCCTCTGCAATCTGCAGCGTCACGAGCACGAAGGGAAAGCTGAAATCTGGGCACCACATTTCCCTCTCGTTTTGTTACATTAGTGTCAAGCCGAAGAAATTCGAGCAACTTTGGCTGGCTCCAGGACAGACACTGATCTCATTTATTCCTTGGTGGAAGTCTAAAGTAATTACTTTGGATTTAACAGTCACGTAAGAGAAATCAGAATCTGGCCTTTGGGGCCACCTTGCTCTCACTGCGTGGTCTATGAGCATGGTTTTCAGGGTTGGACCTTTTGGGTGTCTTCAGGACAGCTTTGGTTTTCTCATGCTTGTGTTAGGGTCAAGTAATACAAGTGTGCAAAATACCCATGCATTTGATGGCTAATGTTTGTGAAAGTATTTTTCCTTGGTAATTGAAGTAATGATTCAAAACTGCTTCAAGCACTGTGTTTATCTCTAAACTTGCTTGTAATCTTTTGTGTTGTACAACCAAACTTTCTATAAAACAGTTTCTCTCCCCTGTTAGTTTTATGGTTTTTACCTAACTGGGAATTACTAGCTCTATTCTGTTTAGAATCTAATCTCATTTGATTAGGTCTGTCTGATGCTTTTCACAATGGGGTCCTGCCTGGGGCCCCCAGACTGTGTTACAATACAAATAATAATAAATAATCGTCCTTAGGTCCAGCTCCACAGAACAGTTCTGTGAATAGGGAGTGGCACAAACCAGTTTCAGGTACGCTAACTGATAAAATGTTCAAGTAGAGTAATGTAGCTCTTGGCTAGAGTCCCTTCTGTGCCTGGAGACAGTAACCCAATCTCTGCGTGTTTCTAAAGCTAAGGATCCTTCTCTGCTTCTCCTTTAGAGGACGTAAAAGTGGCCCCCTCTGAGCCATGCCTACCTGGTGTGGGACTGTCAGGTGGGTCCCATTTAGTTCACCACTGGCTATATGCTCCTTTTGAAGCTAATGGGTTTTCTTCTTTTAATTTTCTGCTTTTCCTGACCTCCTCTGTTCTAGACTGATGTGGATATATTTTGTAATCAATCAGTCCCTGCCTGTAACAGTTTTTTTCTTTAATACTTGTTCAAACAGAAATTCAGATAAAGGTGTCCCATTTGTATGCAACAGGAAATGCCTGCCTCCTTTTCAGATATCCCTGCAAATACTCCATGCTGATTTCCTCAGCGCTGAATAGAAATGCTAGGTCAAACAAATATAAATGCTCTCCGGTCTCTTTCAAGGATCCGATTCAGGGCTTTGTGGTACATTCAGGTCCACCCTCGCCTTGTGCAGGAGAAGGACTAATTCACTCAATCCTACTATGTTCCCCCAAAGCCTTCATTAATGCATCCTTGCCAAAGGCTTGTATCTGGCATGGTCAACAGAGGTAGCGGAGCTCAAAGCTCCTGACATGTGATGGACTTCTCCCATTGAACTGAACCAGGTCCTTCTGATGTCTAGTTTTTGGGGCTAGGGATCATCTTTCTCACCTTTGAGAAGCTGCCGTCATGAATCTGTGTGTATCTTCTCACTGCAAAGAGCCACTTCCACATTTATCTCAGCTCTTACTTTATCCTGCTGAGAAGATGATCGCATTAGAAACACTTCTGAAGTAGGCTCTCTAGATGCTTTTGCTTCCAGCCTACCTCTTTCATTTGGAGTAATCAACCATCCAGCTTACTGAGTCACTGGTGGCTTTATGCGTGACTCCATGTGCAGAGAACCGGATTTATGTGCTAGAGGGTTTATCAGCCAATAGTTGCTTTGGGAATGTATATCCTCAGGCACAAATTGCCTGAAGAAAGGGAGAATGGATAGTCTGTATGGATGTGTTTGTGTCTTAGGGGTGGCTTTGGGTCTGGAGATCTGGATGCAGACTTGATCCTTGGAGGACTTTGTGTGAACTTTGAGTTGAAGACCACCCTGAAACGCTGACACATGTAACAGGCTAGTGTGTGCCCTTAATGTGAGATGCTGTTGTGTGGCATTTCAGCTTCAGAAAGGCACGGTTTCATTGAACGTGTGGCCCGGTGTGCTTTTGAAAACAGCCCACCTTTGCCTAGCTAGCCATTGCAGCCAGTGGAAAGAGGTTTGGGTTGTGTTCAGCAACCTCTGCCTCCCTCAGTCGTTAGTGCCTCCTACCTAATTGCTCTTGGAGAGGAAGAGCGTGCTGAACTGCTAAGAAACATCTGACTGGAAGGAAGTCCTCTCCTCCCAGCCATCTACAGAAGCCCTCTCGGTCTCAAAATGACCCCAGGCCCCGGAGTTACGATGATAGCTTTGGCACGTCACTCTCCTGTCCTCATCAGGCACATCCCCAGCATGCAGCCACGTGGACTCTTTCCTGCTGGCATGCAAGGTTGTGTCAAAAGTGCAAACGCAGGTGTCCACCCTGGTCTTTTAGTAGCAATTAACCTTTTCTCCTGGGTTTCCTTTGAAGCTTGCTCATGTTTTTACTGTAAAATAGCTGTGAAGAATTTTATGGAGGCTAATATCTAAGCTTCCACATTACCTAATCTCATCTGTTCCCTTATCAGGGGCCTCAATTTTTATTTCATCCCATTTCTAGTGGGGATAATTATTGGACTTTAAAGAAGCCATCTTGAATTTCAAAACTGCAGTGGTATCTGTGTGAATGATTTGCAATTCACTGGGAAAACGATGCTTATCAGCATAGTCCCTGGGTCTAATTCTAACCTTACAAAGATTTTTCTATCAATCAATATCCTACAGTTTTGCTGGAAGTCCCTCTGATCCATGTGGATGTAAATTTTAAGGGGAATAGTCCCACACCCTTTGAAAATGAAGACCAGATCCTTGGTTCATGTACATTGATTTTAATATATCTATCATTAATTTCACAAACATGTCTTAATGGTCTTCCCATCTCTTGGTCAGTTGTAATTCAACTTCTTGTTTATTTTGAGGTTTTAAAATATTTTTTTTTTTGCTAGAACATGTTGCTATTTCAGGCAGAATAATATTTCAGTAATCCATTTTACCCACACTGTTAGGGCTTTGGGGCATATAGGCGTATTATATTTTCCAGAGCTTTCAAACTGAAAGCCCGTGTTTAACGACGACATCGGGTGTGGCTGGTGGAAATCAAAGGAGGCACAATAGACCCAGCAAATGACTTGTCTCCCTGCCAGGCTTCCAGAGGCCAATTTATCAGCTGCAGATTTGACCCTATATGGCTAAAAACGAGTGTAGCCAGAATGACTGAGATAAGTATAACCGAGGCATTTGAGTCTGCAAGAGAGAAATTAAACTGGACTGTCCCTGGGGGAGAAGAAACATCTGTAAAGCTGTGCTTGCTAAATGTTTAAGGCTCAGCTTGTGCCGGCTCATGGGCAGGCGCTGCTGGCGAGTAGGGCTGAGGAAGGTGGCCCTTTGGGGAACGGCACAGAGCAGGTCGTTGCTTGCTGTGACTTAAATGATTTGGCTGAGCTGCTTCGCTGTTCGGTGGAGGAGAGTCAAGCGTGGCCGTGGGGCATGGGGAGAGCCTTGGTTTTATGGGGCACTGCTTGGTGGGATGGGGACAACAGCAGTGGCTGTGCGAGATGGGCTTTTTAAGGAGTTTGAATGTCAGAGACCCAGCTGTCATGGAAAATCAGTAGGATTTAGATGCCTGAAGTTTTTAACCACCCCCCCTTCCAGTGAGCCATGTGCTTATCATCATCCAGATCACTTTCCTTGTGTGATTTCTCTTCCTGCATCCCATGTGTATATATGGGTTAGGTTTTTTTTTTTCCTGTTTCAAAACCAGCTGAAGTCTTTTAGGCAGGACTGCAATCTAAACAGTTGGGGGAAGACATCTGAAGGGGAGTGAGCCTGCCCTGGGTAGACACAGCATCTCTGCCGGCCCGTGAAATCAGGGAGCGCATCGGGGTTTTGGGGATGCTCAGGAGGCGTGCACCAACCTCTCGCCCGTCCCACCACATGGGAGCAGAGCTGTGTTTGGGGGCAGCAGCAATGCCACGGTGTAACAGAGATGGCTGCTAACATGGTCGTGTCAGTGCAGGATGAAGTGAATGGTGGCATCCAGGTGGAGCTGTGTCTCTACCCTTTTCATGTCTTCTTTCCTGTCCCTTGGAGTCCAGGCTGAGTTTTGCTGTGGGCAGGAAAGTACAGGCATGGGCTCAGAGGTGCTAGGCACAGAGCAAGCTCTCTGCACCGGTGCTTTCATGAGCCCTTGAGCATCTTTGCCAAACTCGGCACCGCTGAGCTATGACAGGCAGGATTTCTGAAGCATAAGTGATGGAAAATCCCTCTGTGTGTCCTTCTCAGCTAAATGGTAGAGTCAGTCAAGATTTTCTACTTCTCAGAGCGCCAGGTATTAGAAAAGTGACAAACTGATCAATATTGGGTTCAATCGTTAAAGTGCAGGGAGAGTCTGCCAAACCAGAGGCCGAGGGAATGGGTAGCTGAACTTTCTTGTGACATGTATGAGGTCATAGCCAGTGCCACATAAAAGAAAGAAAAACAGTTCATGGCTGTGAATAAATTGCTCACAGATGAAGAATCCAGTTTGCCAGTCATGTGATGGGAGCAATCTATTCAAATGATTTGTTATGTCCCAGTGTTTGTCTTAGGCAGTACCAGAAGCATGAAAAGTACAGATATAAAACTGTGAGATAATATGTAACAAAGATGTGAGAGATAATGGGCTATGACCAGTTTCCAGTGGAAAAGGCATACGGTGCTAATCTACCATGGATAGTTTCTTAAATGAGCAAGAAATTGAAAGAACATTTTAAAGTTTCCTGTTTCTTCACTGAAACGGAGTCATTCTGAATGCCAAGCCCAGCGTAACACTTGAATTTCTGGGCCAACCATATTATGCAAATATCCTTATGCTCAGATCTTAAATACCCAATCTCTCAACTTCATTCCTTGGAGAATAGTATTCTTGCCTCCTATTTAGGTTAGAATTAAGTGGAATGAGTTCTGGTGTGTAGGAAAAGTATGGTAACACCAATAAAGTTAAATGAATGTAAATAAGAAGTTTTTTGGTTAGTTTGTCTTTTTGCTCCTCTTGCATGTATTATTGGGTTGAGTACTGTATTGCTGGTGCAGCTGAAGTCACTAAGGTTTTTTTGACTAAAAGGAATTTACAATCAGCCTTACATTTTGAGCTGTCAAAAATAGTGAGTTTTTCTTTTTTCTTTTTTTTTTCTTTTTGTTTGCTGGCTAAGCCCCAGACATGAAGGGTTTTTTTTAATGTGTTTTGGATCTGCCCCAGGTTTTTTTTTTTTTTTTTTTTTTTTTTGCAACTGTAAGAGGAGAAGGTTCATGTTCTCTATAAGGTGCTGTTTGGATCCTGAACTTTTTTTAGACCATTGCATTTCTTGGAGGTCAATGGTAAGACACTGATTTACATCAGCTGAAGTTCTTGCCAAGAGTTGTGTGGTAGGCTGGATCCTTTCCTCCAAAGACTAATTGGAGGCCATCAAACTTAATTTTGGCTACTTTAGGTTCAATCTGTCTCTCTGAAAGACCAGTAAAGCTTTCCTGCTTTTCACTTCACTTAGATTTCAGTTGTAACGTATAATGCTGGCTTTCAATTGTAATTTCAAAGAGTATGCAATGCAAAGCACTGTATCTGGACCAGATTGGACAATAGGGTGTGCCTGCGTATACATCTGTATGTAATTCCCTCGCTTGTGTTCAATGATGTAAACCACTTTTGATGTCAGGAATATTGAGAAACACTGTGTACCCCCAGGCCTACAATAAGGAAAAGGCTCAGCTCCTTCCAGGGTGAGGCTCTGCTGTAGGACTAGTGATTGATGAAGGTGCCGCCCGCCTACCAAACTGTCCTCTCCATTTCATGTGCAGGCTGAAAGAGTTTCATATGCAAAATCTGTCAGGATATTTCAAATCCTACTGTTTGGCTTTATTTTCCAGGTGATGAATGTTTGTATGAAAGCTTTCCTGAACTTCCTTTGGAGGAAGCGCCAGAAGCTGATGGAGAGGCTGCAAACGTTCAGTGTCCAACATCCGTCAACATTCAAGAGCCGACTTCTCCAGCAACCTCCAGTGAAGCTTTCACGCCAAAGGAGAGCTCTCCTTACAAAGCTCTGATATACATTCCTGATGACATTCCCATTCCTTCAGAGTTTGAGCTCAGAGAATCCAACATTCCTGGAGCAGGATTAGGGATATGGACCAAAAGGAAGATTGAAGCAGGGGAAAAATTTGGCCCTTTTGTAGGAGAGCAGCGGCCACACCTTAAAGATCCCAGTTACGGTTGGGAGGTAAGACACTGTACATTCTTTTGATCTGTTGAACTCTCTTGCGTGTCTATAAACAGAGAAGTATTTGCAGAATTTGAGTCCTATCCTGCAGCAGCCGGGGGATATTTATGTACACGAGGACTGCTTTGTGACCTTTTGGGGCTTTCTGGATGGAAACAAGTGTAAATTAAAAAAGGAAAAAGGCAGGAATTATTGTTGCTCTTCATGCATGAAATCTGTCTGGGTGGATATTGGCAGATGATGCCTCTTTTGGGAAAAGAGAGGAAGAAGTTGCATTGTTGGAACATTTCTGTCCCATTTCTAGTCTGCTCTTGGGCAGTCCTGCAGTACGTCTGTGGGTGAGGCGTTTGCAAACAACACTGCACTACCTGTTTGAAAAGAAACTGGGTGCTGCTTTCAGGGTTGCGAATCGTCACTTTCTGTCAACAGTGATTAGAATAGCGCTAAAATCTAGTAGTGCGTGGCTAAAATTGCTATTGCAGAACCTTGTGCTGCTCGGGGACTTTGAAAGCTGAGGGTTTGATCCTGCTTCCATTTAACTTAATGGGAATTTTGTCATTCGTTTGGTGAAGTATGTTTGGATGCTGGTGTCAAACCTAGCACACACGGGGATGATGTGGCTTGTGCTGCTTCTACAGATGCTCTGAGAAATGTTGTTTTTCCTGAAGGAGATCAAGGCCTCCTTTAGCGAGTACAGCGGTCGCCTCTTGCTTTCCCTGCTTTCGGGACCAATGTGTTTTCCTTGCTGTGATATCACCGTGGAGCTGGCTGAGCTGCAGGTCCATGGTCAGGTCAGGGTTTTAGACCTCAAGTGGTGCACATTGCCAGTTGTGTTATGGTGTAACAAACGTTCTTGCATGGTTTTATTCATAGTTTTAACAATGTGCTGTAGAAACAGAGTGCAATCTCAGCTTTCCATCTGTAAGTTTCCTTTGGTTTCTGATAAGGGGAGAAGTGCGGAGTTTGCACGGCTCTCCAGGGCCACGACTGACCTCTGGAGAGATGGGAAGTTCATTTTCCCAGGAAAAATGGAGTTTTGCTGTGGAGCAGAGCCTTGCAGATATGGTGGAAAATAGAGGTTTGATTTGCTCTTAACTGTCCATAAACACTCGGTGAGTTCATTCCAAACTTTCCATCCAGTTTAAACTCTTGTGAGGCCTGTGACAATATGACAGAATAGTGTCAGGAGAAATTATAGACTTGGCAGCACTCTATCGAGTTAACAGACTCTGATGCAATATAATTGCTGGTGAGAAATCTTTATTATTTGAAAAAGGCACCAGGAAACCATAAAATCTAACCTTTAACCACACCACAATTAAGCTCAGATATTGATAACAGAAACTGGAGCAAAACTGCTGAGACATGGCTGTACTTGCAGGTTTAACATATTCCAAGATTAGGGTATTTTAGGCGGGATCCTCGGGTGGTGTAGTGCAGGATAGCCCTGCTAATATTGAGGGAAACCCATCTTGATTTTCACACCCTTAAATGCTGCTAATATGCTGCAATACTAGACACCAGTTTTCCTGCTTATAATATTTAGGATTTTGGGGTCTACAAAATCCAGACAAGAAATGCATGTCTTGATAGTACTGGAAGCCTAGCTGGCAGATTGAATCCCTTTCAAGCTGCAGGACTCGTGCCATTTGAACAGTTTTATGTATTTGGGACAGCTGGGGAGAAGCTATTGAAAAGTGTTGGAGCAAAATCACACAAAATCAACAGTCGAGTCCCTCTGCAATTTGGCCACTCATCTAGAAGTACTCTGCGGTGCTCAGGGGAGCTAGAAACAGAATAGTTTTCTAACAAGTGGGTTAAGTACATTTATTGTAATTGAAGGGAGACAAAGAAATACTGGTTACCAGAGTTTACACAATGAGTAAAATGGCACATAGTGAAGGTTAAGGTTAAAGGACAGATGTCAGGGGACCTGGTAGCGCTGGAGAAGACCTTACCAGTGCCCATCCTAGCCCAGATGCTCATCATCACACTGCTCTGGAAACCAGCACTTCCTTGGACCTGTGCCTTGGGATAAAAAAGGGAGAGAAAAGCTGTTACTGGGGTGTGGGCTCAGGCAGTGTCAAAGGAAGCGTGGGATGGTGAGGGAAAGGTATCATTTATTGAGGTTTAAGTATGGTCTTGGGAATTTTAGCTTTTCTGGTGTCAGTTTTTCTGCCTGAATGGACACTTTTGTGAAACAGGGCATTTGTCCTGCCAGGTGCCAATAAGTCAGTTAACAAATGGGGAATTCAGTCTGCTGTTGCTGATATCAAGGTGAAATTTCATTATTAAATTTTAAATGGAGGAAGGATGGAACAAAAATTTCTGTATGGTACTGACTGTGGATTTAAGTGACTCGTAGTACGAGAGGTTTTAAAAAATCTTTCTTTCCACAATGATACTTGCTTGCTGGGTGAATTGCACTGGTGTACATACTGTCACGATATTATCCTATGTTTGATTATATGTAATTCCTAGAATAGTTCATGGTGCTATAGAGGTCAGCTGTGTCTGGTGGCTTCAAAAGGAGAGACGTCTCAACCTGCTCAAACTGCTTGCTGGTTCCACAGGCCAAAGAAAGCATTTTGCTGTGTCCTGGCTTACTCATTTCGTTACCTCACGTGCATTGCTCAGACAAATACGTAGTGGGGTTGCAACATTCCTAATGCTTGTGTACTTATTTAATTCTCTTGAATAGACTCCCCTGTGGCTACAGAGAGGGTGATTAAGTTATTGGAAAAATCAACCTTTCCATTTTATCTGCATTTTTCTGAGTTTAAGGTGAAACACTGAACGTACAATGGTGTTTGACTTTCAAAGACGATGAAGGAAGAATCTCTTTTCAAGAAAATAATCAGCATAAACATATTAAAATATGTTTGGAAGGAAAGCTGAGCATCTTCCTCAGCTGTTTTCTGATGCTGCATATATTACTGATTTTGCTATGAAAGATTTGCTCCTTTTTTGCAGTTGTTTAGGATTGCTAGGTAGCCTAGAGTCTTAAACTAGAAAATTTCAAACCAAAAACCTACATGTACATTGCAGGGAAGAGTTTATAGCTATACACAAATTTGGACTGTAACTACATTTTTGGAAAGGACATTTTTATTCCCTTGCAAAAGGTTGTCATAGTTTTGGGTCTTTACAGCTCTGGGATACTTCTGACTTCTGGTTTTTGTGGCTGACGTCCATCTGAGTTGATACTAGAATTAGCCTGTAGTGGTCAGGAAAGAAGTGGAAGCTGAAGGAACTGCTGCTGTTAAATTTTGCAGCCAGAGAGTTGATGATAAAGAAAAATTTGCTGAAGAAGACTGAGGAATTTCATGGGGCCTGTTCCTACATTCCCCTATAGCAAGACTCCCTATGGCATTGACACAGAGTTTTGTCAGAGCAAGTCCAAGAAAACAATGTCTATTGTGTCCATTTATATACTTCAGCCATAAAACATACTCTGGGACAAAGAGAATTTGTTGCGATATAGTTGTGCTTGGGTCATGATTAGAGTGCTGTAGAGCGGTTTAAATGAAAAGCCATAAATTTGAATTTTATCTCATTTTGTGGGTCTAGAGCTGAGCATTATCTAATCAGGTATTGGTTAGCTAAAGTACAAATCGAACAGGGGGTCACCGGACAAGGGGAAAGGTCGAGCTTTTTTGCAGTTTGTCACTGAGGTTTTAGTATTTGCCGGCAGCCCGAATATCCGAGGGGGTCGGGAGGCTGTTGCTCAGTGGTTGTTTGAAAAGGGAAAATTGACTGCTTCTTAATCAACAAAGAAAACAAGCTTTTAAGGGATGGCAGTAATTTTTTTTAAACAAAAGCAAGGGAACACAAATTTAGTGATTTCATCATGGTTCATGCCCTGCTATGAAAAACAACTAGGAGAGTATTTCAAAGAAAGCCTTTGAATAGGTCAGCAAAGCACATGCACCTATCTTCGACCGGCATCTTCCGGAGTACATTGAATATTCAAATTCAGGTCTCTTACTGCTATAGCAAACTCGGTCTCATTCATAGGGACAATTTCTTCACAGCTCTTTTTATCCTAAACTTTTATTTCTTTACTAGGAAGGCAAAACCAGGACTGATAAACTCTAATAAATCAAACTGGTCACAGAAGTAAAAAATATTTTAGAGCTTTATAAAGCAACATATAATCTGTTTATAGAGCAGAGTATATTCTCCTGTCACGACAGCGAGGCTGAAAAAAATCTCAGATTTGGTAGAGTATGCTTGAGCAAGTGTTGTTACTTTTAAATGGAAATTAGGAGGCCGTTTGGCTATTTGTTTACTTCTCCTCTAACACTTTTGATGTGAGTCTTTGGGGAAAGCTGCACAGCTTCCTAAAAATTGTTCTGGAGTACAGGCTTCCCACTGGCTTATAGGGACTGGAATAGTTGCAATTTTAAGTTTCAATTCTGCACGCTTTGGCTTTCTTTTGGCTTTTTTTAAATTTAGGCTTATTTGAGATTCTGGGTTCTAGGTATACCATCTCTCTTTATGAAAATTAAATAATAAGTTGCAAAATGTAAAGGTATAGGCTTTTAGAGTTGGAATCTAATGTATATGCTCCCAAATCTGGGTTGTAGCACCTAAACCGATAGCTTGGTTTTCTTGCACTTAATATCCAAGAACTTTCACTGTAATCAACAGGAGTTACCAGTGATTCCTCTCTATGTATAGACGTTATCCCCTATTTTTGGGTCCTCCTTTGGAAAATCTTTGTCAGAATGTTGAAAGCAGCATCTGTCTCTTTTTAAATAAAAACAGAACAAAAAGGAGCATCTTCTAAATAATTGCACGTGGGATTAAAACATCTTAAAACTCGAGTTAAGCTATTCTTGATAAACAACGGTAGTGCTGAGGGAAATAACTCCCTTGTAGTCAGTGAAATCAAACTGGGAGAGAGCAGTAGATTATGTCTTTTTTTGAAAAAGGAAAAATAAAAGGAACAAATACTTCATCACTTCTGAATATTTTTCTTTGGGATGTGGAGTTCGTCCTAGCGTTAAATAGGACCCCTTAATTTTCTGCTGTTGTCTGGCACTTTCACACTGCACTGCACTGACTTTTACAGACCAAATCTTGACCTTTCCTTGAATTGTATTTAAGAGCATTAACATGCGAAGCAATTCCACACTCAACCAGGTGGTTGGAAAGTGAGGAAGTACAATGCAGGTTGTTTCCCTACATTTTCGCCTTGCGTGTGAATTTCAGCAGTATAGGGACTCTAGGAACCTTTGCAAAATTATTGAAGCAAAAGCAGAAATAAGAATGTGGGTTATTCTGTTATTTGGAATTAAAAAGGAATAATTTTTTTTATAGTAGAGGGCATGAATGCTTTTTGATCAATACAAGAGCAACCTAGTTTTGCAGATAGCGTATTCTCCCCCAGGTCAACAGACCATCCACTTCTGGCAGCTGCAGGTGGGGGTGACATCCTTACCTTTTCTTCAATACATAGGTGATGTTTTATCCCATTTGGAGCTCAGCTTTGCAAGGCATAGAGCACTCTGGCTGAGATCCAATAAAGCACTTAGGCATGGGCTTATCATCAACAGGATTACCCAGGTGTTTGAGTTAAGCATGTGCTTCGCTGCTGTGTTAAGCGCTCTGTTAGGGACATAGTGTTCAGTGCCGCATAGGATGGAGTTCAGACCGTATATCTTGCCTGGGGTGAGTATGCACGAGGGTGCTTAAGACAACCCCTCGAAAGTTGCATACAAAAAAGACATTACTTATGGTGCTGCTAATGTTACCAGTCTGAATTCTTCTGTTGTTTGCATCTGTGTCTTGTGGTGAGGCTGTGACTAAGTCAGATGCTACTGCAGCAATAGGAGTCCTGTAGCAAGGTAGACAGATGCTTCATGAGCAAAGTGTCACTCTAAGAGACGATGTCAGTTGTATACCCCAACCAGCTACCTGGCTGTTAACATCAGCTTTCTCCCTGCTCAGAGGACAGATAGTTTATAATCACAAATGAGCAAACATCAGGTCCTCGAATAGTAAGATACGAGCAGGTGGACTTGTCATTCAGTTTGAATTAAATGTATTGACAGCAAAGGGGAGCTGTTGGTCCTTTGGGTTGTTTCATGTGGATGGAAGAGGGTTAGGACATGGGGACAACACAGAGTAGTCTGCTGTTGTCTTTCTCTACTGTTCCTTACTTCCACTCTTCAATTCTCCTAATTCTTTAATTCACGTTATTAAGCAGAATCTCACATCGTGAGGTCGGTGGGACGTGATGCTCTCTTTTTTTGGACAAAGACCACAACCTTCCCTTGCTCAGGCAAAGCTGCTGCTTGCTGGAAGAGGAGCTCGGACGAGATCTGCAAAGCTCCCTCTTTGGCTCTACGATGGAGCTATTCTCTGAAAATGTTCAAAACTGTATCGCACAAGGTAGCCAAGCGGCTGCCAGAAGGGAGGTGCCACTCACCCCTGTCCTGAGCCAGCTCTGGCACTGGGGTTGCTGCTCACGGGGCTGATAAGTTGCTGAGCCAACCCAAAGTCAACATGGCAACAGCATCAGGAAGAGGTTTTCGGCTGGTGCAGGAGGCTGAGTGGGTGCTGGTGTGGCACGGCTGTGAAGTCTCACGTAAAGCCTTTGTCTCAATTAAACCCGAAATGGTTTGTGTAGAATTGACTATTTCTCCACCCACAGTGGATGCTCCGCTGTGTCCTTGACCTTGGGGGCAGGAAATCGCCTATTTCATGGCATGGTCTAAAGCCACAGAAACCTCTCCGTAGGTCTCTGTATGTATTCCCCACAAAGCCACTGAGGTTTTAATTTAATCAGGAGGAGCATTAACTCCTGAGGGAAACAGAGTGAAACCATAAAGGTCAAGTGGACTTAGAAGTAGGAAGGGGCGAAGGAAGTTTTGTTACCTTCTTCAGAGCAGAACTGGGGGGATGTTGCAGGAATTTGTATTCCCCTTCAAAATAAGGTGGTTGTTATTTACTCAAATGTGACCCTGGTAGATTTTATTTGACTTCAGTAGCACTTTGTCTAAGCAGGTAATAGCACTAAATAAACTGAGAGAAAAGCTGACATTGGAGTAGATCTTTGAGATTATCAAAAAATGAAGAAAATAATTGAGATATGCCAGATGTCCCTTTAAAAGACAAAAACCGTAAATTGAATTTAGCCATTAAGAAAGACAACATCAGAAAGAAAAATGAAAAAAGATAGAATTGAAGAGAATAATAATTGCATCTAATAGAACTGACAAACAATCATAATTCTTCCCATTAGATAAATATGTTATAAAAAATTTATTATGAAATGCCACGTTATGCAAGCCAGGAATCAAAGATGAGTTCTTTGCATTAAGTACAGTAGATGCCATTAAGGAAAACAGTCAATATGTCACTAAGCCACGGCCTGTAAAATTAAATTGATTTGGTAAATGTAAGTAAGATAGATCTGTTTGCTTTCATCATCAATTTTGAGTGGGTGAACAGGTGATGTCACCAACCTGGGAGCGATAAAGATGCAGGACCATCTGGAAAGCTTTGTGATGAATGGGCAACTGCTTTTGGATAGTGACAGTGCTGTGGTACTTTGTCACTTGGGATGCAGTACTTAATAACTTTTCAATACCATCATAATAAATTTCACTACCTTATTAATATAGAAATGGTGAGTTATTACTGTGATGGCTATTGTAAATAACAAGAGATGCAGCTGTCAAAAGCTGATTGTTTGGGCATGTTTCTTTAAGCAACACAGTTGACTTGGGATAATCAACGTATGTCTATACCAGCAGAGTTTATTGCTCTTGTCAAAAGAAAAAGCTGCATTATTCAAAAATTATATGAAGTCCATAATAAACAAGTTTAATATATTATCAGACTTTTCCTATAAGTTTCCTAACACAGAACAATAAATCACTTTTAATAATGCCTTTCCGTGTACAATAATATCCTTTTGCTGTAATAATGTCCTTTCCTAACTATTCACCAAACAGAGAACTTCTGAAAGAACAGAAAGGTATCTCTCACTCATCAGAACACTTACAAAATTAAATCTCCCTATTTCATTAAAAGGCTACTTTTGATATAAAGCTGATGGGCTCTAGCTGTGTCTGTCTTTTTTATTTTAATTGAACAGATGTAGTTAAAAGTAATCTATGACAAAGAAATACAGACAAAATTATAACCATGTGTCCCTAAATACTGGCAGGAAAGAGCATCTGTGGGTGTTTTATGAAAGCCCAGGACTGCTCTGTGACATTACTGCTAATGTCATCGGTCTGAGGACTGGAGAGAAACAAAATGCATAGATAGTTGTTAGCAGAAGATGAATTACCAGATCAATCATTTAGCACCATTCAGAGTATTATACCATTGTTCCCTGGGAAAGATAATTAAATCAATGATGTCTGTCTTATTTGTGTGAAGCGGCACAAACTTGTAAAGAATATTCAAAGCTCCTCAAGCATATTATTTCTGTGGTGTGTGTTTTTTTTTTTTTTTTTTTTTTAAACTCTACCGACTTTGCCTTTCAGGCTCTAGCTTTGTCCCTCTTTTCAATTAAATGTCTCTCCACCATTTCTATGACTGCTGAAAAGAGAGCCAGCAGTCTATTAACAGGCAATAAAGTTCAGGAAGCCTAAGACTAGTTTCTTGGGTCAGAGGTGAAAATTGCATACTAAATGAAACAAAGGTGTGTCTTGATGGCTCAACAAGCAGTGGAGAGACGAGCATACATGTGGGCAGGAGGAGACTGTCATCATCAAACAGAAGCAAATGAAGACAGGAGCTAGTGTACAGCAAAATGCTTATTAACCCAAATGAACACATGCATTTCAGAGGATATAACACTGAGATTAGGCATTTAAACCACCAAATGATTTAACAGTACCGTTGAAATCTGGGCATTTGGTCTAATAAAGAATCGCTAAACTTTAAAAACAAAACAAAAACCCCAAACTCCTGTTTGCTAGAGCCTGCAGATTGGGACGTGTTAGTCGGAATGGTATAAAAATATACTTATTTGGAAGTAAAGAATAGAAAACAATAATTGTCTAACAGGGTATTTCCACCCCAGAGGCTATTAATATGGTGTTTTATTGACGTGACAGCCCTCATGTTTCTTGGCTGAACGGTAGGTGGCACACGCAGGAGTGAAGACATAGGGTGCCATAATCCAGCCCAATTTTATGTGATCGCGTTAACTTCGGCACATACAATAAGCATTAATTTGGAAAAAAATACCAATGTTAAGTAGCCCTTCCTTTTAAAGTACAGTCCTAGCATTTCGCATGGAAAGATGTAAAAGATCCCACAAAAGGCATAACATTTCATCAGGTGAAGCCTATGGCGTAAAGGGGCTCTTGTGTATAGTGGGTTTCCCAAAGTGTTGGTTTTAGTCTTAACTTGATGAAGTGTATTGGCAACGTGTACGGAGCGGGCTTTTTATGTGCTGTGTTGGAGACCGGGTACATAGCTGTTCAGGATTTCCGAGAAACTTTCAATACCTTCCTATCTTCTTGAAATGGCCTCAAGTGGTAAATTGGCTTTCAAAAAGTGTAGCTATATGGGTATTTTATTCAAAATTAAATCTGAATATTCGTGTTTTCTAAGAGATTTGCAGTCACAGTATTTCTGTTGCTTACAGCAGCGGGTATTTCAAAACCATGGCAGTAATGTTGATTTTGCTAAAAAATGTCGAACTCTCTGGGATGGGAAAATGGAAGTTTGGGTATAGGAAAGCTTCGGCATTACTGCATTTACAGAAAATATTCTTTAAAGCCAAATTTTAAGCAGTCATCTGGTGATAACCTCTGTATAAGCCAAAATTTGCATGTGAATGTGGAAAAAGTAATTTTTCTTGCTAGTGTTACCTTGGCATCTACCTATTTGGAATACCTACATGTGTAGGCACGCAAATGAGCAGTTAACAAGGAGAAGAGAAACCAGTTTTTCTGTCTTCCTTTAATGCTAAAACCAGAAATGATCCTACCAAACCCTCTGTGTCTGCAGAGAAAGATGGTGCTGATACCCAGGGAGAGCAGCGACGTGCTGCAGTGCCTTGCTGTACCCTTTGAAATACGTCTCCTCTTTTGCACAGAGGACAATATCTTACAATTTCCCCCATTAAGACTATGTGAAGAGGCCTTTTTTCGTATTTGTTTGAAGATCTGTGGTTTCAAAATGCATTTCCCTTGACCCACTGACCCCAGGCAGTGCACTTCTCTCCTTCCGTCATCACTGTTTTCCTCCTCCTCCCATAGCCAGTGCTACTGTCCTCCACGTCGTCCCAAAACCTTGCAGTCAGCTAGGATCCTTGCTCAGCCTTGGGAAAAACCCTGTAATTTCCTTCTGCCCAGCCTCTTCCAAATCCTTTGCAAGTCCTGTCCGTCTCTGCCCCTTATATCTGCCCCTCATCTTTCTCACTTTATTTTTCAGCAGGTTACTGCCATAATGGTCATCTTTGCCTCTGGCATTGACTGTGTACACAGTTTGCTAACCAGGCTCTGATTGCCTTTTAGTGCCTGCGTATATTTTAGTGTTCTGCTGCATCCTTTCCTATCTCAGCTCTCCTCATGTCAATATTTCAGTGTCCCTCAGTCCATCTAGACTCAGCGTTTCGCTGTTCTTGGGGACACGGTCTGCCCGTACCTTCCCACAAACTCTTTCCTCTGCTTGAAATATCACCGCTTTCACCCTTGGCAAAGCAGCCCAACCTCTACCAGTACGAGGCCCCACTATTTCCTTTCAAAAGCTGATTTTCTCAAATCATCTCCCAAATTTGATGGCTAGCATTGTTGCGAAAAAGGCAACATCTCAACTTCTGTCCTCTAAAGCCTGTTCCCTCCCACCAATGCAAGCGAAGCTGAATAAAACATGTGTTTTAGGCAGAAATAATGATGCCCTGTTTTCACACTAGTTTAAATAATTATTTGAAAATTACGACTTTAACAGAAGCTGCTGTGTGTGTAAAGAAACCCTCATGGTAGAGATTTGGCTCAGTAAGTGTGACTTGACATTTGCATTCAAATACTTTTGTGCTTCTGGAGCATTTTTAAGACTTGACTATCTGCTCCTGCCACCCATGACAACAATGCACAAGTAGAAGATGAAAATTCTGGTTTTCAGCCCCAGCATTCCTGAATAAAATTTAGCTGATTGCAACAGTATCATTTTGGGTGTGATTTTTAGTGGGTTTGAGTTTGAATGGGTTTAGAATAGGTACTTGAGCGGCTTTTGTCCCCATGCTAATGCCCCCGCAGCAGTGGGAGTCAGGAGGAGTGAAATGATGACCTGAAATAGCAGACGGCTCCAAACAGAGCTGGATTAATGTGAAATGGGGCCCTCATCCCAGCCAGCCAGCCTGAGGGCACCCGTGCCGTACCCCATCCAGGATCCCCCCCCAAACCCTCCCCATCAAACCCACCGCCACCGAGCCCCCGGTCCTTCTGCAGCAAAGAAATTCCCCAAAGTGGGTCTCCAGCAGTCCTGACAGGACGATGAGCTGTGTGCCACGCCAAACATGAAACAGCGGAGGGGTTAAAACCCAATTTGCCTGTATTCTGACAGGCTTTGTATAATTGTTTTACACACGATAGAGGCATTTGATGTGTTTGGAAAATTCGGCAGTAGCATTCCTCCTCCTGTCATATTGCCAGGCTTGCTCTGTAATGCTGAAGAAGAAGAAGAAAAAAAAAAAAGCCTTAGTGTTGGGAATTATAAATAATTTGATGCAACAGGTTTAAGTTACCATTTTTGTGGTGAAAAGAAAAGCTTAGCATGATCCAGATTTTCCTTGGTTTCCTCCCATTCTGCTGAGAAGCAGAGGTATTCACATTTCTTTGTCTAACAGTTTTATAATGTCTTAAGAGATTAACAGTGAGCATGAATGAGGGGCTGAGGATTAGACGACAAAAAGCCCGGGCTGTCCACTACCTTGTTTGCACATTTTACATTTTTCAGCATTGCCGAGCGAGTATAGAAACTAAAGAAAGATAATAAGGACCAGAGTCCCAAAAGTGTTTAGTGATTCAAAAAAATTCAGATGCCATGTCAGAACTGACAGAATGATGGAGCATTATGTGGCAGGACCCACTTTTTTGTCTTAGGGTAAGCTCTCGCCCTGAGTGAATGCAGATGTTATCGCAGGATCCCAGACAGACAGTCAGTGAAATGTGACAAGCTGTCAGCAAAGTTACACTACGTTGAGTTTGCTAAAATATCCCAAAGCTTTATGCGTGGCTTTTTTTTTTTATATAGAAAACTCTTAGCTCAATCAATCGGGGTAAAAGGAAAAAAAGGAGGAGAAAAAAAAAAGGTTACAGTAACCTTTGCAGTCGGGAATCCTTTGAATGGTTCAGACATGGCTGTAAAAGTTTTTTTAAGAGTGGGGGAAAATTATCATCTGAAATATTTGGAAGGTTATGTTGGTATCAGTAAAATTTCTGAAAGCAAAGCGCATGCACAGTAAGGCTGCTAACCGCATGTTATACTGTGTCAGTCATTCCTCGAATGATTTGGGTATTTACCCCTGTGAAATGCTTAGTCAAATCAGTAATAGCAGCTAGCAGAAGTGAATCCTGCCAGTACTCAGCTTTCTCTTTAGCAGGGTATCAGCTTCAAAATAGGGGGTTTATAAGCAATTGTAATTCCTTTACTGTGGTTTTTCTTTTTAATTTTTTTTTTAACCTCAGAAATAGATGCAAACAAGCTGGTAAAATTGCAAACTGAATGGCAAAAAGGATGTAAAGTGAACTGGCTAAAACATGCTCAGCAAATAAAAATATATGTCAGGGCAAATCGATGCAAGCGATCTGAATTCAGATGCTCTGAAGTCATAGCGAAGCTCAGAAAATGACTTTTGTTTTGAATTTTGGGTCTGCAAGAGTTGTTTGATTTGTAAATACTGTAACAAGATATGAGCTTTTAAAATTTTGAGTAGAAAAATAAGGGCTCCATTCTGCATAATCTTAAATATTTAACTCTTAAGGAATCTGCAGTGAAGTGATGTTATTTATGTGCCAACACATTCCCAGGACTGTGCTCAGTATTTTCTTGTGTTAATACTTCATTACTTAGAAATATAAATATATACTGGGAAACAAATATTTTTACATATGCAACTGATTTTTGCTTTTGAATTAGGACTGCATCAGATTTAAGCTTTTACATAATTAGAGGACAGGGAGCCTAAAATACTGATGTTTTCAATTTATTTCACAGTTTTATTTTAAAGGTATATTTCCTTATACAGGCGAATAGATTTTGATTTGAAAATGCCAAAGTAAATTGTGTATCTGTTTTGTAAGTAATTACATATATCATTCACAGGAACCCCTTTAATAGTCTGTATTCTTGTCTTATTACTGTTAGCTTAAACCTAAATTTAATGAGAAGGCTGTTTATAGTGGCACAAACTAATATATTTTGCTAGAATACGAGTTGCAGTATGTTCATTCTCTTCTAAGCAGAGCAGAATAATGCATGTGATTTATAATCAATTTAGATCTCCTTTTGAATAAGATAATATATGGAAACAAATAATGCAAGATCGAAAAATATTAATTTACTTCTAGAAGCAGGGGAGAAAGGGAAACATACCCGGCCACAATTTAGTGTAATTTGTGTTGTAACAAAATCTATTACCAGACAACGCAACAACCTTCCCTGATTCTGAAAAATGGGATGCAAAGACGCTTAGGAGATAACATCTTGCACAGTGTTTTTGCAAAAACCCCCGAAGTAAACAATCCAACTAAATTATGCATGTGGAGGAAATGATTGAGAATATGTTTAGCTGGTAATCGCACTCATGCTGAAGTTTTAAATTTCATCTGTCTGCTCAGATCTATTGTGATCCATTAAGTGGCTTCCTTTTTTTCCGACAAATTGAATGCTGCAACTGCAAGGAGCTCTTTTGTTCTTTTAATTCAGTCAGCATGGAAATGATTTTCTCATTTCAGGCCCTTTTCTGTCCTCTCTTCATTGTGTCAATAAAATAGAGTTGTGCAGAGCTGCTCTAATCAGCTTAGAGTGCTAATTCATTGCACTGGGATGCTATCTGGGTCCGGCTACAGGTGGGCACTATAAGGGGTCAGTCTCCAGGGGAGTCTAATTGTGTCTCTCTTGGGTCTTGTTTGCAGAATAACTGAAATCTCAAACTCTGGCTTAAGAAAGGAAGGGAAAACGCACAAACACAGGCGTATAGGAGCACGCACGTTCTCTAGATGCACCACTCGGTCTCAGAGTTGTTTTGTATTTTGACACTGTTTGGGGAAGGGAATGCTTTAGTTCAGTGGCAAAAGATTAATAAGAAACTTTGTAGATCAATTTTAAAATTTAAATAAAAATGCGGTCATTTTGAGATATAGGTGTGCAAGAGGGAAATGGATGCTATGTTGCTGGTGAGGGGTTTCGGGGGAGGCTTGCCTTTAAATTTTTGAGGCTTTCAAAAGACTAATGAAAACCAAGAAAATGCATTATTTAGATAACAAATCCTCTCTGCCCGTGCCGGTGGTGGTCTTTAGCAAGCTTTTTGCCAGGGCACTTTGAGCGTGAGGGAGTCTGCCTAGCGCTGAGGAGCCTAGGAAAGCCTTGGCAAGCGAGGCAGGGAGCCCGGGCTGCCCCAGTCCCACCCCAGTGCCTAAACTCCGCGGCAGCCCTTTCCTCCTGGCTTGGCGGGGCTGTGCTAACGGCAGGAGGTGATGCTTTCTGCTGGAGATTTCGGGTCTTATCCTGGGTTATCTCAGAGAACTGCTTGGGAAAGATCAAGAGAGGACGAGTGCGAGGAGAATGGAAATCTCATGTTTGCCTTCTGCCCCAACACCGTGCAGTTTGGCCTCAGAACTGTCCCTGACACAAGAGAAGCAGACTGCAGGCTTTGCTGTTTTGGGGTTTTTGGGGTTTTTTTTGTTTGTTTTTTTGTTTGTTTGTTTTGTTTTGTTTTTTTAATAGATGAACTTATGTTTGCCACCAACCACAAAAAAACCTGAGAAAAGAGGTGGTGATGGGGAGGGGTAGGGGACTCCCAGTGATGTCTCCTGTCTCTTGCCACCTTGTCCCAGGGTGGGGGGTTTGGGAGCATCTGCCCTGGGGTGCGTCCTTGTCTTTGCCAGCCCTGGACCCCCACAGTAGCCCTGGCACCTCTTCCATCAGGGACTGAGCAGCAGAGCCCAAATTTCCCAGACAGACATGATAAACACTGCCAAATCGCTTCCTGATGTAACGCCAGCAACCCCAGTGATGTTACAGCATGCGCGAGTCTGCTCCCAGCACTTCTTATGCAAGCCAACAGAGATGGGCATAGATGAAGTAGTAATTATGGGGCTCCTACCAAAAAATTCACAGCACCTTAAAGATGGCTGAGCAGCCCTGGCACACCTCCTCACTGGGGAGGAAGGGCACGGCTTGTTGCAGAGCAGCCAGTGACTCTGCGGAAAGAAAAATGCAGTGAAAGAGGTAAAGAAAACTGAGCAAATCATAAATTTCCTTAACAGTGTAGCAAAACATAAAAGAAACTTTATTTGGACAGCATTTTGTTTTTAAATTAACATGAAAGTTTTCCCACAGAATGCATTTCCTGTGCCCACAATTGCTTATGCAAAAATTGGGCGCTTTTTGGAATTACTTTTAAAATCTCAGTCCTGAAAAAAAAATTGGGTCCCTCCCAGCCTCTTTTACCCCCCTGCAACTGAGGTTCTCACCTGCTTTATATGTAGGAAAAGCGGAGAGGGCATGGCTGTGGCACGTGGCCCTGGGGCAGGGGCAGCTCCTCTCCTGGAGCACAGGGGGTTTGGGGAATGGGGATGTGACAAAGTCTCCCAAAAGCTGGTGCCTTTTCTGCAGAGAAGCCAATGCTGGCTCCAGAAAGGTTTTCAAGGTAACGTGGGCTCTGCAGGGCATCAAAGCCTCATCCTTAGCTACTTCCACGACCACGGTCCTCCTTCACTCCAAAGCGAACCTGATTGAATTTGGGCAGGACTGTTCCCCATCGGTGGATTTTCTACAGGAGAGATAAGCTTGTCAGTCTATTGTGGTTTTGTGGCAGAGCCGCCACCGTGAAAATTAATTAACATACCTGAAGACACCCCTGAGCAGGAAATCATAGTGCTGCTCTGTGATTCAGGGGTGAATAGGATCTCTCTATTATCAAAAACTCCATCGGGGAAGAGGAAATTAAGTTCCTAATTAGACAGTGTCCAAAGGAAGAAGTGAGGCATTGAAGAGATGAAGAAAATTGAGAGGTAGCTGATGCACGTATCAGGCTAATGATAGAAAAGGAAATAGTAGAGCTTGAAAGGTCACTGACCTTATTAGGCTAGGAGAAAAGTAGTAGATCTTCAAAAGCTTTCACCTATGATAGGTTGACAATGTGTGAAGTTCTCTAGATGGTCAGAGAGGAAAGACAGCCCAGAAAGAGCATGGGAACAAATTAGGTAGATTACAGTGAACTGCATAAATGCAGCATGGAAAGCGTATTTAGAAAAGAGAGGAATTCAGAGTAGAAGTAGCCAGAAATGTTTCATTATCTGACAAGATCTCTTTTCAGTAGGAGTACAGGATTTTCTTTCCCACTTAGTAATTTTATTTTTTTTACTATCAATTAAACTCAATAATGATTCCTCACTGGATATAACTTTTCCCTAATGAAGTATTTGCTTTCTGCTAAACTGAAATATTTCAGTGGTAGCCAATTCTGAATATTAACTTCAGTGAGATGAAGATAGCGCTGTTAATAATAGCTTCAACATTAGTTTTTGAATACATGAAATACGTTCTGCATCACTTAGTGAAAGCATTGCAGCTCCCTTAGTGTCAAGAGACTTTTACCTTGGAATACCAAACCTGGCCAGCTGCAAGAGTTTTAAAGGCTGTTATAGGCTATTTTCTCAGTAGGTAAAAACTCCCTGGCTCTTTAAATGAGATATTACAAGAAACAAGACTATAGCAAGTCATATGAAATACCCCTAAAGCCTGCCTCCTCCCAGCCTCTCTTCCTGCAGCAGTTTTGTGCTGTACATAGGTGATTTCTCAGAGCCAGCAAGGCCTGATTAAAATCCTCCCTGCTGGTTCATGTACAAGCATGGGTTTGAGTTTAGAGGTAGAGTTGCTTCTCTGTCTTTCTGGTAAATGCTCAAGTTTTCTTGTTCTGACTGTCAGTAGGAAAGGGGGAGAAGGGATGCAAAGAAGAAAGAAGAGGAAATTAAAAATACAGCACTGCGTATTTTTCATGCAACAGGACCAGGCCATTTACAATATAACATAACAGCAGTTTTTCAATCAAAATAAATGAGGACAAATTCTCTGCTGGTAAAATACGGATGTAGCACCATGACTTTCCTTTAAGGTAAGCAGAGTATGATCCACTCTAACAGTACCATTATAAACCCAACGTAAAGACAGACTGTGAAAAAGCCTAAGTTTTTTCTTTTGCGATGAGAAAGTTTAATGGCTTTTTTTTTAATGCTATGAATAACAAGGCAGTTTTTAAGTAAATACTGTTGTGTTCTGAAATTAAAAATCCCTTTTCAGAAGAATGCTGCCATGTGGCATTTGACAAATAAGGCAAAAGATCCTTCCTGAATCTAGCTAGAAGAGCTAACACTTTCCCATCATTAGAAACAAAACCAAACACGGTACACTTCATATCTTTTTCTGGTGCTTGCGATCCCATCCTGAAGCAGAACCGCTTTGTAGGACTCTAGTCTGGAGGCCAGAAGTGCTGCTGAACCCGTCGGCAGAAGAGCAGCGCATACCTCCATCCCTAGGAGGGCTCTGCAGAAAGGCATTACGGGTGCTAAAGTTCCCGGAGATGGAGAAGGGCTGCCATCCCCGATTAGATGTGGTTTGTAATAGTATCGTCCTGTTTTCACTCACCACGGTAGAACGTTTCTACTAGGCTAACAAGGCATAGGGTAATGAGAAACATGCCAAGTTGAAGGGAAAGAGGAGTCGAACCTACGTACAGGAAACAAATGTGATCAATTACCCCAAGTGTAGAGCTCACAGATACCTTATCTTAAGGCTCCTTAAAATAAGAACTTGATTGTTTCCAAATGCGTCTAAGAAGCTAGTGATAGAAATGCATTAATACGAGAGACACGTGAAATTTTATTACCTCCAAAAATTGTCATTATTACTTGCTTCTAAAGATATGGAAGAATCAACACAACTGTCTAACACATGATCATGGCAATAAATCTATGACTACCTATGCATGTGCAGGCTGTACATGTAGAAGCAGAGTTTTAACATTATATTATTACAGTCATCTAAACAATATTTCAAAAAGCCACCGGTATTTATCGCAATATAAAAATTCTCTTTTGCAGTTTATTTTTATTTCGTTGAGTTTTTTCATTAGCATTGGACTTGTTTCTTTTCTTCAAAACAGATATTTTAAAGAATTTTTCCTGGTGATTATTCTCCTTGTAGGTGCTACACCGTCTGTAGATGGCTACTGAACTTAGGTTGACACTGGAAATGGAGACCATTAGCTGAAATTTCTGACAAATGGTGTGTTTTCTGAAGATACATTAGGAGCAGGGAGAAATATGTAATGACAATCTTATACTAAGGCATGGCTTTGACCTAAAGTTATGTGACTCTCTGCTAGGTTTTTAACGTAAATTTGGTACGTTTAGGACAGGAATATATTCTTTTTCATGAAATTGCTGCTGTCTGTAGGAATGTCACCCATGGATGAATTAGCAGGAGAAGGGAAGCCACTGTGGGAAATCTGACACACTCTTCCCATGCATGGAAGTCCCCTTGGCATCAGCAGGAGTTGTGTGCGAGGTCTGATGGATGTATATGACTCAAACCCTCATGATTGCATTAGAGCAATTGCCCGAGATGAATGTGGCACTTCTTATACCTCATGGGTGGATTTACACAGGTTGAGACTGCGACTCTGGAGCAAGGCAGAGTGTTGCCACTGGTTTTAACAGGAGTAACACCAGCCTTTTGTATTCCTACACATGATGATATTCCATAGGAAAGCAATTTAAAAGTTGGGCAGTCAGGACTGATGTATCGGTAGAAGGAATCAAAATACAATGTTGGTGGTTTTTGTCAGTAAAGAGTAGAGACTGGATTTCAAAGGAGTCTGTTCACTTTGGAAACCCACACCTGATCTGCCTTTGCATAATATGGACTGAAACGAGAGCTAGAACATTTAAATTTTGCTAGACATCTCTTGACATAGGTGTTGCTATACGAAGGGGGTTATTGCTTCATTCTGCAGGGGCAGGTTTGTTTCCTTTAAAATGCGTTTGTCTCTCCCCTGAGATGACAAACTCAGCAGCATCTTTAACATGCTATTCTATTTGGCATCGTTGTTTCATGTTTGAGATAAAAATTAAGCTGTTTCAACATCCATGAACATTTACTGATTCCAAATGAATGAGGTGTTTATTACAAATAGTCATTTAGGTGCAGCTTACGCTCTTCAGACATGCTTGTTATAGCGATGCATGGGGTGGTCATTTCAGGGGACAACACTAAAAAGTAAAAAAAAAAAGAAAAGTTTTAGGCATTTAGCTAGAATCATATTCAATACCGACCTGTTATAGTTTATTAAAGTTCTGCACTTTAGCCTGGAGACATTAGCCAGTGCAAAAGTAATGGCTGCTCTAACATCCATGTACAAAAGTGGAATTTAAGAGATTAACTTGCATTTGACCTACTTCAGCTCTCCTGGTAATGAGGGGTGCAGGGGCACAGAATTAATTTCTCTCAATTTGTGGCTCTCAGGGGTGCTGCTAAGTTTGAGAGTGCTTGAATTTTAAGAGTCTCCTGGTGTGCTGAGAAGGTTTTGTTACTGCACGGAGTTGTGTTAGCGGCAGGGACTGAAGTGCCAGTTTTATCTATTTGATTAATAGCCTGATTGAGTTCTAGTGTATCTTTGAAAGAAAAAAACCATATTTTCTCTCCCACTCAAACAGCATTTTTTTTCCCACGTACGCCGATTCTCCTCTCCCACCCAGTAACAGCAACTCGAAACAGCCAATGGACTGAGAAATGTCTGCCGGGCCTAACTTTTAGTCTGCAGCTCTCAAGCTGGGTTTTATATACCAGATATGTCTCACCTTCACAATAATCTGGGATTTATTCAGGATCTGCTGTATGTTTGCTGTGTGTGATATTAATGGGCTGCTTCTAGCAGGATATAACTCAGGGTGATATTATTTGGATTGATGCGATTTTAAAAGCTAGCAAATGACTGGGCAATTATTACTCTAGTGCTGTGTCTTTACCGCAGTATTAATGCATCTAAAGAGATTTTTGGCAAAGCAATTTATACTCTCGTGAAATTGGCTGTAACTACTGAATGTACAACATTTCCTTTTCTCCCCGAGTTTAAAAGGTCTGTTTTAGTTCCTTATCGATACATTTCATCCCTTCTTTTCCTTTTAAAATAAATGCTGTTCAGTGGAAGACTTCTTTGTGGAGAATCAGTACCGACATGACATGATTTATTCCCAGCTCACTGCAGTTTATCAAGGAAATAAACAGAGGAAGCAATAATGCATGTAGGTACCATCCTGTGTCAAATATGCCTATTGGGGAACAGGATGATAACGATAAAAGATTTCTAAAGTTTTTAAAATAAATTTTTATTGATTTATCACATAGGAATATTGACGTTGAGGGTTTATCTTTTCTAGAAATTTTTAAGTAAAAGCTACTTCTGCTTCTCTGAGATCTCCAGTTAAATCATAGCACAGAAAAGTCTGGAGACTGCGTGCGTATATGTTACTGTTTACTAATAAGCACAATATTAAGCATCTTCCACCTAACAGCAAAAATGCCTATTAACCATAGCGAAATAAAACATATATCTTTGTGTTTCATAACATATACGAAGAAATCAACAATTGTGCCAGAACCCATATCAACATGTGCAATGCACTTCTATGGGAATGCAATTGTATTGTGTAACATTTACCTATCAATTTAATAGAGACTAATTGTCCTGAGAGTCTTTTCTGGAAGTTCACAAAGCCTTTGCCAGGTTTCGTTGTCAGATCTTCCTTCCAAAAACCGGTGATTACAGGAAAACATAGCTTCTCTTTGGATCTGTGATCTATCAACAAAATGGTACTAGCTGCTTATTTTCAGCAAGCCTGGACTGACCAGTGCTTTTACCTTAAGGAAATGGCTGATTTTTTTGTTTTCAGGTTAAGGAAATCAAGATAGATTGTTAAAATAGAGAGGTTTTATACACAGAGCTCTTCCACAGGGCTTCCTGTAACGAGATGCACACAGACATATCTCGATGCAGTTGTTTTTGACATGTAACTGCTGTCAGAAAGTCATGAAGGATTTTCCAGGTTTTTAGGGGGCAAAAAAAAAAAAAAAGGGAATAATTGACCATTTTGAAATTTCACTGTTAAAACATAAAACCATGTTCCTGTGATGAGTTCTTAAAAAAAGTATCAAGGCACCCATTTCAACTCTGGAGAAGCATATCTTGCTATGATGTGCTTTCTTGATTTTGTGGAAATTTTTAAAGATCGTGTATTAAGGTTTGCTAAAAAACCTTGAAAACTTTTGATTGTAAATGTTTCTTACTCTTCTTTCATCCGGTGGAAAGCTTTAGTCGTTGCCATATATACTTCAGTGAAAAGCACCAGCACCAGTACCCGACCCGCTGTACAGAGTTAATGTCCTGCAATCTTTCCCTGCTCCTGAGAGTCGGAGGGAGTTTCCAGCTCCACTTTTCCTAGCAGCTGCCAACGTTGTCAGCACTGATCTGTCAGAAAGGATTTTTCCTGGCAAAACTTTGAAGCTCCTTTCTGACATCCCCAACAAACTAATTGTTGTCTCCTGCCTCCGAGAGCCCTCTGAAGTCCCAACGAGTTAGTGTCTTCTCAAGAGATGAGAAAGGGGACTCACAAAATCAATTTATCAGGCTATTACGCATTGTCATCAGCCAAAACAAAAACCTGCTAAAGACAGGAGAAAAAGTAGAAGAAATGGGTCTCTGAGAAAAGGTTACAGAACATCCATCTTCTCTCCTCTTCCGATTGTTTCCTTTCTTTACCCATTTTCATACCCGTTTCCCTCCACTAAAAGACACTTTATGACAAGCATTGTAATCTCTTTAGACCAGAGGGGAACCTCTTCTTTAGGACCGAATCTTTGCAAGGCGTGAGTGACAGCGGGAAGGGGTCCAATTGCCACTGAAGACTCTAGGCAATAAATCATCCACCCTGGCATCAAGTGGCTGGACTAGTCCCCACTTCCTGATGGCCACCAGTGCCTGGCGGTGACAAAACAGCTATTGTCAGCGCCCAGCAGCCACATTCCCTCCTTCTCCCCGCCGAGGTTTTAAGTTTACCTAAGGCATAAGAAACACAGATTATAGCATCGGGAAAGAAAAAAAAGGGAAAGTCCACCATGGGTAGGAGAAGGGACGCGCAAGAACGATGCTATCATTGTGTACTTTTGTAAGTCCAAACAATAGTAGCGACTGGAGAAGTGCCATCAGGTTTTTATCGGTAATTACTAAAATGTCTTTTGAAACCCTCAAGCCCAGACGGTGATTTTGTTGGCGTGTTTTTAAGACTTTCCATTTCCAGGTGACCCCTGGTGCTGCGGTTACTCTTTAACCGAGGCAAGGCAGTGCTAGGAGGTGTGCGCTGTTATAAGCACAACAGCTCTTCACCAAACGGAACAATCTTAAGGAGGAAATACTGGATGGAAAAATAAGTGCTTGTCACCCAGATACAAAGATTGGAGCGTGTTTTGGATTCTTTCAGGCCAAACCCAAAGATCTTTGCATTGTCAAGTTATCACACCAAATACCATCGTGAGTTTTTTATCATTCACAACTAAGTTGCCGTAAAGGAAGCTAAAAAAATGCATCGGGTTTGTTCCACCGAGAGGCTTGTGCATTGCTACTGCATAAAAGACGTTTATAGATAAGTTGTAATCAGCTTGGAGTTACACATTAACTGATGAATTATGGTAAAGAGAGAAATAAAAGACTGTAGTGGGATGAGTCTTTAAATCTGAAACCCCTCAGAAGGTCACCAAAGGATAAGAGTAGCAGAATATTTATCTCTGCTGCATTTTTATCCTTATTGATTTTCCCCTCAGTGTCATTAGGGTGTTTCCTTTAGACAAACGAGCTAGAGAACACTAACCTTTTATTAATTATTGTTGATGCTGGGAAAAATGATCCGTTCTCTCCAGAATACCTCTCAACTTAGTGCACTTGTTAAATGTAATGCAAAAGAGGAACTTGACTCTGGAAATTTAAATAATGAATTAGTTAACGTGCCATTGACTCCTCTATTCTGTTGTGGTAAGTGGAAATCTATGTGCATTTGTTTCCCAATGTGCTGTTGTTCTGTATGTCCGCTGCCCCAGTTCTCAATTATAAGAACCATTTTGGGGTATGCGAATGCAATAGATATTAAAAAAAAATGTCTGGAGCTCTGTAGTCAGGCAGACATGCCTTTCATTATCATAAGAAATATAGAGATTATATCATCCTTCCAAATATCGACTAGCCTGGGGGTGAATAGTTTTTGTCTGAGTGAGTGAGTAAAGCATCATTAGTTTTTTCATGATCACCATGGGAAAAGCTGACAAGTAGATTTTTCTGTTGGCTGGTATATTTTCGTGACAATTTTGTAAGGCTATGTTATATGGTTCTGCATATAATGAAACTCCTTCATAGTTTAGTAACAAGGAAAAATATTATTCCTTTCCTTTTTAACTGTAAATTGATTAGGCTGCACTGAACCTAGCAAAAGTAACCAGGACTCTGTTTTAACATTTTGAATTATTTAATGAAAAGCCTTTAAGGTTTTTGGATTCAGAGTCAAATTGCTACAGAGAGTAAATGAGATGAAGGTTTTTCTAGGCTCCGTGACAGTTCTATCCCATTTCATCATCTTAACTAAAAAATAATCCTATCTAACTTGAAATCCACAGCAGCTGTAAGTAGAAAATAAATCCAAACCGCAGCTCAGACTTGTAACCTAACAGCTATCATAAATAATCAGAACCTATTTGAAGGTGGAAGATGGGACATTAGAAGCTATTTACACTACTAGAGTGATGCCATTGATCAGTAACAGCAACCCGTAGATAAGACTCATATGATGTCATGGTTATTTATGATGGGAATTGACAGTAAAGCTACTATAGAACTTTCTTCCCGACAGCTTCATTCATTTCTGTTTGTGATGCATTTTGCTGTTAAAGAAGCAATCAATAGCAAAATTGTGGTGATAAAAGTTATTACTGGTTAAATATATGAAAAATGTGCCTGTGTGCATATACATATATAATGCCAACTATAAGAACATTAAAAAATTAGGTCAGCAGAATTTATTTAATATTTTTTATTACCAATGTACAGTAAAGCCATTTTATGTTCTTTGATGGTGAACATGTACTACAGTCCAATTTATTTTCTAATCTCATCAAACTTATTGCGACCATGAGAAATGCAGTGTTGCAAAGATTTAATATAATGTTACAGGTTCTCTGCAGTAAGCCTTACGGCTCACAGTGCATTGGTGCAGGTCAAAGAAGAGGAGAAAAAAGCCCTTTCAGACCAGTATCAGACTTGGGAATCTGCTGTATGTGTCCAGCATTAACTGTTTGCATCCAGCAATTAAGAGGGTTTTAGTAGCAGGCAAAGACTGCTGAAATACAGAAATACCCCTGCACCGGGTCCAGTGTGCATGCATGCAAATGCCAGTTTTGTGGACTGCTTAACAAAAAAAAAGGCAAGAAACCATTCTTTTCTTATATATGCTCTTGGTGGGAGACGGATAGTAAAATGAAAGTGAGATCATGGCCAGCCTCAGAGCAAGGGGTGTGTTGCTGCCTCCTCTAATGCCCTGGGTTGTCCTCGCGGGGCTGCTGCTTTCCTCCCCGCAGGCGTGAGCAGGCGCTGGGTGGGCACTCCCGAGAGGAGTCGGGCGAGGGGGTGTGGGAGACGTGTCCCAGAAGGACAGGGGCGACCCATCCAGGATTGGGTGACACCACGCTGCCCGCAGTGTCGGGCTTGGCCCAGCTGCAGAGCATGTGTGGGAATTCAGGTTGTTTCTATTATTTCCATGAAACTACACATTAATTAACAATTTGGTTGCTAATTTTGTACAAGTTTTTTTTTTTATAGTATGTTAAGACAATATGTTGATAAAAAAATCTAGCAGAAAAAACTGACAGAAGAAATATGGAAGGATAGTTTCTACGTTATATGAAGGATCACATTAGCCTACTGCTTGCTTAAGCTCTCAAATCTTTTTTGCATATTTTACTTTTTATTAGGTAGTTTATACCCAAAATGAATGTTTCATTCCATTTTTGTAACGTAAGACTTGTGCGAAAAAAAAATGTTGATCGGGTTTTCTTCAATCAAAAAGATGTAAAGATGCTGGATACGTGTGTAGGAATGTAATATGCCGGGCAACAGTCAGTCAATTGGAATTACTAACACCAGACACTACAGAAACCAGCACCAGAGACTGAAAACCAAAACTTGATAATACACAGAAACTGTATTAAAAGTCATGTGAATCACCAAAAATTAAAAAGCAGCATAAGGGGAGAGAGGACGACCGAAATCTTTTTTTCTGTAGTGTCCACATAGGCCATGAACTGATTACTAAAAATATCCTGATGTTTTTAGGCCAGCATTAGTCCAACATCATCTGTTTATTAGCAAAATCAGAGTGATTGGCAGGCTAATACTGACTGTTATTTGTTTCTTAAGTTAATTTTCTCTACTGAACAACTGATAGAAAATACATGTAGCATCATAATTATCCTAATCTTGGCTAATTTATAAAATTTTTCAGTAAGTTTATCTGTGTTTAATCTTCTGTGATATGAATCCCCATCCTCAGAGGAACTGGCTTATCTTTTGAACAATCCAGGCTCTATTTTGTATAGTTCCTTTATGTATATGATTGTATGTACACAGCAGGTCAAAGGCAGTGCTTCCCAAGACCATTGTTGGCCTGGAACAATAAATATTAGACTTAATTTAAATGGGTCAGAGTTCATTCTCATCCACTGCCCATTTATATGGCAAAACCGTCTGGTCAGTCATTTAGTCGAGACAGAAATAGTCAATGTCAACAAACTGCTAATGAAAAAAATGTATGTTTGATGGAGCTTTTTCTAAGCTATGACAAATCGACGTGTGATGTTATATACGTGTATACATGTCCTTCTGCTGATCTATAGAAAACAGTGGGTTTTTTGAGATTTACACTTTGTACCTAGGCATGTGGTTATCCAGTTAAACAGTGATGTATCTCTTGGTGGGATTTTTTTTATGTGATGAAGAAATATTGCCTTTATTAATATTTCACACATTTTATAGGTAATACTACCTCTATGACTTCACGCTGTTCTTCCCAAATGGTCCCCAGGTTGTACTCAGGAAATGTTATTACAAGACTTTCTGTCGTATTTTGTGAAAGGATGGGTTCCTGCACCTGGCCGAGAGCAGGGGTGATTGCACTGGAATTTCAGCCGCCCTTCCAACAGCCGGCGGCACGGCTGCTCCGTTATAGCTGCTAATTGTCATCCACAGGGTAACAGCAAACTGCTAAAACAAGGTAGGACAACTGGATGGATCACAGACATTATGTAGGAAACAAGGCAAGCCTTCACTTCGTGGTAGCTTACGGCTGATGTTGTGTTAAAACCATCGTAGGGAAAACTGATTTGGGATGGCACCAAATGTTTTCCAGTGGCAATTTGCCTAAAATGTCATGACTGGGCAAATTGCCTAGAATTTGGAATTTTCTCCTTGGAAAATGAGGGTAGGGCTTTGCTCTCTTCCAGCATCTTCCAGCTGACATTTCCAAGGCACTTTACAGATATTGTATTTCTCAATATCAAAATGTCATGCATTAGCATTCGCTGTATTTAACTTTATAGACAAGCTGGTCTTTTACAGGGAGAGAAACAGAAGCGTAGCGAGATTAAAATGACCGTTTTCAAACTCACTACCTAAGGGTTAGGTTTATAAACTCTATTTTTCTGTGTCTAAGCAGGCAGCCCAATTCTCAGTGCCGCTCAGCAGCCTCCATTGACTGCAGAAATTATGGGGTGGATAAGTTTGCCTCTTTTGTTTTCAGTGTTTCAGAATGTGCTCGACTCCAGCTGTGTTAGGTATTTTTTGGGTTATTTATGCCCAACAATAGTCATATGTTAATGACCCATCTGTGCTTTGAAGCCGACATGTCTCTGAGGTGAACTGGATGAAGAAAGAGGCTGCTCGTTGTTATTTGGGATTTTATAATGTTAAATGTGCGCTGATCGTGTTGGAAAGAAACACAGGGATACACCTTCATCCAGAGGCTGCTGTTGCTCATGTGGACTGCAGTCCCTCCGGGGAGCACCGGCAGAGCACTGTTGTGCAAGGATGTGGCCAAACCTGCAACACCGAAGGGTCCCAGTCCCAAAGACCTTACTCTTGCATCCAAGATTTACTAATTATTATTTAATAATTACTTGGATTTTCTCTGGTCACCAACAAGGCAGTCCTGTTGAATACAACCAAAATCAGTAGAAAATTGCTCCAGTCATGTTATTCCAAGCGGATTAGAGTAGAGAGGAATTACCTAAATGGTAAAAAAAAAAATGGAAAGAAAACCCCAAAGCCCAAAAGCTTTTTTGGATTTGTATCAAAGTTGGGTATAGTTTAGGCAAGCTCATCCTTACTAGCTGAACACCAAAATCCTCTGCTGGCCTTGGATAATCACCTCCTTTGGAAACAAATGAGCTGCTCCTGTGAGGTTATAAATGGATTTTACAACAGTTTTTAAGAGTGAAACTCCCTGTCCCCCAGCTCCTTTGCATCCTATAGCACAAGTCCCTTGAGCTCAAGTCTTCAGAAGTTGCCACCAAGTGTTTCCACGTGATCTGTTTTCTAGCAGAGCTGAGCATCCGACTCCTGCAGGGACTGTAACCGCGAGCTGTTGGGGTCAGATCACCGGCAAAGTCAGATCATGCTGACTAGAAGAAGAAAGCCCACAAAAGGAAAGCACTTCTAAAAATGTGGCTCTTGTACGTATGTTTTTTTTAATCTGTAATCAAGAGATGCAGTGGATGCTTGGAGTGTTCGTGTGATTGATTGAATTAATAACGTAGAAATTGATAGAAATTGAAATTCTTAGAGAGAACATGCCATGTAAGAACAGGGTCTGTTCCTCCCTTTGAAGACAAATGTCTCAGAGGTCGCATCAGTTTAAATGAATGCCTTTTTCATCATGGGGCATACTCCAAATTTCCAACGAAGGTGAGTTAACCATGCTAGGGCTGAGCTTGGGAGCCGCTGCTGGCGAGAGCCCTGCTGTGAATGCAGGACACGTCTTGCACAGCATCCACAGGCATTGGATCTGGGCATGCGTTAACTGCTCTGCTCCATTCATTGAAAAATACTGCCTTTAAAAGACAGCAAAGCCCTGAAACTCCCAACATGAAAAAAAAGTTGCATTTGTCAGTGTTTATTAGTAGACCACATCATCTGTTTTATTGTAGCTTATATGTTGTGGCCTCTGAGCTCACATCCGTCTTTGTTCTTGGGTAGGATCTCTCTAAATTAAAATATCTCTAAATTACTTAGCCCCAATCTGAGTAAGGCATTCCATGGGACCCTCTCTTCTTTTTTTATTCAGTTTAGTTTGCCCTCAAGTTTCTTTTGTTCTCTTGCTTTCTTAACTATACATGTATCTTCGATTAGGAGGAACCCCAATAGGACACAGATAAACTGAGAACAAAGATTTCTGCAGCTTGGAGTATTTGACCCAGAAGCTTATTTATCTGTGGACGTGTCTATTCATATCTGCTGCTCCTACAGTCAGGAATTTGCCCCGGCAAATGGTGCTAACAAATGCAGTTGCCCAGGGTGCCCCTTTCGCACACACGTATGCATTTATCCAGATGTTCGAAACACATTTTTCTTTTAACAGCCTGTCAGTGAATTATGGTGATGTATTTTGACGTACCGGGGGAAGGGGAATTGTTTCTTATGTGAAACAATTGGGTGAGGAAAAAAAAAACAACCCTGGTGCCTTCAGGATTTTCGCCATCAGCCAGCTGAACTTGAGCTTGGGATTGTTCCACTGATTTCCCGAGACTCACTGCAGAAATGGATTTGTGCATTTGCTCTCCGTTTCTGGATGTACTGTCAGTGCAGCCCAGGTGGAGATTCAGACCCTCCTCTCTCAGATACTCCTGTCCCCCAAAAGATCCTGCAATCCTATCTCAACAGCAGAGCTCAGCCCACGCCGCCCTGAAAGGATGATGAGTTTGTAAACAGGGCAGGAAGAAGTTAGGCATGAAACTGAGGCCAAAACCCGGATTCTTTGGACTTCTGTTTTCATGTGAGAAAGGGGAAAAGAAACTACAAAGACCTGAACAGCACCTGCTGAGAATGCTGACAGCTGATCGCGTACCTGGATAAAGCAATAATAGGTAAATGCTGGAAAAAATAGTTGGAGGAGCCTGGTTTAGAGCTGGTCCTTGCTCTGAAAATGAAAAGGTGTTGTGAAGGCAGCAGGAGCTGGCTTGCAGAATACTCCTCCTAGGGGCTGCAGGAGCCTCTGCACCAGCCAACATCCTCCGGAGACCATCACAGCACCTTCCCTTCTGCAGGAGCTGCTGCAGCTGCCTGGAAACCTGACTTAGAGCCGGTAAAGTTGATAATTAATATCAAGGTTTTGGTTGATGCAATATACCCCTGTTTGCTGCTTTACTCTCTCTACAAGCCTTGGCTGCAAGTGATTGGCAAACACTGCGTCTGTGTCTGAGCTCAGCAAAACAACAGTGCTTAAAGGAACTTGAAGCAATTTTTAATTGTGCTTGTTCTACTCTTGGAAACTAGACACTAATATTGCTCCCTTACAGCATTTCCCTCGCCCTTTTTCCCCTGCCTCAGACTGAAGTAACCTCTTCATGTTTGCAGAGTTTCTCACAAGGCTACACTTCCAACACCGATTTTTTTTTTTTTCTAATTCTCCCTTCCTTGTTTGCGCTAAATTGCAGAAATTTAGAGATTAGGAAGAATGCAAAAGTCTTCCTATAGGAGATAAAAACATAAGAAAAAGATGGGTTACGTTGGAGTCCTACCAACCTTGATTGTGTCCTTTTTAGATGCGTTTTAAGCCATCTCTACAGTTTGTGTAAATTACACACACAATATGGGCGTGCGAATACATTAAATATGCTTTCATAGGTTTGCCTGTCATATCATAAAAGCAGCAATAAAATACTGAGAGTATATTATACTTATTAATGTACATTTGTAATATACAATCATTAATCACAAAGTACTAATAATGGACTTTTTTATTGTGTTGAGGCAAAACTTGCCAGTTTTGACTGTTATGGCTGACTTTACAACTACCTGCCTGTCAGCTTTAAACACGGTGGAGGGAATATTTCACGGGGAAAATGCAAGGACCCTAAAACATCTGGTTGTAAACCTGCAGTAGGGTCTGAAGCAATAATAAAGCTTGTGATGGATGAGTCATGTGAAGCTTCCTTCACCAAAAAGCTGTTGCATTTCAGGCTTATTCTTCTCTAATAATAGACTTTCAGGACCCGGACAATAGCCGGAGCTTTCCCCTTATTCTCGAGGGGTGAATGGCAGCACTGGGCAGGGCACAGGAGACGTCCTGCTTTCCCAGCCCCATGGGATGAGAGGTGTCCTTGGCCTCATGCTCTGTGCGTGGCCCTTCTCACGGCGCTGGGTGAGACTGAGACTCGTGCAGGAGCAGAAAGCCCTCCTCCAGGTCCTCCCCTACCCGCCTGCCCTTTGCATCTGCTAAAGGCTTCCCCAGCTGTAAGAGGACACAGACCTGCCCTACAACTTGGTGGTTGCTACCGGTGCAACACATGTTGCCTCCTTTTCATCCTCAAGGATGACCATGGTGCTGGAAGGTGGATGAGGATTTTCCCTTGGGTGCGACCAAGCCCTCGCTGGCTCTGGTGGGATCAGTCTCCAGAGCTCTGTGGGCTTTGGATTTCCCTCTGGGATGGTGTAACTAAGCTGCTGATGGGCTGCCTTATTAACTCAGATACCATTTCCCTCCAATTGGCCTTTGATTCACGGGATTTTTATCCATTTGAGAATCAGATTCTGTGAAAACACCTCAAGGAACCCATTTACAGCCAAATGGAGAGTTTTCCCATAGCCATATGTTTCCTATGTAAATGTATGTGGTGACCTTGGAGCCATCTAAATCCCTGTGCACATCTCACTTGCTCACTGGCGCTTTTTTTTTGGTGAATCAGAAGTAAAATCAAAAGCCTCTTTGAGGATTACTGAAAAGGAATTCCACATGTGTTAGTGTGTGTGCACACAGGCCATTTATTTTAGAGCACAATCTCACTAAAATCAAATGAATATAAACCGAACGTGCTTTTAAAAGATTAAAACCCAAAAAGATGAAACTGGAAAGCCTTTTGAGTTTTTATAGGAGACAAACAATTTATGTGGTCCATCATGTGCATTTTCAGACCAGCCTTGTTAGAGCAGATTTTCAGCATAATAAGAGAGAACTGGAGTTTCATCATGGACTGTAGACCTCAACAGGCTATTGCAGTTGAAACATTTTTTTAAAAAATCTGTTCTCAATGCCATCTTTCTAGAAGGAAAACAATCCCTTCTTCCCAAAGTCATCTGTCAACAGGCTTTTAACCTTTCGTCCTCTTTCTGGGAAGGGGCACAGCATCCTCAAGCTCCACTAGTGACTGGATCCTGGAGGCTCAAATCTACCAGTCTCTACTCAAAAGAGGTGTTTTGGCCTCAAAACCCCTTAGGAACTCCAGAAATGATCTTGTTAGATACAAATTCTGCCCAGGTCTTCTGTACAATATTAAAGAGAGAGCAGCTGGAAAGACACTCTTACTTCTTTTATTAGAGGAAAAAGCCCTGCCTCTCATCATATTCCCTGTCCTTATCTTAACAACTCCCCAGTAAATTTAGAAATTGAGGAAAGTGCTTTAGTGACAGACTTAAAGACTGAATCCTCTGTCCTCAGAACAGATACGAATCAAGGTCATGCCCTTTCTCTTGTGCTCTCCCAAAGGTGCTTAAAATTTGTTTTCCTCTTGCTTGCTTTAAATCACATCTTCTCTAAGAAGGGGTAGTCTTCATTCAGTGCAGATATGCCACTGAGATGGGCTAGAAGAGACTGGCAGAGAAAGTTAGCAACATTTCACCCGAAGATAATAGCCATCATTTCTCATATAGAGCGTAAATTAAATTTGCAGAAATTAAAGTCCACAGTTTCAGAATATGCTATGTATAATGCATATATTATGCATCTTGCCTGTAGAGCAAGGGAAATGTTAATGTTCTGCATCTGTCTGTCTCTTTTGTGTATTTAGGTAAGCATAGTGATTTTTACATCCCAAGATCAGTAATATGGCAGAGGAAACGGTTAAAAAAAGTTGTAAACCATCACACAGCAGATACAAGCATCCACTGCATCCCAAAGTCTGTAGCTATTTCTTCCTTTGTGTTTGTTTTTATACGTGCATGCATACTTAGATACATAGGCAGTATATATTTCACAAACCTGTTTGTGTGTGGCTGGAAGTGCTGTCGTTCATGCCCATGGATTTCCCCGTTTCCCTGTGGTGAATGAGTGAATCGGTCCGTGCTCTGCAGAGGAACAGGCTGTGGCAGCATCCTAACAGAGTTACCTGGGGTTTTTTGAAGATGGCTTCAGGACCATTTATAGGCTCTGTACTTCTGTTTTGCAGGCTCATTAGCTTTCATGGCTTGATTTCAGTGGTGTGTCTACATGACATTTATTTGCTTTATGAATTGAGGTTTTAATTCACTTATTTTGCTTTTAGAGAGTGAGTGGATCCATGCTGTAAAGTTTTAAGACTTGCTCTTGAAACACTATCTTCTTGGCTAATAAACTGAGATGATGACAAGATCTGTAGTGAATATTCAAATAAATGTGATTACTTCATTTCATGTCAACAGAGGAGGTGAAAAGTGCAGCTCAACTGGCTCAGTAAGATTGGAAGGAGGGGCTGGGAAAAAGCAAGAGACAACAAAGAGATAGTTTGTAAGATTTAGTGGCTTTTTTCAGCAGGGGTGTTGAGAAGTCAGCGTTGCAAAGTTCAGCAGGGTCAAACAAAGTGCAGAAACTTTCTTATATTCATTGAGAAAAGCTTGATACATGCTTCCAAAATTGAAATGATAGGAAAAAGGTAGATGGACAGATGATGTGCTACTTTTACCCCGTCTAAACAGGCTGAAGTTTGCACTGAGTATATATTATCCTTTTTATATCAGAAGGTAGAAAGTCCACTGTCTTTCACAAACTATAACTGTGATAAGACAGTCTTCCAGGAAATCATAAAAGACCATTACACCAGTGATGGTGTTTCCTGGCTTGAAGATTGACTGACCCAGAAAGGCATAGTTATCTAAACGAACTTTTCGACCTGCATGTTTGTTAATAATAAAATAATAGTTTTCCAAGGCAGATTGGACAAAACTTGGTCAGGATTATTTGCATGCAAGCAATCAGCTGTGCAGCGGGCACACTGAATTTGCTCTTCTGGCACAGAAAATGCAGTGTCACCTCCAGGAAGGTGATGTTCTTGGGAAAGGTAGGCCAATATTTGGTTTATCTGTGGACCGTGCACAATGTTTTCCAACTAAAGTGGCAATGTTGTTAATGTGGAGCAATAAGATGATGTTTACATAGATAAAGCCTTTGTCTCAGATGAAAATGGCAATGTGGGTCTGTTCCACTAACCTTTGCTTTGACTCTGGGGCATCCTTGGGAGCGTCCCTATGCAGACTTCCATATGTTGACTCATCCTGGGTCATAATCTTGCTTCAGTACTTAGGAAAAATATATTCTCTGCAAGTAACAGTGTTTGTGGTGTTGCTACCTATGTGAGACCATCCCAACCATATGGAGTTTTCCGTGTATAGTAATTTCGCAGCATGTTTAGAGAGATGGGTACCCTACTGTGCAAAACAACTGGGTTGTCACCACCCATATCTGCCCTTGAAAATCTGCCGTTGGACATCAAGGTAGAGGCGGTTAAAGTGGATTAGATATTTTCTACCAACAAAAATGTCTTGCTCCTAATGCAGGCAGTAGAAATTTTCTCAATGATATAAAAAAGACAGAAAGGTACATCTAGTTGTGGGAAGAAAAAACATTCATTATCAAAAAAAGCATGATATCTATAGGAAATACTGCAGCCAGTTCAATAAATCAATACTGATAATGGATAATTGCATGTTTTCCCCCAGTAATTTTGCGCAGCGAGGTGTAGCTGAATCAGGGATGCTCCTGGATTTGTAGCACATCATAATGCATAAAAACATTTTGAAATACACTTACAATTTTATCAAACCCATTTTTTTTCCATTTTGGGCCTTTTCTGTATCGATTCCTTGGACCTTATAGACTGTCCATCTGGATGTGTCCTTGCAAGGTTGTTCATGCTGGACCTTATGCTGCAGATATTCCTGCAGCATATAGAGAGGGAGTGCAGCGGGACGCTGGTTTTACATACTCCTGGCTGCTTTTTTTCTTCCTGATTTTGGAGAATCAGAAAAGCCGTAAGGACACTGAGTGTGAGCTGACTGACAGCTTCATGGTGGTGAAGACAGAGATGCAGCAGATTGGGGAATTTTGGAAAGGCTAAAGCCTAATAGCAGAAACTCTGTCCCTTCCTTGGAAAAATCCCTGTGGCTGACACGTAGCTCCAGGTGAGGCTTTACTAGTGAGAAGCCCACAGGAATGAGAAGAGTTATTGGCTTTGGTCTGTTCGGCTAAGCTGTCTGCAGTTAAAAGTTAGTAGGGGCTCAGAGGGAAGAAGTAACTGTGTGGGTTGCTCCATGAAGACCCTACACATACCCATTTGTGCAAGGTTAGATTTTAGGAATTGCTGAAAAAAACTTATTGTTTCTCCAGCCTGTCCTCTTGGTTTCTTTTTGGAGAGACTCATCACTGTGGACTTGCAGGGGCTTTTGAGGATGGAAAAGCAGGTTGATTCAAGGGACTAAGTTCCCTCCTTCCTGCAGGTTCGTGTACTTGTCGGATTTTCTGTGCATGTGTGTTCTCTGTTGTCTCCCAGTCTAAACGAGGATCATAACTCTTACCTATCTTACTGGACGTTGCATTGCTAAAATCATTAGTATCTCTACAGAGCTCTGAAATTTTCATGTTCGCCCCACTCGTGCAAAATCTTAATTTCTCTGATCTCCCATTGTAGGAATGTACACAACCTCACCTTTCAAACCTTAAGCTTAGATCATTTCTTCCAGATGCATGATGTAAAGGGGTTTTAAAATACTTGTCCAACCTGCAAATCAGTTGATGACATTTGTTGTCAAGTTTATTTGGAAAAATATTTCTCTGGCTTCAGGCTACACATGGAAGGTGTTATCCTGGAAAGAGGCATTGTCAGAAAGTCATAAGCAAGAGAATATAGAAGGCTACTGTTAATAAAAGCTGTCATGAAATGCTGGCTATAGTGGTTGATGACCAACATAATAAACTCCTCTCTTCTTCCTCACCTGGGGAAAAGCTAATTTGTGATATCAGTGCTGCTGTGTTGTACTGTTATTCTCTCAGGAGCTGTGATGGCCCTGGAGAGGGGCACAGCACGGAGGTAGTCAGGCAGCATTTAGGCATTAAACAGAATATAGTCTGTTCTGATGGCAGGTGATAGAGGACTTATCCTTAAAAGTATTTTTATACCATGGTGATTATGCTTCAGACTTGCCAAGTGGATTTAGAGATGGGATGATATTAAGTGGATTGAGAAAAGAATGCAAGAAAGCATTATAGTCCAGAAACCAGATAGCTGCCTTGAGCAGAAGAAAGGCTTGTAATGTCAAATGAGATCTTCACGTGGAAACAAGACCGGTGTTTGGTTTACAAAATCTTCCAAACAACACGGAAGATTCAGGGTAACTGTTTTTTTTCCAGTCTGTTAATTCCACTTAAGAAAGGTGAGGTACTGTCCAAAAAGGCATTAAACACCAGAGAGAGGGGTTTGCATTGCTAGATTTTTTTTTCTTAAAGCAACAGTTACCTTCCCTGGTGCGAAAAAAAATTTCTCAGCGCATGTTAAGATGAGAAGCAGATAGTCTATTGGTTAATAGATACTTTAATTTAAGACTGGACTACAACAGGTTTTACTTTTATTTATGCTTGAGAAATTTAATATTTGATTTTTATTATCATTTTACCTATAAAAACAAGATTTCCTCAAATCCTTGTGGTTTGATCAGAGTGCATCTGTTTCCTTCACATCCTCATTTCTGAAGCCTCTCACGGGACTTTTACGACCAGAAAACTTGTCTAGGTGATGAATCAGCTTCAAAGATTCAGTTTGGGTTCTCTTCTGGCAGACCACTAAGAGTATGATGGCCTACCCTGAAATAACTTACCGAATCTGCAAAATTGCCTTGTAAATTGAGTAATTTAGAGAAAGAATTTAATAAATTAATTTGCAACTGAGTCTATTCAAAGCAACAAGAGAATTCTCCCTTAGTTAAACTCCTCCCTTCGATTTCCCCAGTATTTCAGGATTTCTTGGTACCTGTGTGTTAGGTCCCAGTTCAGCACCGTGATATTGAAGCAAAAGAAGACGACAAGCAACAGGCTTTCTCATGAGATTTTGGGACTTCCTGGCCCTGTCAGAAATGCTTATAAAACTTTTTTTATAGCTTTCTGGCACTTTCTGTCCAAATCCAGGCTGGAGCTGGAGGTGCAAAGACACTTACTCCAATGGCTAGAACGACACAGAACCACAGTTCAATGGATCAAAAAGCTGCTGAAGGTTCATGGTCATAGGAGAGCATTTCTCACTTGCGACAGCCTCTCTGGGACCTGGCACAGTCTGGTCAGGATGATTTTTTCTGTAGTTTTGCAGAATATTGCTGAAGCTAGATTCTGAGTAGATACACTCTGGAATGCTGCCTGCACCCTGTGACCACACTGCTTCCAACATGCAGCCAGAGAGAATGTGAACAGTTTAAATTCAGAATATCAGATGAGTTCAGCAAAGTGTCAATAAGAGATCTATGGACCTCAGAGTAGCTGCAGAAAATGGCTGTGAGGAAATACTGAATAACAGAGATGACTGAGAAGGTTTCAGCCTCCTTAGAAGGCTTTAAAGAAGAGGGTGCGGGATGGACTCCATCATCTGCTGGGATCCTCTTTGCAGGTTGTTCCCAAGCTGTTCTTAAAAAGGTTACGTTAGGGTTGGTTTTGCCCAATATAAAGTTTAGTTGAACAGTTAATACTATAGTACTGCAATACAATAGTAATAATGATACTATAATAATAATAGTGAGAAGTCAGTTGAGCGGGCCACTCCATTTTCCTCTGACAGGTAACAGCTACTATAGGACCAACTCTAAAATTCCACTTTTCACTTACAATTACCACCCTGACTTGGCTTTTTTATGAGCCCAGCACAGTGATTGAATTGTGCAGCTCTGCTGGCTAAACCTGAGCATTTAGGCTGCTTTAACATAATCCCTTTTGCTTTTGAATTTGAAAAATCAAAAGGGAAGTTTTGAAATGCTGTGCCTCGCTCTAAGACAGCAATTCCAGGGGAGTTTTTATTCTGGCTAATGTACAGAATAAATGCTTTTGAAGCATGGTCTTGTTCTTCCCATTTACAAACAAGCAAAACAAATGATCATTTTAACAGTATTGAGTAATTCTAAACATGAGACAATTAGTTCTGCAGTTTATTTTTTCACCACATGGATGTTAAGGGTTAACAGTTCCCCAGCATATAACTGACAGTGGTAATACTCTCTTTAGTCCAAAGCGGAAGAAGAGGGGAGTTGCTTGTTGCTATAAAAGCAGGGAATTTCTGGATCTTAGTAAAATAAACCAGGACTTTGTTTCTTGAAGTAATTATTCTCTGGAGAGAGAATAGGAAAGATGGAGGCAATTAGGAGTGACCTTGCATCACTGAATTGTTGAGAACTTCTGGATCAGTGGCTGATATTTTCATAACTCCCTTTAAGCAAAGCTTTTTTAAGCTGTTCTTGCCACTGCTAGAGAAAACAGAGCATTTAATGGCTGGTCCAAAGCCCACTGATGTTAAGGGTCTCACCATGTGCTTGTGCTTGGGTGGGGTGAAATGGGGAGCAGGGAGGAGCACGAGGAGGTCAGGATGAGCACAAGAATGGCTCCCAGGGCACGGGGGACACAGTTGCCCCACGGGGAGGGCGAAACCGAGTTCCTGCATGGTCCTAGCCCCCATGGGGCGCGTGCTTTTGGGCACTTATGCCACCCCAGGCTCTGCTAAGGCAAAGCCGTGCCGGTCATTACATCCCTCGGGTGGCCGGAGTCACCGTGTTTACTGGAACAACAAGGAGAAACAAACCTGGGAACACTTTTCGGTAACCTCCACCTAACCCCTTTTAAGTAGAGATTTGCGTTCTGGTGGGTTTTTTTTTCTGAAAACTGTCTTTTGAGTGTTATCATTTAAAAAGCATGTTTAACTTTTATGTGTGAAGTTGGCAATGAATTACTATAAAGCAAATAAAACTGTCCTAGCAGCCTGAAAGTGGTGATACAGCAGATAGCATTCACACCCTCATCTTTGTATTCCCTTCCTTCAAGGATATCAGTAGGCAAACAAGGCAGAGTCTCTAATATGTTTAATAAAGGAGCAATTTCTTAAGTTTCCTGACCCAGGTGTGGGAAAGGTAATGCACTCATCCCATTGCTCTGCTCCAGACTGATCTTGTCCCCTGGGCACGGCGGGGTGCAACCACTGTTGGCCCAAAGTCCCTGGGAGCCAGGTTCTGGCTCAGCTCTTCTCTCTGGACCAGTAATTTGGGAGCTCTTTCCTTTCTCCGGGGACTGATGAATAAAGAGTCTCCAAAATAATAGCCAAGCCATAGCCCGCTAGTACGAGGAGCTTCGGCAACGCAGATGTACTTTTCTCCAACATATTTCTCAACTACTGTCACTTTTGTAATCTGATATAATCAGAGCCCAGCAGTCTCACATGAAAACTGTTTCCCTCGATGGCAGATGCGTGTAAGGACCTATCTCTGTGTCGCATACCGCTGCAGAGGAGGTTACTGTGAAAAAAGGCAAGCAAATTTTTTTCATAGCTTTCATGTTGTTTGGTTTGTTTGATGTTCTTCTAGCCGTGGCAGACTGCAGAAAATTGTTTTCTCTCATAGAGGCCGTCACCTTTTGAATGATATAAAGGAGTTTCTCTGTTCTTCTGACTTGTTTTTCTGCTATATATTTACTTAACAATTTCATTTTCTGAGTAGCTGGTGAAAGAACAGGAGTTTGTAAATTATACAACACTAAGCAGTGGATACTGTCCATGGCTTTAAGCCCAGACCCTGTCAAATGCTTCTCCAGATTTTGGCTGGTTTGAGAAAATCATTGTGAATTACAGAAGTATCAATGGGGTTTTTTTATTTAAATATTTTGTTTCTTTGTTTTTGCGTAGTGTACTCTTACTTGCCTCCATAGCTGGCAACCAGTTCTCAGAAGGGGTTGGAACTGGGTTCCTGCACATATGGAACTGAACATCTGTGGTCTCAATTATTGAAAAATTAGAAAGTTCAAAAATAAAAATAAAATGAATGTTAGATCTTCAAAACTCACTTTCTTGCTATTTGTTTTCTTTGTGCATTAGAAGTAAAAATGCCTTCTGTCGTAATAATTCTCCACACTGTTATCCCGGGATCTCAAATTACTGGATACACATTAAAATATTATGTTTTCTAACACACTTGTGAAGTTAAGTCTTATCCCCCCTTCCCATTTTCCAGATGGGAAAACTACGCTACAGAAATGAACTTACTTAATGCCATACAGACACTTCCAGAGAAACTGGAAAGAAAACCACCGCCCTCCATTCCTCCCAATTAACCACAGGACACAGATTCTTCCCTCCCCGCCTCTGGTGTGAGCAGAATTGCACGTCTGGGAGCAGGGCTGCGGTGCCCTGGGGAGCACCGGGTCACGGATGCGTGGCTCCAACGTGGAGCTGAGGGACGGGATCTGGCCCTGCCGTGGGGTAAGCTGGCACAGGGACCTGTCTGGGCTTGCGTGTGTCATGTTTCCCTCCTGTGGTTCTCCCGGCTTGGACAGCCCCGCGGTCTCAGCCCCAGCGCGTGCCATCTGAAGCATCTTCTAAAATCACTTTGGACATCTTGTTATGAATCATACCTATATCCTATTACTGTGAACGGAAATCACAAACATGGAAATTAGTCTGTGTTTTAGTTATTGTAGCTGGGCTCGGAAAGAGCAGGAGCTGGCCCAAGCTGCTTGCTCGAGGCTGTGTGAGCTGCGCCTAAGGCACAAGGGCTGTGCAAGCACATGCTTTTGACCTCATCCAGCGGATCCAACCTGGATTATCGGTCTGTGCGTCTTTGCATTGTCATTTATGAGAATTAATGGTGTTTCTTTCTGTTTAGGTAAACAGTTTATCCATCTAAGACGGAAGGTTTCTCAGCTTTCCGTTTGGTTTACATATATGTAACTTAAAAGTTCCATTATTGAGCTTGTTGCTGCAGACTCTTTTGAACTGAAGCCTTTGTGTACATATCCTGAGCTCTTCTTTCATTGTATAATGTTATAAGCATCCATCATTTGCCTGACAAAGATTTTTTTTTTTTTTTTTTTTACTTTCCTGGGGCAAAGCTGGGAAATTTGCTTGCACTAACTGACAGAACTAAATGTAATGTCCCTCTGCCAAAGCCTGCTGATGCACTGAGCACACATCTCTGTCTATAGCCATTTAATTATATAATGATCCTTTCCACCAAACCACTTCAAGTGAAGAGCCATAGTAATACATACAGCAGTGGCAAGGACAGTTGTCATTGATAAAGAGATTTTTTTTTTCTTGTAGAATAAATTATTTGTGTTTGTAGTTGTTACTTTTATAGATCATAAATTAGTTCACGTGTTGGCAGAAAAAAAATCCTTACCAGTCAGATGCTTATAAATATGCTTCACTCAAACAGGGCACTTTTAGGCTTATTGCAGTAAAACTTTTAAATGCGTGCCTTAACAACTTGCTCTAGTCACTGAGTTCAGCGCTAAGTCCAGGCTCACCCTCAATATTCCCATTGACTTGCACTGCCACAGGCACAATTTCCCTCCAGACTACTAGGTTTCCCTCCAGAAAAAGAATTATTAATAAAATCCCTTCCTTTAGGACTACGCTGGGTGCTGAGCCGGCCTGACGGTGCTAGTTCTGGGACAGTGCCCGTGAGTTGCTTGCGAGCTGGTGACACCAGTCTCGTCTCCCTCCTCCGTACCAGTGCTGCCCGCTCACCTGCAAACTGTCATCCATGAAAAAACACCCGCATTTTCCCCCTGGAAACTGTGCACCGACAGGCACGGGTCTGCTCGATGCACGACAAGGACCCGGTCCCAGTTAATATTTCTGGGTGTGACAGTAGAGGAGGAGCCCCTGGTCCGGGGCTAGGGAGAAATGGGGGCAAGGGCAGAGCTCTGATTAAAAACCCGGGGCTGGGACCTGATTAATCTGCCCCTGATTAATGACATCCTGTGTGTGGCTGAGTCACGCAGCTCCGCCGTACCTCGACTTCTTGCTTGTGGTGCTGAGGATAAACACCTGCCCCGTTGAGCAACTCTCTAATCACCAAAGCTTGGAGAAATGGCTCGAAGATCCTCAGGAGGAAGTAATCTCACAGGCGTGAAGCGTCTTTACTGGTAACAATAAAACTGTTTTATCATTTCCTCGTGCCGAGTTTGAAATAGGCAGAGCGCAAAGTCACACTGGTATTTTTCTAACGACTACAGGGTGCAATTTATAATAAACTCATAAAGATATTCTTCCTCATCCATATTAAAGTATTTTGCAGAGTAATCACAATGATACTTGCAACCGATCCCACTTCACTATCAGGTGGTGGTATAGTAACCTTCAGTCTCACTTTCTGTGTTTTAATGTGATTACAGGTAGCAACCCAGAAGTTAAGCTCAGGTTTCAATGCATTTTCCAGCTCACGCCTAAAACTCTGCAGGTCTATTACCTTCCCAACTTCATCTGAAACATCCTTGGTCCTGTATTTGGTGTGCAGTGAGGAGATGGTATAATTTGGTTTAAATGATATTTGGAATTTTGTTTAGTTAATCGAATTTTGTCTAGAATGCTTGCAGAGCAGTGTTTCAAAGGGATTGCTTTTGTACCTGCTGTTATGAAAGGCAGCAGAAAAATATTGTTCTTGGCTACTGTCCTGATTAACCCAGACATTTTAATGTGTGTTATGATAGGTCATTTGATGGATAGTCACCTGTACCCTGTCATCAACTCTGACTTGGCCACTGGGGCTGAACCTTAGCAGCGAGGTGTCATAATTTCCCATCTTTTGCTTGATTAATGTTCCTTTTTGTGATCTAAAGGGAAAGTGTCCAGAGAGATCCTTCTCCATGTACCAGCCAGCCTGGATTAGTGAGAAGGGACTGCAGGGGCTTTTCAATGAAAAGATCCTGTGAAAAATATAATGTGGACAATCTCCCTGTGTTGGTACTTTTCCTCCCGGTTTGTAGAAAGTAAGCCTTGCATAGTTTGTGTGCTCAGAATAGCTCTAGCGTGTCCCTTGGCTTTCTGTGTACATTCAGATAAAAGCCCCTGTGATTTAAATACCACGTGGTGACGCCTGAGATACTGCAGGTTCTGAAAGGGGCTTTGAGTGATCCTCTGGGATTTAATTGGGACCAATATAATATCTATGTGAGAGTTTAAAAATTCATAGAAAGGATACTTGTCATCTTCTATATTCTTTTGTATTATTTTCTATAATTTTAGGGGCTCCAAACATTTTTCGTGGACCTCTGCTAGGTAACTCCTTCTTCCTGATTTCTTTGCTATTGAATTGTAGAGAGCTTTTCCGTTCTCCTAGCTCAGCCCCTGGGGAAGGAATACAATGTCCTCAGGGCACTTTGATTTAGGACGGTGGACACTGATGCCACCACCTTCAGGAGTGCATTCAGACACCTCTCTGTTCCTCACTTACATCTTACCTTTAATATTTTCTTAATTTGCACATTGCAATAAAAACTTCATAGTTACAAGCGCTCACTGATCGCCACTTAATAGCATAGTACTGAGTATCTCTGCAAATAAAGTTATTCTTCGGTTACATGCAGAGGTCAGAGCCTTTTGGAATTGCTTCTGCTGATATCAGCAGGTGTTTGGGCATCCATATAAAAGCCAAACACTCAAATGCAGATCTTTGCACATCTCAGGTTAGTTGTTGAGGTTTTCATCCACGTTCACCAGTGATGAAACAAGTGGGATAATACGGACAGGGAACATCAGGGGTATAAAAAAATGCCAACTCTAGCTTAAAATATGTATGCAAGCCCATTGAGCTTTAAACAATTTGGCTGGAGGCTTTGAATTCTGATGTCTGAGATAGAGTTAAAATCCGGAGTCTAAAGTGTTGGGTCAGTAAAATGGGGGGAAAAAAAAGCCCTCTTGTAACAGGTGAGTTGAAACAAGAACAAAGGGTCTATAAAAAGAGCCAGGTGAAGCACTGAAGAGATAAGGAATGATCTTCCTGTGCACTTACTGACATAACTGAAAGGATAACCTTTTTTTTTTTTTAATAGGTAGGGCAAGAAATGATACTAAACCCTCTTCCACAAGTACAGTGCTAATTATTTCTTCCTGACCCTGAGAGAATCATCTCCTGCCGTTCAGTAGGTTTGGCTTGAGACTTGAATTACTCTTGTAAATCCTTTTAATTTGTTCATGAGTTTATAGCTCTGCCATAAACATTGCTCCCAAGCTGCTGTTCACCCAGCAAGGTCCTTTACAATATTCCTTAGAAAAGCTGCTGGTATTTTCTTCCTTTGTAAGGATTTGAGTTTTTTCACCTGTTTGCATGGTGGAGCTGATGCACAGAGCTGGAGTCTGCCCTGCTCTCTGCTCCGCACGTGGCTCCGATGGCTTAAGCCCTGATTGCACAACGACAGGTTGCATTTCCAGATCCGAGGTGTTCAGTGCTGCAGGTAAGAAAATGCCTGGTTTTAATTAAAAAATACAGCCTTTTGGGCAGAAATAGTGGGGAGTGTGTGAGAAAAAGGCTTTCCAAAAGCCATTTTCATAGACAAAGTGCTGCCCTTTATCAGTCTAATCTCAAGGAGAGCTTTTATCTCCCATTAGTTCCCACCTTGGAGAATCAGGTCCCATCAGGGACACATGGCTGATGATGAGGGCCTTGCAGGCACATGGCAGTGCCAGGTCTCACCGCAGCAGCCGGGAGGAAGCAGGGAAGAAATTCAGGGAGGCAGTTGCTGGAAGGAGAGGCAGTACCAAAAAACAGTTGAAACTTTATTGGCAGTAAATCAGGGTTGTTTAGGAAGGAGGATGAAAGGCTTCATGTGATTCATAGGACTTAAACACAGTTGTCTATTCATCTGGTTGTATTATCTGTGCCTTCATCTGGCTGTGGGAAGAGGTGTGCTGCAGAGCATGGGGGCAGGCTGTGTGCCACCGTCCTTGAGCTATCTCATATCCTTTTCTGCGAGATCTTGTGACAGTTCGTATTACTGTGAGTCATTGTTTCTTTAAAGCTCATTACTGGCAAGGGCTCGTAGCGAGACACCGAAGTGGCGTTGGGTTATCTATGCTTAACGGGGCTATTAATGTGTGTCACCACTGAAGTGTCATCCAGCAGAAATGTAATTCTGGATTTCGGGTGCTGAGTCGCAGAGGTATGTTCATCCTTTGTGTCCAGCCAGGCTGAAACTCAGCACTGTCAAGTGGTGTCTCAGCTTACCACATCGGTATTAAAAGGTTTTGGTTTCACTCTAATTTACGTGTGTAATCGTGTCATGGGGGAAGGCCAGGAAGGGGAGGGGAAGGAAGAATGGAGAATGTTCCTCAGAATCGGTTATCGGGTCACATGAGCACCAAATCTTTTCTTTTCTTTACCTAAATCCTTCATGGGCTTCTCTGTTCTCTTCTTCTTTGTTTGTTTGAAGTTTTATTTCATAGTTCTGGATTACCGGGAAAATAATATGAATGTCTGTATTGGGTTTGCATGGCAAGGTTTTGGTAGCGGGAAGGCTTCGCAGACCTCCCTTCATGGGTACAATGGGAGAAGAGGTCCGTCAATGGGGCATCGTCGAATGGATACGGTCAAAACTGCTCCTCAGGGCTTGAAGGAACACGGCCTGTCTTTTAGCCCACTGCTAACTTTTGTTTCCTTCTCTCCTCCTAGCACCTCCTGGCATCCGGTCACTATATAACAAATTACTCATGGGTTATTGTGTTACAATTCTCTGCCTGAATTGGGATTTTCTCAGGCTCCATCCATCAAGCATTTGATTCCTCTAGAGTACAGGCAGAATAAAATCAGTCTGCCATTGCAGAAGAGGAAATGACCTGCACATTTCTTCTCCAAACACAGTAGTTCTCATAGATCCACACACCCCCATCCCTCCTGCCCGAGAGTCCCACGAAAGGAGACTATGGTACTTGAGGGGCATTAGATTCCCAGAACGACCTCGGCAGAAGATCTTGCTCAAAGTGAGCGCAGAGTTGGGCAGCTGCAGCTTGGGAAAGTTTCTGCGTTCTTGCCTCTTTTTAATGAACTATAAACTATTTTCACACCTCTGCCTAGACTTCTGTCCCACTTCTGCCTACATATTTCTCTGCCTTTTACCATCATCTCTGATACATGCCTCTGAAAACATCTTGGACTTGTCGTAATTCCAGAACACTGATATTATCAACATAACATTTATTTTTTGCAATCTTCTTTCAGTCCAGAGCCAATTTTCTTTTCTTTATTTAAAAAAAAAAAAAAAGGTCTGATGTATGGCTAAAGACAATAAACTTCCCCAAATATTTGCTGTCAGAAAAGATATTTCTGGCATTGACTGCCTTTTTTCATGTTCGCAAAACAGTGTTAGAAAAGTTAGATAGTAGATAACACACATTAATACAGCAGTAACCTTTGCATTTACCCTCAACTTTTTTTTTTTTTGCGTGCATAGGTATTTTGCCTTCTAAAGCAATTAAAGGCGGGAAAACATGATAAGGCTTTTTTGTCACCAGTAATGTGATATTTTTCTAGCAGAAACTTGGGGCCTTTTGCTAAACCCTTTAGGCGATTGTTCTGGTGGATTTAGAGGTTTTCTTGGTTTCATATATGGTTAAGATATCGAAGTGCTGTCTACAATAACTTCCTTGTTCTTCTGTAATTTTCCTTTGGCGTGTGTTTGATACCAGCAGGCTTGTCCATTCCCATCTGCTCTGTATTGGTTTTATGCAAATTCTCTCTCATCCCTCTACAAGTCCTTTCAAGTTAAAATATTGCTTCCTCATGCCCGCTTATATTACTTGTAATTCCTACACAGTGACCTGCTAGCCACCCATATATTGGGCACAAAAGACATAATCTTTGTGAATCAGATATCTCTTATCTCATCCCTGTTTGCATTATACATTCCCCTCACAATACACTTCTCCACAATGCTCATCCATTTAATGCTCGAATACCTGAGGTCTCTTATTTCTGTCCAACATGCTCGTTGCATTACTCATGGCAAACTGATGAGCAGGGAGATAAAAAGACTTGCTGTAGGTGGTGCATGGATCTACGGCGTAGCCAGAAGAGAAAATAGGCTTTTTGAGCCCCGTCTCTGTGGTTTAACTGGGGTTTAACAGGCAAACTCTCCCTCTCAATACAATTACGTAAAAGTAATGGTTTGTTTCGTGGTATGAGTTTACCGTGTCCATAAATTTGCAGTGATTTTAGATGAAACAACTTTTACCGTGTGTGAAACTGTCCCACCAGGCATGAGGATGCCTGGAGCCCTCGCAGGGTGGTTTCGTACTCGTGCTACACTTGTACACGGGTACAAAACCAAGGTCAGGTAAGCTGTACAAAATTAGTATAGGTACACCTGTACACTGGGGAGTGGCTGTCACCAAACTGAAGGAGGAGATGGGAGGTATAAGCAATAGCTCTCTAATATCTATGGTATTGAAGGTATCGCTTCACCCTTTAAAAAGTTGATTTCTCTTGGACTGGTGGAGAAGACTCATTCCTCAGAAGATGCATGGGAGCCTCCCTGCAGCAGCTACGTTTTGAATATAAACCCAGCCCCTCACTGGCAGTGGGAGCAGGTAAATGTTTTTCTGTATGAAGTTCTACTTTTTATCTCATATAGGATTCCTAAAGTAGATTGATTTTTTTTTTTTTTTTTGTGGTAAGAATATCTCCTGAGGCTTGTTTCAGATTTCAATAGTATAAAGCTGTTTTGCCTTGAAAAAGTTTAGATGGCCTTGAAAGATTGTGTTAAAAATTGTGGTATTCTGGCCTGCACAGTAGTCTAGTAAACTGTGGAGGCACCAAGGGGAGCAGGGTTTGCTGTCGGATTAATTTACTGAATGTTGATGTTGGTCTCAGTTCTGCAAAATCTATTCTCTTATAAAGCTCAATGAATAAGGGTCAATACCAAAGGCAGAAATAGCTTATTTTTAATGTAAAAATGTTGTTAATTTTGCCACTTGATTGTATTCATTACAGGGTATGAGAAGGAATTTAATCAGTGGCATAAAATATGAATAATGTAAATACCTGTAACATATTAAATTGATATTTTTTCTACTTACATTTCAGAGAAATACACTTGTCATGTTTTGTTACGTTCTTTTTTTGTTGGATTGTTTATAAATGTGATTCCTTCCAAGATCATTACTGTTGATGTCAAAAGAAAAGCCATAGGCAGTCCAGATTGGGTATCAACACTACTAATGCTTAAATTACCAGAAAAAGGAAAAGATAGGAATTTATTTAACTACTGTGGTGCACAACAAAAGGCAGTCTGCTACTACGTCGAATACGCTGTGTGCTCTTCAGTGCTCTGGCTGATCATAAATGCAGTCTTAGGCTTCAAAGAGAAGCCACCATATCTGAGAACTGAAAATATACAATTTACCGCAGGGTTATTTTCAGAGTTTTGCTTCCACTTTTGCTGATTATCAAGAGGTATGGAGGTACACAGGAGCTTATTCCAAATGTTCTTCGTGGGCATAGTGCTTCTGAAGTGATGGCCCTGACTGTTTCTCTTGTGATGGTGTAAATTTGAAGTATGGTCCCTGAGGAGACATGTGAAAGTTGTATGACATTAAGCAGAATATCAGGTGAAATTATTATAATGGTCCCTTCTGGCCGTAACATCTCTGCATTTAAGAGTTCCAGCATTGTAATATAAGAGAAAGTAAGGCAAGGATAAGTCTGATTTAATTCTTTTTTTCTGTCTCAATCCTGTAGCAAGGTTGCAGAGTTGCCCTCACTTCTCAGCTACCTCCATATGCATGGAGCGTTCGGTAAATATGCTCAAGATATATGGACTGCAATTAAAACAGCCTGTAAGAATGTAAGAGCCTAAGGGTCTAATTTTTCAATTATGTCAACGTCTGTGGGAATTGAAGTTGTGCTTATTATCTTCCAGAAGGCACCTCTCTGACAGCGTGGCCCGAGTCAGACAGGAGTCCGGGTTTGTAAGAAGCACAGACTCAGTTCCAGGGCCACAGTCAGAAACCAGTGCTTTAACGTGCTGTGTCCCACAGTGAAGGGCGGCACAGACAATGCTCATAGCACATGCAAAATTCAGCCTCTTCTGCAAGGAAGAACGCACTGATGCATCCCAGCAGTCAGCTATTAGGTTAGAAGCTTTTTGGCCCTTTGTCCCAACAGAAGGTAGCATCCATATTAACCAGCCTCAATTTGTGAGACTCCATGTAACTGTAAAAAGAGAGGGTGGTTTCGGACACAGCAGAAGGCATGGGTAAACTGGCCATAAGCCATGTTCAAGAGGTTCCCCACTGCTTTGCTTCCCACCAGACCCAAGCTGCTGGTCAGCCAGGGATCTCCCACCTGCAGGGTTCCCCTCCATCCCAGCTCTGTGTGTCTCCTCCGAGGGCTTCAGCTTCCCTGCAAACCTCCCTCCGCCTCTTGGAGGGTGTTAGCCCGGGGGCAGCACCAACAGTATGGAAACCAGTCCAATGCATGTTTTGGACAGTGGGCAAAGCACGGTGTTCTTGTGTCGCTGGTTTGTACGTGTGGTCCTTCTACATCTCCAAGGCGCAGAATAGCATGGAGAGAGAAACATTTGTTTTGTCCTCATACAGCCTGACTTTTCCAAGACTGAGTGTTTCCACTAAAGCTGGTCATACAGGATTAATGTCAAAGGGGTGTTCAGATGTTCAGGGCTGATAAAAAGTGGTTTGCCAGCATTCAGAGCCCTCGAGTCCACATCCAAATTAAAAAAAATAGAGACCAGCAACATTAAAATAGTTGAGGTACAAAAAGAAAAAGGAAAAACCTCCTTAGTTATCTATGATAACACTATTGTTTTCATTTTTTATTATCTTGCTTGTTACACGCCAATGAGAAACAACCACAGATCGTCAATAAGGTTTTTAATTGCAAAGATTTCCTGTGACGTGAGTGTTAATGAATGTCAAGGCAATAACACAAAAGACATTACTTGTTTAATGATTGATAGAACAAGAAAAGCACGAGGTCTTTTGCAGGATAAATGACTACTGTTCTGTGTTCCTTTACATTAGCAGTATCAACACTTAGATCACATGGCAGGAGATAATGGTCCAGGAGATAAAGTACAGAATCACAGTCTGTTATACAATAACAGACATAGTAATGATAATTAATGTGCATTTCTTTGGTAATTCTCATACTTGTCAGCGCTGAGCCATGGGGACCAGTGCTTTGCTGTTTACTTAAATGGGGGCAGGACGAGGCACTTGGTTGGTCCAAGAATTTTTGACTTTTGCTCTGCTGCAAAGATGTTGGACCTTAAAAGATTTCTTGTCAGATGGTTTAAGTGGACGCTCACGTGTGAGATTTTGTGTGTTGTAATAGTAATACACCTCAATTGCTCAGAGTAACGTGACTGGAAAAAAGGGCATTCAAACATGCAGTGTGATGGTGCACTTCAAAACAAACTCTTGGGCTTTGGCCAGGAAGGATCAACATCATGACACCCACTAAAGGCTCATCACCTTTCTCTTCACTAATAAATACATAATAGCTGGCGGCTTTCTCCAAAAAAAGAGAAACGTCCCGGCCAAGGCTCTCTTCACACGAGAGGTAACACAGAAGGTTGGCCAAAATCTAGTCTGTAAAGACCCCCCAGTAGCTGCAAACTTTTGGAGGAACGCTTCATGGTGTGGGCAACTGGCCCTAACCGCACCCTCGCATGGCTTTGGGTATGAAGTCCATGGAAAAGTTGTACAGCTTTGGTTTGGTTTATATGGTTTCTGACACACCAGGTTTCATTGGACAATGTGCACTTGGCAACTTTTGACTGGTTTGCACCGCGAGGTTTCAAGTGCCCCTGGAGCTCTGCCGAGTGAGCAACTGTCTCCAAAAATGTGCTAAATACGAGAAAGCCTTCGTGGTGAGAATTAGTTCATGGTTTGGCAAAATGTTTGGGGAGTCAGAAAAATATTTGGATGGAACCTGGATGGTTTAATTATTGGCCTTGAACCACAAATTAATGGAGCTGCACATGGCCTTTGGTTTCAAAATGTAGCACTGGATAATGTTTCCTTGTTTTTGAAAGATGCGTTGGTTTGCAGCTATCTGCGTTGGCATGGGAGTTGCTGCCTGAAAGCTGTACTGGTAAAATTGTACATGTTTCAGCTAAAATAAGAATCTTATTCAAATTAATGATGTAGTTTAAAATCTTTAAAAGTATTTTCTTGAACTAGAGCATCTCGGCTTACTCCAGGTTGAAAATTCCTGACGTTTTAAACATCCCTTTGTAGCTGTTGTGAGTAGGATCACATTTGTCAGCTTTGAATTAAATCGTGCAACTGTTTTTTGTCCTCCGAAAGCTCACCAAAGCTGTGTCTGAGCTTTACTCAAGTAAAGTATGCACAGCCTTGTGCCATTTGTCTTCCTTTAGTAAAAGCAGCTTCCAAAGAGTCTGTCAATAACCAGTTTGACCTACGAACGTGTGTTTCCAGGTGTACCTGCCCTGGGCAGCGTGGCATGGACATAGAGAGGTGTCAGAGGCTCTTGGACAACCTGAAGGGGACATGGGGAGTCCTGACTGGGCTGCTTTCAGGTTTCGGTCCTGTGGGGTGGGCATGCATGGGGTACAAGACCTACTGCGCCTTCCCCACCCTCCTGCTAAGCTGGTTTTGGGCAATGCACGTGTGCTCCTGTATTACACTGTTAAAGCTTTCCCAGTCCTGGCTGTGCATCCTCCTCCCCATCCCCTGTGAGTTTTGAATTTCGAGAGCTCAGCCCCACTTTGGTGGTGACTGAACTGTGGCAGGAGCTGCCTGTGTTGAAGGCAGGAAGCAGAATAACAACTTCAAGAGGTTTGGGGTGTTTTTTTAATGGTAAACTTCTTCAACTGTGATGCCAGGGAGGGCAGCACAGCATGGGAAGTGTGAGCAGGTGTCTCCTGGGGCCCTGGGCTGGGCTCTGCCCTGCTGCCGTTGTGCTCAGCCAGGCATCCCCATCCCCGTGCTGACCCTCCGGGAGAACCGCAGAGAGGCTTCCTGCATCAAATGAGAGTCGTTAATGTGAGCCCATCTGTGCACTTTGTTTAAACAAGTAAGTAGTCGCTTAAAAAATTCTGCTAGCCTCTTCAGGTTGCTCTGCAGAGTCTACATGTGTGCAACAGCAAGTGCTTACCTGGGACGTGTGCGTTCAGCAAAAAATTGGAAAAAGGGGAATGTAAAAGACAGGACTGGGAAAAAAAGTTGGCTTTAAAATATTCCATCAAAAATACTTTGATTTAGACTTTGTTTTGGCTGTTCTGTTATGAAATACTGCAGAGGTAACCCCTTCAAAACATGGGGTTAAATAATACTTCAGCTGAGTTATAAGAGATTGTATACCCCTACACAAAGCCCTGCATGAGATATTCTGAATTTCAGTTTTCCAAATTGCCTCATATTCAATTTAAACCCACCACGCTTTGATCTCCCTTCTGCAGACCAAGTAGTTTTACGTCTCTATTTCACTCGCAGCTTCAGGATGGGTGATCGGGGGGTAAGGGAAGTTCTACCTGTCGCTTCCAATTTTAGGATCAGGACCCAGATTTGGGAAATCACTTAAGCATGTGCCTGACTTGAAGCAAAGGTTTCCTTGTGTGGTGGTGCCCTCCAAAAGAGAGACGTCCTCCTTGGTCTCCTCAAGTATCTAATGCTTGAAATTGGGCCGGCCCAGGGAAGTCAATTCCTCCCCGGCACCGCGGAGGACCAGACCCCTGAGAGCCCAAAGATTTGATCCCATTGACCTCTCCGCTGCCCTTCCCCGGGAAAAAAGGTTGGGAGAGCGGGAGCAGCCTCCCGGCATTTCTGTTACCCCCCTCGCCGGAACAGCGCCCGCTGCTTTCCTTGTTGGGAGCATGTTAAGGCATTAATGAAATGCACAAAGCAAAGAGGCTCATCCATATAAATGGGTGATTTAAATAATGAGGAAGGAGGAAGGATGTGGTTCAGTGTCAGTACTGATTAATTAGGGCATAAAATAAATAACCCTCCTAACAACATTGGCTGCTTCCACTATAACTTACTCTGTTAGCGGGTGATAGAGTTAATACAAGTGACAGTGTAATTACAGGTTAGTTAACCAGCCCGTTATGACGTTTGCCTAATTTCAGGGGATGGACCTATTTACACGCACACATTTTCCTATTGCAAAGAAGCCGGCAGCAAAGGACTGATAAAAGTTGGTTGTTAATCCTGCAGTTTCACCACTTGTCAGGCACAGTTTTTCTGTTCCCCCCTTTGTGAAAGTCAATCACGCTGATGCCAAAAGCGTGGAATAATTCCCCCATGTGCTTGTTTGATGTCACAGCTGAGGTCACGGTTAGGTATTGTGCTCTTGTGAGTAAGCACGTTTATCTAATGTGTGGCCGCACAATGAAATGATGAACAGATGTTAACAGTGAGTTTTTAACATCTTAGCTCTTTTGTATGGAAGTTTTATTGAAATGTTTTGCCTGTTAACTCTATGAGTGTCAGGCAAAAGCAAGAAAATATATACCAGGATTTATAGGGTTTTTGAGTGGATTTTTAAAAACAGCATTGCTGCACAGCAAATAACTGCTGATGTAACAAGCCATTTACATTTAATACTTTTATGGCTGCTGGCCAATAGCTTCCGCAGCTTGCGGTATGGGTCACAAATTTCTCATAGAAAGAGAACAAATGCAAAATTAGATCTCCTAAATTATAATGCATTACAACCCAAAGTTCACATTAACATAGGCCTTCAAATGTGACATCAAATCCTTAGTTTGTTTAATGGCTCCATGGAAGTCCTGAAGCTATTCTGAAATATTTTCAGAGCTTCTTATTTTTTTCCTGTAGGATGGGAGGAAGAGGGGAGGAGGAAATCAGACAATCTTCCTGTATTGCAACTATGTGACAGTGGCGTTGATAGGATATTCTTAAGGTCTTTTTAGGTCAATACAGCTGAAAACAGGATCTGTAAATGGGAGTTTGTACAACCTTGACTACAGGTGATGCTGCCAATGCCATATACAATATATTATTGTACAGGGCTTGTATAAGGTCTAGTACTTAAATAACTAGTCTCCTTTCCCAGGGTTATTGTGATTTTTTTTTTCCCCTAAGTCATCTGAAATACTTTGCAACCTCACAGTGCCTCAGTTTCTCTACTTACGTATGGGAGATAAATTTGAGTTTGAACTACTTAATGCCACCAAAATATTTTAGGATTTGGGGTAAAATATCCAAATACTATACATTGTCATTGAGACAGCAACAAAGCTTTATTCTTCAGAATTCAGGGCAAATATCTATATTTCTATTTCAGTGCAAATTATAGCATTATCCTTTCTTGCAGTAAGTCACTTTTTTATATGCTATAGAAAGTCACTTTGAATTCAAATATAAAATGAGGCCATCCATCATGTTAGCAATTTAATTACCTCTGTATATATTTTTTCAGCAAAAAACCCCCAAATACAACAAACCACCACTATTATTTGTTGTGTGTATATATCTTATTACAGATTCATTGCCTGAGGACAGGCAAGGCTGTCAGCGGGGCAGTCCTTGTGGTTAGAAACGCCGAGATGGGGAGCAGATAAGACATGAAGTCCTTATGCCTCCTGTTCGGGTCCGCTCTGCTCCGTGTTTGCTTGGGGCCTTACCTGTTAGATTCCCTGTAATCTTTGTTGCAACAGTGAAATGGTGCCTTGTAAAGCAATGAAGCGTGACAAGGATATTGAAAGGGTTGAATGGGGTAGAAATGTGATATTTTCTATCTTCTGCGGACCCAGGAAATAGGAGTCCGGCTGCTGAACTGGGATTTGGCATTCGCCGTCGCATTCGCGGCAAGAAAGTTGTGAGATTTATTGTTCAGTGCTTACAGAAGAGACAAAGTAAGCAATGTCCGCGATTTATCTAATTGTTTAACCATCTGGTTTCACAGTGACTGAAGACTAAGCGTTGAGGAAACTGGGAAACTGCGAATGGCAAGGCAGGGCAGGGAGAAGGGCCTTTAATTTATTAAAGTTTCGCTGGTAAAATTCACAAAATACCTAGATGTCCTTCAGAGATTGAGGCAAATCTCATGGTTTGCACTTTTTTTTTTTTTAAAAGGTTTGGATAATTTCACGGCTAATAAAATGTGTAGCAACAAAAGCTGAGATAATGAGAAGTGTAATGAAACGACATGTTTCAGGGCACAAGCGGATTCATGAGTTGGGATGGAAAAGGAGATCCCGCTGCTATGCCCACATCTCATGGCACCCAAGCTTTGTCTAAATCATTAGCTATTAGCTAGGCCAGATATGGGACGCCAGATTTAATGATATATGTGACATTCAGAAGGACTCTGGTCCTGCTTAGGCAGCCCCGTGATGTGCTATTTTCAGCACTCAGCTGGTTTTCTCATTTTAACACATTCTCCACAACAAAAACTGGTGGATGCTTGTCACTGCAGAGAAACGACGCTTTTCCTTTAGGTGCTTGAGCAGGAGCTGAGGTTGTCTGTGCAGACATGTAGATGGGTGCATAGCTGGGACTTGGCTGAGTTAGCGAAGTCATCGAGTTAATCCTTAAAGCTAGCTAAGGATAAATAACCATTTTGGTGCAAGAAGAGAGACTAATTCACTGATTTCCCGGTTAGAGCTCTTGAAGCAAAGAAAAGCATCTTTCTTTTCCCCAAAAGGGCTTGAAAGAAGCGGGAAAAAGCACACGGGTGAGATGACTTAAGTGGAAGAGATAGAAGGATAATATTTAAAAAGGACACAACTCAATCATTTTTATTGTCTTGGGTAGAAATCTACCCCGTGGAGTAGATGAGACCAGATACCCTTTCATTCCCTCTGTTGTCCTACATCCGTCTTCATTAGGAGTTTTGCCCTACCAGGGTCCAAAGATCTCAGACTTTTGATTAGTTTCAGCTGGACTTCAGTATCAAACCTGAAAAACAGTTATTTTGTCTGCACATGTTACTTTTCCACAAGCAAAGGCACATCCTACAAATAAAGTCTTCAGGGAGGTTTAAAATTGGCCTGCAACAGCAAGAAGACAGAAACAAGCTGGCTTGCTTTATATAAAAGACTACGCAGGTATCGACCCCAGAAAATTTGTCAAGTCAACACCTAATGATGGCTTAGCTGCCGGGCTTGGCCATGCAATATTTAAATCAGGCTCTGTTTTTTTACGCCTTGGTTTTTAACATATGGGGCCCGAATGAGCGAGGAGAAACAGAAGCGCCGTGTGAGCATTTCTGCCCGGGAGCCGAAGTAGCTCTGCTGAAGTTTGGCCATAAACTCTTTAAACTACCACATCTCTGGGGAAGGCTCGGGTGAGCGTCTCCACATCTGCCATCAGCTGCGTTTAAAACCAGTCCTCCAGGAGCTTGTAAAGCACCACGGGTGAAGGGAGGAGACTTTTTCCAGAAGTGGGATGCTCGCCGCACGCAGCAGGCGAAGTGCAGAGCCCGGGGAGCGTGGGCAGAGCGGTCCCAGCGGTGGGATGGTCGCTTTCCGCCCCGGGCACTGGGAGCAGCAGATAAATAGCTGGTTCCTAAGCCGGAGGATGGGGGCTCTAGGCAAAACCAAAGTGTCCAGCCTGGAGCTGTTGGCAATTCTCCTACTTGAAAAAAGGAAATGGTTTTCTACCAGAAAATCTGGATTCATTAAAACTGAGAGGTTTTCATGAGAATCTTCCCCCTGTGTTGAGGCTTCCCTTTGGAAACATTTCTCAAGGTTGGGTGTGGTGGGTATGGGCACAGAAAATGTGTCTACACTGAGCAGTGAGCGTGTCTGCGGCATGCCAGACCCCAGCCAAGCTGGTATTAAAAGAAATGAGCCAACTTCAGCTTGGTCAGGGGTTTGGTCCAGAGCAGGGAGGTAAACCTGGCTCTTGTATATCCCAAGACATGTCCTGACCACCACCATCTGAAGACACCGAGTCTCTCCTTGTGGTCTTGGTCTCATCTGGAAGAGAAATCAGGAATAATAAGAAATTGCAAAAATTGATAGCCAAAAAAATGAGCATGGCAGCTTTCCCTTTGCAACACGTGGTTTCACAGCCACCTGAGTAACTACAGACATGAAAAGACAAGGTGGTTTCAACCGCCTTGCAAGCCTTTCAGTTCATGAGAAAGAAAATATATAGCAGTGTGCTATTTATCAGTCATCTTCTGAAAGAAGGTGAATATGCAGATAGCAAGGAACATCTGGCATCTTCATCCATGCAGCATCTGATAATATTGTTTACCTGTTGGGAAAATCATTGAGAGGTCTTCCATCACAGCATCAGTGTTTTGGGGGAGAGTGTCTATATTTCCATACTTTTGATGGGAAAAGTTGAAGTAACTTATTTAAAATTTATCATTTGTTTTCAGCTTTCTCATTTTGTTTCTTCAGTGTCAGCATATTTCTTGTTTTGATATATGTATATATACTTGAATCCTCTGTTTATATTAAATGCAACTTTGTAACACAACATATTTTCTCTTAACATTTTTCAGGCTTTAAAACACGAATTAAAAATGAATGGAATTAACCTAAGCAAGTTTAAATATTAAATGAAATATTGACTTATGTGTTTAAGTGACTCTGAATCCAGGATTTTTTCCTGAGTATTTGTTTCAGGGGTAGCATTGGCCTTTTAGCTTTCAGTTCCAATTTAGATTTTTTTTTTCCGCCACTGATAATTCAGAGTTACCTGAAAATTGAAATTTCCCATTTCTATGCAGCTCTGGCAATTCTATAAACTGGGATTTCCAGGGTATGAAAAAGTTGCATAGACAGCTGAGACACACAGAAATATTGTGCTATAGTTAAGAACTGAATCTAAGTTTATCTTAATCTCAGTCCAGTGACTTAAACAGAGGGATTTTAACATTTCTTCTCCTCATGATCAAAGATAGTGCCAAGAGCCGGATGAAAGCTTTTACTGAGTGTTAGAATAGATGCTCATGCACACTGAAAACTACTACTAATGTTGCTTTAATAAAACATAAATTCTGAGTCGTTCTCCCTGCCAGGCTGACGCGGGTGGACTCTGTTAAGCTTTTTTCGGTCGTGCTTGCAGGCTGGGAGGTTGCGATGGGAAACCCGCACTCGCTGGATGCAATCCAGGGTGGAACTCCACACAGAGTACAGCCAAAACTGGAGGACTTCTTCCAGGTCCTTTAAAGTCAGAGCAGGCGAGAGCACGAACGCTCAACTGAGCTAACGGGGAAACGTGAAGGCACCGCGGGCAGATTTTGGGGAGAGTTCCCCGGCTGCTTGGTGGGCACTTGGGGGGCCCTGGGTGCGGGGAGCTGTCTGCAGAGGCTCGTGGTAAACGAAGGTGATGAACCACTACAGTAAACCCGCCGGGTAATGGGAACATTCCTCATCCCTCTGGATCTGTGTGCTTTTTGGGCGTGTTTGAGCCAAATCCAGGTTTTTCAGCTGCTTTCAAGGGTGTCTGGGTAAAATGTAATAGCCTGAGTTATGCAGTCAAACGGGATAGCTGTTTCTGCCCTTTTGTCTTGTGAATGTAATAATAAATCTGATTTAGTGTAAGCAGTTATTTCAGTTACGTATTTGTGTATTCAATAGCAGTTTTTAAACTGGGCTGGTTGACAGGATCTCTGCCTGATGGGAATGCCCCAGTATTAAAACTGGCCAATTTTGATACTTGGGCAAAATGTGCGGGTGCAGTTACAAACACTGTCATTTTTTTAATGATAGCCCTTTTAAATGTAATGGGGCGGGAGGATCTATCATTTGTTTTTCTTTTGGATAATGGCAAAAAGAAACATACTACTGTTTTAAACTGACAACTCACAGGTTTAGCATTTGAATCAGGCAAATTTGTATGGTGTGTTTTTTAAACCAAGGCAGTATTAATCTTAACCCATTTATGGAGTGATCCAAAAACAAATATAGCTTTTCTAGCCAAAAATTAAGACAGGCTTTTCCAACTCTGAGTTGTCATTCTGTTTCAGATTTAGTATCAGACAAACATAACATCCCATTATTTTGTACAGGTTTTTAAAAAAAAAGAAGGAAAAAAAGTAGTGAATGCGAATGTAGCATGCCCCCTTGTTTCCCTTCTCATGTAGACAGCAGAGACGTGCACTGTCTGTCTCATAACACTGGGCTGAAATCTCATCAGAAAGAATGCCAGGTACCGTTGTTAGCAAAACAAAGCGTATTTGATAATTAAGTTTAATAAAAACGACTTTAAAAAAGAGTTTGGGTTCAAAGCGGGAAGTTCACTAATAGGTTTGAAGCAAACGTGTTCCTGATTACACCCCATTAAGAAAGTGGAATGTAGCGAGCGCTGCTTCCCCCGAGGAAGCCCCAGTGCACACGGGATTTGAAGTCTGCAGCCAGCCCAGCAGACGATGCCAGACCTGCTGACCCTGTGAATTTTGCAGTGTATTTTCAAAGATAATGTGTCTTTTGGGGTTCAGTGGGAAGGAGGGGAAGAGATACTTCCCTGCACAGATTTCGAAAGGGTCTGGAATAAGATCAGCTTATTGTGCATTTTGTTCTCGTATGCGTTTGCTCATCCCTAATAACATACTAAAAACACAAAAGTGTCTTAAGCTTCGCTATATTTTGGCGTGCTCATTTGTTCCACGGCTGGCTTGTGTGCGTCCAAAGCAATGACGCCTGTTCCAAGTGGTTTCTGGTGAGGCAGAGCTGTACGATTTGTTTGAATCATAACATGAGTCTGGTATGAGTCTTGTCGTGATGTGTCCCTGTCTGTGGAATATGAGAAATTTCTTCATTATTTTTCATCAGACATTCCCATGGAAAATAAAGTTCACGTGGTGAAACTGCAGAGGCAGAGTGATACGATATTCCAGGGACCATTGTACATGCCGTGCCTGCCGGACCGGTCTGTATACCCAGGGATAGAAATGCTTCACTGGCTTCTCTGTGATTAACCATCACTGGAGGTGGCTGGGAAACCTGCACATGCTGGTTCAGAGGTAGGACGAAGGGAAGGAAGGCTCGGGGATCTTATCAGAAATCACACCGCTAATGTCATCAGCATTTCTTGGGAGGGCTACGTTATAACTCAACTTTATAACTGGGAATTTGTACATATGCCAGCTATCCCAGGGGGTGCAGATTTTAAATGCACACACATTTCATTCTGCGTGACAACACCTTGAAAACATAGGTTAGTTAAGACAAACCACCGTCAATTAAGTTTATTGGATGATGTCAGTGATGTAGGTGACATATATATAATCACGGATTTAGAAAAAGGCCCACTCTTCTCTGGATCTGCAAACAGTTTGTCAATAACGGGAGAAAATTTACAGTGACAGTTGGTGTGATTTTGCAATATGCAAAAAGGACTTAATTATCAGCACGAGAAATCACTGCATGAAGTGTAAGGACTTTGATTGGTGGTTTTGTTCTTTATTTGCAAAAAATACCATCTGCAAATGGCAGAATTACTTTCATAACCCATTCCTGTGGATTTACTAGAAAGAAACCAACGTATTGCCCTTCAGCTGGAGCTGGACGTGATCCCTAGCAAGGTGCACACAGAAGCAGCCGTGCCTGGTCTGATAGGCTTTTACTATAATCAGAGACCAACTGGTTTAATTTTCCCTGGTGCTCTTTTTGCCACTGGTAGATGACGTTGCTAACAGCCGACACCGAATTTTAATAGCTTCTCATTTTATTTAATTGCAAGTTGTGAGCAGTGACAACTAATAGTAAAGGAATTAAGATTTCAGAAACTATCCCCAAATTATGTGTATGTGCTGGTTTTGGTAACTTCAGTTTTGTATTTTAGGAGGAAATCATTAAGATGTTCTTGTGATTTACTTCGGCATCAGTAAAGGGTGAAGTACCCTGAAAAAGCTCCAGGAGACTGAAATTTGTGGCAGATTTATCTTCAAATTCTGAAAATTATTCCTTTTAGATCTCACGTGCGTAATTCCTTCTGCTCTGGACTACAAATACACTTCTGACTTTGTCACCTTGGGTGTCTTCAGGACCATAAGAGTTCAGTCAGCTCAAATCAAAGCCGAAAAGATTGCACTGCATTTCTTGTCTGCCCTAGCCTCTCAGTGGGACCGATGAGTTTTGGAGACCAAAGAATGGCACTGGCTGTCAAACAGAATTTAATTCAAACTCCTTCCAAACTCTTATGGGGTTGAATAGATTTGAATGTGGCCAAAATGTGTATTAAATATTATAAGGGCTATATAATCATTTTAATGAATTTTGTAGTTGTTAGGATATTTATTATGATTATTACTAGTAATTAAATTATTAAAAGCAAGAGCAATGAACTTAGTCCCAGTATGGGATTTGCAGTGCAAGCCATTGAGTATGCTGAAGGGTGTCCCATCTACTTGCATACTTAGAAATTAGGCATCTGGTTTGGTGAACCAATTGGCATGTTTAGAGCGCAGGATTTAGCCCTTCAGGTTTCTCTTCTTCACTACTTCTTCTCTTCTTCCGCTTGAGGGGGGAAAAGGCAACCTCAACATGTTGGGGATTAGCTAAGAGTTCAGGCATTGTACTTAAGTGTACTCTCTAGGACTGATTTCATATTTGATCAATCTCTCAAGATGGGTTTCAAATCCAATATTGATGCATTTTTTTCTCAGGACCATAAGTTGTTTGATGATTCCTAGGAGCTACTCTTGTAAAGGCTTAACCCACTATTTGCTTATACAAAGTAAACAGTTACAATAACAACTTCAGTAATTTCCAAATCCCTACTTCTTAGTTTGTTAAGTTAATACAAATTGAGCATTATCCCGTTCTCCTGCAGTCTGATACTACTGTTTTTATAGAACACAGCAGTGATTTGTGCGTTAGATTTTTGAAGCAGTGTCCATGTTGCTAGTAAGCCTGACCACCTCCTCTTCAGTGTTACAATTCCTTTACTATTTGTTTTAATGTCCTCTGCCTCAGTTTGATTTACTCAAGTCTGTGCTTGGAATTGGCTAATGGTAAATTGATCCAAATGAAATTAAATGGACAAAACCCATTGCTTATGAAGAAACAACTGCGTGAATTTGGCTGGACTGATGGGTTCTCAAATCCTAGATTTTTCTTACAACCGCTTCTTTTATAATGTCATCCCAATTTACCAAATCAGATCTTAAATTATCTCCTTTACTTCTGACCCAACGACTTTTTCAGTTTGTTTTTGTTTTTCCAGTTGTTTTGCTTCCTGCCTAGTAGTCATGTTCCAGCTATATCCTTGCTTCACGGGGCAAAGGTGGTTAATATTACGTGTACTACACACTTCTTCCATTAGGGCAACCGTATGATTCTATGATTATTTTTGCACAAAGTAATTTTTATTCTTGTGTTGACTTATTTTTTTCAATACTGATGAAGAAAGGAGCTTCAGCATCTCAGATGTGTGTTTTGACATATGTTTTCTTATGAAGTCATCTGTGTTTCAGAAATAGGTTATACTCGTGGGTCAAGAGCTGTTGCTTTAACTAGTGCTCATGCCTTGTATTTGTGAAAGGCTGTAATTGATTCCCATTTCTTTTATGGAATAGTCCTATTTTCTTGCTGAATAGATGCTTCTGGTTCTTTTAAAGGCAGCATTCATCTCAATCAGCTCACTGTTGCTTTTTCACTACTGTCACCCAAGAAGGAGCCCCATCGGCCCCCTCCCCCCTTCAAATCATAGCATTCCATTTTTCTGTCTGTTTAGATCTCTAGACTCATTGGAGGGCTTCTCCTCAACAGCAAGCAAAATACCAAATATTTTGAGATTTAAGATAAAATACTAAAAGTTGGTAACTCTGCTTTCAAGTGTCTTTGTTATAGGTGTAATTTTGGGGGACGAAGCTGAAGATTAAATGAGCTGAGGGATTTCCAGAGGCTGTACCTAATAGCATGGGCTTGTGTGGCTACCTCGGATCTTAACGTTGTAAAACTGCAGAATCAAAGGGCTAATAGAAAAAAGTTAAGTGCCAATCAGGTAAAATAGGAGAGCAGTGATTGTAACCTGCCAGGAAGAAGGCATTCAGTCTCTCCGTTCTCCTGTTGCATTTTGGAAATCTACAGTTACCTGGGCTTCATGCCTGCAGGATCCATAGGTGAATAAAGCTGCATGTGGGGAATAAAAATACCCAGTTCACGCCTAGGAGGTGTGGATTGTCCCTCACTGCAGCGTGTCTAAGTACTGCAAAAAATAAATAACTTGGTATTGCTTATTTTAATGCATAATGTGTTTCAGTTTTGACTGTTTGCTACCAAAGAGGAAATTAAATGTTCCTTTGGCCACCTCTCTCCACAGTCACCTATTTTGCAGGCACCTTCTTGGAAGCTTATGGGACAATTTCTCGCATAAAGTTTTACTCGGCGAGAATAGGTATGGCACAATCTGGCATTAAAATAAGCCGTTTTCAACCACATTTGAAAGAGACAGAGAATGTCTCAAGGTTTCTACTTTGTCTCTTCATGACATGTAACTCCATAACGGAGAAGGCCAGGAGCAAAAGGAATGAGAAACCAGAGCCCTGCAAAATATTTGCCAGGAAACCTGAAGTCACATGGAAAGTGCTGCTCCTTGAAGGCAGCTGGCTAGGCCGAGGTTTGCAAACTTTTTGCATAAATCTAGGCTCAGTTTCCAGTAAAATCTGGCCTGATCTATCATTTTAAATCAAAGCCAGGTGGGATTTCATGTGATTGCAGGTGAGATCCGGTGGCCTCTCGAGGGTTTCACTCCTTGAGCTGAGGCAATCAAACCCTCTGTGATATAATGCTGAAATGTTTTTTCCACGGGCTCCTGCAAATCGACACCGGTACGGTTTATGCAAGGACAAGGTTTGGAGTGGCTGGAGGGCAAATTTCACTAGAGCAATGTTGTGTGACAACGGACTTGATGTTATCCCATGCTGTGGGACCTCAGCCCCAAACCTGGTGTGATATCCAGAATTTGTGTTATATCCTAGGATGATCTAATCTGTGAAAGGGCCATATATCTGACATAACTGCAATTAAATACTAACACAGTGTGTATGCCATAATGCTATTATAATTGCCAGCACTGTTTTAATAGCACTCTTCACATGGCATATATACAGCAGAAAATGAATGCTCTAATGGATTTTTCTTTTTTTGCTTCATATTGGCCTGATAGGGGAATATGCGATTAAAAGTAGTTGGAAATTTCTTTGGAATTTACCAGTTAATTAAGATACTCCTACCAAATAGCTGCAGTCCACCAGCAGGCACACTAAATCCTCAGGCTCTCACCTGCCTCCCTTCCCAAGCTCCTCCATTTCTTCGGAGTTTGGCTGAAAGTTTGGACACTGGTGGCCCCGAGTTACATCTTTGAGACATTTTCAAAGGTTTTATGGCATTTTGTGGCACTGGTTTTAGTGCAGAGGTAAACAAGTGAGTCATATACTTCTGCATTAAAACAAATCGATGTCTTATATCATGCTATTTACTTTATCGTCGGGGCGGAAGGGCGGAGAGGTGGAAATGGTTTTTATCTGGTTAGGGAGCAGAGGAGGGAACAGAGAGAAAGAGATGTTGAAGATTCAAGTGAGTTGAATTTCCAAAGGGCAAAAATACTTCTCTGACCTGATGGCACAGTTTCATCTTCAGAATAGATTAATTCATGAAGGACCCAATTCCACCTTCATTTTGCTTACAACTCTCACTGATGTCATTAAAATACACATTCAAAGGGACAGCTAGGATATATGGGCCAGGCTTTAAAAATCTATAAGGATCATTAAAAAGCGGAGTTAAAATATTCATTTGCCCATGAATGGCACACAAAGACATTAAGCCTTTGATAGCTTTAGGCTTCTCAACAGAGAAACAGGGATTAAAATAGATTTCATAAATAAACAAATAAATAATCCTAGTAATGTCTCCACACTAACGTGTCCAGACTTGATTAAACTGTTCTCCGTTAGAAATACATATCCTGAAAGAGGCTGATGCTCCAGCAGAAGCTGAGTCGGGGTGAACACTTTTTTCAAAGTTTAGGTTTTGTGTAAGAAGAAACGTAAGAAATAAATGCCAGACTAAAGCACAATCACTTATCTTTCCCGCAGTGGGCCAGCTACTGTGGATTTCCAACCGCCCTGGCTTCTGGCAGTGGGAAGCAGCCTGTGCCGGCATGTTTGCCCATGGTTTTACGGGGTTGATTGTCACAAACCTTCCGAACACTTCAAAAGATACAGCTTTACCTTGGTACTCTTTGTCCCAGAGGAGGATTGCAAGCTAACTTGAGAAAGCTCATGCTATTTCTGATATGCTGTCTTAGGGTTCCTCAGACATAATTCAGAGCTAGGTAATTGTTTTATGGGTTACTTAGCAAATCCAGATATATTTATTTAGCATAAATACACCGATAAGTGAGTACTACTGAGAAGGTACCAGCGTTCTGTGCATGTCTTCAGTTCAGTGCTTTACTACGTAATCTTTGGTATAAGAAGAAGGATGTTTGACATCATGCTGTTTGTTTAAACTAGCACCCTACGTCAGCCATTGAATATCTTACAAGAATTAGCTGGGGTCAATTAAGTATTTTAATAAATGTTCTCGAAATGCCAATTAATCAGTGAACAGCACTAAATGATGTGATAGAAAACGTAGCTGCTCAGTTGAGAGAGGATGTGTGTCTGCTCTCGATGTTTGCTTGGTAGGTAATGCTGGAAAACTGGATGTGCCTTTTCTAGACTTTGATAATTCATAAATCTGTTTGGCAAGGTAAGTTCCATCATCAACCTTTAATCTTTTAGAAGCAAGTTGGCTGGAATCTATTTACTTTAACTAGCTTGTTCACTGATAATGCATGATTTTTAAATTTCCTTTTGTGCATTCCTTAGCTAAAGAAAAACACAGCTGTGTGAGACAAATTCTATTTATTTTCTCGTTAAGAAAAGTACAAGAAGATAGTATCATTGGAAAGCTAATAATAAAGAACTACTAAAGAACGCCCTTCATCTGTTTGCTCTGCCACTTTACGAAGGCTTTCCAAACAATCTTTTCAGATGTATTAGTAAGGAAAGATATCTTAAAAGTCAAAGGAAGACAAAGTTAATGCATTTATAGAAGTACCATTTCAGATAACATTTTACCTGAGTGTTTAGATTAGTTAAATATTAGAAAGGTAGAGATAATAGCGTTGTTTGTATTCATAACTGTGGAAAGTTGCATTTTCAGGGCAGTGAAGTGTAAGGCATATCAAAGGTTTATCATCCTGGAATGCGCAGGGAGCTGCATGCCCATCCGCGCAGGGGGGCTGCAAGGTGCTCCCTCCTGCGCTCGCTCACCGAAACCCAACGAAGAATACGGATGCTTGGGCTTATATTTTAAAATCTCTTTCTCCCCAGTTTTCTATCCACAGTTAAACAGTGGGAATTAGGAAGATTAGTTGGTGTCAGCTAGGTAACCGCCTGGACCCAGTGAAACTGCGCAAGCACTGGTGGTATTCTCGGCCGAGGGAGATTCACTGATGCATCGGGGAAAATGAGACTAGGCAAAAGTCTGGTCATTTTTAGGGCCTTCTGCAAACCCCATTTATAGGATAACACCTTCTCTCCTGGAAAGAAGATATAAAATTAACATTCACAAAGCACCCTAGAGCCTGGAAACGGCTCAGCACGCTCTTCTCTAGATACGGGCAGTCACATACGTGTCCAGGCACGATGCTGACAGTCCAGCCACAAATACAGAGGTGCATATGGTAGTGTGAGATGGAGAAGGCATGGCCAGCACCCACCTGCATCCACATGTGCACATAAATAAAATTGTGCCCCTCTGGCCATTACCATCCCCTCTCTGCTCACCCAAATCTAAGGATGAGGCCGCAGCCTTGCGGAGCTTACCTAGGAGAAACAGCTATATGCAAACTTCTTACAGAGGGGTGCAGCAATCCCGCCAGCAATCCCAGCCAGTCTTTTCAGTCTCGTTACCATCCTCACAGTCAAATCTTCAAATATATGTGTTGAAATGATCTGACAATAATGGCCCTGGCTAAAATATTATGTTGTTTTGACTGAATGTGGTTTAAACTGCCATCTGCTGGCTTGTACTTTTCAAGGCCAATATTAAAAACAATGTTCTCTCTTACAGTAACCCTCATTCATATGAAAATAAAGCAGGCTGAGTAATACCTTCCCTCCTGCAATGTACAGCTGAAAATTGCACCGAGGAATACAAATGTGGCCAAGTGCAAAGGTAAATCCCAGTGCTTATGGGTAGATTCCTCAGGGATGTTTTTGTTCAATTTACACCTAGAAGAGAAGCTTAGTTGCAAATGCATGTGTGCAACTTCCCCCGAAGTCAATGAGATACGCATATACACATGGCAAGCTGAGACAGTTGCTTACGGGTTTTTTTGCTTATAAAGGCAGCTTCCTGGAATATTACCTGGGATTTTTGCCAGAGCAAGGACCAAAGATGGCCTAGTTCGTTCTATTCAAAGTCACCTAAAAATAATTAAGCTTTTCTTTTTTTTTCCTTTCCCAAACTGCGAGAGGAAACTCCAACTATTTGGCTTGAAATTTGGCAGTTACTTCAGAAGGAGGAGATTAATACCAATAGCTGCTTTGAATTATTTTCCCATTAGTCTTCTTTTAAAGCTTTTGAAATATCAGGGCATCACCGTCACTCGTTGCTCAGAGGCATTGGCAAGATCTCTGGAGGACATAACTAGCGATGGGGCGATGTGCAGGACCGTGACATGAGCTCCGGCTGCCTGTCCCTACCGGGAACGGAACAGGATGCTCAGCTGGAGGGTGGAAGTGCTCAGTGACAGGGGACGTTACTGCCTTGTGTCTCTCTACTCTGCAGAAATGGAAAAAAAAAATCCCTAAGCAGAGAAAGCAAAGGGAAAAATCTAGTATTTCTTGTGTTAAAACCAACACGACTTTCTTCTGCAGTTTTAGGGAAAACTGTGTATCCTGGAGAGAAATAGTGAGGGGAGGAATGAGCGCTGGGCTCAGAGGCAGGATGGGCCAGATCTGCCAACACCACCGTATCTGCAAACACCACCGAGGACCTCATTTGCGGAGTCCTCCGCCAAGCCCATGAGTCTCTGGAAGACCTTGCCGTGTTTATTTGCGGCAGCAAAGTGAACTCGCAGCGCGGTGAGCCAGCGCAGGTGCGCCAGGATCCTGCAGCCCGGTTAATGTTTGACCCTGGCTCCCATCAGCGAGTACAGGGTTGTCCCGCACACCCGACATGCCAGCACGTGCTACACGGGCACCTCCGAGGAGCTCAGGCCGTGAGAAACCCCCTCCACGTCCAGCACCGCTGGCTTCTCGCACTTCTTGGTTGACACAGGCTGTGCAAGCCAAGAGGGGATTATAAAACACCTTTCATCTGGGGGATCTCAAGGTGCTTTGCAAACATTGAGTCATTAATTCCCCCGAGTGCCCCTTTGAAGTTGGCAGGTATTATTGGAGGAGCAACAGAGAGAGAGCAACAGCGGCTGCGCAGCGGCCGTAGCAGAGGAATGCAGTGACGACATTGATGACATGACTAATTTATTTAGCAAACTGAGTTTAGCATGGTAATGAGGATGTATTTGCCATCATCCCATCATTCATCAGATTTATGAGGTTCTTTAGGCAATGAGTGCTGCTGTGACTAAGTTTAGTTTGATTTGTTCAATTAATTCCTCTAATTCATTTTGACTGAAGAAAACCTTGTAAGATTGTTTGGCAGGTTAGAGGGACCCCAGTGTTATAAATGTGTGCATGCATCTGCCTACATGCATCTATTTATCTGTAGAGACGCATGGCTAGGGGCATCTATGACTATGAAGTGCATTAAGGTTTTATTTTTTACTTCAAATCAATTTACTATTTTCATTTCTTGCTTTTGGCTCCATAAATATTAGTGTACGTGATCTAATCTAGACCATTTCAAGTCAAGGTAGACTCTTTTTTTTTTTTTTTTGTCAGGAACAGGCATTATGGCAAAGCTTTGGTAGTATTTCTGTTCTTTCTTTGGGTATAATTCACCATCCAGGATGCTCAGCAAAGTAATATCTGAACACTCAGACTTTTGCGTCTCATGAAAGGCAAATGACATCACTGCTCCCGGTACCAGAAACATCATGTGGCAGAGTTGTGGCATCACCATGTAGCTGAGGCCGAAGGGACCTCTGGAGCCCCTTGGGGCAACCCTCACTCAAAGCAGGTGCAACACAGTTCGGGTTGCTGAGGGCCTTTGCCGGCTGAGGTTGGAGTGTCTCCAAGGATTGGAGATTGCCCCAGGGTCTGACCACCCTTGTTTTGAAAACATTTCTCCAAATATCTACTTGCTGGTGAGGCAGCCTGTATCTGTGGCCTCTCGCCCATTGCTGGGCAGCTCAGAGGAGCATCCTGGTCCCCTGTGGACCCTCCCAGGAGGTAGCTGGAGGCAGCGATGTGCCTCTTGCCTTGCTGGGCACTGAGGACATGACATGGTATAATCATAGAAAACAACGAAAGCAGTGGATGATGCAGACATGCCCTTCCTGCTGCACCCTTCACACTGATGCCTTTTTCCATCCTTTCTCTGCTTGTTGATCTCTGGGACCACCGACGCATTAGGGAGCATCGATTTCCCAGCATGACTACAGCTTCCCAGCAGCCTCTTTCCTTCAGCTTTGAGTAGTTAATTGGGTGTAAGATGATATTGAAACAAATGGATTTTGAACATATTTTGGCATTTGAAGGCTGAATGCACACCTGCAGTTGCTTCAGATATTTAGCCGATAGGAAGTTGCTTTTCTACTTTGTGTTCAGGATTGATTTTTCTTTCCCCCCCCTTCCTTTCTTTTTTGCCCTTCCCCCTCGTTTTTCAGCTCAGCATATCCCTCAATACAAAATCTGGTGCTCAGGAGCATCATCTGAACTTACAACAAGCCCCCAGTGTTGTGGAATCCAGAACCAAGGAGTAGGTTAGGCCAATCCATAAATTTAATTTTATTTCAGCTGTGACTAATATTGCTAATATTGCTCCTTTGTCTCTGGAGCTTTAGGATACTGCCTGGGAGTGAGCAGGGCTTGGTTATATCGAGTCTGAGCCAAGTGCTAGCACCACCAGCCTGGGTTTGTGCGACTGCTGGTCACTGCTTGTGCGGTGGAAGCATCTGCACACTCCAGGCAGAAACGAAGGCTCAGCGTGTTGGTTACTATACAAAATCCAATGCCCTTAGAGTTTATCAATTCTGCCATGCCTCTTTTTAAAGTAAGTTTAAAAGATTTGTGTGCAGAATATTATTGACTTCATCCTCAGGAAAGGCATACCATGGGAAATGAAAATGAAGTCACAGTGAAAAAGCATCATCTTGACTTTCCTCTGATGCTGAATATTTGAACAGAGAAAAGAAGAAAAATTTCCAACCCCACTCCCAGTCTCTTGTGCTGGTTTAAATCAATCGTGTGCTTATATACCTTTTGGGTTTGTCTTCTCATGCACCAGCCTCCATCTGCAGCGTTGAAACATTTCACCTGTTCCAAATGAGCCAGATATAATTGGGGAAACGACAGCCAAAAAAGCATGCCAAGACCTGTCCGCAGCCGTGGATTCACCCGGCCGCTGCCTGTGGCAGCGGTGCAGATGCACAGTGCTGGTTTTATAGGCAAATCTGTTCACGTAGATTTGGGGGAACTCAAAAAGCAGATTCTGGTCGGGGCTGTCGCTGCTGTAGCTCAGCACGGATAGTCGGCAGCTCCTTAAACAGCAGATTTCTGCCCTGCTTATAGCCTTTAGCTAAGGAAGCATATGGAGCCTGATAAAGAAATCAGTCTCCAAGCCATGCAGGATGCTCTAGCAGGCGGCCAGCAATGAGGAGTGGAGGTATAATTTTCACAGATTTAACCAAGAACAATGACACTATTTGCAACCAAGGGGCACAGCCAAAAATTATTTGCTGGAGTGCCAATGCGTGTTCCCTAGTGGGTAATTGGAAAATGAGAACAACCTGTCAAAGATTAGTCCAATTTCTAAAGCAAGCACAAGACAGTCTGATTTTGTTTATGAAAAATGGGCATCTAATTACAACTCAGATTTGGGTTTCAAAGATAGTTATTTAGAGCTTTCGACTTGTATGTACACACTCATTATCGGTGCGGGGTTACAGAACACGGCTAAATTCCAGTCAAGGTGGGTTAACCCTGCAAGAGCCGAGCATCTCCCAGGCTGATGTCTATCTCCCCCTAATATCAACACCGGCTTTACAGAAAGCAGCTGCTAATGCTCATAGGTTTGAGGGCTACGGTAAAAACGGTTTTCATTACCATGTTTATTTTATGAGATACATAGTATATTCTGATGAGGGCTTCTGGTAGTAAATCTTAAGGTTTTGGCTTGGTTTGTTTCTTTGTGTGCTGTGATAAGACTCAGGGAGAAAGCGTGCCCCTGGATCTCGCAGAGGGATGGGGAAAGAGGAGACAGCGAGGGGAGGGGTGCAGAGCAGGGGTTGGCCCTTAGCAGCATTTGCAACCCAAATCTGACCCCTCCCAGAGATGTTAACATGGATTTACATCCATGAACTCACGTCAGCAGTGGAGTCGTGTGGTTAGGAGCCAAGGGAAAACACGGTCCTGGCCTGGCAAAACCCCGTTGCCTGCTGCTGAGTGTTGCACGTGTCCGCGGGCAGCGCAAGCTTGCTGCACTGGGCATCGCTTGCCATCATATTGATTTCGGTGGCTGATGGCAACACATCACTTCCAGTAGTGGACCAGCAGTGAAGGATGATGCTTTTATGCCCTAGAGAATGAAAACACATTATTTTTGTGCTATTTGATACTCTCCTGTGCATTTAGGATGAAGTTAGGCGAACGGTGGGTGTCCCTTGTGTGTCTGAAGGGGAACCCCCCCCATTTACTGATGATACACTTTTTTCTTACCTGGTGCCTGTCAGCATTTAGCTACACGGAGGGGTCATACATCTGCTCACAGATGCTCCTTTACTAAGTCACTTTTCTGGTTTTCTTCACAAACCCTTGTGGAAAGTAAGAAAGGGGTGATGAAATGGCCATAGGGAACACCTCCCTTGCCATGGATGGGTTCCTCAGGAGGGTGATGGCAGCAGTCCTCCCTAATGGTCCGAGTCCTTCCAGGCTCCCAAAATTTTCAGTGAAAAGGAGCTTTTTCTGCAGAACACTTTGGCTTCGTTGGCATTTTCATACAGGGTGGCTCACAAACCCTCAGCAAAGGGAGGTGCTGGGGGTGCCAAGTGGGTGCTGCCTCTTGCCAGCAATCGGGGAGTTACTAAATCATATCACATGCTTAAAAAAATGTTGTGAACAGAAATTGGGGTGACCCTAGCTTGGCATGGGGACCTAGAAATGTGTCTCATTTCCATTGAAATGGGAGACCCCATTAAAAAAAGAAAATTAGTGGAGATATCTGCTTTCCCTGTCTAAACCTCAGCTTCCTCCTTATCTTTATGCACGGTCCAAAAACCTTAGAATGATTGTAAATGCAGGGGACTGTCCTGGGCATCAATTTGTGAAGGAATGAAAGCCTTCCCTCGCAGTGATGACCCCGGGAGGGCAGCAGTGCCGAAACTCCTGGAAGGTGGTAGCTTGCCGACGCAGGATGGCTATCCCCATCACTGGAGGTGGCCATGGCTTTGGCTGGAGTTGGCCATGTCGAAGTGGTCTCTCTCTGGAACAAGGGTGAAATGTTAGAGGGGAGGAGCTGAATACAAACTTCTGGCTCTCATCTTACTGATTTTATTGTTATTATTAAAGGCACCCAAGGCAGCACATAATCCTGCCTCCTCAAAGGCTAGTCCAGCGCTGGGAATGTCATGCCCTCCACGCGGTGCCCTTTGAATCACGTCAAAGTCCAGTGCAAAGCAATGCCAGATTCCACCTTTGCAGGACAGGCGACCTCCACAAATTTTGCAGTGTGACAGCAGGAAAATGATTTTGCTTTTGCTGCATGTTCTACTTCTGTCGTGGTATTTGTGCACAAGCTGTGATGCCCTCAACTTGCCAAAGGGGGTTTGCAGAGGAGGGCTGGGGGCTCCTCTTCCAGAGCAGCCATCATCTCCAGCTCAGCCAACTTACCCTCCGGGAAGAGAATGGACGGCTCAGTCCCGCCATCTGGGGATGGGTGGGAGATGCCTCCGCCAGCATCCCCGCGCTATACTGAGACAGCACTGCAGCTAGGCTGCCCTCTGCAAAGCTAAACCTATTGTCTCAAGGAAACTTCTCCTGCCAAAGCCAGCCCCGGCACTTGGAATCTATGTGCTTGTCACCGGAGCTTTTGCACATAACAACACGATGCATTGCAACTGCGTTATAAGAATCATAAAAAATCCTGGCATGCATAACACATTCACTTCATATAAATATTTCCAAAAAATTCAGTGATTGAAGACTCAAATCAAATTGCAGTGCAGTCTTGTTTATTCCACAACATTATTTTTATTGCAGGATGACTTATACATAACCTTGAATTTCAAGTTCAGTAGAACAGACAAAGTATTTGTTTAGAGGGCAGGACGATTAAAAGCATTTTTTTCCCTGTTTGAACTGGATAAAATTGTAATATATCCTTTACGTCACAGTAGCACCCTAGTGGTTATCATATTGCATTAGTTACATGAGTTTTCAGTGAACATTATACAGTATATACTACTTTCAGTAAATAGAGCAGTCATGCTTATAGTTACGTGGAAAACTCCAGGAAATTTGTGATGACATTCCCTGCAGGTTAGTAATTCTACCCATTATTTATATTGGTTTGATTTGAGCTTTAAAATAATCTGGTGAAACTAGATAAGGTTCAACATTCTGCAAAAACTTTATTTCGTACAACTCTAGAAATACTTTAGGCTAAATACTTGGGATTTACCAAATTCTACCATCAAGAATTTTCTCCTTATACCTTAGACACAACAGACAAAAAAATCCCCCAAAAACTCTTTGAGTAACATAATTGCTGATTTTTTTTTTTACATCCTTGTGCATCATTAAAAATAACATGACCTTAAGTTTAGAGCAAGATTTGTTTTCCAAGTGGGCTGAAAGGTGCAGTTCCTCTCTGGTATCAAATCGTTACTAATCCCGCACCGTGTGCTCTCTGCATCTGCATCGCGAGCATAACGTACAGCAACATTTGTGCTACAGCCCATTTTTAGTAAGCGACCACCTGCCCCAAGTAACCATTACAAATGGTATTAAATAACCACTTCTCCAGCGTGACCAGAGACCACCCAGCATTTGGGTAGCAACTTCTCAGCTTCAGATTTTATTGCCCACGCGGCATGTGCACGCAGCTCCCTGTGCTCCCAGGGGACCCGCCGGCGTGCACCCAAGGGTATCAGCCGAAATCTGCCCAGGTCAGAGTTTGTGCACAGGATACGGGCACTTTCCATTATTCAGCATATTCACCAGAGATTTTACACGAGGCAACAGTTAAATAATGCTGTGCACTTAACACATGTCTGAGCATGTCCATCCTGATTTTGCAGAGCGCTTAAGTATCTGCTTAAATTGATGCATATGCTTAAGCTTATCCCTATAGAGTTAAGCATGAAAAGTATGTATTTAACCTTAAACATATGCTTAAATGCTTTGCTGAATGGAGACCATAAGGCCTAATCCAGTGATCATTTAAACCAATATCACGTTAGTTCGGTGGCTGCTGTGTGTGTCCATTCATTGTATGAGTACTGTAGATAGATGAACAAAAGGAGCAGATGTATCAGTGTTTTATTGACATGGAGCCCTTTATATGCAAAACCCTTTTAATTTTAAGTATTCTGCTCAAGCCATTTTTAAATGGACAGGCAGCGTCAAATTTTTTTTTCTATAGTGGTAATATCGTAGCATCTTTTTTCAGTTTTTCTGGTCTATCTTACTCTGCGTGGCCTCTGCATTCCTACACACAGAATCTGAGCTCCTCCTCACCTCTGTTTAATAAAAAACCTGTCTCGCTGTGGAAGAAACTATTTGTTAGCCCTGCGGATGTCTCATGGTGTGTGGTTTGCTGACAACTCTAGCTGAAGCAGGTGACTTTCCAACTGGAAGAAAAAGAGAAGAAAACCCTGATGGCCACCTCTGCCTCTGTGCAAAGCCGAGCTCCTCCGCCTGCCTGGGGGCTGCAGCGGGCACATGTGGGGATTTCAGTTTGCCAGGGCAGTTCTTGAGACTTATTTTTTGTGACCTGTGGATTTTTTTTAAACAGATACGTGTAGCTTTTCCTTGCTGATGACTGCTTTTGTCTCCCCCATCCCTGCTGCCGTGCCCCCTTAGCCCTGCCAGCAGCCCTGAGCCTGGAGACCGGTCCTGCGCACCGAGTGCCTCTGCACCTCCCTGCCAGCCCCTTGTGCAACCCTGGGCAGCCATGGAGCCCGTGCACATGGGTCTCCTCATCAGCACCAGCGTAAAGACATAAGAAAAGGTTCAACTCATGTCCAGCTAAAAAAACATGCATTCTCATATCTCAGGTAACACCAGTAGCAGATGCCGAGGAAAATGACTTAGGGATTAAGGGAGGATGGAGTAACCCTTCCTTTGAGGCACTATTTTGGTTCCCAGTGATCCAAGACAGAAATGATATCTTTCATTTCAGCCCTGGCAGGACTTTGTGTCCATTAACTTGTCTAATTGTGCCTCTTTGCTGATTTCCACGGAAACTTCTCGTTGTGCCCTACTCTACCCCATAGCTGCAATTGTTGATCCTAACGTGTTTGCTGTGAGCAGTGCCAGGTCCATCGCTGGGCCGGAGCAGTGAGCAGCACACCAGCAACTGGGGCAGTGGCTCTTATCCCCTTCTTCTAAACCTCCTCTCATCCTACCATGCAGAGGGTAAAGCAGCCTCAAGGGACCTCGGTCTTCTTGTAAAATAAAGTTACTTATAGATGTGCCCCTTTCTCAAGTGCTTTGAGACTTACAGATGAAAGGAAGCTACCATGTGTTATTGTTTGTTTATTGAACTGATCGGTCAATACTTGGCTACCAACACCCTGTGATTCACAGAACTTGGCTGAAACAGGTAGACTGTAAAAAAAAAAAGGCTTTTTTGGCTTTTTCCCTCCTCTGTAATTGTCACCAACAGCTGAGTCCCTAACTGAGGGAGGTTGGCAAAATTTCCCCAATTCATCCAAAATAGCCAGAGGGGGATCACATTTGTGTGTGTTTGTAATTTAAATTAAAAAAAAATATTTCTTCAGCAATCTATAACTTATATGTTAAGGCTACAGAAAACAGGACAAGAACATACAGCTCTGTATAAGTAGAAGCTCCTGCTAATTTTGCAAACCTCCCAGGCTCTTTCCTTTGCTAGAACTTAAAGGGAGATAAACCACATTTTGTTTAGTTTGACAAAGTCGTTTGCTCCCAGACTGGGAAGCTGTATGCCAGCTTTCGGTCTGAAGTGGCTTTTTGTGGCTGCGTTATAAACCCCTTAAAAAAAGTTTGTAATGGAAATGCTGACAAACGGCATGAAAAGTGGCACTAAATGAGCAGTGCTATAATATTTGCAACTTTCTAGGAAATTTATAGATAGCGGGTAGTGAGTTAGGCTGGCTGGAAATAGACTTTTAGCAATCCCGGTTCTCGTATCCCTTTGGTGCATGCGTATAATTTCAAGTTCAAAGGTAGGAGCAGGAGCTGTGGTCCTGCCCCGGTGCGGAGGCTGGCCCCGTCCCCAGCCTGGTGCAGTCGCTGCTGGGGTGGCTCTGCCGGTGGCTGGAACCCGCAGCTCCGAGGGACACCACCGCTCCGGCTCACTCTCCTGACCTATAAGATCAGGTTAATATTTCAGTGTCCCTCACTGGGTTATTGTAAAGCTGAACAGGGCTACCATAGCATTCTAGCTTTTACACCAGATATCTAAAACTTTCTGATGATGGTGTTTAATATATTGATTTCTTTCATGAGGTTTCCTTCCATGGCAAGAAACATCTTCGTGCTCTTCGTTTTCCTTGATTGAACGCTCTCTTTTATGTTGGATATATTTTAGCATGTGACATACCTGTTAATTAATTTGTATACGGATTACCACTGAGCACTGCATTTTATAAACCAGAAAGAGTCTCTTGGTGAGTAATGGGGCTAATCTACATAAACGTGTAACTAAATATTTAGAGGGGAGGATACTGGGTTGTACAGTATTGACATTGCTGGTTAGGACATGCGCAGCGGGATGCTTTTGCTCCCACTAAAATCAATAGCAGGTCTCGTGGGTTTCAGTGGGAAGAGATATGAATTTTTAAAATGCCCCATGAAGAGCCCAATCCTGCCACCCTTGCTCACATGAGAAATCCCATTGATATCAGGGAGTCTATTTGCCTGACTAAGGACTAATGCTGTGAATAAGGATTTGCAGGAAATGGCCTTATCTCTTCTGCATACCACAGATCCTGCTCTCTAAAAGTGTTTGCTGTAAGCGCTTATCGTTTATGTAAGTGCCCTTCAATGGACATTTATATAATGGGGTAAATATTTAAAAAGTTGTGCAGAGCTTTAGCTATGCAGGGCTAAAGGACACGAATGCTGCTGGCTGGAGCATCAGGTACCTTTTCCCCAGGTGCCAGGAATTATAAAAAGGAAACCCTGTGACTGCAGCAAGGTTTGGGAAACACGGTGCCATGCAAAAGGGATCTAGATATTAGCATTTTTTAAGTGGTATTCATTAGGGCATAAAATATACCTCTGCTGAAAATGCGAGTAAAACCAGCTCAGAAATAATGTAGTTGCTTAATAATAAAAGGTTTGTTGTAACTTCGCTTTCTGGTGAGCTGTCAAGTGAAACTTCAGCCTTATAAATAATGGCATTTCAAAAGGAAATGAAGAGGGTAAAATGTTTTGAGGAGATGGTGAAACCTTGAATAGCGTGTCTTTCGCTGGAATATAGATATGCCATTATTTAAGAACACTACCAGAAAAACACGTGCAGTGACTAAGAGGGGTTGTTTGTTTTTTTCTTTAATTTGAATAAACTCTTTTGCATTGTTTGTTAGTCAGCAGCAGAAACTACAGTTAACAAATTAATGAAAACCAAGCGATGCCTTTGAAGAATTTTTAAATGAACCTTAACCGCTGCCTACGGCGACTTGCTCAAAGTGAAGAAAAAAAAAATAAAATAAAATTAAGGTGAACTAGCCACTGTTACTAAGAGTCAATTGACAGAAGGCATGGGTCATTAATTTTGTGTCCTTTGTTTTGTCAGTTTGTTTTCGTGAGGCCTGGTAGAGAAAGTAAAATCAGTCAAGCTGAAAATTGTCTGCTCTGTAGCTTATTTCCCCTCCCAGCATGCCCTGACCCAGGGGAGCGGGCTGCGGGGCCGTGGCCCTCCTGCCCCTCCGCGCGCTCCTGGTCCCGTGCCCCCCATAACAGATAGGGTTTTGTTAGCGGAATGGTTAATGCTGCCCCAGCTCAGCTTTAATCATGTGCAGGTTGCGTACGTCGGGAGGAATGAAATGTCTTCCCGCATGCAATAACTTTAGCGAGGGAAAAAGATCCCGCGGTACTTTTGGCCTTAAACTAAACTCTGACCAAAAGTCAGAAGAAAAAAAAAAAAAAGCTGTGACCAAAGGGAGAAAGAAATATATTATTAATTTTCAAACACTCTCACAATTACTCCTCGGCCTTTTTCTTCTCTGCCTGCGCATCCTTCCCACCCGCCTCCCCCAGGGTGCCAGCGTGGGGTCGGGATGCTGCAGGGTGAGGACCCTGGTGCCCAGCCACTGTGCCCCAGCACCTGGATGGGATCGCTTCTCTCACCAACACCCCACGCAACCTCCGTGAGGCTGAACTCTTTTATATCTACATAAATCCTGAATATCTTCACTGAAATAATCACAGCTAGTCCAGTTTTATATGGATAGGAGTGTTTTAGCCCTCTGATTGCGGTGGGATCGGAGGTCCTACAGCTGGCACAGGCAATGTCCCTGTGTGGTCCACGCACAGAGGAATGCATTGCTCTGTAGATAGTTTTCTCCTTAAAACACAGGAACAGTCGGTGGGATTCAAAGAAAGCAAATATTACACATTTGCAACCAAATCCCATAAAATTAGCAATGAAAACACTTTTCTTTCTGTACTAGAGATACGGTAGGTGATAGGTAGTCATCGGATACACGAGGCAGATGCTCTTTGTTTTACTTTTCCATACCAAGTGCACCCACGTGAGACCCGGCAGCCCTCCAACGTGACCAGTCATTTCCGTGGCCGCCGAGCTGAACCCACGTAATCTCTCCCCAAGATTTAAAAGATAAATGTGAACCTGTGGTACACCATTATACCAAATTAACTTGTTCCTCCGTGCCTGTAAGGTTTAGGTGGATAATTGAATTCCTCTTCGTTTTTGGTTTGAAACAATCTTTTTCATCATTAGGCTGGTTGCCAGAAGTGGGTGTTTGTGGCTGGGTGTTATTGCTAGGGCTGAGGGCCAGTGTGCTCATAAACAGAGAAGTGACATAATGTCTTTGGTATAATGAGACAGCTCAATGCAAAGCACCGCAGGAATTAGGGGACATGCTTCAAGAATGGAAATAAAGCGTATGGAAAATGTGCATTTAGTACTCTGTCAAAAAGACACTAGAAAAAACCCACTTATTTGATTAAATACTCTTGGAATGTAGTTGTATTATGAAAAATGATTACTTTAGCTCCATTATCGTAACGTATATTGGAAATAAATTGCAATTAATTGAGTAGCCTTTAAACCAACAGTTAAAATTGATTTCGACACATGCCAAAACCTTGCAGTTTTGGCATTATCTTCTAGATGCTGGATGTTGGTGGGAATGTGCTAAAAAGGTCTTTCTTCCTGTTGAGAGATCGCTAATGTTTTTTTGTTGTATAATTCAGTATTGATGTTGCTTAATATTTGTTTTTAAGAGACCAAAACAGTTTACTGAATCACTTTCATGGTTCATTAAAGCAAAAGCTGCAGCTTCTGTTCTGACTGCCTAGATAACATTTTCAGATAAACACAATTTCCTGGAGTTTGTGCTTTTTTGTGTTTTTTTGTTTTGTTTTCTCCTAGGTCAAGCCCAGAACCTTTACCTTATGAAACAGATTCTGCTTTCAAAATATTGTACGTTAAGTGTTGTTGCTTGCTATCTATAAATCAGATGCAGAGTCTTAATGCCCAAGAATGTTCCGTTAACTCTAAAGAGAAACGTTCACTTTTATATAGGAAAAAAGTCTTGGCAGACAAGTTGGAAGTACCAGATGGAATAGGTTGTGCCACACGGATTATAAGATTTCCCCCCCTCCTCCCTTCTTATTGATGTCTTAAATTGAACATGTTCCATCTGTCTGCTCTCAATAATGAATAGTTACTTTTTTTTTTTTGTTATAAAGGTAACAAATTCCATATAGAATAAATTAATTCAAGCATGTAATGAAATGTGCTAGGAGTGTGTGTGTGTGTTGGAATTATGTGTAGAAATCTAATATAGTTCGTGAACTGCAGCAGGTAAGACTAGTGGCAGAATTGACAGCTACTCAGGGAAGGGCAGCTAAAAATTGCTATTAAAAATGATGCTAGGGTAAGTTTGCAGCAAGAACCTCAGGATCTCATAGGAAGAGAAATTCAGCTATGCCACAAGTGTTTATTCTATTTTATAGTACTTGGATGTAGGGCTTTCAGTCGTGTCAGGTCCCCTCCCAGCATGAAGGGGCTGTAAGTAGGTAGAAATGTGGTTTTTACCTATATCAAGGCCTCTTCATGCTGCTGGAAGGAAACGGACCATAATGTCCATTAGGCTCCAGTTCCCTCTGCATCTTCTGAAGAGGATGAACATTGTGCTGTTAGACCAAAAGCATTTTTAATTTCTCCTTGCTGGAATAAGTCCAAAGGATATAAACTTAAAGCAAACTCAAGTGCCTCGTACACTGAAGCAAAAACAATGTAACCTTTTAATGCAGTGATGAGCTGTTGGGTTTCAGAGACTGATATGTTTGGTTTGAGATAATTCCCTGCTCCGGCTCAAGAGTGCATTTTACTTTCTCTTCTTTACTCTGTAGTGGCTTGAGATAAAGGCACTGTGCCTTTTTTGTGTATGTTGCTATAAATAGAGAATTAAACGCAGAGCTTTAAATGCTAAAACAGGCACACTTTGCTGTTAAAGGTTGATTTTATTTTCATATGAACACACAAATATATGTATTTTTGTTCTTGTATCAATGAATTTTAAAAGGCTTGCTCTTTAAACTTTTGGGAACAGTTGGTTTTGATTTTGGATGTAATAATCTTTTCTTTCTGTGACAACGGTTTTTATCTGGAATTGGAAATTACTCTTTCTTTACTTACAGATAATTGATGCAGACCGAACTTGTTAAAGTCAAAACAAACAACTCGGTTCTTTATTACATGCTTATGTGCTTAGTCACCGACTTTATATTAGATTCTGCAAATGGTACAATTTATGCAGTGACATGTCGGAGACTTAATGTTGTAATTTTCCTGTTCCTAATGGAGAATTAAGAACCTAGAGAAGCTCGGAGGTTCACATGCGCGGAATCCCTACTGCTTGGGTGCAGAGGTCTCGCAAAAATTTAGTAAGTGAGAAGGAGAACAAAGATCCTTAGTTGGGGGAAAAAAAATTGGATAGCCTGTGGCTGAGAAGCTGATTGGGACAGGTAGGCACAGTGGGGCGCGGGATAATGAGGCACATGGCAAATGTGATGCACAGATGTGAAGCCAACTGTAGCTTTGGTTCCAGGAGCCGTGCATGCCACAGCGCTGCGCCTCGGGGCTATGTCTACACCAGAACATTTGGAGCAGTAAACGACGGGCAACATTAGGTTCAAATTAATCTATTACTCCAGAGCTGTGAAATGTTGGTTGCTTGTTGCGGAATTACATTGCCTCTGGGTGAAATGTTTTAGGGAGATTTTAATGCATGCTCATGGCTTGCAGAGCAGATTAAGAGGAGAAAGGGAAATTAGAAGGGTTAGGAGGGCTGTTGAGGTGCACATTTCTGGTTAAAGTATATGAAAAGAGTATTACATATTTCGCAAACAGGCCTGCTCTCCTGTTGGCCACCTGCTGGGACTGAAATATCCTACGCCGTAATGAAGGCAGGTTTGCAGAAGCCTTGTAAATAGTTTAGAAAGCAGATAGAGGCGACGTTGGCCTTTCCGGAAAATTTGGGAACATTTCTTCTATCCCACTCCGGGCTCCCTAAAGCCCTGACCGAGACAAAGCCAAACTTTGACTCTCAGCTATTTACCACTTCAATTTTGACCACGCCGCTAAATGACAGGTAGTCTCCTAAAGTTTCACAACACGTTATTAGGATTAAGTAATCAGATCCAAGCTGTTTTCCCCTGGTACCTAAGTGGTCCTGGCAGGCCCCTTTAAACGGATCCACGGTCCAAACGGACGTGTATTCCAAGCTGTAGCGTAAGATATTCTAAATCCTCGTCAATTAAATAAACTTTATTCGATCGGCACAAACTGTTTGGAACTATCTATAAAGAATATATTTCTTTTACTATATTGTTGCTTTTCTTATAAAAACACTTAATTGAAATGTCTAAGAGCTGCCCAGCACAAAAGTCAATAAAAAGCCTAGAATAGAGTTTATAGGGGTTGTCTATGTACATAATTAAATCCTTCAGGCACTTTAAAACTCTGCAAAATAAATGGTTATGCAAGAATGGCCTGCTGAGAGAAGAAATGCTTGTATCAGCTTTAAGCAGCTGCTCTCTGCTCGGTGTTTCTGGGCTGGAATGAGAAAGCTATTAGAAGAGGGGACGACTGCAAGCCCCATACAAATCATCTTTGTTACTGACACTTTGGGGAGTGCTTTACGGTGGCTGTCAAGCCCAATACAGAACTGCAAAAGTCAACTGGTGTTATTTAAAAAGGAGATGGTAGTGACAAAACCAACATCTATGCCCAAATAACGTTAGGGGCTGGGACGGAGGGAGCTGAGCCGGGAGTTAATGCGGGCTGCGGCAAGGCGCTGCTGGGCGAGCGTGCGGCTGAGTCCCGGGTCTGATGGAATAACAGAGGTTAATTGCTTGCAATGGTCTATTGCTGTAATAGGAGTAAAAGGGGAGGACTGTACTTAGATTTGATTTCACTGTTCTTTAGGGAATACAGATCGAGGGGGTGGGATTGTTATTAGGGGCAAAGGAAGTAGTGCTAAAAAAAGAAGAGTTTAATGAATGTAACCAATAGAAAAATTGTAGGTTTGTTTCTCCCTCTGGCCCTCAAAGTTATGATAAATGATAGCACAAGGAAAAGATAACCTACCATGAGAGTAGGATCACCAAGGCCAAATACTAAAACTCCCAGCTGACTGCCCCATACACTGCAGTCTCTGTTCGTGTTTATTTTTTCTGCTCACTCTTGGTTTCGTCAATCAGTATGATAGACGATAACTCCTGACTAGAGCAGCCTGTGTCCTGCTCTCTCACGGTGGGTAGCATGTTGTGGTTGGCGCCGTGCAGTCGGAGGATCACCCGCATCAGAAGCATCAGGGGATGAGGTAGGGAGCAGTCTTCCAGCAGCCCAGCTCCTGGGAGAATAGCAGGCAGCGGTGTTATCAGCATGCAGCCGCGCTGCCAAGAAAATGACCACACATTAATAGCTTTGTTTGGGTAGAGTCTAGGGGGGATGTCACTCGCAAAAATTGAGACGCTCTCTTTCTGTTAAATCATCCCGGTTGCGAGTGTTAAAAGATAGCTTGTTCAAAAAGAAACCATACGCGGCTTGCCCGAGGCGAGGCCGCGACAAGGCTGCAAGCAGCTAGGAATTTGTAATGCTTTATGTCTCGAGAGGCAGACACACACCCGTCTGTCTCAAGAAAGCAACAGGTTTGCCGCTTGCTTCTGCGCCGAACCGTCTTCTGCCGTGCCTGAGGGCAGCCTTGCCTTCCCTGCCTTGCCTTTCCCAACACCTTGCCTTGCTTTTCCTTTGCCCCTGCCTTGCCTTTCCTCCTGCCTTTCCAGGAAATCTGTAAAAGAGAAAATAGCCTTTTGCTGGCCGCTGACATGTGAAGGGCTGCTTATTAAGCCAACAGCTCATCAGATGGATGGAATTTCCTGCGCGCTATCCACAGATCGCTAACGTTGTTTATCTCCTCTCTCAGCACTGATATTCATTGTGTGCATTGTCGTTGAAGGTTTTGCTCCTATTTCGCTAATTAAGGAGAAGAGAAAGTGTGTTTACTATTGCTGAAACCTCAGCTTTTTGGGGGGATTTTGGTAGGGCCTCTGGGGCCATTTATTTTCAAGCCGAGCACCCCCTGTCTCCCCCAGCGAAGGAAGTAGCTAATGTGAAATTCTTTTGATATCTTGTGATGTAGCAGTGGTCAAACATTTCCTGTTGAACATTTTTTCCAATGTATTTGTGGTTCTTTTCCCAGGAACAAATGTTTCAGGATTTTGGTGGACTGGGCTTTACCAGACACTCCAGGCAAAGCTGATAAACGCATCCACCTTGGAGCAGGGCAGCCGATGCGACCTGCAGTCGTTCGGAGCGTCCAAATGGGCTTTTTAGGAAATAAGCCCATGTGTGCTTTCCCACTCGGTGTAAATTTCTTAAATGAAACACATCTTTCCTCATTCTCACCGGTCTCTCCCTAATAACTGCTGCTCTGTGTTGAGGTGAAATTTAACACTAGAATATTAGTTTTATTCCAGCTAATTATGTTACTGCTCATGAACCCTTGGATTTAGGGTTGGTCTGTTTCTAGTTATCCTGCCAAGTTTTTTACTTGACGGAGGGGGTCTGTTTCATACTACTTGGCCTCCCAACCTTTGTAACCCCTGGTTTCCTCTCTTTTCTGAATCACAAGTTTATGTTCTCCCCTTCTGTGAAAGATTGAAAGCTTGCTCAAGTACAAACTGACCAAAAAGCAGTAGTAATTTTTAGAAGATCTTTTCTTAGCAAAACATTTTTGCTGAAAAATAAGGTAAATGCAGTTGTGACTGCTGATAGAAAGGAATCCAACTATTAATAAAAAGCAGAGAGGGGTTTTGAAACAGGGCTTCCACTGTTACAAAGGAGACATTTTCTATTACTTTATTTAGTGCAACACCTGTGGCTGCTCACATTGCTCGTGGCTGAAATAGTCCAGGTCTACGCAGAAAAAAATACTGCAGTTTCATTAACTTATTTGTACTTTATGTCAGTGCTGTAGCGAGGGCTGCGCTTGCAAGGACCGGGCTTGCAGGGGGGGCCTGGGAGCAGAGCCGGCATGCAGTGGATGGGACCTGGCAAACAGGGGTCCTGTGCGGGACTGCTCGGAGGATACATGGATGACCCCAAACCCCGTGTGCCACGAGCGAGTGATCGCTTGTGTGACCTACCAGCCATGAGTGGGGTCTGTGTGCGTGCCACTCCGAGCGTCCGGGCTGGTCCTCACGTTGTGGTTGCTTTACTGCATCTGCACACCCACGCCCAGGACCTCGCTGCCTCCTGGCACGGCTCTGCTTACAGCTGGAGCTCTAATCGGAGGGGATAGTGGAGTTAAAAGCGCAGTAGATGATAGAAGAGAAAACTGTTAGGTACCTGTGCACTCAGATTGTTCCAGGAAACATCCTTGAATGATTAAACTTCCCTAGTTGAATCACTTTGCGTTCCTGCTTGCTACAAAAGAGATGCTCAGTGTTTTCAAAGTCAGATGTTGCTGCGTAAATTGAATCAAGAATATGTTATCTGAGTTTTGGCTGCTCCCTGCATGCCCATACCTCTGGCCCGCTCCTGCCACCATTCATGCCTCAGGAAGTCATCTGCCTTCCTCCACTGATAGCCATGCAATTAGTGTCCACCTCCCTCCTAAGGACAGCCACCTTACCTTGGGGGGGTATAAGCAAATGGATGTATTTGCTAAATCTCATGGTTACTTTCTGCCAACCAACATTCCCATTAGGTTTTAGTCACCGGCTTCCCAATATTCATCCAGACTGTGGCTTCATGTACTGTGTTTAAAAGCTGTAATTGTCCATTCCACATGAAATACTGCTGCACAGGGTCTGAATGTAACATCTTCATAGTCGGGCTGCGAGAGGTGTATGGGAACGTTTCTGCAACAAGAACTAATTCTTTCTTTTAAATACCGGGAGCAGGAGGATTCAGTTGTGTATCATAGCTCTTAGATTCTGATTGCTCTGAGCATAGGAGGATCAGCCAATGGTGCTTTATTTGTTTTTGGATGAAAGTGGATTTTGAGCATATTCAGGAAGTTTTAAAAAGGCAAACAGGACTCAGGTGCTTACAGGCTTTAAATGGGCCTCCTTGGACTCTCCTCTTGGTTTCCATAAAAGTTAACTCCTGAGATTTATCTTGGAAATAGAATGACGTGTCTAACAAAGTAATTTACTTTCTGCTTGATAAATATATAGACAGTAAAACACTGCTAAGCTGGTCATTGAAATTAGGGGCAGGAAATGGGATTCCAGTCTTTTGCCACTGCAGTGAAAGAGCTTCTGAATCCAAAGTGTGGGAAAAAGTTGCTTCGGTTCTTTATTACTCTGTTTCTGTAGGCAAGATGATTTTTAACAAACAGGTTTAATCACAAGAAAACAACATGTACTTACTTAAGCTAAATTAAAGCATGTTTAAAAATTATATATATCCAGCACTTAAACTCCATTAATTGTCTTGACCAACATAATTCAGCGATATGCGCTTCTTTTAGCTCATATTTCAATATGAGTTTTATTGGCTTTTTATAGCCCTGCTCAATTCAAACCAGAACGTGCTGGGGCTTTCCCAGCCCTGGCTCCTCTGGGTCCAATTCTGTTTTTCTTCTTCAAGATCTGATTCTGCTCCCATTGTATTCAAGGACAAAACCTCCAGTAATGTCAGGAAACCAACAGCCTTTATTCCCACTGAGGCTGGTGGGAAGCAGAACTGGGTAAGAATTACCAGGTTCTTCTGTTTTCTTAAACTAAACAATCCAGACTCCTTTGGTTCCCTCTCATAGACGGTCTGTCCGAGTAACCCTATTGTGAACCTGTTCCAGTCTGAATTTTATTCAGCGTGGGTGACTCAATTGCGCGTAGTGTCCCTGAGATCCCAGCAATATGTTGTGTAACAGAGTGAATAATCTCTTGGCTTAATTCATCTGAGATACACTTTGGCCCTTATCAAGGTGCGCCTCATTGATACCGTGTAGTCATCCCTAATCACCACTCCATGAGCCTTTCTCAATCCTAAAGGGTGAAGGACGAGTTTCGGGTTTGTAACAGATAACTTGCTATTTGTATTATTAAATGTCAAACAATTTCTACCCTTTTTGTTTACACACCCCTACTTTCTGTGATAAAATCACTAATAAAAGAATTTAACAACCACAGTGGGAAGACTGCCCCATAGAAAAGTCCATTAATAATCTTCCTTCAATCTATACCACTCACCTTTTCCTTCCAATAACAACTTCTTGACATTTCCAGACAAGCTAGAAGATAACTGAAAATCATGTAACAGAAGACCTGGAATAAATGCAAGTGTTGCATAGTCTTCAGCATCAATTTGCAGAGCCAAGTGTGTAGGAAGCTTATACTGCAAGCTTCTATAAGTGACAAAAACCCCACCAGATCTGACAATCTTCCTCAACAAACAAAAAAGCCTTGCAGTTTCCCTGAAGAGGCTAATGAAGAAGAGACTGCAATGCTGGAAATGCAACATATATACTTTATTACTTTGCAAAGTGATTTTATTAAAGTCACACAAAAACTGTTCACCTACAAGTAAGCACTTCTCCTTTTGTGCAACGAGACCTTTGTTCCACGTGACATGCAAAATTTCACCTTAAACTTTGAAATCTTTTACTACAACTGAAGGAACGCAAAGATTTGACCGTCTTCTCTATCCAGTGGCTTTCTCTGCATAGTCCTTCTTCCCATGAATTTAAAATAGTTTGCTTCCAAAATGTAAAATCACAGTGAATTCAAGTGACAGCATGCACTGGTTCATTACATTATGTGTCAGAGTAAATCAGTGGTCCCCCAGCTCCTTTTTGTTAGAGATCTCCTCTGCGATGGCTTGGCAGATTGGCACTGCTTCTGTCTATCTCCCATGTCACCTTGCGTCCTACTCATGTACAATTACACTCTACATATGAGCTGCTTTTGCCACGTGCTCTGGTTTAGGTTCCTGCAATATCAAAGGGAAGCTGCTTTGCTTTCAAGGTACCAGCCACGGACGTGTCCTTGAATCTCTTTTACAGCTTTCTTCTGATCTCTATCTTTCCTTCTACCAAGAAGAGGAGGAGGAGAAAACACGTAGTTTGGGGTTTGCTCTGGATTAGCAGTGTTACGAGTTATGCAAACGTCTGCATTTTTCATCTGAGGATTGCTCAAAAGAATTGGGAGTGTGAGACAAAACAAATGACTAGACCATTAAAATATCTGCACGCTTTTAGGTTACTTATGTATGAAGAAGTACGTGCTTAAAGTTTCTCTGAAGACCTTACTCTTATGTAAAACCACCACTGACTGTGAGACTTCACCTTTGCTATGGCTTCATATATGAAATTAATTTATTTTGCAAAAAGTTGTTAACTTAATTCGGCTGCAATCTTTGCCACTGTTTCTGCGATCCTATGTGCAAACCCTGCTATGGATTCGGTACAGACAGACCTGTTCGCAGCTGAGAACATTATCTCACCCAGCTGACTTACCATGAGTTTCCTTATCATACGCTGTCACACTGCATTGAAGGCTGAACGTTGCTTTGCGTTTGAAGCCTTTAGGATTAGCATTGACAAGGAGGGGGAAAAAGGCTCAGGGGAGGTTTGTTTGATTCCTCTCGTGGTGAGGATCCAACGCCTACGGCGATAGGCTCCTACTCGTTTTGGTGATTTTATTTGATAAGACCCTCCCAGGACTTTAGAGGTCACGATTAATTTGCATGCGTTTGTGGATGAGGATCTGCTGAGCTGTATTTTTCATCCATAGCAAAGTTGGAGGCTGCGCGCTCCCACATCCCTTTCCGCTGCCACACCACACCACACCAGCGCTGATGTATGGTCGCGGCAGAGTACAATGCGCTTCACGCTGATTAGATGCCAGTCCTGGCTGGAACAAAGGGACGTGTCCACGGGGTGAGGCGGGATGCTGGGGCTGGGCTCCTGCTCCCCGGCCCCTTGGGCTTCATTCAGCAGCAGCGTCTCGCGGCCGCTTTGTTTATTTGTTCCGCGATTACGTGTATGAGCTTCCAGAATTTATGAGATCAGAGGTCAAGTGAAAGGTCACAGTTCACAGGTCAAGTGAGAGGCTAAAATTTGTGAAACCAAGGAAATGACAGGACAGTGCCAAGTGAAAGGTCAAAAGTCAAGTGAAAGGTTCAGCGTGGATGAAAGTGAGCAGCCTGCACGCCAGCCAGACCACACACCCAAGCAGACCCATACCAATGTCCTCAGCATCAAAATGTGGCTGAAATTTCATTCCCTGGCATAGACCCGGGACAGGAGATGGGCTGAGCCAGCATCGCTCAGATCAGGCTCCAGCGCTGGCTGTGGTGGTACGGTTTGAGGTTAATTGAGGTTGATTCAATCTTGGGCTCGGATAGGTGTTGACAGTGATGAATTTTGAGCTTTTCTCACAAAATTTCCATCGGGATGGGACAAGTCAGAGTCAGATCCTCTCCTCTTGCCAATAGTTCTACTTTGATTTCTCTAGTATGAGTCAGTGTCAGTTCATCCTTCCCACCTGTTCCTCAGTATTTATATGCAAAACCAGTCTTGTATACATGTAAACCAGACCAATCAAGATGACTGTTCCACACTTGAACACAGTTGCATCAGAGAACAATAATTTCCATTTGATTCTCATTTCAGCATGCTTTCCTAACAGCAGCTCGAGCCAGCAGGGCACACGCTTGCTTCAGGCTCCTGGTTTGTCCCTTAGGGATTTGTAATTGTATGTGCAAAGCTTTCCTATCTGTTGGGGTTTTTTTAAAATAAAAAACCAACAAAATTCAATGCTGGTCAAGACATCAGTTCATCTAAAATAGCTGCTTTTAGCCTTGCTGCTGTTTTGAGATTACTTTTGTCCTGTTTGAGTTTCAAAGAGTCAAGAAATTTGTAGTATCCTCATAAGCTGAGAGAAAGAAAAAAATAGAAGGAAAAATGATGTCACCCTTCCTTTCCTCCAGTCATCCCTTTCTTCAGAAAGACTTCAAGCAAAACAATGAAGTCTTTTTTTTTAATGCAGGACATTAACCAATTAGCGGAACAAAGTTAGTATTGGCACACCTTGTAATGGTGTAAAGGACCATTACAATAATTAGGCTCTATATTAAAAAAGAGACATCTTCTTTCCCTTCCTAAACTGCTTCCTTGTTCTCATGATAAGCCCCGGTCCCCGGTGACATGACTCCTGGAATTTGTCTTCCCGTTGTCTTCTGTTGAGTTGGGCCCCTGAGAAGGGGACTCATCTCCTGGTCAGAAAAAAAGAGGAAAAATTGGGACAGTAGGGGAATGCAAATCAGTGCTTTAGTTCCTGGAGTTGATAGTCCTCAAAATGCTTTGTCTTGCCTACACCACTTGCATCCTTTCTAGATTAAATTTCAACCTCCCAGTGTTTGTCCAGCTTTCCAACCCCCCCTCAGAAAAGGTGGGACATGGAGGGAAACATTGTGTGCTTGACGAGGGAGATCAAGATCTTGATGCCAACCCATGGCTACTCACAGGCTTCCTAGAAAACTGACATTTATGTTGATTAAGAGCAATTGCAGAGGGGTTGGAGTAGATGACCTTTAAAGGTTCATTCCAACCCAAACCATTCTATGATTCTATGAAAAAGAGGTTAAAAATTGCAAAAGGCCATCAGTTAGTCTTTGATTTAAACCCAGCTCCTCAGAAGGATTTAGGTGCTGCCTGTGCTGCGGTCTTCAACAGCTAATCATTAAGCATCTGGCTCCAGCAATAACTTTCTTGTAGCTATGTAGGACTAATCTACTCCTTTGAGCAAAGTGGCCCACCTCCTCCAGACCCTCCTAGGTGCCCCAAGCTGGGGTTTGCAAAGCCAATGTGCTACACCCATCTACATTCGCCATCAGGGGCCACGACGACATGTATGACATCTAAATCCCTCTCCTCTGCCTCCCAGTACAGAGGTACAGGATGAAATTGGCTTAAAACACTTTGATTATATTAATTTCATGTTTCTTCCATGGGGAACACAGTCATCTGCTGGCTAGTATTTTCCTGCTCCAAATTACATGGAGCGTTATTTATTCTTAAGAGTAGTTGTCTTGTTAGGAATTACAGTGAATCACATCGCTATTCTCATTTGCTGCACATTTGTTATCTGCCTTGCATGGTTCCCAGCAGTGTGGGGACAGTTTGTTGAGTGACATGTTAATACCATTTATTTTTTTAAGCCTAACTAGGGGTATAAAATTCCTAGTCAAAATTCTGTCACTTTCTCTGAGCACTGGTAAATGAGTATCTCCTTACAACTGTTTTCTTTGTAGCAGAAAAGTATAACTTGGTGCATGCACGTAGGAGTGTTCAGTGTTCTCTGGGAAATGGGACTGACAAAGAAACCTCTGAAGTCATCTAAGGCCAAATTCTTTCCACAGAAATCTGTATGTATGGGACCTGCTGAACTTGCACATGTATATCTGAGGGCAGATTTTGACCCTAGGTAAGCAAACAGCTACGACCAAAGAGTTGTTTACTTTTCCTAAGTTTTTGCCTTTCCTGGGTATTAATATTACTCTCATAAATTTTGTTGAGCTACACTTTCAAAAGTTAAGACTCCAGGCCCCAGAGGATGAAATACAGCAGCCCAATTACACACAACCAGAGTCAGGCTCTAAAAGACAGGAGTTTTTGAAAGACATGAACAATATTTAGAGAGCTGGTTAATATTAATTCCTTTGGGAACTATAAGTCTGGCCATTAATAGGCTTAGAGTGATAAAAATGGCAATATGGTGTGCACATATAGATGATATTGTCAAAAAGAAGCAATTAGTAGCACAGAAAGCATATGCACATATGGCAAGCAGGTTGAAATGAGAAATACTGCCAGCAACATGATAACAGAGTTAATGGCAAAAGAAGAATGAAACAGTAGCACAATTTGTTCCTCACCTAAACAGAGCTAAGATTTTTTCATCCAAACGGATTTTCTTTCTCATTCTCTCTGGCTACACGTCTTTGACTGAGACTAGAGAATGTGATTATTTGCTGGAGGATCTCTCAGAAATTGGGGTTGAAAGCCATGATCTGAGTCTCTCCGGAGTCAGTAGAAATACTGGCAATGGCATCCCAATCTGAAATGTCCCCCCCCGCCCAGGTCTAACTTGTCAAGTGTTTTAAATTGGCCAAATATTATGTTCCCTACCAACTCTTCTAATCTTGGCAGAGGAGTATTGGAGCCCAAACTTGCAGACTAGCAGGCTCTAAGATCATGATTTCAGCGTGTTTCAAGCAGGTACCAGAAGACTGGAGGATGCTGCTTACAGGCTGCGTACAGCCCTTTCTGATGTTACAGATAATCGACTGACTTATCTCCCAAGAGCATTCAATACCTAGTACGCTTTCATCTTTATCTCATTATGCTCTTTTAGGGTTAAAAATGAGGAGTTTACAGGGCAGCTAAAATGCTTTCTGTATCCTTGGGGGGTGTGTGGGGGAAGTTATCATAAACATAGCCCTGCCAGCCTTTGAGCTGAGTGAGAGCTTTTGCATTTTGGCTTTGGAAAGGTATACACCTGTCACTCTAAAATGGAGCAGATGGGTTATAATCTTATCTGCTCGCCCTAGATTTGTTGTCAGAAGGAAGTGAGGTAAGGGCAAGTGGTAAATGCAACGCAGTTTATCTGCAATGGAGGCTACGCTTTTCCCTCAATGCATTGACTAAAGAAATTGGTGAATGGGAACGTTTTGACTTCCCCTGAACAATTGTGTTCTCAATTCTTATCTTACATTGTTGAATAAATAATTGATATTACAGGAACAAAAGACTCTGAAAACAAACTGGTTTGTCTTATGGTTTCTTGTAAGCTGAAATGCTATTTTGATTACTTTTCTTATTCTTACTAGTATGCTTTGGCGTGTTCATTCCACTGACTGCTAGCGAAAAACCCTAGCATTTGTTAAATATTTTCACAAGACCACTACCTAAGACAGTGCCATTCTCTTCTTTTGCACATACTTCGTGAGAAAAACCCGTGCAACCTGTGTCATTGCTGGTAAATAATGACTTTTTATTAGTATTGACTGCTGCTCTGTCTTATTGCATTAGTCTCTTTCTTTTCATCCTACTAATTATTGAGAGGTTATTGCACAGATAGTAGCAATTGAATGGTAAACATATAATATAAAGAAGCTTCTATAGCAGATATCTGCTCTTGCTGCTTTTGCCTCTGGAATTGCCTGATTGTGCATATGGTATGTGAAAACTATTTGTGCTTTCCTTAAGATTTTGTCTTATAAAAATTGCACATAACTTTAGAGATCCAGTCTGATTATAGGGTCAGCAAAGGAAAGGGTAATCACTCAAGCTTCAGTGGGCCTAATCACTCCCTGTGGAGTGATAATTATTGTCCTTCACGATGCTTAGAGACTGCAAGCAGTGTCTGCTCTGTCACATAGCTTTACTTGCTTCCTGCCCTCTATTAGAATATTAAATCCTCCAACTGGCAAACCATTTTGACTCTCTAGAATAAAAAAAAAATCGAAAAAAGATGACGTCCACTGAAGCAGAACACTGAGATATTCACACAATAAAACGTGACACCTTATATATCACACACTAAGAGAAGCATCAGGAAAGTTTCCAGCATGAAAACTGCTGAAAGCTATGTCAAATATGGGCATTTATCATTTGTATTTAGAAAACAGGAAATGATTTGGCCCATCTCATCCCGGCTGGAATGTGGAAAACGAATCTGGGACCGCGGAGCGTAATTATTTACAACTCAGAATATGAAAACCTGCACACCACTACTGAAAGCAGGCCAGGAAATAGCTAAAATATCAAAATGATCTGAAAAGGAACAGAAGGTGCCAAAAGGTTGAGAGCTTGTTAAAAATTGACCTGCATTTAAGGGCTTCGTAGAAAATCTAGAAAGGATTGGAATCAGTTTGGGGGAGTTAGAGGAAAATTTAAAACCATTTCCTATCTTGGCAATTGGAAAAGACTGGAGTAAGCTGGAATTTGTATTTTTTATCTACTGGAAATATTAGATATCACATTGGTATGTTTATTTTCTAATTTCAGTAACGCAAGAATGGCAGTAGTATCCCACAAGCTGGGAATGCCTGCATGCTGGAGGTGATGCTGCTCATATCCCAAGAATTTGCCGTCTCTTAGTTTTTGGGGCTAATCTAAGGGCCACTGGAGTCAACAGGAGTCTTTCAGAGGGATTTGGATCAAACTCTTTAGTTCGATGTTTACATAAGTATAAAACTCTTATGTTGGGAACAGTTCAATAATGGGTGAGCACAAGCCAAGGTTTTCATAAATCCTTTCTACTGCCTATTTAGAGAAGATATTGCTCCCTCCAGTCCCAGCTCCACTTTTGGCATTTTGCTCAATCCTACAATGTTTAGGTTGTCTGATGTCTCCAGGTCCTGCAGAATCAGTCTCCCAGCTGCTAAAACTGGCTCCCAAGAAAACGCTTGTTGTGGTTTGCTCGTAGCATGCTTTGGAAAGAGAGCAAATAGCAGACTTGAGGACTGGAGCTGGTGTATTACAAAAATATCAATCATACTTTCCAAATATCTCACAGCTGTGAAACAGTCTTGACATGGCACGATAGAAGATGTGCCACCTCGCTAGGATGCAGATATGGTTGCTGATACGAGCAGATGCTGGAGTAATCCTGGAGATTTTCATGCTTGCGTCAGGAACAGAAAACCTCTGAAAAGGTTCAGGGTGGGATACACTTTTGGGAAAAAGGCAATGAGAATGTTAGGAAATACACCAAAAGTTTTAAAAATGGATGCCTAAAGTTAGGCTCCTACATCTGTTTTTAGGGTTCTGAATAAGTTTGGTCTGATTTAAAAAAATGCTGGCACAGGGGATCAACATGCTCAATTAAGAACTCTTCCCACTACATTTTAATGAAAAAGTAAAACTTAGAAACTAGATGATGTCTTTCACAAAGAAGCATCCGTAAGAGAAAGACTTACTCAGCAATGCAACTGCTAGAGCTGCAAAATGACCTTAGGAATTCACATACTGCAAGTAAATATTTATTGCCGTTAAATGGTTGGCTCCAAAAGCAAGCATTCATATTCTGGCTAACCATGTGGAAACTGAGTTCATGCACATGTTGTCAGCCATAGGCCCTGCACCACATCATTAATCTGCGATAAGTATTTGGGAGGAAGAGGCTGGGTGTGCGGGGAGGTTGTGCGCTTCGTCCCGCGGTGTGAAGGGGAAGATCATGTACTAACAGAAAAATAGAGTGGGTGTCATGAAAAACAAGCCACTTACCTCCAGCAGCAGCAAAATTTATGGTAAAGTTTCTCTTCTTTTTCTACCCTACATGAAAGGAATGCTGCAATAAAGATAAATATTATTTTTTGTACAAATATCTGCTTTCATGGCACCCACCGTAACACTTTCATTAGTATGTCCTCCTCTGAAGGACCAGAGCAACATCTCCTAAAACTTCAGTTATTTCCTCACCACCTTTTCCCTTGTTATTCACATACTTATGAGATATTCTTTTAGTTCCGTCATTAATTGATAAGCTTCACATATGTATTATCGTAGATGTCTTTAAAAGTGTAGTAGAGTTTTTGAAGTCATTTCATCTGACTGTGAGATCGTTGATTGCCACCTTTTCATGAGCAGCTGGAAGAACCGATACCACTGGCAAAATCAATGAGTGAGGATTTAAAAAAAAAAAAAAAAAGTGAAAGAATTGTACTTGAGTGAAAGAACAAAGTGAAAGAATCACCTTGAACTTTTGGAGTTTCTTTGTTATTTTTAGGCATTTGACTCAAATTTTCTTAAATCAGAGGTTACAATTTTGCAGAAGCCAAAAATGAATCCCTGAAATGCTCAATTACCTTTGTTCTGAGTGAAAGCAATTTGTTATGTTATCCAGAAAAAACCCGTCCCATGTTGGCAGAAGACTACGTAGAGTATGCATTTACTGTTTAAGGGGTTTTAAAGATGGTGACTATGGGCTGCAGTCTGAGGAAAATGGAGGAGGAGTTTTGTATTTCCCCATATGTGTCAATACTGACATATTTAGGGATTGCAACTTATGTTTTATGGAAGTGTTAGGGCTGAACCCAAGGAGACCAGTGCAACAAGAATCAAGAGCCGTGCACATAAACAGCACTCTCTATATGCTCTCCAAAGCTCTTTTGTATTTATGGTAGACTCAACTGGGTGAACGAGGGATACAATATGAAATTTAAAGTTGACTTTTCCTGCGCTACTACTACTTTTTCTTTTCTGGTTGGTATTGTGATCATACACTAATTTCCGTGGGTATCTGTTCTCTATCATTTGCAAGTCTTTCTGGTGTTTTAAAACCCATTTCCCATGAATTCCTCATCATAATGAGTATTTTAAAAACTGAATTTTTTTGACCAAAAATCATTATAATTTGCTCATACAAAACCTATTAAGGATTCCTTACATGACAGACCACTGCTATGAGAAGAAGGGTTTTTTCTGAGCCACCACAGCAGAAGTATTTGCACAATTGTTAATAATCTGTTGGTGTGTAATCTGCCATTTGCAGTGGCTCTTTCCTCCATCAGCCTGAATTATTAATACTGCCTGTTGGCCAAGGCAAACACTCTTCCAAACATCTCTGGAGGCCTAATTCAGGCTTTTCTAAGCTCTCTGTTTTGGAGTTGAGAGTTTTAAGTGGTTTAATCCAACACAAAATAAAAGCAGTGAAAGAGCTTGCGCTCATTTCAGTGAGAACTGAGTCTGGCCCTAACCCCATACAATAATTATTTCCTAGTTTTTCCTGGTAAGGCCCTTGCAGGTTGCCCCCCATGATCAATACTTGCTACAAAGAACGAGTTCAGGGATGGAAAGTTGCAATCTGAGACGATTTATTCGTTGCCATTGTGATTGGTTAGGGATAAAAGCCGGTGGAATACAAAACCCTTCTGAGTCTTAACTACAGTGGTGAACGCTATAATTATTTAAAAAAATACATATCCTGACTCTGCTTAGAAGCCTGTTTGCTATAATTCACCCCTGTGTTAATAGCCTCCTAACATATATGAATGTATGCTAAAATGGGTTTTAAACTACTAGATTTATGGCTTGGCAGACTGGTAAATGCACAATTATAGTTCATAATAGGTAGGTATCTGCTGTCCATTGATTTTTCTCTTGTTCTATTTCCTTCCAGAGTGATGTCATTAGACATTACGCAGATGACTAATAGTCCTAAGGAATGACATTCACGTGCCAGAATGCCACATGTCGGTGTTCCCGAACGGGCTCCGGCACCGTCCGCCATAAGATGGCAAAAACACCCTAAGCATTTCTGCTACAGCAAATCCTCAGCCTCTCCAAATCTGTGGCGGATTGGCAGCAGAGAGGCAATTCAGCTAGGGGAAAAAAAATAAAAAAGATGAAACCACAAAAGCTATTTAGGAGCTCTGAATATCTTCCTAATCAGATTGCTGGGAGTGCGTTTGGACTTGTATCTATTCATTCTGCGGTGACGGAAGTAAAGGAACTATCCAGTGAGCTATCTGGTTTTCCCAGAATTGTTTGTACTGCTGACCTTTATATCTACTCATTTATCCTAATTGTTTTTAGCTGTTTGAGGAAGAATCTCAGATGAGAAAAGCAACTCAATATGTATCAGAGATCTTATCTGCTACAACTTTTGTTTTAATTTAAAGCAGAGCCGGCATCATTTTGTGCGCCGGTTGCATAGTACCAAAGGCAGGAATTTGTTGTGGGATTTTTTAATAAAATCGTAGGCCCAAGACAGGGGTCCCTGGACACAGGGAGTGTGATCTGGGGGTGGGGTTGCTTAGACGCCTCTTGCCCAAACGCATTTTCTGATGTTCTCCGGCTGGGGCAGCTTTTGATGTGGTACTTTCTTGTGGGAGAGTGGGGAGCACCATTTTAGGGAGGTGGCCAAGCTGGCTCCGTCAGCTTTGCCTGAGTCCAAGATAGGAGAAATCCACTGCCAGAGTGTTATAGCGGGAAATCTGGCTCTCAACATCCATAAAACTCCCTCTCGAAGCGGAATTTCCCAGATTAAATGAGAATATTGAGTTTTCTCAGTATCCCTTGTTTGAAATTGGAGTTGGGCAGGCTTCACTTCTTCCGGGGGACGTATTAAATCTATAATAGTCATGTTTTTCTTCCTCTTTCCATCAAATCCCAGTCTCTTGGAAGGGAGTGGGAGGCTTGTGACATATACAAAGTGTTTGCTGATGGTTAATAGAAAAGAATCTGGGTTATCCAATAAACATGCCCCAAACTTTCAACTCATTGGGAGCTTAGGTTCAAACAGTAGCCCTGACTACTGCAAAGCGGTTATGGAGCAAAATAGCAAAGTGATATGCAAAAGCTCACACTAAGTATATCACTTTGCTTCAGAATTCCTGCATTTACTACTAATGCAAGAAATAGCCTTTGAACTCTAATCTAATGTCTCCGGAGTAGTTCATAACCAAAGGCACTTCTTTCATCGTAACAGGGTGACAGTGATCCAGACTTGCAGAGCATTTGGTACGGTCCCAAAGCAAGATAATAAACAAGATAATACTGTAGGCTTTGCATTTCTGAGCATACCAGCCTTTTACAAAGACCTTTCAGGGATCCTGCCTTGCAACTTCCATGTGACATAAAGAAGTATTAGTGTCATTGTCTTGCATGAAGAAATATGAATATCATTGTCTTGCATACAAGGAAAAAGGAAACATGGCATTTTTGTGACTTTCCCTCAGTTTGTGCACTAAGCCACCAGCAGAACTACTTCTTCAGCTTTTTTGAAGAGAGAGCAAGACCAGAGAGCAAAGTGTATGTTTCTACACTGCTGCAAAGCAATCATCTGTGAGGAAAATTTTACCTGTGTAGACTATCAAGTTAGCCAGTGGTTATTGTCACTAGGGGTGGTCATGAAGTAAGATATTGGTCTTAACCACCTAGGATCTAGGAGGGCTGGATATTTCTAATTCTTAGTTGAATTTGCCTTGAAGGATCATAAAATATTATGACACAACCTGTTTTTTCTTTCCATAACAAATACATTTCCATCTTCGCTTGTAAACTCTTTGTTTGCCTCAGTTGAGGTAGCAGACATCTCATTTTGCTCTTGGCGAGCATTGGGCTGTCCACTGGAGACCTTGGCTAGTGGTGCTCAGGCTCTGCTGCCACTGTGAATCCACTGCAGAGCTCCTGAGAAGCTGCTCAGCTGCACCCCGGCATAATCCTGTGCTGGAGATTAAGTAACGGTCAACCTGGGAAAAATAATGAGATTTTAAAGAATTCTGTGAGAGACCTCATATTAGTCTTATACAACACCAACAACGTTTTTCTGGTCCTTTTAATGGGGTGTATCCTTTCTGCTTTCATTAAAAAGATGTTGTGATCTCACTGTTTAGTTGGGTAAGACACAGTTCCTCCATAACAGCATTAATTTTTTATTCAGTTTTTATGTGTCCTCAACTTGATTATGAAGACAATAATTTAATTTCAAAAACCTTCTTTTTTTTTCAGCTTCAGCAGTGCTACTAAATGTGGGTGTAGATAAATGACCACACGAAAACTTCACAAAATTAGTGTTTACACATAATCTGGCAATGAGCTATAATTTGATTGGTAAAAAAATCATTTTGTGTACCTCTGCCCCTATTCTGCTGGATAATGAAAATTTATATCTATGTTTCAGACATCTGGGGAGGATGTGACAGCTTTGGGGCTGAATGAAAGATTATGCCACAGTGACCCCTGTCAGCATTTCCTCACGGACTGGTTACCCGAAACCCAGCGGCAGTTAGACTACTTTTTTCTTTTTCTTTTTCTCTTTTTCTTTTTTTTTTTTTTTCTTTTTCTTTTTTCTTTTTTCTTTTTTCTTTTTTCTTTTTTCTTTTTTCTTTTTTCTTTTTTCTTTTTTCTTTTTTTCTTTTTCTTTTTTCTTTTTTCTTTTTTTTCTTTTTTCTTTTTTCTTTTTCTTTTTCTTTTCTTTTTCTTTTTCTTTTTCTTTTTCTTTTTCTTTTTCTTTTTCTTTTTTCACCAGAGCAGACTTTCATTTTATTTTGGAAGGTTAATGACACTGTAAATCTAATAGGCCATTTTAGTGCCATCGTGTGGGTATTAAAAGTCACGTGACTGGTCAGGATCCCATATGGAGTGTTTTGGGGCTGTCTCGCGTAGGAATGGCAAAGCTCATATATGGCTGTAAGAGCTGGGTATGTTTTCAATTACTTTCTAGGACAGAGCTGCTTGGAAATTAATTTAAAATCTTTGCCTATGGTTGTGTTTGCCACCTCTCTCAGATTTTCCTCAGTAAACGCTTGTGTATCAAATTCACCTTTGATTCTCTCTAGAGATAATCTATGCTGTTTAATTTATTTATGCCTCAGGACTATGAACAAATGAGTCTTTGTGCTCGAGGCACAGAAATGGATCAGAAAAGGAGGATTTTCCCAAAATCAGTGTATTCCCCTGTCTGTCCCAGCGCAGAAGTTTTCCATGCTCCTTGTGCTCTGTTTTCTGCCCCCAGACCAGTGCACATCCCATGTACTACTATGGTAATACCCCTTAAAGGCCTTGATGCTTCCCAGTTGCACTGGTAGAGGCATTTAATGTCTTCCAGCATGTACACGGGCTCTGAAGGCAAGAAGGAAATGAAACAGATAGGTGGATAGATGGGAAACAAATAGAAAAATGGCAGCTAGAGGGTACTGAGAGCATCCTGTGGAGAGAGAGGAGGTCAGAGCATCTCATGGAGAGAGAGGAGGTCTGAAGACCCTGTTGGGAACTGCCGTGAGTCCTGATTTGGTGCAGATAAATGCAGACCCGGGTTCGCTCTCGCGTGCATGATTCAGTTGCATAAAATACATCCAGGTGTTTTCAAGAGGTGACAGGTTTTAATGAGGGATTTGGGTGCCAAGGCTCACCTTCAAAAATTGTGTTCCTGTCCTGCCAATGACAAGATATTGAGACCGTGGACATTTTAAATGTATTATGTCCTTTTGATTGACATGGGTCTGTTCCAAAGGGTGAGTTTTTCTTCCCAAATGTCCATTTTTTTAAATCGCTTTGTCTGCCACAAAAGATTTCCACTGAGCCCCACCAAAATTTGTTTACTTTGGGAGGAGAGTCTCCTAAAGCATAAGGATGATATAGAGTTCAAAAATGCGAATGATGTCGTAACAGAGAGAACTCCCTCATGCGTCGTACATTTGGATATTTTTGAAGAGCAGTGACTGTATCGTTTTCCGTGGATGCGGCTCCAGGAAATGAATAATGCTCAGGAACAGTCAGAGATGAGCCTGCAAAGATTCACTCGCCTCCTTCACTCCTTTGCTTCTCCTCCTTCACTTTGCATTTGTTCTTCTAAAATATGTTTTTCTCTGGGAAAAAAACATCTGCAGAGTTTGGAGCCTGGGGAGTGGGATGGTTCCCGAGGCCCTCTGAGCATTCCCACTTTTACTTCGCTCTGTGTTGTTTCCTATTTATGTGGGTGGGTGCACAACTGATGCACTGCAGGTCCAAAGGAGGGCTGACTCCAGATCTCAAACACTCCTGACCAGGGGGCTTCTGCACCACCTTTCCCCAAAAGCTGTGCCAATTTGGGTGGTTATTTAGCAAACACACTGCTTGGAAGAGGCAGTTTGTTTTTAACACACCAACGCTTCTCTTGGTCGCTTGCAAACTTCTGTGTCCCTAAAGGGAGATAAACCTAGGCTCATTCCACCAGCATGTGCTGGGGCTGCTGGTGAGTTCATCCATCACGGAAGTCAGAATAAATGTCTTGCTGCTCACGCAGCTTACGGTGCCTCCCGTAAGGCTGGCTTTACTTTCAGCCAACATCAATGAATGGCAAAGGTCCTCGTCCCGCGGTTATCAGGTCTCCAGCGGAGCGTCCTGTGGCTCCCAGGGGCCCACACAGCCGGATTTCTTTTCCAGAAAAAACAAAGAGCGGAGACATGGGATACGTCCTGTGTCTTCCCTGATATACTGCAGGATCACCCGTGTTAGACATAGCCAAATAGCTGTTCAGCAAGACACATGCACTCCAAAATAAGAGACTGGATGGTCTCTCAGTTGTTGTGGAAGAAGGCACAACACTCCCTTCTCTGGCAGCCTCTGGGGCGGCTCTGGTTCTGCATCACTGTAGCAATCCCATCCCTTTGTCTCTTCTGTCTGCTGTCCCAACATCTCCTGTGCAGCACTTTGCATCTGCTTTTCATGTTCACTCCTCATCACCTGCCTGGGGGCTGCTGCCTCTACTTCCAGAAGGTCCAAGAGTTACAGTATGTGCACTGGAAATGAACGTCCCGGGAGAGGTCCAGGTCATCGTGCTCTTTTACCTTGATCCTACCCACAACTGGTCCGAAGAGTCATGTACTGTATTGCTCTAGTGGGTCTGCAGTGCAAATGCTGCCAATGCTTAATTCTGTCTGTCTTTCATGATGTGTAATGCTTAAATCTTGACCCGTGAGTGTAGTCCCAGCCTTACTGAAGTCAATCAGAATTCTCATAGTGTTTATGCTAGAAATCCTTGAAATATTTTTTCTATCTGGTACGCGATGTCTGTACTTCTCCAGTAGTGAGAGCAATGGCATCTCTTCACTTAAGCATTCCTGAAATCTTTTTAGTGGGCAGAAGTTTTCAGAGAAAGGACAAGTGGCAGCAGTAGTCGCTGCCTCCCCACAGACCACATCTGTGACCTGAAAAAATAAGCAATATCTGTCATAAAACTGGCATATTTGAATGCTCATTTGTTGTTTTCTTTTTAAGCTTTTATTTCTGCAATCTCTTTGAGAATGACTATCCTTCACATTCACAGCCTGTGGTACCAAATTTCATCTTAGCGTGACTTAAAATATTCACACTATCAGGTCCATAAGCATTACATCCACATTTTTTGGGGACAAAAAAAAAATCCAGGTTATAAAGCATAGAAAAATAGGGTTTGTAATGAAAATGCTGACAGCAACTTAACTGTAACTGGGCACTGCTATAAACAAGCGTTATGTTTATGTGCATGAGAGCAAATCCGTGCAGTGCTGGGCTTTACCAACTTTGGGGACCAGCAGCATACACTTATACAACTTATTTATTTGTTTTTCATGAAAAGACACTGGATTGCAGTACTGCGTCGCAATACGTTGCTAATTACCTAGTGTTCCGCTGATACGGTAACTGGCTCGCTGTATGCCTAGATCAGTAAATTGGAATTTGGAAAGCTATGGACGTGATTTAATTGCTCTCTTAAACTGCAGAACAATTAATTGTTCTGTAAGCAGTGATCTATTCCTCATTTTCATTTCTAAATCAGCTCTGGTGATGTGTTTTGCACCAGGAACCTGGCATATTAAGCGGTACTTAATGTTTTAACAATGCCTGTAAATTTAAGTGTGTCATTTTAAACTTCTGCTATTGCTAATTTTATGATTGTGAAGGGAGTTTCTGCTCCTCTGCCAAGTGATCGAGCCTTAAGAAATCCTGGGGTGCTCTGAAGGTGCTTGAAGTCAGCCTCTGCCAAGGTTAGGTCCACTAACCCCATAAATATCTCCTGATGTTCTCAGCTCCTGGGAAAATCCACTCATTCACCAACAGCCTTCCCCCATCCCATGGTGGTCAGCAGATGATGGGGTTGATGCTGGGCTGTGAGCTGACAACGTGAGGTTCCCCCAGTCCTGTGACTGTTCCCACAGCTGGGGCTCTGTGAGATGTTTCCAGTGCAGCCAGTACCTTCTCCTGGCTGCATATTTTGGAGCGAATATCTCCTGCTGGGAAAAGTGGATGTTGTGTTCGGGTGCGAGGCTGGCCTGGAAAGCAAAACCATTTACAAACAGGTCATTGCCATCTTGCATTGTCAGAGCTGGCAGGACGAGGAGAACTTTTAGGGAATCAAACCACCATACAGAGGAAAAGTTTGTATTAACACAAGGTGCACGGGGCGACTGAGTAATTCTGTATTTACATGTACGTTGCGGCAAATGCCTCGTAATAACAACTTTTTTTTTTTAGCTCTTTAGGTTTTGTGTTATGAGAAAGTATGAAACATAAATCACACGGAGCTACTCCTGGCCTTAAGCCTTCAGGATGCATTTGTTTGAAATCAAGAGCCAAATTCCCTGGATCGGAGTAAACTGTTAGGTGCCAACTAGGGCGAAATGCCAGCCTTTGAACTCCTGCACATTATGGCTGATGTGATCCATATGCAAGACTTGCATCGTTCTCCAAAGTGGTTTCTTTTAATTGATTTAGCAAATTAACAATATTAGGCCTTCTGTAGGATAGAAAGTACATTACTCACTGTGCCCTTATATTACCCTGAAAGGAAATCTATTGTTCTTTTGTAATGAAATGGTATCACAAGGAAAGAAAAAAGGTAGCAGTAGCAGGTAAAAGGAATCACATTCAGCTGTCAAGCATGTTTAATGAGGAATTTTAATTATGAGGCTGGAAATCAATGAGCATAACTTTAGCAATGAAGTCTTAAAGGGAAACTAAATTGCTTTCTATCTTGCAAAGTTTACTGAAGCAGTTTGAACGGCTGCCAACCATCATTGTTCTGAGAAAAGGAACTTGAGGAAATTGCAAGTCGCACTGTAGCGTTTATTGTAGGCATATTTAACAACAAAAAAGGAGGATTTCCATGGATTCATGTTTAATGGGTTCTTCCTAACTGATTCATCTCTGCCTTACAATTCGTAACGGCCTTTAGTTTCACATACTGTATAAAATCTGTTCTTAGGAAAGCGTGGATGAAAGGCGATTGGTTGCACCGAAAACTGATAGTTTAGGATTCATAGGGGATAAACATTATCTAATTTGTTCCTTATTCTTTGAGAACCTGGGCTGTGAGGAACAGCATGACGTGAATATTCAATGCAGTGAGAACCTAAACCTCCCAAACCAGAGCTAATGTAAACAAATGATATTCAGGTCTCTGTAACGTGTGGCTGTGTTTCCTGACCACGAGCTGTAGCGGTGTCTTCGGGATGCTACTATAAAGTCATGTTGGTGTTTCCAGCGCAAGTGAAACTTTTGTAGATTTGTAACTGTACCGTCATGTTTTCTTTAAGCTATAGCACACCATGTAAGGCCAAATCCAGTGGCTACTGGAAAATGGTCCCCAACATACATGTCAGCAGCGCCTGTGAGGCTGGGCTTACAAAAACAAGCACAAAAACAAGCTCAACCTTTTCTCTAGCTCTTGCTGGAGAAACTATAGGGCAGAATTAAGCCAAAATGCTTTTCAGTGCCTACAGATGTGCCCACCACAAGAGGTAGTTTTGGAAGGCCATGTTTCCATCTCCGTTTTAGGCATGTTTTGGTTTCTTGTTAAGCTATGAAAGGTGCAATTTATCAGCATTAAATGAGTCATTCCTTCTATTGCTGGTTGTTCCTGCTGTTGTTTGGGGGTGCTGCATTGCTCCCCACTGCGTTTAAATCAAGGCACATCGCTGACTCCCTCGCTGTCCCTCGGAGCCCTACCACCACGTGGGCGCCCAGCGTTTCAGTGCCCATGCTTGGGGATTAATGGTCTGAATTAGCATTTGGATATTGCAGCAAAGGGTGTTCGACAACCCCTTAATGCAGGTAGGGGAGAAGTAGTTTTGAAACCAATCTAGTTGCCATTCCATAGGAAATCCAAGTCATAGATCATGGTTATTGGTATTTTAAAAGTGGCAGTGCCTGTTAAAGGCTGGCTATTCCCTAGAATATAGAGGTATTTGGGGCTGCAGTGGAGACACATTGGAAGCGGTGTGGAAGCTCTGAACTCACCTGCCAATGCTCTGCCTAGCTTAACTGCTATCAGTCGCTCACTTTCATGAGTCTGAAATTCACACAGCCCCAAAAGAAAGATAAATAAGAACAAGTCAGTTTTCACCCTCCAGACACAGGCCGAGGAAATTATTTCAAATAAAATATATCATCTCAAGCAGGGAAAGATGAAATAGTTTTCTACTGAAGTTGTTCTCCCAGTTGACAGAACAAATTACTGAATTTCCTCCACCGGATATATTAAGTATCTTTTCTGAAATCATAATTACATTCAACTCTTTGGCAACGATACCTAATTCTGTGTTTGCGGTTAGCTGTTTAGCGATGCCTAAAAATCTTCATGGTGAAAGATAAAGGTAGCTTGTGACCCAGCTACTACTAAATACTGTGAATCAGATCTTTACCAGATACGTCATTGATTTAATAATGATCTTCATGGCCTCAGTGGAGCTATAGTCGCTGATACAGGATGAGGCTTTATCAGTACAGCAAACCCCCTTTGAGCTCAATGGGAGCAGAGCCAGGCCCACAGTTTGTTCTTTACTACCGTTCACTGAAACCTAGGCCAGCTTTATTAAATAAGAAGTAATTTTAAAAGTCCTGTGTAGAACCTATTCCAGGATCATTCCAATCTGGTTTAAATCATTTCAGGGAAAAAAGCTCCTATATCTACGCTCCACGAACAGTACAGGTAGCAGCCAAGCTGGGATTAAATAATAATGAAGACAACATAAAAAAGAGCAAAAAGGCATTAAAATACTTTTGCAAAAATTGAAGATATTCCCTAAAATCAAGTATATTAAATAGAAACTATTAGTGGTCTTGTGCACAGCTGAAAATCTTTGAGTTTTGTCACTCGTGACTGCAGAGCGGTTTCCAGCCCCGGGAGGATCCAGGTCTGCACGGCCTCGGCACGGGGGCTGCAGCACGGGGACCACGGGACCCGCTGCGGGGCAAGGTCTGCGGGATGCCCACGTGCCTGCGGGAGCTGCTGGCTACGTGAGTCTGGCACGGTTGGTACCACCTCCCCGGGCTCCCTGAGACACTGATTTTGGAGGGATATTTTGGTCCGTGCTCTGGGGAATTAAGGGGGGCTGCTCCCGCCGCATCATTAACAAAAGCATCATTTCCAGCAGTCCTCTGGAGGGAACACTGATGAGCAAATTTCCCAAATGAATTGGTTGGTTTAGCCTTGGTGTCCATAGCAGGGGACTAATTTTATTAAGGTCCGTGGCATAATGTGTAATTCAAACAACAGAAGGATTCCTGGGGAGTTCAGAGCTTTCCTCTGTCCCTTTTACTTTAAGGCAATTTAGGGTTGTGTGTTTTTGGTACACATATTTGGCTTTCTCTCTTTCATGTGGGAACCACTCACCTTGACTGTCAGTATATTTTTCATAAAATTGAGGTAGAGATGAAGCAGACTATATTCTATGAGAAATCTCACCCACTGTATCTATAAATTCTCTCTCTCATCTCCTGTGAGTGTTGAATGAGCCTTCAGGTGTCCGGTGCTATTTCTCTTATGGTGCTCCAAGAGGCCACACGAGATTGAGCAGAGGCTGCAAAGCCCAGAAAATTTTACTATGGTCAAAAATAAAGAAAATCCTGCTCGCCTCTCCCATGCCTTCACCCTTCAAAGGCAAGTGTGTTTTCTCATCACTGATGCATTTTATACTCCTGTATTTATAATGAATATAGAAATTCATGTCGCTTCAAAGAAAAGGTTTTTCCTTTGAAAAGGCTGAGATAGGTTGTTTTCAAGCATATGCCTTTTTTTTGTCATATTGGGCAGGCAAACCATTGATATGTACATAGCATACATCCAAGCAAGACCCAAATATCTACATGTGGAGGAGCTGGGGACCAAGTGAGGAGAGGAAAAGTTAGCTCCTGATGGAGGTGTAACAGTGGAAATGTATTTTAAAAATACTTTTAATTGCTGAAGGGGTATTTTTTGCTAAATATTCACATGCCGAGTGATGTGTAAGTCTGTAAGAAGCTCATTTTAATGTCAGCTGTGAGGTCTGTTACTACATTTTGGCTGGATCCTTCCCTCCTTCTGTGCAATCAGCAGCTGCGGGCTGCTGTGGAAATACGGTGGTCAGCATGGTGCATGTACACAGCCAAATACTAAGTCATTGGGTTAAGGACTGGTTATTCTAAGGATTTAATAACTCGCTATCTTTTCATAGTCTTTCTAAATCTCCCTGTTGCTTGTCCTCCCATAGCAGTATACATTTTATATGTATAGACCTTTGTTTTCCAGTGTATTCACTTGTTGACGAGTTTATTCTGTGTCTATTCTGCCCTTCTTGGCAATTTTGCTGAAATCCACAAAATTCATTCCGGCCCATGCCATCGACTGAAATCCTCATCAATTTTTCAACGAATTTCTAGTGCCATCAGAGGGTTAATATATGAGATGATCCCAGTGTTGTGTCAGAGGAAAACCTTTTGAGCAGGGGATGGATGTACAGTACGGCACGGCATATAAATCATTTTCAAATTAGTATTCTGTACATCTGGAGAAGAGTACATTTGTGTGCCTGCATAAATTGCCTGTGAACACATTTCAAAACCCTACGCTTAATCTTAGCAATGAACATTTCAAAAAGTAAATTAATATCTTCAAGGAGAAGAAATACAGTATATTAAGGAGAAGCCTACTGGAAACTGTATAGTTAAGAATCTGTCAGCCTTTCCATTATAAGCCCTGTTTTTGAGGGGTTTATAACTCAGTTATAAAATTTCACACTAGGCTAAAGGTTGGCACGTATCGTCTCAGTTTGGCAGGGTGACATTTTATTAGCTCTGAAGGAGTTTGAATCCCACGTCAATGGGATATTATTTTAAACCACAGAAATGAAGTTTAAATAACTTGGGGTATGACTTAGCTGTAGGAAGGTGAGACGAGCGGGACTGAAGCCCGAAGCGATGCTGTTGACTCGCGGAGGGGTGACACCGGAGGTGCCACGGGGCTGAGGTCGGGATCATGCGTCAGCCCCAACACTGAATTTCTTTGCTTTTGTCCGTTCCCCTTAATGTAACTTTAATTCACATCTTTATGGTTAAATGTATATTGTGCTGAGGTTACAGGTCTAGTTGGTGGTTTATAAATTAGGTTAATTAACATTACAATAGTACTTTGTGAGGGTGTGAGTGTGTTTGCGGGTGGATATGTGCGTGTGCAGACAAGAGCGCTCCTTGGAAGCAGAAACAGGATTAAAGTGTCTGCGGGAATTGTAAATTTATTGTGTAAATAGCTTTATGATTTGTTGTGTGTTTGGATTAATGCAATATATATCTATTTTAAACATTGATCTTTAAGCGAGTAATGTAATAAATCTGAATATTCCTTCAAATTACTGTTTACACTGGCCATGCTATAGATTAAGAGAGACAGTTGCCTTTATAAATTTACTTGTAGGGTACACGGGTGCGTATAAATACTTCTGCTTCCAATTATACCAAACAATGATGATAAACCATTGTGAGTTGCCTGGACAATTGTACACAGCCTGAGTCACGCGGAGGGATGGTGCTGGGCAGTGACCGACGCGCACATGGCACGGGGGGTGGGGGGCTATTGTTTAGGCCAGGAAATGTGTAAATAGGCACCTAGAATAAAAATTCTATAAATGTATCAAAATGAAGATATAGTTCCTTCCCAGCTGTAACGCTTCTAAAAGGGGGAACTGTGTAAACTTGTCAAAACATGGAAATACGATCGTTTGTTTTGTATCTACAGCAATTTTAATGGTTTGCAGTAACGTGTTCATGAAAATGTATCTGTAGGTACTCCTTGACGTTGGGCTGCTTTTGGTTTTCCATATCCCTTCCAGGACTGCTGATGGTGCTGGTTTTCATACTCTGTATTATTAAACAGGCTTAATTTGATAGTTGGGCAGCATCTCAGAAGGGATGCAGCGTTATCATTGTGACCCCTTAAAAATGCATTTGCACCAAACAGTGTGGCTTTAACCATGGGGTTAAGACATGCCAGAGTTCATAGGCATGGAAATGCACTTAAGGAGGTAAATACATGGGCTTAATTTTAGTCTCAGTCTTTAAAGAGAAATCCCATGGCCACCAGAAGCCCTCTGAAGAGCCGACCAGCTGCAGCCTCACCAGCTGTGGGAGGCAGAGCCAGTGGCCAGGGTGGTCCACACTCGAGGAGCAAGTCTCTTCCCAGGCAGGCTTCTTCCCTCCCCGATTCACCAGGCAGCCATCCCACAGCTGAGGGACGTGGTTCCCTGGCTTGTCCTGGTTTGGAGCAATACGTTTAGAGTGGTACAACTGAGGGTACCATCTGGGCTTTCTGCAGATGTCCTGTGGCAACATCTTAGTGCACAGAGTAAGTCAGCTTCCAAACAATGCACCAAAACCCCAAATCCCTAAAAAATGTTCCTTCTTCAGACATGGTGGGGAACTGTTTTGTGCCCTTTATAAGCAAAAAATTACTTTCTGCAGTGTTTACATTTTTCCACAGTTCAGGAAAAGCATGGTTGGGTTGAGCTCTTACACTAAATTCATCCCCCGTACAGATGCAGAAGGGCTGTCCCTGGCTGGCAGCTCCCAGGGAGGGGACGCCCTCGCTGTACCAACGGGTTGCACCGACGAGAGCTGGCCAGATGTTAAATTAATCAAACCATGCAATTTTAAAACTCAGGAAGGAGAGATTGCAATTGGGCCCTCTTACTTCTTTTGCTGTCTTTGTTATCCTTCCTTTTTCACATGTATTTCTAAGAGCAAGAAAAAAACAGTGATTATGATAAATTATAGGAAGCTGGCAGCAGTAGTAATTAACAGGTAATTATCAATAAACAATTTAACCACAAAAACTTGGATCCCACCTACCACTTGTCAACAATAAAGTCATGGAGGCTCCACAAGCCACTGGACAAACAGTCCACGGGGAGCATGGCCAGTGCTGTTAGTGCAAATAAACAACGTTGTGCTGAGAGGCTAAACAAAAGCCCAGCGCGGAGCGACCACGGGGAAGCAGGAAAGAAAAAGCTCCTTCGGCAGAAAAAAACAACACAAAACCCAACAGCGGTTACAGTTTGAAAAGCCAACCTCAAACCACTCGCAGTTTATTGCAGCCCCAAATAAGTATCCCATAAACAGCAGGCAAAGCCCAGCGTTTGGTGTCTTAAAAAAAAATCTCTATTTGAAAGTGGAAAAAGAAAAGGCATTTTGGGGGAGGTAAGGGGAGAGCTGGAGGGAGAGAAAACACTGCTGTGTCAACTGGTTGACTACAACAGATGCCTAATCGTATCATGCCTGATTTGAAATCTATGTTTTTGGGATGCTGAGGCAAAAGGAGATGTGTGTGGCAACCATGCATGTGCTAAAGGGTCCCCCAGATGTGTGTGCAGATGTGCTCGGCCAAACGTCCTCCCATGCTCATCCTTGGGAATCAGGAGAGGTTTATTGGTGACTTCCAACAGGGCAGAGCAGTCCTCTTCTTACACGTGTAAATGGGGTTACTTGTCTCTCCCTTTTTTCTTAAATATGACCATAATGACCCTGGAGGAATGACAGCCCTTGTTAAGACTGCCGTACTTCCTAATGATCTTCATCTTGCGTTCCTGCATTGGGATTAAGGCCAATTTTCTGTTGAAGGGAGTCAGATAAGGACAGCAGAATGAAATAGAACTATGCTGAACACATAATTAGTTTTTTGTGAGTGAATATAACATTGCAAACTAATGTAATGAAATTAAAGCACTTGGATTTTGGGGCTTTATGAATTAATATCAGAATCTTTTGTAAAAATTAGTTACTTACAAGTTAACTTTTATGTTAAACAGTTGACATGACTCCATCTTTAGATTTGCACTTAAGAAGTCATATGCTGGTATCCTCCTGGAATGTATATATTTAAAGAAGAGAGCAATGATAGCTTAATTTGAAACCTTTGTTGTCTACCACTCAAATGACCCTCCCAGCATGTTTGTCGTGACTAACAGGTCTCATCTGTGCTGTCAAGCTTCCTATCAGCTCTACTACACCTACCCTAAAGATCTGCTTCCCAGCCATTTCTGAGCCTGCATTAGATGCTGCGATGTGTCTGCCTAGTTTTTCCTTTATATTGTCCGTAGCCTGCTGTTTTTCCCTGAGGTTCTTTAGTTGCTGCTGCATTTTCTGAGATTTTCTGAGATTTTCTTAATTCCAATTTTTTTGGAGAATCCTAGATCTTCTAACAAACCCTCATGCTGTGTCCCCCAGTAACTTAAAAGTAATTAAGCAAAAAGTAACGATTTTCGACATCTATCATTTAATTTGAAATTACATATGGATTTAATGGAGGGGGAGGAAATAGTGCTTTGAGAGATTAGTTCTTAAATTTTGATTTAAGAACTGAGTTATTAGCTGAAATAATATGAAGTGGGGCTGCTTTTTTGACCTTTCTAAAGTCTAGCCTAGTCAATTATTACAGCAGAGCAGGGAACCAGAGAACAGCTTTGAATCAGTCAGACCCAAACTGATTTAAGTTTGCATGGGGTCGAATAAGACATTAGTTAAAAATAACTAATGTATTCTTTGACCTCTGTAATGAGAAAGGACATTTACAGGTTTTTCACTATACATCTGATCCTGTTTATTTAATTTTGTGATTTAAAGATGGACTGGACGTTCTCATAGAGGTCTAGATAATATTTTTTAGATTTTTTTTTTAAGTTTCCTGCATCTCAGTATTCTTTCAGTTACGCGTTTTGTCCATCAGTTTACATCATGGCTGTATTTTGAGGCAAGATTGAATAAGAAAGACAACCACAGATCCCAGTGCTGGAAGGAGCAGGATCACTAGGGCTCCCACCTCCCTGCAACCTGCTTTAAGAGCAAAACCCAGGTTAGTGCTGATAAACCTGCTTTATCGTTGTTTCCAGGCAGAATTAGGCAGGCACTATGTCTGGAAGACTCCTTCCTCCTGTGACCTTAATTATCTTGCCCTTCTCCTCTCCCTGAGCACCTCTGTGTTGAGGTGAGGGGGGAAACCTAAACCACAAGCCTGTGAGCTGGGGGAGGGCAGCTAAAGGCAGATTAGTTCCCTGTTCAGCGGGGAGAGAAATTTCTGCAAAACATTGGTTAAAGAGGGAGAAAATAAAGCAGACAAGAGAGCGAGTGGTGGAGACAAGCGTGTGGGAAAAGGAGAAGGAACCGAGAGGGAAAGGAAGGGGAAAGGAGCATTGATGGTAATGCAGACCCAACCCTACGGAAAGTTTTATGATAGTCGAAAAGGTCCCAACTTTGCCTATTTCTTCAGGCTCCAGCTCTTCCCGAGGACAAGACGAGAAAACAGAAGTTGTTCCTTTTTTTATCTAGTTATCTCTCATTTCTGGATGCAATTCTTTGTCATCTTGCTGCCAGCCGATGCTTCTCTGGTTTGGTCCTTTGGTGTGCAAAGGCTTGGTAGCCCTGATTTGTGCATCTGCCTTTTTCTGTTGTGTAACCTGAGAAGATGCCTTTATAACTAGTATATTCACTGCTGTAAAGAAAACATTAGTATGTCAAGTTTCCAGAGACTTTAAAACAGGCCAGCTGGCTTCTCGAAGTGCACAGCTTGAAATGGTCACTTCCATTTTCGACTGAGCAGCGCTGCCGTCAGGAGCAGCATTGATTAAATTGACCACAGTCCAAGGTTGGTAGAGAGCATAACACAAAGCGACTTCTCCCCAGAGCGAGCAGAAGATTTCTGACGTACACAGGGATAGAGTATGATCTTTTTCCCCCCCTGTGCTGCAGTGTTTACTTTAAAATAATACGTTTCCTTAAAAAAAGAAGCATTAGCTTTCACCATTAAATTTGCTCAGTAATTCAGGTTATATTTCATCATTTGTACGCAGCTTCACACATAAGTGTTTAGCAATATAGATAGCCCATGTTCTCCTAAGCTTTCAGTAATACAGTTTTCAGGAATAAAGGCTGCTCATATGAGTAAGGTTTTGTAAGATTAACAAATATAAGGTTTTGTTTCACTAAAGAAATGATTCCCGTACTGGTTTCTATTTAATCAAATGGCTTCTGTGATATTTTCTTTCCTCATTTTCAGTGAATCCTTTCATAGGGATGTATCCCGGTCAATGGGAACGAATGAGTAAAAAATTTATTTGCACGGTCTGTTGCTCCCATTGCCTCTGTGCAGCACCTAGAGCAGCAAGGCCCCCACCCAGCAAGGTGTTAGACCCCTCAAGTCCCATTTAAAATCCCTGAGGAATATAGAGTTTTCACCACATGAAAAGAAAACATCAAAAAGGTGTCAGAAGAAGAAAAGAAGTATTATCACTGTAACAATACACAAGGATGGGGGGAACTCCGTGGGGTAAATGCACTTCTGTGTGCTTCAGGAGCACCCCCATGAATGGAGGACACCCATCAAAAGCAGGAGCTATTTGAGGATCCTTTCTCTTGGTGGTAAAATGTTAACATGATGGTCCCAGGGCTTCCTCCAGCTCCTCAGCAGAACAAAACTGCCGAGTGAGAAAAGACAGTGGCATCCCAGGTGAACAAGCATGTCTTCATGCTTTCCACCTGCTTTGCACCTGTGATATTACCTATTCCTTCTAGTTGTCCCCAAAATGCAACTAATCCATTGTGTTTCTTCCTAGTCCCTTTTTATAAGGTTTTTCTTTTTTTTTTAAGTTATGTTTGCAAAGCTTTCTTGAAGCCCGAAAACAATTGGGTGTTCTGAAAGCAAAACACCTTAGTACTTATTGCGGATGTAACAGTAATCTTTTATAATCAGAAATAGGTATAATTGTGTGTCTCCGGCAAAGGAGCTTAACTGTCAAAGGATTAAGCCACATCCTGATCAATGGAAGTGACTTCCTAGAAAACAGGCAGGGAAAGATTTCCTGTAGTTAACAGCAATAAGGGAGAGGAACTTTAAAAACAACTCTCTATTTGATAACTACAGAAATCTAGCTAAGTCTTAGGGATTTAGCCAGGGAACATATTGGTTCCAGCAGACTATGGTAAAGTTAATTAAGGATGATTAATGGAGCATTTTCCTTCCAATGATATCTGTGACAGAACAAAGCTGTCTGAGGCTTGTCAAGCAGAATTTGAGTTGAATGAGTATTTATGTGATCAAATCTGAAGGGCTGCCTCTTGACAGAGCAAGGATTCATCAATCAATTGCGCTGGCTTGCAGTGGTGGGAAATTGGTCTATCAGCATAGCTCTACTCCCATCCCCCATTTTTTCATTCAATCATCCCTTAGGCTACAATGCATCTTTAGCTTTTACCTCTGACCACCTTAAGGGCTATCAGAGAAAAGTAAAAGCAAGAGCTAAAACATCTATTATAGTGGTTATTTCTCAGCTGTACTCATACAATTGATTTCTTTTAAGCAGAGGCCCAGGCACTGTAAAGCGATACAAGCCTGTTTGATGAATTAATTGGTTTTAATAGAAGTTTAGCTTTGAGCCTGAAGAATATATAGTGCTCTCTTGCTAGAAAGTCTCCTATTAGGGAAACCACCTGCACAAAAGGCCCCGGTCCTCTCTTAATCCTGCTGCCCTCATCATAATCACTTCATTTAAAAAGGCAAGAGCCTGAATTTAAAAGGAAGGGGCACCACGTGTGCTCCAGTTTCTGGGCGTTTAATCATGCGTCAGTTCCTGGGAGGAGAATATTGGCTGCGTGCACTTGGCTGTGGGCTGCCCTCGCAGCCCTGTGATCCCTGGGACGTAAGTCATGCCAGGATTTGGGCAGAGGAATGATGTCATTGTGAATATACCAATATCTTTGTTTAATGAATACCTCAGTTGCTTTCACTGCTGTAGGGATTAAATGGAACCAACCAAGAATCATGTAAAATGGTGTGTATCTCATGGAAAACTCAGAAAAAGACAAGTCTTAGTCCTACTCTGAATAAAGTTGGGGCAGGTATCCTTTGCATTTCAGGAGGCACAGATTTAGCTCCATTTTCTAACCCGGTATATAAATGATTTTTAGTTTAACTCCTGAGTGCTCAAGCTTTGTTTTTTTGGGCCCTCATCGAGCAACATACAGAAGTGGTATTTGAAATTGAAACACCAAGACAGTCATTAAACATCTCCATTTTTAGCCACGTAAAATGCCATCCTTAGACATCTAGTCTACATCAGCCATCTACTGTTCAGCCATTTAAATTGATCATCAGTTTAAAAAGAGAGGCATCTCTTGGGGGCAATTCACCATTTTCCTATAAACACCTAGGTGAGGATGATGAAGGTTGCATTCAAGAAGTCTAATCTCTCTCGAAGGGGAGCTTGGACTCGATACCTACCTTTGAAATGTGTAAAGCTTCCAGTAAAACTAAAATCTGTGAGAAGTGGATTACTTTCTTCGGTGCAGTCATAAGCTCGGTTGCGTGTCTCCCTCATTGGATTTGCACACTAGTCTTCCTTCTTAAGTTACTGGTAGAAATCAGGTTTCTAGGACTTTTGTGAATTAGAAGGTTGAAGTGCTGCCTGGTAATAATTTTGAGATTTGGTACCTACCTCAGCTAGGCCAGCTATAAGTTGCGGAGGATAAAGTCAAGACTTCACTTTTTCCCCAGACTTGTGTACTTTACACAGAGAAGCACAGAGGAGAAAACAACAGCGCTCCAGTGTGCCCTGACCTAAGGAAGAATGCTCAGTCACGGGTTGTCCTTACTTTTTTATGCAGGTTTCCATACTGGACTATTCCCCTGAGAGCAAATATCTTCCCTGTGTACGCAAATTTTATATAAATCCAAAGAGGTCTGTAAATGCAAACAAGTCCTGTAGACTTTGTTGGCTGAGTATGATTATTGTTGAGAGCATTTCTTTCCATCAGTAGAGAATACTATTTTGTATGTGCAAGCAAGCTTAGAAACCAAATGTCTAAATATTTAACCAATGTTATTTCAAAGAATTTCATTATTTATCTTCTTTATGATTTATATTATCACATTCTCTGTCTGTAGTTGTGGTTTATCATAAGCAACCCATCTGCTGTAACAGCCAAATTGGAACATTCATATAAGATGCGTTCCGATATCATAAACATGACAAAAGACAGATTACATTTAGTCTTTCTCCATGTTTAACCAGTTTAATTTGTTTCCTATGCAGAAGAGGCTCTAAATTTACTTAATATATGTTAGCACTTAGGAACATAGTTAGGAACATGACTAGGGTCTTAACCTATTCGTAAATAAATGGGAAGCTTCCTGTCTGAGTAAAAGAAAGAGAGAGAATTTATGTCAAACAATCAGGAATTTAATACATAGTGCTCTATTAGGATGTCCAGTTTGTGTACATACTCTTAAGGCATGATTACGAATAACTTCACTTCTTATAAACAATGTGACTGAAGAAATTACTCGCAGATACAACAAAAAGGGAAAGAAAGGTAGGAAGTTTTAGCTGCAGCCAATAAAGGAATTACTTTCCCTGAAAAGGTTAAAAACTCACGCATTTATTTTTGTTGCCATAATATTTGTCTTTGCAGGTTTAGCTTTCTTAAGAATCCCAAAGAAGATGCTGCGTCGGGAAAGATTTTAGTGACCTGGGTTCAAAGTCATATCATAGATCCAACATTTTCTCCGACAGCTTTGGTTTTAAAGTAACCCTAATGCTGGACTAAATCTGTGAAGTGACTGTCCATATTTATATCACTCTAGAGAGAGCTTTTAGTGATTACAGGCTTGATTCAGCAAGTTGTTGAATGCCTTCAACTTCTGTTGGCTTCGGTGGAAGCCAAGGGTCCTCAGCACGCGGCCAAGAGTGCTCAGCACCCTCAGGACCCAGCCCGATGTGGTCTTTTACATTGAAAGGTCAAGTAGAGGGCTTTTCATTTCAAGCTAAAGAGTCATTCATTTTTCTCTCTTAAGGTAAAAGTCACGTGATTAGAGAGTGTGTGATTAACTGTAAAGGAAACAATGTCCATAATGATATATAAAGGTGTTGCTTTCAAAAGTTACGGTTGGATTTCTTCAGAGGTGTTAAATATATGGTGGTCCAATACTATGCAATTCATGAATACTAAAAATAAATATAAGCTTATTTCTGTGATGGTGATTTACTACTAAGCAATTTTGAGCAAATATATTCACATTATAGGATATGAATACAAATCAAACATAACTGAGCTGGCCTTTATGAGAATGAAGTGTCAGTACATTTGAAAATATGTGTAACGCCAAACTTTAATCATTTTACCAGCATGTTAATATTGCAATTGATTATTCTGTGTTCCTGAATGTTTAAGGTTTTGCTATTGATTTGTCTGCTACAAGGATTGCACACCTTCCAGGGCTATCTGGCACTCAGTCCTTCCCAGGTTGGGATACTACTGGTCTGATTCAGTTTGATAAAAGAGCTTATCCTGTTGAAAAGTCCTTGCCTCCAAAGAGTATTAACACAATAGGAGTATAGAGAAAGGGAAGAATAATGGTGGAACTAACAAGTTACACATGTGCCTTCACCAGCGTCAGATTGGCTTTCATTGCACCTCTTCTCTGCTCATGTCATTTTCTTGGAATGCAGTTCCCAAGGTGGAGACTCCATCTTCGTGTCTGTACGTGAAGTATTTTATACACTGTCGGCACCAGGAAACATAATGGGTAACGCTCTGGGGTTCTTATTACAATAGCATTACACTTGCTCAGATAGGAAGGTGGCACCGGGCCCGCTCGTATTAGCTGAGATCATAACCCTCCTATGTGTGCAAATGGTTAATGAATTATTTTTTTCAGTCTTTACTCAAAATTATTTGGGGGCTTCACCACTAGGACAGCAGAAGCCAGGAGACCTACGCGATGGGCGGGGAATAAAGGGCACAGAGATGGTTCTTGCTTTAGGCTTGGTCAAAGAAAGCATTAATGGATGCATATAAGAGAGGAGGAAACCAAGACTTGTCATCTTGACAGCAGCTGTAGCATACCATGAGATTAATCCTTATGAATTCAAAGAGGAATTTGAAGGAGAGTTGGAAGGAGCCTGGTGAAATAGCTTTGGGGGTGTTTGCAGGGAGAGCCTCCTCCGTCTGGGGGGCAGGGCTGGAGAAAATGCAGCATTTCAAGAGTTACCTCTGTGGTCTGTTATTGGAAGGGGAGTTGACATTGTGTTTCTACACAGTGATGGCACACACCACGTGCTAAAGCACAAAGTGCCCTGAAAGGGAAGACGGCATTTTTTGCTTGAGGGGATGCACAGAAGAGAGAGGCAACAGAGGGATTCAGAGACGTTGCAGGGCAAAGAGGTGGAATAAGGAAAGAGCAGCAATATTTGTCTGTGATCTCGAGTAGTTCACCTCACAGTCTGGCCACAGTACAAGTATTAGGCTTTTTTTTTTTTAATACTGTATAGCCAAAGAATGTTGTATTGGTAATTAAAAAGATGATGGCAATGCTAAGAACAGTTACTTCCTATAGGACCTTTTAAAAGATGGACAGATTGAAACGAAGCAAAAAGAAAGGAGGAACTATCTGGAAAGGCAGGAGTAAATTGTGACCACAAAACCCTGGCTATCTAGTGCTGTTTATCCCAGCCTTGCTCTGCTTCCCTCACTGATAACATGGTTTAACATACACCCGGGCATTGTTCTGACACTGAAAGATGAAGCAGCTTTTTATGAGCCATACTCCTCAGCCACGCTTTCCCTCGCAATACCAACTGGCTTGCTCTGGTCCCTTGATCCCATTTTTCTTCCGCTAAAACCAGTGTGTTTATTGGGACCAGTGCAATGGAAATTCCACTTACTGTTTATATCTGAGGTTTCTCTTCCCTTCCTATATTACCCTGGAAATCGGGGCAGTATAGATTCTTGCTCCACACCCATGGCTTTGTCTTTGGCTTTTTTTCTGAATTATTTTCCCTGACTGCATTTCCATGGAGCAGCTGTTTGTGTTTAAAAACCACCTGCACAAGTAGTTCTGTTTTCAGTGGAAGCAAATATCACTTGTAAAAGGAAAAAGCCCTAAGGTGTTGGAGTTTGCTGGGAGTTTTAATTTGATGCGTATTTTTTCGTACCGATTGATGAATGTTCGAAGCACAACTTTAGCCCTTGATAACTAATGAAACTGGGTGGTACTAACAGTCACCGTCTGGCACAGTGATGTGTAGTTAAACTGACCCCCTGTGAGGAAGGAGACTGGGTTTTGACCCAGCAGGAAAATCCCAGATCCCCTGATTTCAGCAGAGGGGAGAGCAAAAGACAGAGGAAAAGAAGCATCATCTCCATAGAGAGTGAAATTACTGGGCAAAAGGTTGAGCTCTTGCATGGTTGGGCAAGGACTAAGAAGACGTGATGCGTGCAGGACGTAAGATCTCCTAGGAAAGGAGGACGGATACCAGGGCAAAATCTTGCCCTCATTTAAAGCCCGTGGGAATGCTGGGGACTTTTTCTGAAGGGCTCCTGAAGTGTAATGGGGAGCGATAACATTATTTCCCAGCCATCGCTAATCTCGAGGAGTCGAGGTTTATATTACACTCCCGTATTGCACCGGGGTGTTTGTGAAGCCATCGAGTGCAGCCAGGAGTGGCCCCGAGCCTGTCCCGGCCCCGGGGAAGCCCTGTTTGCTCTCTCCATGTGCCCTCCTTGGCCTTTCTCCTGCTGCTCTGAATGCCCTCCCACCTCCTACTCCTCTTCTTTCTCCTCCGTGTGGTATTATTTTAGTTTAAGTTCTTTCCAAGTGATATTAATTCTCTCATTTTCAAAGAACCAGCGGGACTGAGTACCCAAATCCTCTCCACTCTCCCAAAAAGCGCCTGTGTGCTTAGTGCTGCCTCTGTTTGGCAGCATGGGATGCTCACAGGACAAGAAACCACATCAGGCCAACAGTAAGTGGCAGCAAATTCTGGCTTTCAGCCCCTGTTGAGGCCATTAGATGATGATTTCTTGCTGCAAAGCTGGCACCGAACCTCCCTGGACCAGCGCTACAGTAGAAGGTCATTTATGTGTCAGATGATGGGACCAGTAGCAGTGAGAGCAGTAGCAAGCTAAGAAATAAATTGTACCAAAGTTTGAAGAGATTTACACCATTATTTAGAGAGAGAGATATATTTAGATATATCTTTTCAGATGTATTTAGGACTTAATGAGTATACTTGTTCATTCTGCCATCAATCTCATCCAAACGGTTTGAAGAAATTGTCAGTAGCTCACAAGCCACCTCGGCAGAAGCCAGGCTGTCTGCGTGTCCCAGCAAGACGACTTCTGGAGCGTAGCAAACATTTTCAATTTTGGTCCTCTTTGCAGACTGGTTCGCTGCCTCCACTGTCTCCCGGGCTTTCCCTCTCTCTATCTGCAGCTTTGCTGTCCGTACGTAGCGGTGGCTGTATCCTCCAGCCGGCGTTTGGGTGGGATAGTCGAGCTCCTCCCTTCTCCATGCCAGCTAGACTCTGTTGCAGTAAATTGGAAATCGGAGAGGTCTTGGCATACCATGGCTTATAAAGGCCTTGTAAATGGCTTGCACAAAAAATTTTCCAAATGGAAACAGCACTGCCTTAAGCTTAAAGTAGCTTTGATAGGAAAGAGAGGTAAATATATGCCTTTCTACCTCTGCGGGTATATTGTAAATGCCAGACAATGGAAAACCAGTAAAGAAAAAAGCATCTGAAAGCAAAGAAAGCACTTGGGAAGTTAGACTTGCTTGCTTTTTGGCTTGTATATCAGCTAAACTCAGCAGGCTCTTCAGACACAACTGGGTTTAGCATAAAGGCCACTGCTGGGTGTTGTTTGTGAAACCACTTTGATGTTGTGCACTGGCGGAAGCTGCTCTCGCTGTACAAAACCTACTGGAATCACCAGGGACTGGCAGCCACGATTGGTATTTTAGGAGGGCTGTCTGAGCATAAAAGCAAAACGTTCTCTTCCCACCTAGTGCATCTTCTCAGGCTTTAGAAACTGGTGAAGAGTTTAGTGGAAAGCATTCTGCTGGTGTCCTGGTCGTTATGACAGGCTGGAAAACTCCCCAGACTATTTAGACAGGAGGGTGGCAGGCGTGTCTGGGATGTGTGAGAGGGAAGGGGAAGCGTGGCAGAAGATGAGCTACTCTTTCAGCAGAGGTTTGATCCGATTAGGGGGCAATGCCAGGACCATGTCCATTGGGAGACCTGGCCTCTTCTCTCCCTTACCTGCAAAGGCAGTTTGCACCAGGCCAAGGAAGATTTGGAACCACAAGGGCCCAAACTCATGTGAGCAGGCTTAGAAAGGCGTTCGGAGCTGGGCAAGGAGGCGGTGGGCCAGGCAGCTGTACGATACAGCCAAACGAGATGGGTGCGTGGATGGGTCCATAAGGGAAGGTGCTGTCATGTTGCCCTCCTGCTTCCTGGGCGCAGCTCGCCCTTGCGCGGGCATTTGCCCCACCATGCGAGAAGCTGACTTGGGCAGAAGAACTCTCAAAAAACAAACCTTAAAAAAGTCAATAGTTTTCTGCCAAATTAGCTTCCTGAGCTGGCTTCCCAGGGCTTGAGAAAAGCAGCGAGCTGGCCCCATGGAGAAGCCAGGAGAGCTCACCCTGCTCCTCCTGCCCCGACCTCTCAAAGACCCCAAGCAGGTCCCAGGTCATCCCCAGAGGGTGGTGAGTCTGCAGGTAAGGAAGAAATGCACTGCAAATAGGGAAACCTTCTCTCACCTGGGAGGATAAGAGTATTATACACTCCATATCGTAGCCCAGAGAAGAACAAACGTCCAGAAAAAACAAAGGTCCCAATCCTGAGACCTGGTGGCAAAGCAACAAAGGGATTCCCCAAGAGAGGAGCTCTGACTGTGACCACTGTCCTCGGGGAAGGTGGCATCGGTCTCCAGGACTGACGAGGACACTGTTGTCATATTTATACAAAAACACACAGCTGTAAAACCGGAGCTAAATATTTGCAGGGTAAAGAAGTGACTTCACTGGGAAGGCTTCCTTAACAAAGCTGAAAGAATAGTGGGCAAATCCATCATTGCTCCTTACTCAGCCTTCACGTAGGTTATCTTTCTATCAGTATTCTGCTAATCTCTGAGTATCAGAGCTTTGTTTGTGTAGATGTTGGTGCTTAAATAGGTCTGAATACAATTTTAAACATTATATTCATTTATAAATGTCACTGTTCACAATCACGTAGCAAAGAGAAGCATTTCTGCAAAACCTGCACGACTAAAAGTTAAACAAGTTGCAAGCAACCACAGCAATGCGGGCTGGTTTGCTAAAGGATAGCTATTTGCTGAAGAAATCACTATGTAATGTTTAATAACAACAGCTGACAGTTTGGCTGCATACGTTTCATGAAAGCAGTGGAGAAAGTGCTGCAGACAACCTTTTCATTGCTATTTTGGAGCATAAATTCAGTTTGTGACTGCTTGCAAAATTTCTGTTGTCATCTGCTCATGCAGAACTTATCTGCAACACCTCCACAGGCAGGTGCTCTAAGTGTATATATAAATTCATCTTCGTAGTGGCCACTGGTGCCACAACAAATGTCATTCCAAACAAACTCTCTGCTACAGCCTGTGTTGGAAATCATCATTTAACACATCATTTAGAGTACATCAGAGTGAATCTCACGCAACCTGACTGCAATAATTCCCTACTGAAATTACCTCTTTTTTTAGCATTTTGACATTAAGAATAGAATCAAAGTCCTTTAAACATGTGGGTGCTTCGGTTTGGTGCTTAGCGTTAGGAAATGAGGGTTTATAGTGCAATGACTAATTATTATTTTTCACATGAATTTCACAAAGAAAATCACAGTATATCTACTGATACCGTTACTTCTGTATATGAACAAAAATTACATGGGCAGCCTGTTCATTTGCTTGTTTATTAAAACTCAGCTTGCTGGGCCCAAGAGGGCTGCCCAGAAGTAATCCTCTCTGCTCTCCCAGCCTACGCAGGAGAAATCCAGAAGGTAGGATCTCAAACCATTTGCCGACATTTCCCTGTGGTCAGTGTTGATGCATAACTTTCTTTTTATTAACACAACTAAATTCAATGGGTCCTTTCAGCTGATTTCATTCATGCATTGAAAGTAACCGTGCAGTCCTGTGTAGCCGTTCAGGCGTTGCACACAGAGCTGGTGCTCCATGGTGTATTTTTGGAAGGGCTACATGTCTTACCAGGAAAGTAGAGAGATGGTTCTGAGAGACGACCCTCCCACCCTTCATCTTGATTTATACCGCAAATTATGATTTTAAACAGTATTTTCAATCAGGTAGGATGAGCTGTGACTGTCCTTTGTTTCCAATCCATGCATTCAAGGTGGCTGTTTTCTGTGTTGTCTTGCTCTCTGCGCTCGCCCACCCCACACAGCACTCTAAGGTGTAAAATGACAGAGCAATAACTCTTTGTAGCACCCACTATCCATCTAACCTACATTTTCACTCTTACTTTGGAGTCAATGCTGCTGTAGATATAAATCAGTGCTTTTGGTTCAGTGTGTTCCTGTTCCAGCACTTTTGAAAGGGTGTGAACAGTTACATATTTATTCAGACTTGTGCCTTATAAAGTACATGGTTGCGGTGACAAACTCTTCTGGGTTGTTTGTTTTATGACGCTATTAAAGAGGGCGACACTGGCTAACGCCAACTGATGAGTTCAACTGTAGAATTATGGTAACGTGAGAGAAGAAACAGCAGAAGACACAGCAAAATTCAGGACGCTGAGCCAGGAGAGCAGAACTGCCACCATCCTCCAGCCCGCGCTCTTCTGTGGCATACAAAACCCTCCACCTTGCCCCATGATTTTCCCATTGAAAGCAATAGGAGTTCTGTGCAAATATCTGTTTTATAACATGTTTATCACAAAGCAGTGTGGGCTGTACACCAGGTAATGTTCCTTCTCCGACTGCTAAGCAAACACTTGAATTGTTGCCCTCTCTGTCTAAAGGCAATCAGGGTTTTTCTGTTGCCCTCAGTGCGGTCAGGATTTCATGATGGGAATATTTAACGCCTCTGCTCTGCATTTTGAGCATTTGTTTCTGGTGACTTTACAGTTGTCTCTGTCTGTATGATCCTGGTTGTCTTCTTTGGTCAAATTCTGACATCTCCAATATGCTAGAGGCACCTCCTCTACTTCCAGAGATTTACCAAACATATCCCTTAGTAGTTTATTCTTATCATTGCCAGCTGCCTTCAATTTTGGGTAAAGACATCTCAGAATGAAATTCAAAAACTGAATTTTTATATTGCATTCTTCTGAAACGCCCTTCATTTTCCCTCTCTTAAAAGTGCCATATTCCACACATCAGCTCTCAGTTTCCCCTTGGGAATTTAGCATCAAAACACAGCCTTCGCCTTTGCCTCTGCATTGTCTCTGTGCCACAAACCCTTTTCCAGCTGTCTCTCTCTCTATTTTGCATCTATTAGTGGGCTTATCCCTGTGACATAGCTTTATGGAGAAAAAATACATGTCACAGAATTCCCTTTCCTGAAGTGATGAAAGAGGTCCTACTGACCTCAAGGAACCTAGTCCTCCAATGCATAGCCAATGGATCCCCCAGTAAAAGTGTGCGCCCAGCTGAGCCCTGAATATGGACTTATGCTTCGTGTCCCGTTCTTCCAACTACACATCAAAACATGAAGTATCCAGAAAAGTACAATTTTCAATTAATTGGCTGGTTTTCTCTTGAGTGGTGCTCTGAAAAGATGTTTCAACCCAAATCTTTCAAAAAAAAATATAGTTATGCCAGTTTATGTTTCTAAGGCTGGACTCCTAGAGAATAGGATGCCAACTCCACGTGGAGTTGATGACCATGGCCATGCTGGGCTTACATCAGCGTTGCTCCACTGACTGCAGTGAAATGGCATCAGCCAACAGCAAACCCAATCCTACACCTGAATCCAGGAGGCTTCAGAGAAGCAGGTTTGACTCTAATGTTTAAACTATTGTTAGAGTGCTTCTTTTTAGAAATTATTTTCTAAATGAGAAGCTGGCAAAAGCCCACTCTCCCAGTATATGACAATGTATAAGTGAAAAATGAGGGAGAGAGAAGCAGACCTGGAGAAGGTCCCAGGGAATGCCGTGAGCATAGGACCACGCAGCACTTCCATCCCAGGGGTGATGCCCAGGCCTCCGCAGTGGGGTCTGCCCCCTTCCCACTCCTGCCCTCTTCCCTGAACGCAGCCTTTCCTTTTACACGAAGAAAATAATTGGGCACAATCAGGCTTAAGTAACATGTTGATTAACTAAATACAATATATACCGGCGTGGTGGTCTGCTGCTGCAGGGGTGCAGGGGGCTGTGTTGTCCCCTGCAGCCCCCCAAACACCCCCCTGTCCCAAACCAAACAGCAGCCGTCGGTAGCTGCCCTGCATTGGTGGCTGCTTGGCTGGGGGGGGCCCCACGGGGAGCAGAGGGTCTGGCTGTGGCTGTCCCCCCCCATATCTGTTGTGTTTGGAAGGGAGGGGTGGCTGGCAGCGTTTGGCATGTCCCCAGCTGTGCAAACAGCATCAGCCCCCCATTCCGCAGCGCTCCCGGGGGTTCACCCTCACACGGGGAACAAGCCTCGCTCCGAGCCTCTTCAGGACGTGGCTGCGAGGGTCTCGCATAGCGCTTTGGGGCAGGCGAACAAGGTGATGTCGGTATCGGACCAGCTCTGCAGCCTCCTGGGGACTCTCTGCCCAGAAACAGCTAAAAATATTTTTCCTAGTGTATGACTTCACCGCACCAGCAGCGAGATACCATCTTGCCCTTTGTGTTTGGGCTGGATGACATTTTCTTCTTTCCCAAGCGGCAGGCAGCACAGCCCCGTCCCGGCTGGCAGGGAGGAGCGGCACAGCTCTCTGCCGCTGCCCGGCATCTTGCCCAGATCTCCCCCTGATAAGTAGCAGGGAGCTGGGAAACTCCAGGCTGGTTTTCTGTTTCGGTGCCCGAGCTGGCAGTGTAGGTGTGATGTTCTGAATTTGAGCTTGAAAGGGATTATTTTTGAGTACCGAGTGTACTGTTTATGGAACAGCACTTGGCTTTGCTTTTCTTCCCTGGGAGCGTTGGGTAACAGGCATTTCTGTCAATACTCATTTTTGTTTATTTGACTCATTATTAAATGTGAGCAAACCTTCGGGTTCATGGATGTGCATGGATATATACATGTGCTGGGCTTATACCTACACACACACGCACAGACTGCCGCTATGTTTGCTACTTGGGAGCTGGGAGTGCTTGAGAAGAGAGGCAGGAGGAAGGGCGAGCAGCTGGGTGCTACCGCGACCTCCCCAGCCCAGCGTCTGGAAAGGGTTTGAGAAGGTCACTTACGTCCTTCTGAATGCACCTTGTACCACCAGCTGATTTGCAAAGAGGCTACTTTGAAAAGAATATCACTTCGGGTAATTGCAAGGTTTTCACTTTACAGTCTTCCCCCCAGCTGAATGCGAGGTCTGCAGCAAGGACAGGTCTAGCGGCTGGATTTACACCTGCATAGGCTGGGTCTTTTTGGTGGCAGGTTGGGCCTCCCATGTGCAAGCCAGGTGTAAAGTTCACCTCATCTGAAGGCTCCATTGGTTACTTAAATGCTTCATTTTCACAGCAAATATCACAGAATTTAGTATATGAATGGAGTCAGCGTCTCATAACCCTTGAATTTTGGAGGGTCAAATATCTACTGATTGTAACTCCAAGCTCCCCAAAGATTTGACATGTCTTGGCACAGTATTTTTGTAGGTGTTGATAATATTAAATTAATGAAATTAAACAAATAAGATGCTATCTGAAGCAGTGATATACCCCAGAAAAGAAGGGGCACAAAATGCCTCAAAGCATTCTTACCAAATGTACGTGAAAGGGGTACAGCTGGCATTCGTACAGAGGCACCATTAAAACTGAAGGGCATCGTTTTAGGATTGGACCAAGTCGTTTATTTTGGGGGAAGTCTTAAGCAGAATCTACCCGTTTGTGGGGTTTAAAGAGTTTGGTTCACTTATTTACTTTGGATTTTTGTGTTCACTTTCATCCCCTTTTGTACTTCCTTGGACAAAATCCAAACAGGCAGAGTAACTACAGAAAAGCTGTTCTCACCACAGGGAAATAATGTATTATGCTAATTCCAATTAAAGGAAATTTCTTAAACTGCAAATATAGCCTTCAAGAGAGAAATGAAAAGTGTGGAAATTAACATTCTTGCCAGATTTCCAGCTCAGTTCTGCATACTCAGGGGGTTTGGGTCAGGCTCAGATAAGCATCCAAAATTTGGGGATGTTTATCCAAACCTTATTTCTGAACCTTCTAAGTTCACTCCTGACTAATCATAATGGAGTTAGTGGTAGCAGGATATGAATGTACAACGTTTAGCTTAGAAATTGGCAGCTCCTCATCATTTCACAGCTAGGAGCCTTTGACCAAATATCAACTCTGCTAACCAAAACAAAATAAAATAATGCCTTGACTTGGTCTCCAGCCATACCACCTTGTGCTACAGCCCTGGAAGATCTTCCAAGCAGGGCTGGGCCAAGGCAGGCTTTGGCTGGGGGACCTCCCGGGAAAATATTGATGTTACTGGAAGCATCCCTTGTGATTCAGGAGGTGACACCTTCCCCGGGTCGGTGTTGAACCTGCGTAACTGTTATGTGTACGGAGGTGTTCTTTCAGATTCGGGAAATTTCAGAGGGCTGGTGGGTCATTAAAGATCTTTTCTGAAAGGCTCAGATGTTAACTCCATGTTCACCTGAAACGCTAATGCAATAACCAACTCCATTACATGGCCAACGAGTTCCCAGCTGGAGGTGGTACTCCTCACTTCACTGGCTCCCTGCTCCATCCTCTGCTGTTTGCCTCTTCAGTCATGAAGGATGTGAGCTCCCTGTAGAGTTTAATGTCGAAAGTGTTTGGAATATTTTTTCAATTAAATGAGTGGAAGACGACTGAGGGTCATGAATTAGCTCCTGAAGAAGCAGGCTTTTTTCTCTGTTGTCGCTGCTTTTGCCACCTTCGCTTTAAACATAGGAGAGGGGAGCTGCATCTTGCTGCCCTGCTGTGTAGGCACCTCCCAATTTATTGTACGCTTTACCATAATGTAGCAAGCCATAATATTAGCTAAGGAGATGCCATAGATCTATCCTCTGTGGATATCAGCCTTCAAAACACCACCAGGCTACCCCCCCAGCCACTCACCTATCTTTTTTCCCCCATACATTTCATTTTAGTAAAGGGGTGTCACTCTAAGTAGCTGTATCTGATTTTTATTCTGGCATTGAAATTCATGCCAGAAATAAATCCATCCAAGTGCAAATTCTTCCCAAGTAAAAAAGCACTGAAATGTTCAGTGAAGCTATACCAGGAATGAATTTGACCACATGAACTTGGATTGCAGGTACATACTCGATCAACTAAAATCCCTTCAGGTTTGCTTAGACTTACCTCTGAATTACAGATATTAAATCTGAAGGATTGTAATAGAAGACATCCCATTGAAACTTCAATTTTAAAGAAAAAAAAAATCGGTCAATTGAGAGTAACAACAGACGTCATAAAAACACATTAAGAAATGTTCAAAATTTATTTGAATATAGTCCTTATGGCTACAGAAAATACTAGGATTTTTAAAAGTTCAATGATTACTCATTCGTGATATTTTGTGAAATACATTTTATAAAACATTGCTTATACTCTTGCCATTTCTCTTGCATCTTCTTCCTGAAATCAGCAGAAATAATTGCTTACTTTCTACCAGACCAGTAGCATAGATGTACAACTGCAGAAGATTTTTAGAGTAGCAATATGACAGTTTAAACTAAGCACCTGTTTCCATCTAATGTAGATTTGGCAAGATGCAAGCTTCAATGTAGCTTATGCCACTCAGATGTCAATTTTTTCTTCATTAGGCCAATATATTAGCAAACTACACCACGCTCTGCAATTCGCATCAATCTCCCACCACATTTGCTCTTTTTTTTTTTTTTGTAGTTGCCTTCTCCTTCCAAGGGAAATGAGCAACTCTTCATACGTTGCTTTTTTCTCTTCCCAGCATGAATTGACGCATAGCTCCTGTTTGGATTTGAAGTGGGTATTCAGGTTGGAAAGTGGATTTTGCGTGTACGCGTCTGGGTGTGCGCTATAGCATCGATGCCCCGTAGCAGCTGCATCACGAGCATTTTGGCATCCTGCAGGATGGAAGCTTGTGGCGGGTCACTGCCCGATACATTCAGTAATTATTGCCATCAGTGTCATTGAGAGGTCTGTAACGATATGACTAAGGACATTTAGAAGGAACGGAGAAAAGATCTGAACTGCCTGATGCTTGTAGAAATGGTTCTTGGGCGTCATAGTTGTAGCTGGTTTTGGTTGCAGAAAAAGCAGAAAAACTGTTCCAAACGGTTGTGAAGACGTGATGGGCTTCCGTATTTTCAGGGAGAAAAATCGGAAAATCATGTAACATATGACTGTTGATAACTGCAAGAGGAACAAATGCTTTCCATCCCAAAACACGTTGTACCATTAGTGTTTCAACAGCTCCTGTTTAGACATTAAAAAGAAGACATTTTTTATTATGATTTTTTCAGCAATGTAGAAAAAAGCAAGCAGGAGCGTATGGTTGCTTAACCTTCCTTCTTGTTTCCTTTTACTTTAAGTTCTTGAAAGGTTGTAAAATAGAGAAATAAAAAAGCCACTGAAGTGTAGTTTTGTTAACTTTATCTTCTGAACGTTAAACATTGTTTCAAATTTCTTACGGTACATAAAATGTTTTGCCTTGCTGTATCATGTGTACAGAACTTCAAAAAGTAAATGAGACAGCTCAGAAAATGTAATGGATGTGTAATAACAGCTCTTTAGATCTCTTGTTTTTAGCATAGCATCTTTTTGTTCCTGAAGGTGCTTTTAACATGATATCTAAAGCTATTTATGAAGTCATTTATTTTTGCATGGTGATAGGTCTTATTTTGTAATTAGCCCATGCTTTCTATCTTGCTGTAGTGTGAGCCCCCCTGAAATGTTGTTTAGTCTTCGTCAACCCTTTTTGTTTTCCTTCCAGAAGGCATTCACCCTAATAACTTCCATTTCACGGATGCAGTACATCCTAGCTCCCTTTGGCACCTTCTGCAAAAACATTTTGAAATCGTTGCATTGGAACAGAGTTCAGTTCTTTTTGTTGGGCATTTTCAACATAAAGAAGTTTTCCTGTTTGCTTTAAGTTCATTCATCACAAGAATTTCAGCTGATGTTTTTTAACCACTTTTGCTCCACATCCTGTTACCGCGGGCCGCAGCAGTGCTGCGTAAGGGCTGTCAGCGGGAATGCAGCATGCCAGCGGCAGGCACATCGGTAGAGACCGAGTTTGCCCCATCTAGCTGGAGCTTTAGGCAGAACTGAATTGCTAAATCATGACTTAGTCTATTTGGGGCATCTCTAGTGAGTCCAGACACAATTTATTCTGATGCAAACTGGTGTGAGCTCAGCGGGAACGGCGGCTTCGCTAACGCTCTCTGATCCACTATCATTTGCGTATATGCAATCCAGTGAAGTTAACAGGATTTCCCCGATGCGCTTGCCAGCAGTAGCAATGGCATTGGTTTCCTCTAGTATGTCAAGCAGGTCGCTGTTAATCAGTCACCGTCGGGCTTTTCGTGCCAGCTACTCTGCTCATTCTGCTGCTGTATGCGGGAGCAGCTGCAGCGGGGAAGGTCTTCAGGTGCCAGCATGGGTCCCAAAAAGCTCCAGCGGTAAAAAGAACAAATTTTAATATTCAGTGCAAAATTTTGTCCACTCCATATCTTCATAAGCCAGCACAGAGGGAAGTTTGAAGGCACGGCCACTAAGTGAGAAATACCCACCTGCGTTGTCTGCACTCAGTCCCTTGGGGTGGCAAAGCCTCCTTGGAAAGTTGCGGGGTGGCTCCAGATCCAGCAGGGACAGCGGGGTTGTGGCATTAACGAAGGAGGTTTACGAACTTTATCCTCATGTACTAACGACCCTGGGTATCCTGTGGCAGCTCTTTGCACACAAAAGTCCTCGGGACGCGGCCAAGCATGTGCCCACCGAAATTGTGTGCAGGGGCCAAAGGGGGTGGTTGCAGTGGGACCCTGCTCGAGTGGCCTGGAAGTGCTGGAAAGCTTGGAAGCAAAGGTACAGAGAAGAGCTTGATAAATAAGATGATGTGAAACTGAATCACTGCATAGAGATGAATCAAAATTATAAAATCAATAGGTATTGATCTGTATATATCACACAAATAACTGTGCCTGAAGAGGTGCCCAGATTTAACATGCTGATTATACGGCAGTCAGTAGAAATAACTTGAGATCTGAAGAGCTATTACATCTTGGTTGTTCAGTTCCGCAGCTGAGGCTGATAATATCTTAGTTGAAGTCTCTTTTAAATTTTTTCCTGCTTGAAGTTCTTGGTAACAAGTATATTTAATCAACAAACCAAAACCGAAGAACAGATTTTTGGCTTACAAAATACTCTTGAGCCATCCAAAACTGGAGTCCAAACACTACAAATTCTTCTAAAAATACACACCTTTCATTTTAACTTCCATTTGCTTTTACTACTGGCCTCGCTCATGCAAGCCAAGGTCCCTGCACTTCAGATATGTCTGCTGGCCACTTGGCTACTGACAGGAGTTGCAATGAATCACCTAGAACAACATCATCTGTGGTCACCAAACCCTTCGTGAGGCTGGTTGGAAATCAGGACGGCAAAGTCTTTGTTATATCCCATTCATATATATCCCATTTATATCTTATTCTTTTTGTACCCTTTAAACTGGTGGAGCTGTACTGTATCAAAAGGAATAAGAATTTACTGGAGTTTTGGGGTTTCTGGTCAGTCTTTGCACCTGGTGTTGACCTTCCTCCCTCTTTCCCATCAGTAGATGTGTTAACGGAGGAAGGATGTGCTTAACTCTCAGTGTGGTGAGTAGCTGTCATTATTATTGCTTTCTTCAAGATTATCATGGTGTTCTTTGTCCCCATATTTTGCCTGCTAAACTCAGGGTAAATATAAACCTAATAGATGTGTAAAAAGGCTTCAGATCGGTTACTTGTCATACATGGGCAAGCATAGTCTGAAACTGCTGCAGAATTACTTCCCATCTTTATTCATGGATTGATAATGTTCATTTTCCTTTGCTGGATTAGATTTGCTGAGTAGATTTCTGGGCATATAAATGATATTTTGGAATGAAACCCTCACATTTTATAAATGATTCAAGCCAATTCAGTTTCTTCTTTCTGTAGAAGTATTTCCTGGTCCACAACAACCTCAATCTAAACCTACTGTTTTCTGTTTGAGACAAAATTCATGCGTTAACTTAGAGAATTAAATAAGAATTAAGTAATTCTGAAGTGCTAATGAGCACTCACAACTCCCACTTTCATCTTTTATAGCATTGTTAAATATACCACAAGCACTAGGGAAAATTGTGGTCATTCATATTGTGACATATATTCGTACTTTATCGCCCAAGCTGACAGATTTCCTTCGTGCAATACACGACTGGTTTGAGCTTCAGTTCCCAGTGCCTGGCAGGAGAGCTGCTATCTTCAGTTTATTTCTGGAGGTGTCACAAATATTACATTAAAATGACAAGATGCACAAACATCTGGCACACCCTGCGATTCCTGCAAGTTCCCAGAGGCACCATGCTTTGGTTTGATCCAGGCCTTGTCCAGGGCTGCAGCCCTGATGTGTTCCAGCACGCCAAGTGCCAGCACCGTGCCCCAGCCCCCCGGTCCTGGAGCTGAAGGCAGTGGGGGGATCTAGGACTGGCTTTTGTCTGGAGATGGAGCAGTTCCTCCATCTACAGCCCTGGGGCAGCCTGGGTCTTGTCTGAGCGTCCTGTCCGATCCTGGGACTACACAGCAATTTTGGGTGGAAATTGCACTCTTGTCTGGGCTTGATCAATACTTTTGGCCACCAGTTCAGCTCCGAGGTAGCCAGCTGTCTTATGTCAGTGCTGTCTTCAGCATTTTGAGCTGCTGGTGCTTCCCTGGCGAATATGTGACCACCTTCCCAGGCCCTGATCTCACTGTAACTCCTTGAAAAGCCAACAGAGATGACTAGCTTCCTCAGTCGATACATCCTACGATAGCTCCCTTAACCTCAGTGAATCTCCTGCTTTGCCCCATGTGAGGATCTGGCCTGAAGGATGCACAGGGAAGAGTTTTGTAAAGGGCAAGAAATGATCTTAAGTGCCATATTTACTATACTGGATTCTCAGCAATACAGACCGTACAGTCTCCAAAATCCTTCCTGGCGGAAAGACATCTATTCTTAACATATTGTGTAATTTTGCTTCTACGGACCCAAAAAATTGCAACCTATCTTGAGCGCCTGCCCATGCCCTGCTGCTTTTTGCAGTCACTTAGTGAGGTTTAGCAGCGGCCGGTGTTGTGGTTGGGGCAGTCTCTCCCCAGCTCTGCCTGGTGGGGATCATGATCCATCTTATGTTCTGCGCTTGCATGATTGCTAGGTGACTCCTAGCAACAAGACTTGACATCATGAACTCCTTTTCACATTTCTTCCACAAAAGTCGAAGGCAGAGTTTTATGTATCCTCCCCAAAACTGCTTCTATAGGAGGAGCTTTCATTTATGGTACCAATCAGCACAATGTGCTTATGTTCAAAGATCTGTTCCAAAGCATCAACTGTTCATTTCCAAAGCTAAAATATTTTCCTAGCTAGAAAAGGGCGATAAAGTACAATTTCTGCTACAGATGAGCCATATTAAAGTATGCAGAGCTGTTTTAACTGGCAGACACCAAGCAGACTCCCCCTATTTATCCATGAGGAGCTGTGAACACCAGCAGGCAGATAGGAGTTTCTGTTCATTGCAGTCAAAGGAAAGAAGTAAAAAGCAACTTCTCGGTGAATGAAAGTTATGGGAAAATATTGCACAAGGTTCCTTCCCAGCCCGCCACCGATTTTCTCCATGAGCAAATCTCCATATTCCATCTGTCAAAACAAAATGATCATCTTCCCATCCACTTTTTATCCCGTCCATGCCAACTGTAAGGTTTTCAGGGCAGAGACTCGTGTTTATTATTTTTCTACCCACAAAGGGTCCCAGTTTCAAGTGGGGCCTCTAGGTGCTGCTGTAATACTAATAATACTAATACTCATAATTCTGCTAGGGGCAAATTTAGCCCAACATTTTAGGCTTAAATAAGTTATATGGAAAAATGGTTATAAAACAGTATCCATCCTCCTTCAAATTCTGCAGGTCATTTTGCATCTGCAAAACTCAGTTCATGGATTGATATGCATCTTATATATTGTATCTTGGGAATGTTTTCTCTATGAATCTCACACAAAATCTGTAGCATGACTTGTGGATAAAAAAGCCATAGGAAAAAAATGCCTGAAGCTGTACCACTTACCTCCCTCCTCCTTCACATGCACACATGCCCAAATGCTTTTTTTTCACCCCCCTTTGTTTTATCAGTATGGTGCTAAACTACAAAGTTTGAAATTTCTTCAGCAAATAAGGGATGCATGCCAGAACACAAGTGCCCCAAGGGATCTGAGTCTTAGGGGAAAAAAACCTTAATTTCCAAGTTTATAGGTAGCAGCACTTTCTTGAAATTGGAAAATGTTCAACTCATTTATGAAAGAAATCTGCCACACGGATATGCTGATGTTCACAGCTATTTCATTAATAACCCTTTGTGATCAATGGGTTATAGGACAGGTTTATTTTGACACCTGTATCAAATACACTCTGCCTCCCCCCCCGAGATTTTCCCGGTAAGCAAATTCTCCTTGTTGTGCAAAATCTCTTTAGTGCAAACCAGGTAGCTCTCAGAGTAAGATTTTTCACAATTAATCAGGCACCTTTACCCATGTGTGACTAATTTATGTGGAGCAGCACTTCAAATGCACGCCCAGGCAGGCTGCTGTGCACGCACAGGGCCAGTTAAGCATTTACTGGTCAGGACCCTGGTTTGCACACCCAAGGTGGGTGCACACGAATAGCTCTGCCTGCCAATGGTGGGGAACCTGACCCGCTCACATGGCACCTACGGTCCAAATACTTTACGACTTAATCCCAGGGAGATTGCTTGAGCACAGGATAAGGATCAACCTTGCATGTTCCTCCACCGGCTGAATAAATTAGCATTCCTGAATTTCAGTCATCGGATTTCTCTACCAAGCATGACTCGAACTGTTGACGGGGATTTTAACCTATTTATAGTTTCATAACAAGCCCATAACAAAGAATTCTCCCTCTCCTACCTACATGTAAATAGTATCTAACACTACTGTTAGGGCTTGGCAGGGCAGCAATGTTTCCGAGGCAGCGTGGATCCTTAGCCTGCCTTTAGCAGGGTATCTCTCCACTCGTAGGCAAGCGCCTTGCAATAGGAGGAGGATTGATCGTCGCTATTAGAGCCCTCGCTTTCCTCCACAACCTTCTCTTCCCAGAGATGATGAGTTAATTCAGCTGGAACAATGTTAGTTCATCAAGTTTTGTGGTTTATCTGAAAATCGAATTGCAGTAATTTCATATGCCAGCTGACTTAATGCCCGTTTAGTTCAGGTTTTAGACAACTCCGGTCGATGATCACAACGGGTTTAATACGAAATGTAGGTGGGATGAAATTGTAACACCGATGCTTTCAGGCAGGTTTTTCTTCCCCGCTGTGGGAGCTGGTTTTGTTGGCTGTCTGCACGTGTGTTTCTGCGTGTAGGATGTGTATGCGCCTCTTCTGAACCTCCGCTAGAACCATCCACACATGTACATTTAAAATAGCAAATGGAAACCTGAAAATTTTAAAATGAGTGTTTGACTTTTTATTGGGTGATAAATTGCTTCTTACTCTTATAAAGTCCACAGGTGTTTATGTCCACTCTTGTACGCCTAGTTAAAACTTTGGCTACAATAGGAATGCTTTGAAAATAGCCAGTCACTCCTAAAATTGATTATTAAAATAGAATTACCTGTTATGCATCACATTAATTCTTGTAGTGTAAAGTTCTGTTGCTTAACCCTTCCAATCCCTTTTGGCCTGGCATTTTCCCTGCTTTGGTATTTTCTTTTCCATCCTTTTGGTTTGCAAATTTGGTTGTCAGACTCTGGATAGTGCCGAGACCAGAACGGTGCCCCAGGGCTTGCTGCCACACACCCTTCCTGTGAGGCTCTTCCTGATGCCACGAGGGGCTCTGGGGCTGGAAAAGGTCTTCCAAAGTAGGCCCTCAGACTACCTGGCAAATGAGAAGGCTTGAAAATTAAAAATTTGAAAGAAGTGAAGAGTTAATGGATCCCTGTTGAATTCTTATGCATGTACATACAAAGGAAGTCTCCAAAAGCCTTCTACTGTGCTTTCTACCTCCCAGGTACGGTGCCTTCTCAGGGAGTGTTTTTTAGAGTTCTTCCATTTTTAGAGCAGCTTCTGCAAAAAAGTTTTGTTTCCAGGCAGAGAAGCAGCGGCTACATCAGGCAGGAGCCTCTGGCCACCCCACGTACAGCCTCCGTCTGCAGAGTCCCCCTGCTCGATCTCCGGATGAGCAAATTGTGGGAAGCAGGAGCGGGCACAAACCCGACACAGATCTATTCAGCTCTATTTCAGCAAGGATGAATGAGAGAGTGCTAAAAAATCCCCAAATCAGACTTTTTTTGGTCATGTTGGTAGGTTTTAGAGGGCCATGCTCAAAATCTTTTATTCTTTGGGTGGTTAAGAGAGAAAAGAGCCCTTCCAGGCTGCCCAGCACACGAGGAGAGATGCAGAATAAGGGCATCGCCAATGGAGTTTCCCAGATTCTCCAGAATTTTGGCTTTCTTTCAAAACACGAGAAAGGTAAAGCACAGGAAAACACAGCTTCTAGGTGGACAGGAGGCCAGCACCCACATCAATCAGCCGCTGCCTTAAATTGCCCTGTCTCTAGTAGGTGTTAAAACGAGCTAACTAATGCGGGTTTCTCCCCGACTTTTATCTTAGCACACATTCATGCCAAACTCGCCCGGCGGGGACTGTCTCGCCCTGCGGGTGCAGTAACCCTGAGCGCGAGAAGGGCCTGGGCGGGATTTGGAGGCTTCCAGACTCTTCTGTAATGGAAGTAATGAACACTACGAAGAAAAACAGCGACAGTCCTCAGCATCCAGCGCCAGAGCACATGCCTTGGCAGGGAAACCTGGGGGAAGATTTGGAGGAGGAAAACGAGGCGATTTCTCCCGGTGGAACTCCTTTTCTGCTGTCTGTGCAAGGAGCAGGGGGTGGACAAGCAGCACAGCATCCCCTGGCATCGTGTTTTGGGGTTGGCTGCGAGGGCCATGGTTTGTTTGCAATAAGGCGTTATAACGTCTCTTCCTGCTGTGAGGAAGGGCAGTTTCTACAGGGTTTCCAAGCCTTCCTCCCCAAGGCAGGAGCAAATTCACCCAGGCAGCTGGATACTAGTCACTGACCCATTTTACATCTTCCTTATTGATGGAGAAGGTAAATCTGCTGCGATTTCCCGTCTCCTGGTATGCAGTAATGCCCAAGATCCGAAAAGATTCAGGCTCGAACCCCCGCGGCACAGCTCGGTGCCTGCCAGAAAACTCCTTCCCACCAGGCAGCCCCTGCTCAGGAAGTTTCCTCTCATCAGTCAGCCGTGACGGCACCCACACCTGCAGGGAGACCCTCACCGGCGGGATGCGATGGAGCCGCTGGCACACGTGGGTGCCCGGACGTGGCGGTGCCTGCCCCGGTGCTCGGCACACCAGCGGGTTTGCATGTGTGAGATCTTCTGGGCAGTACATGAGGGCACTGGGTCTGCTGGGACCCCGCTCCCACCAGGATAATGGGAGATGAGAAAGCGGGGTTGGGCTGTCAAGCTCAGATCTGGGTGAGAAGGAACGTGCTATTTTCGAGCACGGATTTTAATAGGAGAGAAAAAGTGGAGCCTTTCTGCTCAATACTTGGGCAGTTGTTTGGCTTCTGCCAGTAGCAGCATCGCGGCTGCTCCAGACCATAAGAGAGGGTGCAAGTGGGCAGCAGCACCCATGGGAGCGCGGGGACGGCTTCACCCATACCTGGGCCCTACCAGCGCTGGGGCAGCACTCGTGTGCGCCTGCCGTGCATCTGCTCCGTGTGGGTGCCGTGCATGCCGTGCCGTATGTATTTATTTATTCCAGCAATAAAGCACCATGCCGGGGCGGGGGGTGGGGGGGTCACGCAGCAGTAAGAGGAGAGCGGACCTAAACATGTGCTGCCTCTGTGCACGGCTGGGGGCTGCGTGTGCTCTGCAGTTCCCTGAGCACAGCCCCGTCTCCACAGGAGTTGCAGAGGTCCTTCAACTTTTTTATCGCCTGCACATGCACCACTCTAATTTTTTTGCAACTACATGGAGCCGTTTATTTTTTTTCCCCAAAAGCACTCGGTATTTTCGGTGGGGAGTGTGTGTCTTTTCTGCACACTCCTCATTTCAGACTGGTAAATGCCCCTCGCGGCCTGGCTATGGGGGGGTGGACAGCCTGGCTGGGTGTCCCCGCCGCAGCTGGAGGTTTCGGGCTTCACGCCCTGCAGCTGCCGAAAGGGGAGCCCCTCCGCTGGTGGGGTGAGCCCCGGGGGTCCCTGGAGTCCCGTGCTGCCCTGGGGAAGGGGGTGCTGGGTGCAGCAGAGTGCTGTTCCCCCGACGTCCCGCAGCCGGGCTGGGGGGGAGGAAACCCACCCTCCAGCAGTGCTGGCAAAGCCAGCCTGACCCGAGCAAATGAAAATAATCAAAAGTAATTAGAAGCGTGCTGGACTGCTCCTCGGAGATCTGTGTGAGAGAATAAACATGCTGGAGCCCTCCGAGCCACTGCAAAGGCCCATGTCTGAGCTGTTAGGTGCCCTGACCTTGTCCACATAAAGACGTGATTTATGAAGTGCAGGGCACAGCAGCAGGGCTTCTGTCTTCTCCAGAAGAACCAAATTACTGAGGTGGAGATTAACATGCTTTCAGTTGGGCCCATTTCCAGACCAAGGGAAATTTTTTATTTACATTTTTTTACCTTTAATTTCCTCCTCCTCTCCCTCACTCGAAAACTGCCTTTTGGCCGGGAGGGACGAGCCCGGCAGCGTGTGAGGGCAGGAGAGGCGGCTGGGACAGGGCACCGGCACGGGGGGCTGCGGTAGCACCGTGATGCCCATCACCACCACTCCTTCGTGCGAGGGCTGGAAGAGGTCCGGCTCTTCCCCCTGAAATAAGCAGCAACACTTGTGTTTTTGCTTGATTTTATTTTTTTTTAAGTCGATATCCGCAACACAGGAGAGGAGGAATTAACAGGCAGAAATTGTGTCGCCTTTCCTGCTTGTCGCTGTTTTCCCAGGTCTGTCCCAGAGTGTTTGGATATGTCGGAGGGCAGTTGTTTTCTGCGTGTTTGTTTTGCTTTGCTTTTCCTTTCTCCCTCCCGCTTGATACACTCGCCCGGTGTTTTAAACACTCACCGCAGTGTTAGTCAGGATGCTCAATGTTGTGTTTAGTCACCTTGAGAAATATAACATTAAACCCCACTTAAAAACGCGGTTATGAAGTGGCTTGCTCTATAAACGTAAGGATAATACTAAGCCTAATATGAACATTTACGGTATTTTAAAAAAATCACCAGCGACTTGTCTGATTTTTTACCATTGTCCTCGGCAGCGTTTGTCCACAGGAAGCCCATTAAAAGTGGACAGTGCAGTTATTTCATCTGGCTTTGGCTGAGCTGCTTTGCTTTGCTTTAATGATGTGCTGGAATGCACGATGCCCATAGGGTCTCCATTATGAGAACTTTTACTTCTGGGACGACCATGAAGTTAAAGGCTTAAAAGAGGCATCAGTTTACAGCCTGGTGGGAATTACTAGCAGACTCGAGTACTAACTCCTTACTGCCTCCACTAATATAGCGACTTATTTTAAATAAACAATTGCAAAAGGGACCCTGTGGAAATATTTGGGCCTCTTGAAGCGCCTACCAAACCGTCCAAGGGGAGAGAGAAAAGGCTTACAGATACGTTTAAAAGATTCTTGCTTGAAAGAAGGAAAATATATGTGTGTGCAGCTCCAACGTCCCCTTACATGACCGGCGGCGAGGCGAGGCTCGACCACCCCCCCCCCGCCTCCCGCGCTGCCCAGCGCCTCTCGCCGCGCCCCGCCACGAACCCCTCCGGCTCGGGGGCATGTGCCTTCCTCCCCCTCCTCCTCCTCCTCCTCCTCCTTCTCTTCCTCCTCCTCCTCCGGCCGCCCTCCCCTCCACCCGGCTGGGGTACAACCGAGCCGCCGGGAGCGGTGCATGAAGGGGAATTACCAGAAATGGGGGGGGGGGGTTTCCCCCCAAAAACGGACAGCGGCGGGCCCGCAGCTGTGCACCGCCCGCCCTTGCTCCGGCCCCGGCCCCGGCCCCGGCCCCGGCCCCGCTCCGGGCGCGTCCCGCGGCGGCCCCGGCCCGTGTCCCGGCGGCGAGCGCCACCTAGCGGCCGCGGGCGGCCCCTTGGCGGCGACAGCAGCCCGGTGCCGGCCGGCCCCGCTTTGCCGGTACCGGGAGGCCCTTTTGTTTATCCACCGGCGTTTCCTCCCTTTGTGGCAAAGCCGGTTGGGGGGGGGGGGGGGGGGGGGGGCTCCGGCTCCTATCGGGGCCTCTGATCAGGCCTATGGGCTCGAGCAATCAGTTTCCCAGATTACTTGTATTTAATACACAATGCATCATAAAACAAATCCCTCATCCTGACAGGAAGAAAATAGAACAGCTCATAGCTCGAGCCGGTCCAATTTATGGCTAAATTAAAAAAAAAAAAAAAAAGAGAGAGAGAGAGAAAAAAAATAATAATAAGGGGAAAAAAAGCTCCAACAATGGGCGAGCGGAGGGAGGGCAGGAAATCAATGGTCCGGCAAACCGGGCGGGCGGCGCGGTTCTCAGGCCCGGGTGCTATGGGAATCTCCCACCGGGTTTTTTGAGGTTATTGACAAAGGATTTTTTTTATTTTTATTTTTTTTCCTGTCCTACCTACCACTACTGCGTGCGGGTTGTTTTTTTTTTTTCACCTTCTCTCTCCCCTCCCCGCCTCGAACAATAGCTATTATCTGAAATAACAGTTCAATGTCACAGATAACAGGCCGCTGAGACGAATTAATCATCATCTCTTGTCACCCGGCTTCTCGCCCTCCCCCTGCCCTCCTTCCCCGGCCCCCTCTCCGGCCCCCCGGGAAAGAAAAATCGACTTTTAGTCTGAGAAATATATCTGCACTTAAAAAAAAAAAAAAAAAAGAAGAAAGTGGGTGGCACTTCTGGATCGTGCAATAAAAGATACAGTTCAGCCCTCTTTTTTTTTTTTCTTTTTCCCCCGCTCTCGTCCCCCAAAATACACATATATACGTGTATCTTGCCGTAGTTAGCCCGGACGGTGCTAAACTTTGCGGGCCGGTTTGGGGCTTTGCGTGGCGGTGGGATTTCGGGGCCGTTTGGCGAAGCCGGGAGAGCCCCGGAGCCGGCGGGGGCTGCGGCCGCCCCGCGGGTGGGAGCGGGCCCGGTCGCCGCCGCTGCCCCCGCCGGCAGGCAGAGCCCAGCCTCCCGCCGGCTCCATTCATGGGATTCGTTACCAAATAAATAAAGAAGAAAAAAAAAAAAAAAATCGTTTAGGAAGCGCCGGCACCAAACGGGGTCGCCGGGAAATTGGCCGGGGAAAAAAAAAAAAAGTTGCATTTCATTAAAAATGATTATTAATAACCACAGTGACGGCGATGACGAGAGTAACTCGGATAACGAGCCGGGCGCGCTGGCTCCTGGAGCGCCGGGAGAAGCCGTCGGGGCGAGCGCGGCGCGGCTCCACGGTCGCCGCAGTCCCGCTGCGGGGTCGCCGCGACGGCGCTCCCGGCTGCGGGGAGCGGGGGACGAGCGGCGGGGACGGGGACGGGGACGGGAACGGGAACGGCCGGCGTATAAATAGAGGCGAGCGGCGAGGGCCCGAGGCAGCGCGCACGGCCGCGGCAGCCCCCCGCCGGCCCCGGGCGGGGGATGCGGCCGGGGGGGGGGGGGGGGAAGGCCGCCCCCGCGGGCTGCCGGTGAGCCCCCGCGGCGGGGCCGCTCCTCCGCGACCTGGCGGTGACCCCCGGCCGCGGGGCCGCTGTCGCTTTAAGCGCGCCGGGAGCGCCGCTGCCGCCCGGGACGGGGGGGCCGTGGAGGGGGTGGGGGGGGCGGCCGCCGGCGCGGCCGGGGCTGCCCCGCTTTAAAGAGACAGTGCCCGAAAGGGGAGCGGCGGGCTGGCAGGACCCGACGGGGTGGGCGGGGAGGGGGGGGGGGGCGGGTAGGGCCGGGCCGGGCGCTGCCCGGGGGTGCGGCGGGGAAGAAGCGCCGCGGGCAGGCTGCGGGGGTGGGGAGGGGGAGAGCCGCCCGCCCGCCCGCCCACGCACGCACACTTTTCTCCCATCCCCGGCGGAGAAGTGAAAGAAGTTTGTTTTGTTGAGCGGTGTGCGGCGGGTTTTTTGTTGTTGTTGTTTTTCTTTTTTTTTTTTCTCCCCCCTTAAAGAGGGTTGTGTGGGTTTTGGGTTGGTTTTGGTTGTTTTTTTTTTTTTTTCCCCCTTTCCTTTACTCCCCCCTTCTCCCGATAACTTTCTTTGCACACACACACACACAACAAGCCAGCCGATAAGACCAGGAGGGGCCGAAAGGGGAAGGTGATGGCAAGCCGGCAGAAACCCGCCGAGCCCCGCCGCCGCTGAGCCCTCCGGGGCCGGCAGCCCCCTCCCGGCCTCCCCGCCCGGCGCTCCGGGCCCCCGCCGCCCCCCGACAAATGGTGGAGCGCGCCGCGCCCGCGCAGCGCCCGCCGCAGCCCCGGACCCCGACGGCCGCGGCCTCCGCCCGCGTTTGACGCCAAGATGTTGCTTCCAGCCGCCTGAAGGATATTTTTCCCTCTCCCCCCCCCCTCCCTGCCCCCGCAGGCTCCCGGCGACACAAGGTAAGAGCGGCGAGCGCGGCGGCGGCGCTGCCCACGGCCCCGCGGGACGGGGCCGCCCTGCCCCGTCGGTGCCCGCCGCGCCGCCGGCCCCCGGGCAGACCCTCCTCCACCGCCCCCGGGGGGTGGGGGGGTGGTGGGGGGGGTGAGGGCCCCCCCTCCCCTTCTTAGAGCAGAGAGGGGGTTGTTTTGAAAGGGAAAATTAAATGCCCACCTTCCAAAAAATAACCAGAGGTGCGGGCGGCGGGGCAGCGTGCGCGCCCGCGGGGGATGGAACTCGCCTTGCGCGGCCGCGGGGCGCTCGCGGCTCCGCTGGGCCCCGCCGGGATTTGGGGTGGCGGGGGTTTGGGCTTAGGTTTTTCCTCCTTTTTTTTTGGAGGGGGGGGTGGGGAACGCTCCTTGGGAGGAGAGGGGAAAGCCGGCTGTCGCGGGGCAGTGCTCCGCGGCCCCGGGCGGGCAACCACGCACTCGTCCCCCCTCGTCGTGTCGTGTCCTTCCCCCCCCCCGCCGCCCCCGCCGGGCCTGATCCTGGCACCCGGGGGGGCGGCGGGGCTGGGGGCGGTGACCCGGGCAGCGCCCGCCGTACCTGGGCTGCCCCCGGGCCCCGCCGCCCCCGCGGGGAGAGCAGCTTTCCGCGGGGCTCGTTTAATTAATGAACGTGAGCGGGCTTAGGCTATATTGTGAGCCCTTGATAGGAAACTTCCGTGGGTTTTCATTAACTAAATGATACACAATGCCGGGGTTCCCGTCCATTCAGCTCGGAGGCCAGAAGTGCTCTGGGGCTGGACGTGAATACAAACGTTTCCCATCGGGGAAACAACCTCCCTCTCCCTTTGCTTTTCGTTTGGGGCGTGTGTTTTCAGGTTTTTTTTTTTGTAATAAAATCGGGTGGTTTGCTGCCGGTGCCAAGCCGGAGAAGTTACAAATGTGGCAGTGAGCTCACTGGGATGCTGTGGAAAGTTTAGGATAGGCCGGTGGTAAAGCTTGCAAATAAATAATGATATTCAGTCATATGTAATGATTAGTAATTTGTCACAATATTAGAATAGAACATCCTCTTTAGCTTGTCCACAAGCAATCTCATTTTATTTGTTTATTGTCTGCATAATTGGAACCATTTATTGGTATGTATTGAATACTGCCATGTTTTGCATGAGTGTTTACATTGTTTTTCATTTATTTTCTTTAGTTTAGCATAGGGAGTTCTATTATTTGCTTCAATTAAGGGGAGTGATTTGAGTGTTGCACAGAAGGGCTGTTTGGGAAGCATAATATTAAAACAAGATAAATAACTCTGCCTACCAAATAAAGTTTGGTTCAGAGCAACAAATCCGAAAAGGCTAAGTGGGTGCTGCAAACAACGTAAATCCTGAAACAAAACAGAAACCTCAAATGAAGCCAACACCACCTATTTTAATAATTTTTGTTATATTCCCTGGCAGAATCATATTTAATTAAAATCATAATTTCAAACATAGTCACTGTTGAATGCATAGAAGATCAGATCCCTCTTAAATTAACATAGTGTTTCTTAGCAATAATTAGACAACGTCTTGATTACACGCAAACATTTGTCGAGACATTTTTCAGTACATTTTTTGTCCTTTTATTATTGTGTACGTATTCTGACCGTTCCTAAAAAAAAAACCAATCTCACTAGAAGAGTGTATTTCTGAATAAACGTACCTATATTATTATTATTGTCCGTTTGTTTATCTGGAAGCCTGTGATTTATGTTTTGATTAGTATGCCCAGACAGCGACAGAAAGATTTACTCTTTCATATTCTTCCTTTTAGATCTTGGATGAGTTTTGCAATGTGAAGTTCTGCATAGATGCCAGTCAACCAGATGTAGGAAACTGGCTCAAATATATCAAGTTTGCTGGATGCTACGATCAGCACAACCTTGTTGCATGTCAGATAAGTGATCAGGTATGTGGTGTTCACTTTCTGGACTTACTTTTTTAAGGAACTTTAAGGTGTCAATGGAAAAAAAAAAAAAACAGCAATTCACAACAGATTTTGGCCTGTTTGTTGTTATGGCAAAAGATAAGGCACAGATGTGAAATGCAGAATAGAATAATTTTGATTATGGGCTATAGATAATATGAATTTTCTATTTTTCTGCATTGTTGTTCAATTCATAAATAATTATTTTTTTAATGTTATACCTGATAAAAATTGGGTCCGCTTTCTTAGGAATACAAAGCCAGTATTTGCTGATTTTGAATTAGCATCATTTTCTGGCTCCTGTTCCAGTCCATTTGGATTGCTACGTTAAACCGATTGAGTTGATCAGAAGCTGTAGTGTGAAATTAATGGAAAGAGTGGAGGGGAAGACACAAAACTGATAATGCTACCAATGTAGTTGCATGTATGGGGCTTTGGATTTGAATGCACACGTGCATGAATGTTATTATGCCTTCCCGTACACTTTGCTGGAACTCGTAATACTTGTATGCTGAACCAGGATCTTCAGTGGTTTTCTTTTTCTTTTCATTTATTGCACTTAAATCCACTCTTTGTTGGGCTGAAACGTTATTTATCCTTGTGCGTTGGAAGAAAGGCTGGGATAGGCAGAGGAAGGACGCAATGAAGCATTTTGTTTTCAATTATACTGATAAGTTATTAGGCGTTTCTTAAATCAAGGTTCGCTTTAGTCTGTGGATAATACATGCCATTGTGAACTATTTTAATAGGTGAAGTTAGGTTAAGAAAGCTATACTTCTTTAAAGTAAAATATCTAAAATAGCAAAGCAATAACTGCTTGTGAATTCTTGTTTCCAATTTAAACTTTGCTACCTGCAACATAGGATTTGATTCATTTAATCAGTGTTTCGTTTTTCACCACTTAATTAACTGCATCAGATGAATGTTACAGATTATCTTTAGCTGATTTAATTGCCTTGACAGTATTGAAAGAAGAATCACAACCAGATACAAAGCTTCAATTAGAAATCTTTCTAATCAAATTCCTTACGTATAGGAAATGAATGTGAGACAGCCTGCTATTTCCAGCACAGCATTATGTATTTCACTCACGTGAGATAGTTGATGAAAACCGGTTTAAATAACTTTTTCAGAAACTATGAGAGAAGATTTTTTTGAATTTTCAACTTTTACAGTTTAGCCCTGAGCACATGTAACACAGAATGAGCCAGCCGACTGAGATATAATTTCTTTTTTATATAGCAGCTGGTTTAACTAAAGAAACCATAAAGATTATTAGTAAATGCAAAATACATTTTCCAAGTTGAAATATGCTTTACGCTGAAAAATGATAAATTCTCTCAGTGCAGAGCATTTATGGAACAGTGATACAACAAGGAAACTATATAGATTAATTGAAACAGCAAATTCAAATATTTTATGTTTAATAAGAGCTGGCATAGATAGGAAAGATTAGAAGTAGAATCACGTGCATTGGTCAAAGCAACTTACTGTCTTTGCGTCGGTATTGGTGATCTGCAAGTGAAAACACACGCTAGGCTGAAACATCAGCATCTACCTCTGCGACACAGACACGCACCAGCGTTTTGACGTTTTTGGAAGGAAAGTTATGGCGCTTTTAACTTTCCCTTTTTTTAGTGTTTACATTTCTGACATTTGGTAATGGTGGCTGTACTGCTGCCAATAATTTCTTTCATTCACTGGAGACTTGTTATTTATTTTGCACAGTATCGTGCTGTTCATAATTCCATATTTTTATAGCTTATTGTTGCTGAGATTTGCAAATTAAGAATTGGTTGTCTTTCAAGTAGCGTGTTGTGAGCTGGGCACTGTCAGCACGAGATTGTTGTTCATTTGGCCCTCTGGAAACGCTGCACATTTACCCACAAAATCGTACGCGTACTCCAACATTTTATGACCAGAGCCTAAAAAGTTAATGCTAAAAATGTGCTCTCGAATCTTAAAGCAAAAAAGCCTTTCTAACAGCTCCTCCTTCTGCTTTCTTCTGGCACAAGCTCACCAGAGGTAATATAAAATATAATAGGAAGGCAAACTGGGAAATGGACATTACATGGCCAAACGTGTGCGTGTACAAGGAGTGACAAATGCAAGTCAGGACTGAGCGTGCATATGTGCCTGTGTATAGACTGCGTGGGGCTGCCTTTGGGACACTCTGCCTCTGTAGCTCCTAGGAAAAAAGGGGGGAAAAAAGGAAAAAAAAGAAAAAAAAGGGGGGGATGGGGAAGGGAAAAAAAAAGAAAAAAAGGTGAAGCCCGAGGAAGTGTATCAGTGGTTGCAGCTAGAGCTGGAGGACAGGGGCGATGCAGCCCAGCTGGGACAGGAGGCCCCAGCTCAGCTGGAGGTGCAGCCAGTGCTGGGTGCAGGGGTGGGGGGGGGCACCCCGGTTCCCCCCGGTTCTCCCGGGAATAAGAAGCACCTCAGCAGCCCTCATAGCACGGGGAGCATCCCCACTGCGAGAGACACTGCTCGCTCCCGAGGCACAGACACTCGATCGGCAGTAATTGTTCACCTCTAATTGCTTCAACTCATCTGTAAAATTCACAAGCAAACATTGGGCTGTACCTGAAAAGGTAAAAGATCCTGCCAGCGCTTCCAGCCTCATGCTGCCCACAAGTTTATGCTACTAAATTCAAGCTTGACTGACAGACAGGTATGATTCCCAGACTGCTTGAGGCAGGATTTAGATGAATCTCGGGGCGACGTGTAATCTAGTTGCTCTAGTAAGCTCTACCTTCTGTATTTAACAAAAAGAGTGAAAGAAAAACATTTTTTGTTATTTTCTCTATTGGAGTTTTTTCAGAGACATACCACCCCACCCCCTGACTCACGGTTGAGGTTAGGTTTCATCACTTAGGATCAACTTTACAAAAGGCCTGGGCTCTTTCTTATGATTGTATAAATGAGCTTTGCTAAGATGAACAGCTCGATAATGGTGGGATGCAGTCAAAACATGCAGGCTGGATGCAACTCATGTTTCATTTGATTGGAGGTGGAGTAGGGTTTAAAAGCTGCATTTTTGTTGGGTTTTTTTTTTTATTTCAAACAAGGTTGATGTAGGATTTCTCTTTGCTGTCTTCCTATTATCTCCTGTTGTACCCAATCTAACCTGAACGTATGTAATTCAAGATGTATATGAATAATAAAATTCCACAAACAGGGCGCTCTCATTTTTTCCTTTCTCCAACGAGACTACAGTGTGTGCAGAGCTGCAGAGAGTCTTGTCACTGTTATTGCCCTGGAATGCGTTTTTTCAGTTCAGAGTCAGTTAGGATTCAATACCAGTTTCTGCTAACTTGGACGACTCCCCTCGGTTATCGTTAAACATGATAACATTAGTTCAACTTTTTAATGACTTCAGAATGATTAGCCCTGTTAGGCTTTCTGGCAGCACTGTCATCCCAGCAAAAGCATTATTTTTAAATATATATGTTAATGAAAGTGCAGTTGCAAATACAGCAGTGACTATAGTAATGGCACGTCAGGGGCTGTCACATGTTCCAGGCACATTTTCAGGCTGGGATCACGGTCACCTTCAAGCTATAAAAAATACTTTTTTTTTTCTTTTAAGAAATGTAGTTGTTAGCAGTTTAAGTTAAAACTCCTGAATATTGTTTTTATCTTGCTTATTGCTTGCAGAGCTCTGACAGTGATAGAGCCACATAATGCTGTAAAACTGCTCTGAGCTTCCAGGTCTCTTCCCCCTCAGCAAAGCAGCTCCTGAAGATTCTCTTTGGTTTTTCCATGGAAAACTCAAAAGTGGCTCAAGATCAGTTTACTGAGATTTCGGTTTGCTGTGTGTGCTGAAATAGGTTTTTGGGGTTCTTTTTTTTGTGTGGTTTTTTTTGTTTCCTTATACTCAAGTATCTGCCACTGCAATGGGAGAAAAACCAGTAGTATTACGCTCTTAACAATGTGAGTGATATAAACTTACACGAGTGAACCTACTGCTGTAGGTTTCACCAGATCTGATCACATCTTACAGGTTTTACAAACTTTTTTAATCTGCAGACACAGCTTCATGTTTCAGATTTTACTGCCGCTGCCCCCGCTCCGTGGCAAGCAGCTTGCAGGCAGAAAACGGCAGAGGCTCCTCCAGCAGCCCTGGACACACAGCCACCTGCAAAAGTTGTGTATTTAAGGAATAGTTTTGAGGCTTTGTTGTCAAAGAGTGAAATTAAGGTTTTGGCTGTTGTGGGTCAGGAGGGCACAGGCACGCTGAGCTCATACGGGGCCCTATTCTGCCATGATTCTTCCTATGAGTTATTAGTTTATTAAGTAAATAAAGCTTAATCCAGCTCCCACTGAAAATCTGTCTCCAGTGGAGCGGGGTTGCGTTAGCTTAGGGCTGGTGGAACGCGGAGCTCATCGGTGGTGATTTTCCACTTATTGCAGTTAGAGCTGAGGCTGTGGGTGAAACTCCTGCCCGGTCTTTACGTCCGCCTGCGTTACCTGGATCTTAACGCACTGGTGGTGTTACTGCTCTCGGTGTTAGCCTGTCCTGACGTGACCTAAAAGAAATAGTTTAGAACCAAAACTGGCAACTAGTTGTTGCCATTTCTGCAAAGTGATAAGCCTTTTATTGACGATTCATGTTTCATAAAAGCAGTAAGGCACGTCATCTCTAAACAAAAATGCCTTTTTTGTGATGAGAGCTGTCAAATCATACTCGTATGCTTGCCAGAAAGCGTATAGAGGATTATAGATGTCCACAGAGCCAGGACAAGGCTGCAACTCACTTGACACTTTGTGTCACCGTGAATGAAGGTGGGATGTTAGAAGACAACTGTGTGGTGAGGTCGCCTCAGGAGAACGGGTGGACACACAGAAGCTGTGGTCTGGTGTCAGTGGTCTGCGACCCCCGAGCAGGAGATTTTGCAGGGCCAGAGCAGCTCAGCTGGATGTGGCAGCCCCGCACCCAGACCCGGGGCTTTCACAGAGGCTGAAGTTCACCTACAATGGAAGACGACATGAGTGTCACTGGGGAGGTGGCCTGCAGCCCCCGAGATGCTGAAGAGGGTGCCCTGCGGAGGGACATCCTGCAGCTCCCTCCTCGCTTTGGGGGAGCAGGAGTTGCCTTTAACCTTAGAAGGTGAAAAAATGGGGACTCCTTGTACCACTTCAGGAGAGAAATTCCTGTTACCTCGCTCCAGCCCCTCCTGCTTGATCTGCTTTGGCAGTTTTGGGGCATTTTGGAAACGAGGAAGGAAGGGGTTCGCAGGCCTGGTGCTGAGATGCTGCGGTGCTCCCCCACCATCTCGGCAGGGTCTTCTCCTCCCTGCTGGGCTCCCACCCGTGCCCCCGCAGCCGCTTGCACGCAGGCACTTGCTGAGTTTCGCCTGTGGATTTTTGCTGAAGTTTTTTTTGGGCCCGATACAGCGCTCGGGAAGGACTCCTCTACGTTCGCCCTTGAAAAAACTCTAGTTCATTTCAATTTATCATTTGTTTGAGTATGGTAAGAAGAACCTGGCTCGCGTTTCATCACACAGTTCTCCAGCTGCAGAAGTTGTTCATCACAGGAGCTAAAATTGAAGCTTTGCCGTTTGGACCTTCTTCTTTCTTTTTTTCCCCTCAAATGCTTAATTATGGCTCGTCGTGAGGTTATGTGTCCGTTCGTCCTTCTCATTTTTCTGGCGGGCATAAATCCTGATTTTGATCGAGCTCCTTGAACATAACGCTTATGATTAGTTTTGGACATTTAATTTGTTTTGCTTTTCAGGCAAGTTCCACTCATGCTCCAAAGCAGCGCGGAGGCGAATGCCAGTTGGCAGCGTGCACGCCGCCTCTCCGGGCGCTCGCTTTCCTGCCCCAGCTTGGGGCATGCTCCCCTCCGGTGCACCAGAGCCTCCAAAGGTGGCCGGGAGACGGGGCTGGTGCCTTGCTCAGGGTAGATGTACCCATGGCATGTGGCGGAGGCCGGTAGCCCGTCGGGTGCTGGATGTTGGCACAGGAGCAGCAGTGCAGGGCTCTGCGGGCGCTGGTGGGCTTCACCAGGCTTTCACTGGGGGTCTCCTGTTTCTTCCCACCATCCCACGCAGAGTGGGTCCTCCGCTCGGTCCTCCCGCTTGCACCAGCGTGGTGCAGGACGAAGTCACTCGGTGCTTTCCCCTGTGGTGCTAGCTGTGAGTTTGATACATCGCCTGGAGGGTTAAAGTACAAACAGCACCGACGCTGAGCAGCATCTCTCGCCTGCCCTAAAATCTGAATTTCCCAGGCAGCACTGGGCCACATGCAATGTTTTCCAAAGCTCTTGTATACACAGGAGTAAAGGGTTCAGTTGGATGCAACGGAATAGAGCTCCTCTTTGGGACTGAGCACGACAGATGCATGTGTAGCAGCTGGTGCCTTTGCTCACACTCATCGCTGAAGTGTCACTTTTTCCCCCCAAACCGGCATCCTTCGGTTAAACCTTCCTGGGGGCTGGAGGGCACGGTGGGTGGGAGCGGAGGGAGGGTTCAGACAGAGCGGTGCGGGTCTCGCCGGGGCAGGCGGGATGGCCCGGGTACTTCAAAGCGTGTGGGCGGCGGTGGCTGAGCACGCGGCCCCGGGCCGAGCTCGCGGGGAGTGCGTTTTCGCTATTATTTCAATTATTACAACTTCCTGAATAGGTTGAAGGTCGTTCATAATTCACACTTCTGTCATCTTTACACATGCCAAATGCAGTCTATTAAGCATAAATAAAATTTCAAGTGCCTGACCAGGAAAAGTAAACTGGGATTCATAACAATGAGGCCTTATTCATCCATTTAAAAGTAAATTGTGTGTGTTCCTTTTTTTTTCCCCTCCCCTTTCCCTTTACGGCTTTGCAGTTTGGGAGCTTTTATTTCTGCTCGGTAGCATAAATATATGACCTGCGGTGTAGGCAGGCACAGAGGACTGATGAGTTAGGCCTCCCCCAGCTTCTCCCCACCTCAGACCCCCTGAACTTTGAAAGTGTTTCCAGATCTGGATCCGATTTTGCTCTTCCTATATAAACTGCAGTCACACACCGCTGATCCCAGGGCATGTGAAATGCGCATCTGGACTTTGCTTTTACTTTTTTTTTCCCCCCTCCCGGTCGCTCCTCTGCCGTGCAGCAGCTCTTCCTATACTTCTCGAGGCAGACTGGTGCGCGCTCGCGTGTCGTGAGTGCAGGTTAACCCGAGAAAGTCGGGTAACGAAACGGGCTTGGTAGGCTGAAGCGGTGATAGTCAGAAAATTAAAACCTTTCATTAATTACAGTAGAGTCGGGACTGCGTCCAAGAACTCTTCAAGCTTTGCAGTTGAAAAGTCCATTTATTCTACATTTGCATTTCCTAATGCAAAAAATACTGCCTGCGGTAGAGGTTGCTGTTGTTGCAAAACAAGGGCAGCCAGGAGGGGACCTGCAGGGCTGGGGTGTAATTTATGAGCTTTCCCATCTGGGGGCTTGCAGGACCCCTACGCCGTCTGCCCTCAGTAGGCTGCTGCTGCCTAAAAACTCGGGCAGCGTGGTTCATTTCCACAGTTAGCTTCTCGCTTTTTCTCAGGCAGGATAATTCCAGGAGGTTTTAGGTGGGAAAAGTGAGAAAAAAGCTTGTCACATGAAGTAATAAGGACAGCTCTTAAAATCAGATTCAATTTACCTGCAGGATCATTTTGGTTTAAAGTTCAATATGTCTTATTTTAGATCCTCACTGGAGCATAATCTGGTATATAAACTGTTAGTGCAGGTGGGGTTTTTTTGTACATACAGAAATTTAAAAACCTATTTTTAATAATAATTAAAGGTAGTATTTTAATAGTAATAATAATGTGAAAATGCTAGAGCTGGAAATCTGTCGCTTGGACCTTGTTTTGGAGGTTGTTAGTTCTGAGATGCAAAATAAAGAAACATCACTCAACCTAAAACATGGAGATTTTGGGCATACTCTCTCTCGTCTCCCTGCTGAGGTACAGAAAGGCTGGCCAGGTAGTTTCTGATGGGTAGCTTAATCATCTCTAATATTTTCGAATACCAACGCAGACAGGACAGTTGGCTGCAGAGTTTACACGCTGGTTAGGGATTTGTCCCACAGCTGCAAGAAAGGTGCTGCATCGTACCAGGGCTTCCCAAAGAGAAGCGATACACCCCAGCGCAGCGCTTTGCGGACAAGACCCTCTTTATGCCCGTGTATGGTCCATGTGTCCTCACTTTGCGACGAGAGGTGAAAAGGTCTATCAAAATACCTTTGATGGGAGAGGAAAAATACTGGAGAAGGCTTCGCTGTGGTTTTTGTTCGCTCCTTGGTGTGGATGCACCGCTGACCTCAGAAGAACAGCTGAGTTTAACCGACTGTGACACAAAACCCGGGAGCACCGAGGCAAGTCCTGGGCAGAGCTGTCCTGGGCAGAGCAGGAGCTTTGGCACGGTCCCTCTGAGATGGTGGAGGTCCCACCTGGCTGCAGGGTGGGCCTGATCCTGCTCCCACCCCAAGCAGGAGATGGGTGCTGTTGCAGCAGGGAGGTCTGCAGAAGACTCTCCGGTCAGTGTGCAATGCCATACACATATTATTTCCACCCAAAGCCAGCCGGCAACCAGGCTTAGCTTCCATAGATCGGACTGCAGCTTCCCTTTCAGATGTGTGGAGGCCATTATACTTCTGGAAGAAAAAAGCCAGTTTTCAATACATTTATCTTAATAAATGGAAAACCAAGTATCGCTTAAAGCAAATATTCACTGGATGCGGCGCTGACATCAGATTTATTTGTGGGAGTTAAAAGCTGGCTTCACTTAAATGTGTTTCGGCCTTTGATCAAATGAGTTGTGTTGCCCCAGTCGCATTCCCAGCACGCCGAAGCCCACGCAGCAGTCCCGCGTCCTTCAGCACCGATGGCGGCATCGGCTCCGGAGGGGATTGTGGTACCAGGCATTCACCTGGCTGCGTGAAGAGACATGCACGAGACCCTGCCACGGCTCTCCTGGCCCCTTGCGCCCTCCAGAATACTCGATGGAGTTCAAAATCCCCTCGACAAGGGGTAAAAATGGCAAGCCCAAGCAGATCCGGCTGACGGTTCAACCAGGGTGGTGTGGAAGAGGAGGGAGGTGCAGCCTGGGCAGGTCAGGCTGCCCATAAACTCCTTCTCCTGGCTTTTATGGGGAAAATTGGCCATAAGCAGGGGGTTGTGGCACGGGGATGTGTTTTGCCAGCGCTTCTGGCACCTGGAGAGGGGCGAGCACCAGGGCGGTGGGACGAGCTGGCCCCGGCAGCCTTCACCGCCGCTCCTCTGCACGCCTCATCCAGAGCGGTTTTGGGGACAAGGCGAAGAAAAGAAAACAAATCTGCGGAAATGCATCTTAGTTCATTATTTTTAGGTATTTAGCCCATATCTGCGGGCAAAGGCTGCTTGTGCACAAAGAAACGATTAGGCTATACGGCCACCTCCTGGAGGACATCGGTATGTGCTCAGCTGCCGGGCGACCCGATGGGTGATGGTTCATGTGTGACTGGGCAAGGAAAAGACCCACACATCTCTAGATACCCGTACCTACCTTGCGACAAATGCATCTGTCTGCCTTTAAACAGTGGAGGTGATTTTCTGCCTTTCTCCTAATGCACTGAAATGAGTATTGACAGTTAAGAGTTTGAGAGCGAAACCGTTAAAAATACATTAGTCCAAGAAAACGCAAAGGCATCATTTTTTAGCGTAGGAAACATAGCTGTCATGTGTTTTTGTTTAAGAAGGCCTGAGGAAGTTACTAATATTTATTTGAGCTGCTTTGTGGAGCTTTTTAGTGCTCTTCACATTTCCTGCTGAGACAGAAAGCAGCCAGATGGATTTTGGGAATTTCCTTTCGGCAGAGCCTCGCGGTGCCGGCGTGTGCTTGGTCTGGGTGCACGGACCCAAGGGAGCGTGGCCCCTTCGTCCCCCCGCAGCCTCCTGCTTCCCCGACGGGCTCCTTCCCGGGGCCCGGAGCCTGATGTCACCTGTACAAGGGGACCAGATGCCACCGGCCGGGGTCACCACCAGCAGCTTTGGCTGCTCACGGTGTTTCTTCATCCGGGACTGACTTTTTCTTCAATTCCCGTTTGAAGCTAAGGAGTAACCTGGTGCGCTGGTTTGTATAATCCCTCACCTCACAGCTTTCTAGACTGCTTAGATGATTGAAATGAGGGGCTGGATGTCTATGGTTTAATCAGCAACATCTTCTCAGGCCTGTTTTAGTACCTTTTCCCAGTGCAACAGGAGTTATCTCCCTTACGTGGATCACTCAGGGATGCGTTTTATGGCTACTTTGTACATGGGTTTGGTATAACTAAGCACGGAAATTGCTGGTGATATTTGCCGTCATCACGCAGCTCGTTTTGCAGCAGAGGCTGTTGAAAGCAATCGTCCTTTTTATCCTCACAGAACCCAAAGCACCAACAGCTTTGGGGCTGGAAGGAGCAGACCTGCCGTAGTCGAAGTCGGCACCTCTCCAGCAAACGGCAGCCAGCACCCATGCCAGGGCAGGGTCTGGCCATGCAGTTTCGATCCTGTAATACTCACCGGCAGTGGTTTATACCTCTTTGCCTGTTGTGGTAGTCACATTGCTTTCTCTTTTTTTTTTTTTTTTTTTGCAGATATTCTACAGAGTGGTAGCAGATATTGAACCAGGAGAGGAGCTCTTACTGTTCATGAAGAGTGAAGATTATTCACATGAAACAATGGCTCCGGACATTCACGGTTAGCCTCTTCTTACCGTCTAATCTAATAGAAAGTATCATTAAAATTAAGCAAAAAATTAGGGAGCTTTCTCCTCTGTTGGAATCCTTTTGAAATCTGGGATGACTTCACTGCAGCCAGGGAGGAGAGCTGGACCATGGTTGTATTTGTCTATCTTCTGCCCTCCTGGTTCTCTGAAAAGCTGTTCAGTGAATAAACTAGTCTATTATTATCGCAAGTCCTTCAGTCCCTCTGAAGGGTGAGTCTGCTCTCAAAAGTGATGCCAATGCTGGCATGGGGGGTTCTCTGTTTATTTTCTTCATCTCTCCATCACTCCAGCCTGGTCCAACCAGGAGTGTGGCTTCATTCAGTGTTGCATTTGAATGCAACTGAATGTTGCTTCATTCGATGTTGCATTTTCTACCTGCTAATCTGGAAAGCTCTAGTTTGCATAGTCGATTATTTCTCAGCATTGCATCCCTGCAACTCCTGATGTCGTTCAGGTTTTACCCTCACTTAGTTGAACCTCCCTGGCAGAAACAGAGGTCTGCAGATGTAACTGAGGGCAGTAGTAAGGCTTCAAGATTGAGACTTGATCATTTTGTGGGTATTGCAAAAGGAGAACAAGAGTCCATGTCCTTATCTCTAGGCTGTGCTGAACCTGCAGGACCTGTATGGACCCTGATTATAGATTATTTTTTGTCACTTAGCTGAACAACTGTTATTCTGTCGTCTTGAAATCTCAGGTCGTTAATGTTGCTGTCACTTGTGAGAACATTTGGGCCGTTCTTCCTTCTCGCGCTCATTCGTTACTCATCCGACGCACAGATTCTGGGTCTGAAACTCCTGAGCTGTTGCTCAGATTTGTCCCCCACCTCCAAAAGCTCCTTTTGCTCTGCTGCCCGTCGGGCAGTGGGTTGTACAGCCACAGCGGGGACTGGGTGTAGGATATCTGCTTGATGCCCATTAGGTTGCAGTTTACACCAATGTAGACATTTTACAAATTCTCAGGGATTCAGGGACAGTACACAGAGGTTTTCCCAGGGCAGGAGGTATCAAGGGCTGCGCTTTCTTACAGCTGCCTGTACTTTTAGAGCAGTATCTTTTGTTCTCTTAAGAAAAAGGTGGAGATCATTCATTCATTCTAATTTGGTTTTGGATTTGGTGGTTTTTTTTCCATAGTGATAACTTTGTTTAGTTATTACTAAAGATGTCCCCCTTTTCAAGCATAGTGTTTTCCATGCCTAGTCCCTGTGGTCAAGTAGCTATTGTATAAATGACACCAGAGGAAATCCCTGCAGTCACACACAGGAATATGTCTCACAGGGCTAATTTAGAAGCGGACTGAGCCAAAGTATTGCTCGTGGACAGCGGACAACAGAGCCCTATGATGCTTTCTCTGGATCAACTCGGCTGTCAAGTAGCAACCAACTACATACATTTGAGATTTCAGCCAGACTCCTCAGTGCCTTTCTGACTCAGAGCCCCAGGGCATTTATATCTGCAGGGCAGGTAACACTGGAACCAAACCAGGGCATCTGGCTCCTCGTATAGACCATCAGTAGAAAAACCAGCAGAAAAAAATACCATGGGATGCTCTTCTCCAAGTTTGCTTTTTGGGATTTTCTTCAGCGAATCTATTCTTTTGCAGGACTTACTAATTAATGGAATGCAGTACTCACTCCAAAGTGACACTCTAGGGATCTTCTACACTCGTTTTCAGTAAGAAACACACTGTGACCAATTTTATGGAATTTAAAGGAAGGCCCCCTGTCTTCATTACCCCAATTTCATGTGTCTCTAGCTTACTTTGAACAGGGTTGGGTACTGCAGAAGGACGCTAATTTAAATGAAGAGACTTTTAAAAACTCTATAAAACACCCTTTTGGCTATTTTAGATGCTGATGTTCGTGTCTAAGTCAGTCTCCTTCATTCAGAAATGCAGAGACTGGCAGCCTCCACTGGTTATCCAGCTTAGACCCTGTATATCCCCATTTGGGATAGTATATGAACGCACTGACTTTTGTCCTAAGCCAGTGTTAGGGATCCCTATTGGATGTCACCCAGGCAGTGAACAGGTAGTATTGCACTGTCATATATTGTAGAATTAAAGCATTATTATAAAGCGTTCTAAGGCATCCTTATTTCTTTTGAGGTTCTTTTTCACTGAATAGCCATTTATTCAACCACACTGTCATCGAACTCATGACGGGATGGTAGTTAAAAATGACTGAAAACTGATGCGGTCTCCCGGTGCCCAACCCCTTTGTCTTCCAGAGGAGCGCCAGTATCGCTGCGAGGACTGCGACCAGCTCTTTGAGTCCAAGGCTGAGCTTGTAGACCACCAGAAGTTCCCCTGCAGCACACCTCACTCCGCCTTCTCCATGGTGGAGGAGGACTTCCAGAAAAAGCTTGAGAATGAGAATGACCTTCAGGACGTGCATGAAATCCAGGAGTGTAAAGAGTGTGATCAAGTCTTCCCAGACTTACAAAGGTAGGAGTAGATGCTTAAAATGGGATTGAATGAGGCAAATTCTGTAATGTCTTCAAGTCAGATCATGCAGGGCATCAGCCAGGGCAGAATCTGATACCTTCATCTTCTATACAAACCAAAGATGAAGATGAATAAGACTTCTGTGCCGGTTGGTGTTTTACCGCATAGAAAGTAATGGAGTCTCAATAAATCAGAAATTTGGTCCTTGTACTGAAGTCCTTAGTGGGGACCTTAAATTAAGAACTGGATCTTCTGATAATCAGATCTTTAGCTGGCATGAATTGGGCTGGTTGCAGTGAAATCAGAGGAGTGATTGTAGTTCAGATCAACTAAGGTCTGGGCTCCTTATTTTTAGGTAGTAATAACTTAGAACATCTCCGAGTGGTGTTCACTGATGTTACCAATTTTTTCTTTGCCAACAAGCTATGCCAGAGGCAGGTTCTAAATGTTAATATGTATATGTCTATATATTATATTTATAGCTGTACTGTCTTGAAACACTGGAGTTCATCTTTTTCTTATATATATCTGTCTGTTTAAAGAGGTAGACCTGTGTGCATATGTACCTGAAATATGCATAGAATGTAAATAGAAAGTATGACTTTTATATGCTGAAGGTCATTTACATATTTCCTGTCACTATAGTTTTTGTGGCTGCTTAAAATACTGTATTGCCATGCAGATTACAGCAAATTTTGCAAATTACTGAAAGATATTGAGAGTACGCAGGAGCTTCTGCAGCACATCCCTCGCAGATTGACATCTTAATGCTTTCAGGACCGGGGGAAGGTTGACCGCAGCCAACATTTGACAGTAATGCTGAGATATCTCAATAGCAAAAGCCTAGGCCAGATCCTCCACTGTGATGAGGCAGTGCATTTCTTAGGGAGCTGGTTTATAGCAGCAGCAGATCTGGGCCAGTATCTCTTGCTTTCAGCCAGAGTCTGTAGCACAGCTCCCACACTCCCACAGTGTCTTCTTTCCTTTCCACGTTGTGTGGGCACAACCTAAGTGACTATTAACTGCCCTTTTAGGGACAGCAGTGTATTTATTTGCATTGCTTAATAGTCATATGCCCCTTAAATATTGACTTGTCAATTTAGAGTATTTTGTGTGTTCATATTTTTCATAGAAATATTTACTAGTCCGTGATTCAGGATGTTGTGGTGTCTGTCAGAGGTTAGCACGGCTTTGTGCACACCCAGGGTTAGCCCCTTTGGACAACTGCTCCTGGATGCTTCAGGTGCTGGTTCTGCAAGACGGAGCCCTCTCTCCCAAAACACAGACGCTCCTTAGCTCCTCTTGACGGAGCGGAGGTGGCTCGGCATCACGCGGGGGGTCTCAGATCAGTGTATCGTATGACCTGATCCTTACGCTTCCGCAAAATTAGTGACACCGAAATTAAAACATGATGTGCCAAACATTGCTCCCCGTGGACTGGGTCAACCCCGCTAAGTGGGAATTTGTACAGGCTCAAGGTCTTATTCACCGGCTGATGTTGAGCAGTAGGCGGCTCCGCGTGTCTAATTTTCAATCATCTGAGTGATTGATTCAAAGGGCTGATGTAGGTAGATCAAGTTGAAAGGGTTGCAGCAGCGTGGGTGAGGTGGGAGTCTGGACTGTAACATTTTTCCACGTTGTGAGTTATTCGGTGTGAAAGTTCTTTTCTGCCTGCGAACCAGAGGACGATATCTAACATATGGGAATCATTGAGGAAATGTAAATTTAGCTTAAAATATTAAATATTGAAGAGAAAGGGCAGAAAACAAAGAACGAGTCATCATAAATAGATGGGCAGTACTGTGAGAAAGAGTGAAAAATGAGAGAGAATGCAGTCATTCTCCGAACTCTTGAATTATTGAAAGGCTAATACACCACAAAGACAGTTCACAGCAAAAAAGTACCGAAGTGTGCTATATCCAGACTATATAAAACAAAAGGCGCGAATGAGCCATGCTTGAGGGTGTGCGTAATTAAAATGGAGAAAGCTGAGCAGGAAGATGGAGATCTGGGGGGCCAGGACTGCCCAGTGCTGATGGCAGATCACCTAGCGGTGGCTGGCATCCGGGAGCTGGTGCCAGAGCCAGAGACAAGAGTCTCTCTAGGTCTTACAGCAAATTTGTTTACCAGTGCATGATGGAGTCAATTGTTCTAGAAGTATTAGGAGGGGAAGCCAGAATATTTTTTTTTCCCCGAAGGAAGGAGACTGAGAGGCGTAGAAGTAAAGAGCATGCACAGGGTGAAAGCATTTCCATTACCTGTGGCTGAGAATGGAGGTTGCTGTTTGGGCTGCACAACCCAAATGAGACTGTAAACCCAGCAGGTTTTGTCCACTGATTCAGCAGAGATCAGTGGGAGCTTCACGTGAGGAAAGATTGATCCGGTTTGGCATCCCAGGCTAAAAATCCCAGTTTCCAGTGGCTTTTCTGTGAACCCACTCTTATGTTATGTAGTGATCTTTCCTCAAGCAATAGTGTGAGTTACGACGCTGTATGTGACCAAGCAATACAGGTGTTTAAAAATATATATTTGCTACAAATGAATAATAAAACAGGAATTCAGAAAATTCAGAGACGAAAATGAATTCAAAGATGTGCAACAGAAATTAGTGGAGATTGAATACCCTACTAATAGACTGAATAAACTGCTAAGAAATGAATGAATAAACAGCTATGCAATTGAACGCAGTTAATAATAATAATAATCAAGTATAACTTCAGTCGTAGTGTACCGTATTTAGAGGCTTCTTGCGCTCATCCTGTCCTGCTCCAGTGGAGTTATTCCTCATCTATTCCTGCTGTAAGAAAAATTGACTCCCATCAAAGGAGTGGAGTTAGGTCAGGTGGTGGGATCCAAGGTGTGTTTAGAGGGAAAGTCATAAAGTAGAAATAATTCAGACTGCAGGGAAGAATTACCAGAGTGAAATACTGAGAGGTGTATGAATTAATCTCCTTAGGGAGCGATGGCAGCAGCATCTCCTGCAGCATTTGCAAGTGGCCTGGCAAAACATGAGAGGATGTGTTATTCTGGTAGGGAGGAGGATGTTCTGCCTCCTGGCCGGGGTGAGCCTGCTACTCAAAGGACTTGGCTCTGTCAGGATTCGGCCTTTGGGGCTTTTTTTATTTTCTTGCTGTAATTGTGTGCTCTGCTGTCTCCTCTTCCTATAAACCCCTGATAAACCCACGTGTGTGTGCGGGACCTCACTGAGCCCTGTTCCTGTTTCTGCAGCCTGGAGAAGCACATGCTGTCGCACAGCGAGGAGAGGGAGTACAAGTGTGACCAGTGCCCCAAAGCTTTTAACTGGAAGTCCAACTTGATACGTCACCAAATGTCGCACGACAGCGGGAAGCACTACGAGTGTGAAAACTGTGCCAAGGTACAGTGAATTTGTAGGCTGCCTGGCGCTTCTTGTGCTGCTGGATGCACGGGAGCATGGAAGCAGGGATGCCTGGGGTGGGGATGCAGGAGGGCGTAGGGCTTCTGCCGTGCTCCAGACGGTTTCTCAAGGGTTTACACTTCTACTTTATAAATATGTTATTTTTCTACCCCTTTTGATTTGGAAATGGCTGTGGAGTCTGAAATGAGCGCTGATGCAGGATGCTGAGCATCCCCGAGCTCAGGGCTTGGCGCCTTGCGAGAACTGGTGGGGTGTCAGAGGATCACTGAGGGGCAAGAAACCCCGGGGAAATGCAGGGCGGATGCGTTCCCTAGGCTGTGCGCCAGCCGTTGCGACCAGAAACTTCAGGACACTACTGCAATATAAATCAAAATAAGAAATAGCGATGGGCCCCAGCCGTGCCTAGTGAGCGGAACTATCTCATCTCTAGAGCATCTCTATCACTTCCCAGCACCAGGCTTGCTGTGTAGATTATTCTTATAGGATGTGGTGCTCTGCATTGCTTTCTATCAGATTCCCAAAGCTTGGGCCTTTTGCATGAGGACGTTCTTGTTTTTAAGTGGATTTGCTGCAATATTGGGAATTTTATATTGAGCTGACGCTCATAAGATGCGACCAAGCCCTGGGTGCTAGGACTGTGTCGTGTACAGGATTTCTCACTGTCATGCACTCAGTTGTTGCTATAAAGTATTTCTATTGCAGTAATGCTTAGAGGTTTCAAGCAGCCACATTTTGACTTGTTTTCTGTGAAGCCCCTGACCTCAAAAGCACAATTTCTAATGGCAGGGTCAAATGCATCTGCTGCAGGGGCTGCAAAGGGGTTAACAGATCCACCAAATACTTGGCTGATCCTGGGAAACTGAGGCCCCATCCTGCAGGCACAGCTCCCCTTGACGCCCATTAGCGAGGTTTTTAATCTTAAATACTCCCAAATAGCTCCAATGTTTGAATTTTAAAAGACTCTTGTAATAACTGGCTTCTTCGGCAGTCAAGTTTCTTGGTTAATCAGTACTCATTTCCTAGCAGGTTTTCACGGACCCCAGCAACCTTCAGAGGCATATTCGTTCCCAGCATGTTGGGGCTCGTGCTCACGCTTGTCCAGAGTGTGGCAAAACCTTTGCCACTTCTTCAGGCCTCAAACAGCATAAACACATCCACAGCAGTGTCAAACCTTTTATATGTAAGTCTTCAACTAAACGTCTTTGGTTAAGTGTTATTTCTTTTGTCGTAAAGCAGCGTAATCTGGAAGCAGGAGGTTGTGTTGTGCTCCCTTTGAATTTCCCACCGGTTTCATGGGGGCTGTGAGTTATTAAATGAGTTCTGGGTAACTCGTAGTCCAAAGCGAAGTGTTATTTTCATACGATTTTCCTTTTCAGACAGACACAGTATGCTGTATAAATGTACCTGTTGTCCTTGGGATATTCCTCCATGCACAGATGCAAAGAGCAAGTGGGGAGCGAGATTTAGCAAGAAGGAGCCGGGGCCAGGCTCGGCGGCTGCAGCCTTATTGCTTTGCACTGCACCAAGCTGGCTGCTCTCCTTGCTGCTCCTCTGCACCAGCAGCAGCCCCGTGTGCTGCACCCTGTGCTGGATCCGGCCCTGCGTTAGTGCTGGCACGGGGAAGGAGGTGGCAGTGCCAGGGTGGGCAGGGGAGGGTGGCAGCGGCTGCCACCACAGTCGGGACATGCTGGGAATTAGGCAGAGCCAGCAGTACCTGGAAGGCTGCTTTGCTTTAGGAGTTAATTTTGGGCCACAGAGTCTCCACAGCAGATGCCATGACTTTTGCTGGAGTTGGAAAATAAACCTCAGAGGCAGTGAATTTCAGTCGGAGGAGCTTGCCACCCTCCGTGAGGCTCCTTTGCATGCCCCGAATGTAAGTATTGAGTTGAGCTATTAGATCTTCGCCAACAGCTGCTCCAGCAATAAAACTTGCCTCGTATGTGGGCCTGACTCTGTACTGGCCTGTAAATCGGATCCTCAAAGTCTCACGGGTTGTGTTTACTGCTGAGCCAGATCCTGCTAGGAGATGGGGAAGCTGGGTGCATGGTAACGTTGCAGGTTGCTTTCTCTCCCTTTCACCAGGGAAGCAGAGGCAGAAAATATTTAAGAATATTGTTCTTCGTAGTGCTATCTCCACCACAGTCTTTTCAGGCACCTGCTATGGCTTGAAAGGCACCTTGTGACCACCCTCCCTACTTGTCCACTAAAGTTCTTAGTCTTTTGCTGCTCTCAACAATAATTTACCAAAATATCAACACCACCCTTGGACAAAGCGGTGGCCGCACACTAAGATAATTCCTCAAGAGAGGAATTGGCTTGAAAGACTCATTTGTGCAAATCTGTATACCTGCCATTGGGTTAGATAATACTTTTGGTTTGGGCTTCTTCAATGAGAAAATGTATAACTAGATCCAATAATAAATATCATTAATGGTTTTTAAACCTGATTACAGGTTAAGTAACTACACTGAGAGATTATAATTATTAGAAAACAGTAACTTCTGGCTAGGTAGGGAGTCTTCAGATGGTCCTGTTGCAATGCCCTACGTAAAAGTCTATAAGTGGCACCTCTCATAAATGAAATAATCTCTCAAATGCTCTTTGTTACTATTTATTCTGATAAATCAAAACAGCAACTGGTATTCTTCATATGTACAGTGTGAGGGATGAAAACCCATTGAGCAACCTATGAATAACAGCCATGTAATTGCAGAACAAAAGGGTTTGGAGACCACATGTTTGGTAGGCTTTGCCGAGCAATGGGAGGGAGGTAGGGTCACCTAAAGGAGATATGTGTTTTCCACCAGAAGGCCACACACCATGATTTACTCGTACCAGTCTGTTTATGGCAACTGTCTCTTATTACAGTACACCACCCAAGCTTGAGTGAAAACTCACCAACACTAAGGTAATTACTCACTGCCTTCACAAAATCTCCAGCCTCTCCAAATAGAAACCACATGCCATAATAGACTGAACATATTCAAAATAGTACTTACAGTAATTTTTTTAATAAGCAGAAAATATGCAAACTTAACTGCTGGCTAATTTGGGGTCCAGAGACAATCGCGGTACAGAGTGTGCGTAGGCATGAGATGAATTTTTGCAATTTGGGAGCCAGATTGGGAGTTTGTGTTAAACCTGGGGTCTGTAGAGCAATAAAAGCTGCAAGGAGGGAAGCTCCCCTTACAAGTTAGTTGCTTAAAAGTATGGCGCTGAGATTTAAAGGATGTAATAAGGTGTAATAGGAGAAATCAAACCCAGCTTCTGTTGCTTTGATATGTGGAAGCAATTAAAGTTGATAACCATCCCCCATCTACTAAAGTTTAAGCAAAGCTTTACTTGGAAATAAAAGTCCTGTGATGAAAAAGAGGTAGATCTTGTAACACGAACTTATCTGAGGAGTCCTGGCTCCTGGGAATATCCACGGAGGTCGAGGTGGCGCAGTCGATTTAGACACAGAGTCTCCTCCAAAATCAGCAGGGCATTGGGTGTGCGCTTCACTGATGCCATGTTACACCCAGGCTCCGGGCAACGGTCCCCAAGAGTAAGACTACTCTGGGGAGTAAGGGCTTCGGACCTGGGCCCAAAATTTCTTTGTCAGCCTTGAGAGCCCGTGGATTGAATAGACTGCCTGTTAAATGCAAGAGGCACCTTGAGCAAGCAGCACCTCATTAAATAGTTTTAAATAACTTTCGTGCTCAAAAAGGTAAAGTCCTCAGTGCAACTGTTAATTGATTGAGATTATAATAATGAATATTTACATATTTTAATGGTATTGACATTATTGGTTTAATTTAATTTTAAAACTGAGATAAAATGTGTTTTGTCAAATGATTAATTTGCATCTCCCTGCATAGTTTGTAAGGATATCTCTCAATTGTGTGTATTTTTGCTTGTCTCCAGAGTAGAATATTTCTCAGTTCTGTTGACTTTTGAATATATTAATGAAGAATAATAATTTAATAATGTATTGATGTTCTTTAAGGGAGAACTTCCCAAACTTTAGGAAGACCAAATCTGTGCCAATACACCCCTTTTCACCCACTTGCCACTCTAGCCTACCTGCGTGAAGTGTTATATTTAATACAGTCATGTGAATTAAGAAGCAGGCCTTCAACAGAACCTGGTAGAACATCAAAAGTTCACAAAACGTGATTTGTTTTTAATTATATATTAGCCTAGCCTTGTAAATGTATGCATTGGAGATTTTTCTACTGGAAAAATATATATGGTCTGATGCTCTGCCGCTATATGTTAGGCATAACTCTATCAGTGTTGATAGAGTTATCTTGCTTTACACAAGGGGAGGAGTTGGCCCATAATATCCGAGATGAAGCTTGTGCAAACCTATGGATATGTCACCATTTTGGTCAGTTTGGTTTTGGTTTCTGTGATCAACCTGATGGGAGCAGGGGGAGCTTTTTGTGTAAGACCTCAACAGCGAAGGTAAGGGGCCTGATTCTGTACCGTGAAGTATGGAGGTGACTTTGGTTTGTGGGAGCAGAAACCCTGTGCCCGCGATAAGGCTAAAGATAGGAGAAAATAGCTGAAAAATCAGAGCTTCATACTGCAACAAATAAACGACAAATAGTTCTATATTAAATAAAAAATAGTTCTATGTTAAATAGGCAAATAAAATCTTTTCCAAAAAAAGAAACAAAGTACTTATCCAGAGAAAATCAAGCATTTTCAAGGAACTAGAATAATTTTTCTTTTCTTTTCTTTTCTTTTCTTTTCTTTTCTTTTCTTTTCTTTTCTTTCTTTTCTTTTCTTTTCTTTTCTTTTCTTTTCTTTTCTTTTCTTTTCTTTTCTTTTCTTTTCTCTTTTCTTTTCTTCTTTTTCTTTTCTTTTATTTTCTCTTTTCTTCTTTTCTTTTATTTTCTCTTTTCTTCTTTTCTTTTTTCTTTTCTTTTCTCTTTTCTTTTTTCTTTTCTTTTCTTTTCTTTTCTCTTTTCTTTTCCTTTTCTCTTCTCTTCTCTTCTCTTCTCTTCTCTTCTCTTCTCCTCTCTTCTCCTCTTCCTTCTTTTCTCTTCCATCTTTTTTCTTCTTTCTTTTCCATTTAATTTTTCATTTTCTCTCTCTTCTTTCTTGTCTTTCCTTGTGAATGAAGATTTCCAACAGGAACAGTTACTGATACACAGCAACAAACATTCTTCCTGAATTACCGCATTGCAAATTTCCTGTGTTTGGGCCCAATTCTGCACTCTTTACCCCACGAATTGTCCCGGGGATGTCAACGGGACGTGAACAGGGAAAATGGATGGATCAGGCAGGATCAGGCCCTCGAACAATAGGAGCATTGTTGCTGAGATATGAAGCAGCCTGCTGAAGAGGTAAACAGTTAAGAGATGACAACAAGTGGTCGAGTTTCTCAAGGGCAGAGATTTAGAGGAGCAGGAAGGTTAGCGCGGGCCCCGGTGCGAGTGGAAGTTAGAGGACGTGATTGCAGTTCATGGGAACCAAGAGTGCAGGATGGGATACATTCAATTCAGTTTCCTTTGCAGGCTTAAAATAGAGCCATTGTAAATTATGTCAGTTTGTCTCAAATCATGAAAATGATTGTTAAAAAGGCCTCAGAATACACAATGTGTATTGTTGTGTGGCTTTGATGTGTGAAAGATGAGAGCTTATGATATAACACAAATTAAATAAAAATAAAGTGGCCACATGCTTTTTCCTGGCTGGAAAAAAAGAAAAAGGATTTATTACAGAGGGATAACACTGCTCACTGATAATGCTGCTGCCTTGTTTTTAAACAAGGCTGGAGCTGATACTATTAGAAGCAAGATAGTGCAGAGGTACGGACAAATTTTAGCATAAGACATAGCGCAGCCTTGGGACTTGCACGATGCCCCTGCTCGTCCAAAGGGTGCTAAAAGGGGACATAAAAAGGCACTGGGGAGCTGAGCGTTGCCCTCTTCCAAACCACATTTTAACGTACAGACCTATCACTCGGTTGCTGCCCCAGTTTGCTCCCTGAGGCCTGTAGCAGCCAGAAAATCAGGGACCTGCAAAACCCCGTTTGCTTCAACGACATGATTCACTCTTCATAATGTCTCGCTCTGCACCACCGAGACCACTTTCAGCCTCCTGCTACTGAAAATGGTTGCTGGAAGCTGTGCTCTGACGTGCCAAGTGTTGCAGGCTAGATCAGGCCCATGAGCTCAAGGTAGATCTCCTCCCCTCTGTGGTTTCAGGCTTTCTCCAAGTGCTGCTTTTGTGAGGCTGAATCTATTCTCATCCCAGAGGAGTTTGAAAGGAAATCCATCGAGCTGTTTTGAGCATCAGACATGCAAATAAATACAGCTGCATTCTTAAAGGAAATTGTTGAAATATAGTGTATTTTTTCATGTGCAAGACACAAATAAGCAATATTAAGTCTAGTAAAGTTATTAAGATGTAGAATTTAGAGTTACAGCATCCCAGGCACCTGTAGGGACTGTATGTATTATACGAATAAAAATGCTTTGGATATATGAGAATACTAGTCTGAGGTTACTGAGGCTCTAGCCTGGGCTTTCATGAGATTAAATTCTTAATTGTAAGTGGAAAAAAATGTTGTTTGTTAATAAGGTTATACACTTGGAAATACCTGGTTCTCTCCTCCTTCACCTCTTTCATATCCTTGGGGTCTTGCAGACTGAAAGCTCTGTGAGTCAGCTCTGTCTATCTCCTGTCTGGTCCTGCAAATATTTATTTTAATGACTAACTTTCCACATAAATGGATGTCATTTGAAGACACGAGTACTCACTTGCACGGGAGCACCGTGGGTTCATATGGTGTTACATATGTTACACCGAGCCGTGGCTCTTGGCGGGGCTCTAGGTGCTAATGCAATATGGAATAATGGTACCAAATATGCAACACTGTGCAATGCAAAGAGCAAACAAGGAAACTTCGTCTTTTAGTGATTTCAGACCTTTTCTGGTTTGTTGGAGCGGGTTTTGGTGCTGTCTTTAGACATTTGTCTGCTTGGATGCCTTGCTTTGGAAGAGTACAATAGCTTTTTTGTACATTTGTGCACCCAGATTTCTCCTTACGGCTTCCTAATTGACATTTGGCGGGTAAAAAAATGGTGTTATTTGCAAAATTTTGAGGGTGGGGGCAATTATCATAAAGCCTGAGATGTGTTGTTGTTGTTGTTTACATACAGGTGAGGTCTGCCATAAATCCTATACTCAGTTTTCAAACCTTTGTCGTCATAAGCGCATGCATGCTGATTGCAGAACCCAAATCAAGTGCAAAGACTGTGGACAAATGTTCAGCACTACGTCTTCCTTAAATAAACACAGGAGATTTTGTGAGGGCAAGAACCATTTTGCAGCAGGAGGATTTTTTGGCCAAGGCATTTCACTTCCTGGAACCCCAGCTATGGATAAAACGTCCATGGTTAATATGAATCATGCAAATCCGGGCCTTGCTGACTATTTTGGAGCCAATAGGCATCCTGCTGGTCTTACCTTTCCAACAGCTCCTGGATTTTCTTTTAGCTTCCCTGGTCTGTTTCCTTCAGGCTTGTACCACAGGCCACCTTTGCTACCTACTAGTTCTCCTGTTAAAGGACTACCGAGCGCAGATCAGACAAACAAAAGTCAAAGTCCCCTCATGACAAATCCTCAGATACTGCCAGCCACCCAGGATATTTTGAAGGCACTAAATAAGCAACCATCAGTAGGGGAGAATAAGCCAGTGGAGCTTCAACCAGAGAGGTCCTCTGAAGAGAGGCCGCATGAGAAACTCAGTGACCAGTCAGAGAGTAGTGACCTTGACCTTGACGATGTCAGTACCCCCAGTGGCAGTGACCTGGAAACCACCTCGGGCTCTGATCTGGAAAGTGACATTGAAAGTGAGAAAGAGAAATTTAAAGAAAATGGTAAAATGTTCAAAGACAAAGTAAGCTCTCTGCAGAGCCTGGCTTCAATAAATAATAAGAAAGACCACAGCAATCATTCCATTTTCTCACCATCCTTAGAGGAGCAGACTGCGGTGTCAGGAGCGGTGAATGATTCTATAAAGGCTATTGCTTCTATTGCTGAAAAGTACTTTGGTTCAACAGGACTTGTGGGGCTGCAAGACAAAAAAGTCGGAGCCTTACCTTACCCTTCCATGTTTCCCCTCCCGTTTTTTCCAGCATTCTCTCAATCAATGTATCCATTTCCTGATAGAGACTTGAGACCGTTACCCTTGAAAGTGGAGCCCCAATCACCCAGTGAAATAAAGAAGATCCCAAAGGGAAGCTCTGAGTCTCCCTTTGACCTCACCATAAAGCGTAAGGAGGAGAAGCCACTTACTCCCATACCCTCAAAGCCAGCAGCCCCCTCTGCGGCAAGCCAGGACCAGCCTCTAGATCTCAGCATGGGCAGCAGAAGTCGAGCCAGCGGCACAAAACAAGCCGAGCCTCGGAAAAACCACGTCTTTGGAGAAAAGAAAGGCGTTGACCTCGAGCAAAGGAAAGCTTCGGAGTCCTCCTTGCAGCACGCCAGGCCCACCCCATTCTTTATGGATCCCATTTACAGGTAATGGACTATCTGCTGCCTTTCGGCATCCTTTGGTACAGGCAGCTAGGTCTGCCGGGGCCACCTGCCCGCAGATGCAGGACAGCCCCGTTCCCATCCCACCATCCCTGGAGGTGTCATCCCACCACCGGGGCATGGGGTGGCCCAGGCTGCATGCTGCCTGTGCACCCCACCTCAAATCCGAGCTGCTCAGAGCAAAGCCCGGGTCTGGTAATGCTGCAATTAGCAAGTCTTCATGACTGCTAATGACCTTGTTGCAGCGAGTCATTAGTTTAACCTACGCAGCTTGACGTGCAGAAGTTGAATATATTCTCTTACCCAGGAACGGATTGGTATCAGTATTGAATATTTGTATATTTACTGTGTATTTGACATCACTGGTTTGCCCCAAATTCCTTTTCTTCCAAAAAGCTGCCCGCTCGCCTTTACTGCTCTCTGCCTCTGCCCGCTCCTGGTAATTAGAGAGCATCCAGCTGCACACCACCTTTTTAGTTCCTCCTGAATTAAGTAGGAGTATCTCATAAGTACAACAAAGACGCAAATTTGTCCTAAAGTGTATAAAAAGTATGGAAATTGAGAGTGATTTCTGCCTTTTTTTTTCACGGATTTGAGCAATGAATTGATTTATCTGCGCATTTCATTGATATAGTGGAAGACACAGTGTCCTTGTGTGTACAAAGCCTAACCAGTGGGCTAGTTAATCTGATCTACCTTATGAAATCAATGGGAGCCTTGTCATTGGCTTCAGCGGGTGCACAAGCAGACACTGTCAGTGAGCTGAGGTTTTAAAAACCAGTGGTAAAATCCTGACCCCTCGGTGTTTCCCAGTAGCGCCAAGATGGATCTCACTGGGATCTGGATTTCACCTGCATCCTGTGTACGTCAGCCCCTCTTTGCCCTTTGCCTTTCTGCTCATATATCTGTAACCAGCCAAAGTCATGCATCTAAATTAGTTTAGAGAAATATTAGCTATAAAAGTATTTGTCTGTAATATGAATGACTGATTTTACAGCCTATTGTTAAAAAAAAAAAGTTACTGCCATGTAAATGACATTAATTTATTACTTTATCTGAAAAAGAAATGGTATGGGCAAAGTTTTTGGAGAATGCTCTCCCATAAGACAACAGGTATGCATTATGAAGAAACAGGATATGATGCTATTTACTGAGATGGTTTTATTCATGCCAGATTGATATCTATATTAGACCATAGGTTTTCTTTGCGTCATACTCATTTTAAATGCCTGAAGCAGTGGAAATAATGATCCGTGTTTTATGGTCCTGCATTACAAACTAATGAAAGCTGTACAAATTCTGGCAGCGTAGCATGAGGACAGTTATTACCGAGCCTTCCTTTGCCGTGAGTTACATCTACATATGGACAACAGGATCTGTCCCTTAAATCGTACACATCAGTAACAGGAAAAGCAAAAACCTCAAATTTCCACACTGCTTCTGAATTATCTATGCTGTGTTTCGCTGCCTAAATGCCCACATGAGTTGATCGCAGTCTTTGTTGCTGGCATATCAGATTCAGTGCGTTCCTGCAAGCCCGCCTTTCTCGCCCTGCTTGTGCACGGCCATGCACAAGGAGAGGTTCCCAGGATGGTGGCTGCGATGTCTCGCATGGGCAGACGAGAAGGGAGCCATTGCTCAAGGCTCCTGTTGCCCTGAATTCCTCTCCTCTGAGTGGAGAGCACACTCGGTTGCCTTATTTCTTCATAAAAGTGCTCGGTAGTTAGTCATTGGTTCCTATAATAATTATTACTGGTCTTCTGAAATGGGATTATTTCCTATGTAAATGGTATAATCTCCCTTTAATTCACAGCCCCCACCCGCAGTAATGAGTTGTATGCAGGAATCGAGAGTTGACTGTACTTCCTTACCTTTTACCATTACTTCTGAGAAACAAATTACTTGATGTATAATTGACTATTTTAAACATGAGTAGCTGTATAATTATTAATATCTGGGACTGATTCATCACAAGCAAATCTAATTTTAACATTTACAGAGTAGAGAAAAGAAAGTTAACTGACCCACTGGAAGCTTTAAAAGAGAAATACTTGAGACCTTCCCCAGGATTCTTGTTTCATCCACAAGTAAGTATTTTGGGAATTTTGATGTTGTAAACAAGCCTGTTGATGCTTCAAAGCAGGTGCAGAGAAATGAATGCAGTCTTAGTCATTTTTGGATTTCCTAAAACACACAGTTTTTGCTGTACCATTGTGGTGGAAAAGCGTAAGCATTGTTCTGAGCTTCTTGATGTTTTGCAGATGAAACAACATGTTTTGATTATAGAGGAAGCCAGATTCAGACTACATGTATGTTTTAGAACCGTGTTGCTCCAAAACCGTAGCGTAGCTACCAGCACTTGCAGCTACCCCTGTCTTCTTCAGCACTCTCCTGTGCTCTGGGCCATTGCGGTGGAGTCAGTATTGACTACAAGGAGGTGATGTAGATTCAGAGTCGGGCCCGCAAAGTTGAGCATCCCAGTTGTCAATATTTAAGGACTCTCAGAAAAGAGATAAAACCTTCCACCCAATCCTTTCAAGTCTCATAATGCAAATGCTCCATCATTTTTAGGTAGCCATTGTGGGCTATAGTGTGCAGTGACTTTGTAGGATCCCTGCTCCTCCATACCTGAAGACATGTTATATGAGAGGGCTGCTGTCTTATTCATAGGCCATAATCCTGCTGCTTATTTGCTGAATAACAAAAATTTAGGAGGATATCCCTAAAACGGTGTAACAACTGCAGTGTGTATGTAGTATAGAAAGAGGACCTGTATGCAAACTATACGTTGCTTTTCTTCAACAGCACTGCACCCTCATTTTGTCTTCTTCCTCCTTGCTCAAGGAGATTTTGCTAAAAATTTGGCTTAAATCTTATGCCTGAAATAAAATGCTCTGTGGTATTTGCTGATTGAACCCCTTGCTGACTATGGGTTATTTCATCCTAATAATGACTCCCCATACGTGTCTTGTATTTTAAGTGCACAACCAGGAGCTGCTGTCTCTGGTTCAACTTCCTCTGAATTCCTGGGCAAACCATGCCAATAATCTGCCACCACTTGCTTTCCCCCCCAATGAAGTCAATAGTTGTTATATCCTAAGTTGTATGGAATATATTCTGAAATATGGGACTTCTGGAGAACTGGGAAGAGCAGCTGATGGCATATATAGTTGCAGATGCACAAACATAATGCTGTTGCATGGGTGGAGAGTGCAGAAAAACACCCCGGTGCAGTTCCAGTGCCTGAAGGAAGTCACAGATCTATTAAGTCTTAAAATCACTGAGAATTTATGTACAAGATTTAATAGCAGCTCAGCACCTCTTGCTGAGTTACCTTATTTGCCCAAGTTGCAAAGCAACAAGTAAAAATTCCCATTTCATAGCAGATAGTACTAATGCACAAATAAACAAACTCAAAAGCTCTTTTATAAAAAAGAGCTCAGTCCTCTTTGTGTCCCCCTGTGTAAAACCAGGCTAGTTCCTCTCCATCAAGTGAGTGATTCTCTTAGAGCAGCTAAGGGGCTGTAAATTAATAGTAAATTATTTAAATGAGGGCATTTTAGGTACTATATCGATGGAAGAAACAGTATTATTTTGCTTAGTGCTAGCTAGCTTTTCAGAAGGTGTAAATCGATGTTGTTTAGTGAAGCTGGATTCAAGGGGCTCTGGAGGTTTTGCCGCAGGTTGGTCTGATGGCGGCGGTAGGTAGCGTGGTCGGCGGGCGGGAAAGGAGGCTGTTGGGGTAAAATGCAGCGTTAGGAGTTTGGCTGCGGTGGGCGGGGAAGGAGTTGGATACTCTTCTGTGTAGTGTCGTATGACTCTGAGTTACATGGGCAACTGGAGGAGGGTTAATGGGAGTTAGGCGAGGATGGCTTAGGCGTGCAGGTGAAATGGAGACATTGGGCCTTTTGCCATTAGCGGGCAGGATTTTGGGCTTTCACCTGTGGTGTTTTTTCACAGAGAGTTGGTTAAATCTATGGTTGGTGCCCGAGGAAGGTCCCAGCGCAGTCACCAAGTCAGCGTGAGCAGGAGGTGTCGGATGCCACCTCCCTACTGCGGTGCCAGCCGAGGTGGCGCAGAGCCAGCACCCTCTGGCAGGAGGGAGGGTTAGTTGTGCACCCACGTTGCTGAACACATGCATGGGAGTGCACAAATATGCCTCTTACAGCTTTTTGCCCGTTCCTCCACGTTTCTCGTTGTGCAATAGAAAAAAAAAAAATCCATGGTCAAGACTGGCTTTTGTTTTATCGCTTACCTAGCTGCTAGGGATAACGTCTTTAACTTGGTGTGAGATGGATGGATACAAAGGTCATGAGTGTAACATGCGCTCTTAATACATTGTTAAAAAAACCCTAAACCACCATCACATGTCCTGTCAAAAGAGTGAATGCCAAAATCTGCTTTCTTGCAGACTTTAATAGAAAAGAGTCTCCTGTTTGCAAAGGCAGAATTTGGTTCGGTATTTATAGAGGACTGGGGAACGACTTGCAGAAAAGCTGTTTTTCCTTTATAGTCCTGTTCACCCCTGTAAAAGTACAGGTGTGGAGTGCACCGCAAGGTTTCATTTTCTGCTGGCAGGTTTTATCTGTGTTAAGTATGAACAAAATTATTGTTTGTGTCCTACAAGTTTGTGTTTCTGTAGGTGAATTTATTTCTGAAACTTGCCGTCTGATGGAGCAAGAATTTATTTTTTTTAACTGGATAATACAACAGCTAACAGGGATCTTTAAAATAGGTTTCTGTAGTAGAGATCAAAGACATGAACCCTGCGGTCCTTACCCTCTCCCTGGCTGGGCAAAATTCCTCCCAGTGGCAGGGCCCGAAAGCTATGAAAATTAGATCATTTAACGGTATTTCACAATAATTTGCCATTACAAGGATTGCATTTTTAGGGAGAGAATACCCCAATGCAACAAATCATTCAGAATAACATCTTAATTAGTATCATTAAATAAAATCTTAATTAGTAGATTAATTGCAATGAGGGTTCCAACGCAGGAATAATGTGTTGTTTTTGTTTCAATTTTGCTCCCAGTTCCAATTGCCTGATCAAAGAATTTGGGTAAGTTCATTGCTTATATTTTTTATTTAATCATTGTGAAATAAATTGCATAAGAAAAATATAATATGAAAGATAACTTACCACTCAATTACGGAGCATGCCACGCTTTCCTACAGAGTGTTGTAGCTGTAGCGGGTAAATATCCTCTTGTGTCAAATTGGCTTTATTTTTACCTACCTAATCTTGCCGTTTTTATTTGGTGAAGGCAATGGGAGCTTTACCTGAGTGAGGGTTTCAAAATGCAGTCTTTGTTTATATTTAACTGAAATTGTTCCAAGCCATTTCCTTCAGAGATTGGAGTGAAATTTTCAAGCTGAAATCTTGTTAGATTGCAATGGTTATAAATACTTAATCTGCATTAGAGACATTAAAATACAGAGCCTCAGAGGAGTTCATGTTTCTATCTTGCATTGACTTCAGTAGGCGTTACTCACTTTAATAGCTTTGAAGTTTTGAGCTTAATTGCTCGTTGCTGTACTTAAAGCACAAATAAAACACCCATTTATTTGCCGTGTTTGGGTCAAATTTGTCCTGTGTGTATACTTACATCGTCCCCCTTACACGAACAGGAATTGTGCTGTTAGTACTATGGGATAAATTTGAGCTTGCTCTTCTATTTTTATAAAACGTTATTTTTAATACATCTAAATTGTTCATGAAAACAGAAGAGCCACAGCAACTGCTTTGGTAGATGCAACTCAAATAACACCATGTTTTGCTCCTACATTGCTGGCTCCTCAGCTGCAGCACTGAACCCATAAATACTTGTCCCAGATTTTTCCCAACCTTCGGGCTTTGGAGGGGAGAGCTGGAGCCAGCCGGCTGCGGCTCGGGTCCTGACTCACTCTCCCTCATCACTCGCAGTGCGACGTGGACTAATTTCACAAGATGAAGCCAGAATTTCGCAAAATGAGATCTGAGATCTTCATGTACTCTTTCCCACGTGCATCTCTGTATGGGGCTAGTGCAGGAGCCCTCAAAGGTGCTGCCCCTGCAGATAGGGGCTTAGCCCTGCTGTCCTCTGCATGCCTCCATGGCACGCTTCAAAAGCAACGATGGACCTTTGCTTCGCATACACGTGGCTTTTAATCCCATTTTCTTCCTGTAAAGCGATGGTTTGTGCAGTTGCAAAAGATGCAGTAGGATCCTGAGATGAAAGGAGCTAAGCAGGCACCAAAGGACTCCTGCGAGCAGCCATAGACGCTGAATGAGCTCAACAGATAGGAGGTGGGGTTGGATGCCAGACTTGGAGAGCACAAGAGGTGGTTCCCAAACATTTTCTTTGCAGTAGAGGGAATTCAGCATAGCACGTGAAGGGGCCATGGTAGGATTTGTGATTTGGCGCAGGCACCCTGAATCCTCTGCTCTCAGAAAAGTGGTTCTGTTTGGGCATATTTGGGAAGTTGAAAAACCCAGTGCAGTCTGTTTCTTCTGTCTGCTTGCCTTGACACTGGCTCGATCCTCAAATTTCCGTCATCCTGCTTTTTTTTGTGAGCATATGTCTCCTGGCCATGCTAGTGCTTTGAGCAGCTGCAGCAGAGATAAGTATTTAAAACATAAAGTGCCTAGAGCAGGATGCTGATTCATGGATGAATCTTCATCTTGAGAGATTTGAATATGTCACACGAGCCTTTCTATCTCAATTCACAGTTGCATGTGCCATATATTTCAAGATTATTTCAGATTGTTTTTCATTGTTTGGCAGGAACCCTATAGTGCAGATCAATGGGCAACACCCTCTCTTGAATGGATCACGATTTATTTAGTCTGTAGACTCTTTCATCCCCTTCTGGTTCCATCAAGAGAAGGTTGCTATAAAGAGGTTCAGACTTTATTTGCAATAGCTTTATGGAGAATCATTGTAAATAATTAAAATAATTTTACAAATAAATGAAAAGAAATTTGGTGAGTGCATTAACAAAGCTTTTATTTTACTGGGCTTATTTTGGGACACGACCCGTTCTGTTAGATCAGCTAAATCCCCGCCAACTGCATTAATACAAATACAGTTATTCTGGAACTATACTGCAGATCAGCAGGAGTTTCTCGCTACTGCTTCATAAAGCTCAGCCGTGTATGATAGATCTCTTGAACATGAATATAGCTCAGCCAAGTTCTATGGCTGGATGTCCAAATACACACAGTTTCAAGACAACAAATTCACAAGTTGTAGTTTTTAGAGAAAGCATTATAACTTGAACTGGGGAGGGAGAAATCCTGAGCTTCAGTAGTTGGGTTTTCAAGATTTCTCTAAATAACACTAGTAAAAATAGAAAGCAAACATTTGAACAATTTTTTTTCCCATGAGTTACAGCCACAAAGTCAGTTGTTTTTGCGATAATAGCAATGAAGGAGTCGCGTTTGTAAAACATGAGGTCATGTAATTCATGACATTGTCTGCGAGATTATTTCATATCATCAGGTTATCCTTAAAAAGCAGCAACAACAAACCTTTGCTTTATTTATGCCACTTTTTCTTCCGTTGGTTAATAAATTTTAAGACAAATGTTCAAGACCCCTGCTGATGATATCTTGCCCGTTGAAATGTTTATAAATACTTATTTTAGCCGATTATGGTAATGTCTGCATTTTTGAGTCGGAGCTGGGGAATTGTGACTGCATATTAGTTTGCGTCAGTAGGAGGTTAATAGCCTCTCAGGGAGCAGGAGGGAGGTGGGGGAAAGCTGCTTCCTTTTCCAGACATCTGGACGCAGATAGAATCAACAACTCTTATATATGTAAATCAAAAGTTACTGTTCTATATAAAGTACTGTCATTCACTGATCTCAGATTAGGAGCAGACATGACTTGTCCATAAGGCAATAGCTGTATGTAAAATATGTAATAGGATCTTCTCGCTCTCCTACCTCCTCGGAGAGCTTTCTCCGTGGACATGGCAATTACACTAATCCCATCCTTGGGGTCAAGCTGTGCCTTCCTCCCCGTGCCCTGTTCAGGCATTGCCGCAATCCTTGGGCGCCCGGCTGGGGTGCAGACCCCTCCTGAAAGCGCTGCTGGGTGGCTCGAGCCGCATGCCTGCCTCCCTGGTGGTCCCCAGGGACCAGCCCCGGAGAGACGAGGTGGCCACAAGCACTCGCCTAACCTCCCAGGACAGATGCTATCGCTAACAGCTTGCTCCAGGAGTTTGGTGGATTGCTGACCGGTAGCATCTCCATGGTCAACACAGCTCCTACGGAGGCAAGTCTTGCTTTGCAATCGGCCGTAATGGTGTTCTGAAGGAGTAAGAGCTACTTTGGTTGTGTTTCAGCTGAAAGAGGGAGTTTCATTGTGGAAGAGGGAAAGTCATCCCCTGGGTTAATAATTGGTAAAAAAAAAAAGGGCAAACCCTTGGAAAAAAAGGGTAAGAATAAATTAGTGATTTTTACAATCATTGAAGATTATCAGTGCGTCCACCTAGGGGTGTCACTGGGTTCTGAACTGTGGCATATGTCTGTAAATGACATCGGAAGAAGGGTGACCAGGCAAAGAGCAAAGTTTGCAACTGTTCGTTGAGAATAGCTAAATCCAAAGCTGACTATGAAGATTTTGCAGAAGATTCACAGAAAGCTGAGTCACCAGGGATTAAAATAGCAATGAAGCTCAATGTCAGTAAATACTCAGTAATATTGAGGGGAAGGTGTGACTCTTAACTCATGTCATTCAGCAAAAAGATCTTGAAGTCGGTAGTCTTATGAAAATACCATCTGACTGCTTGCAGAAAGGAATTGAAAACATCATTATGTTATATTGCCTTCAGGTCTTGAATACAGCTGAAGTCCCTCTCAAAAAGGACATAGTAGAATTAGAAAACACACAGAAAAGTGCAACAATGATGATCAGAGGTAGGGAACAGCTTCCATACAAAAAGAGACTAAGTAGATTTTGATTTTTTCAGCTTGGAAAAGAAATGCCCGAGGGAGCTGTGCCCCAGCTCTATGAGACCATGAATGGTGAGCAGAGCCTGAATGAGAAATGGTTATTCATTAGTTTTAATACAAAAAAAAATGAGGGGCACCCAGCTGAATTATCAGGGAAAAGGCTTAGAAGGAACAAAAGCCAGTATCTTTTCATATGCACCTAATTAAATTGGTGAACTCTCCTTGACAAAAATATAAATGGATTCGAAAAGGGTTTAGCTAAATGAATGGGAGCAGCAGCCACCAATGGCCGTTCAACACCGGAATCGAGATGCAACCTCCAATTAAGGCTCTTGCACCTCTCATTGCTGGTGCGTGACAGAAGACACTGGGCAGAAGGTCTGTCCCTTGCCCGCCCTCCTGCGCATCCCCTGGGGCCACTGCTTGAAACCAGGGTACCGGCTTCCCGAAAGCAGGTGTCGCAGGTTTATAATTCCTGCTTGGTTTTGGTGCCTGAGTTAGTCCTCAGTGCGACAAACCCCAGATTTCGTATGACTTAGTTAATATTTTGCAAGTCGACTGATGAGCAGGGGCTGTCTACCTGCATATAAAGTAATTGAGAGCTTGTTGTGGGTCTGGGCTGGCAGAATTTTATGGGCTGTAACAAGCCCGTGCAGCCCAGGGGCCCATCTCGCGATAGGGAATTGCATCCTGAAGGCCCCGAGCACCAGCACGCTCCAGGACTTCTTCAGAAAATGCCCCAGTTTTGGTTCTTGTGAGCCCAATCTCCAGCAGACAGTAACAGCTATAATTATCCTGACAGCAGCGGAGTGACACCGCCTCGTATCAGCAAAGGCTTAGGGCCGAGCACTTCCCGTTGTTGCTGGTGCATTTCTTGAAAAATATAAATCATACCAGGTAACTACATAGATCAGTCTTTAAAAAAAAAACCCACAACAAACACAATAGTCATTCCTATGGTGAGAAACATATTTTCGGAAAGCGAGTAATACTTTAAAATAATTGGAAGTGCTTATGTTTCCTCTGAATGAGGGATTTAAGATTAGATGCTGATTTCATACCTATTTTGGGACTGATGTAATGCTGGAGGCAGTGTTGGAGGTAGCGCTGATCTGCATTGCTGTACATTAGAGAAGAATCAGTCTCAATTTCTCCTCTGCAAAATCCTGGAAATAAGAACTAAAAAGAATAAGCATGACTAAGCCATTTTAAATGTAAAGGGGAAAATAGTTGCTTTAATATATTACTGTAGGGGACCATGTACATGAGAAATGGTGATCCAAAAATGATTTAAAACCACTAGATAATGAAACTGACTTGAATATTAAATATACATAAATAAAACATTTATTATACTTCTCAATGCCCTTATTATTCTTCACCATAAATATGTGCTATCATAACCCATGCACTGTCTTGTCACTGCTAATCAGCCCGAAGGCCAAAGGTCATTTTTCATTCAAACCATTTATTTTCTGCAATTGCAAAACAGATGAATGAATTCTTGCGGGGAACAATTAGAAGGAATTAAAGGCAGTGGAAAGACTATTGTCAAAGCTTTAAGAATCAATTCTGACTAAAGAAAAAGATGAAGTCGTATAAAAAGAAATATATGGTAATGTTGAGTTGTATGGGTTGATAATGACATCTCGGTGCCGAGATAGAATTACCTCCTCTCCCAGCAGCATCATCATTACATATCTCACGCCTGTGATCAGTACATGTCAAAATCCTTCATATTGACAAATGTGCTGTCCACTTGCATCTGTGGAGAATGTTTTAGCAGCTGAGTGATTATGAATCAAACCCAGAGCTTACAGCCCCTACTGCCTTGCAATGCTTTCACATTTGTTGCCTGACAAGTAAATGTATCTTGACTTCCCTCTGAGATTTTTTTTTTTTTTTCCACCGTGTTTGATGAAAGACATTTGGCAAATTGGCAGTGGTACCCTGTACATTGCAATTTGTACTCGGCATTAGGAATCTGAGCATGAAATGAGAGGGCAGGCTACAGGCTAAAGGGAAAAAAAAAACCAACCCAAAGCCAGAGCTAACCAGCATGTGAATAGTCATTCCAGGAGACAAACGTGCAATTCTGCCCATTAAAATAAAATTTAAAAAAAACCAACAAATATGCAATTCTTCCCATTAAAATAAAATTTTAAAATCCCAACAATCGGAGCAGTCTCTTATGGATTTTGAAGAATGGGGCTGTAAAGGTGTTCTCAGCTGAGGAGCATTCAGCATCTTTTCTTTCATATAATTTCCTCCTTCGTTACAAGCAAGGTATTGCACAGGGCTCATGCTGTGGTTTTTATGCTCTGTAGGTGAGATCTTGGGTTTCTTTTTTTTCATTTGTTTATGGTGTTATGAAGAGGCAGATGGTTACTCTCACTTGTCCGTAGGCTCAGCAGCAGCCTTGAACTCTCCAAGTGACAGTGTTTCAGGTTTTGGAGCAGTTTTTCATGGTCAGTTCCAGACACCTTAAAGGAAACCATTCTCCAGAAATTATTTAATCCCCACTCCCTGAAAATTACAACCAACCAGGAGTGGAAACATCCTAAAGTACATAGGGTTTACAAGCAACTAAAGGTAGAGCAGGAATATTAAGAGGTTGTAGAAAAATAGGATAGGCATCTAACAGGTAATGTAAACACACAGCACCAAGCCCACCAAAGCTTCATTTCTTATGGATTTATCTCATGGTCTTTGACTGTGATGGACAAGAAGACTGGACTGAATGGTTGGATGTGGCTGGGGCATTGACAGAGCCTCTCTGGATCTGGCTTGTTGCAGCCCTTGGTTGAGCTAGAATGTTCATGAGGTTTCCTCTGCAATATTTGTCCTCTGCAAGTCCTTTAAAAAAAAAAAAACCAAACTGTAGGAATTCAGTTATTGTTGGGACCTCTTATTTTTTCTGTTGATTTGGTCAAAAATGGCCAATGGTTTCAGTAGATGGGATGCATAGACTCATAGGCACACACCCACAGAGCATGACTGCATAAACTGGAATTTTATAGAAGCTAGGGCTTAAAAATAAGAAGAAATGAACACTGGCTAATTTAGATTTTGTGTGGAAGTAGATTTCCATTGTAGCGATCAGGACAGGAGTTCTGCTGTATGCTGGCCTTGCAGAGAAACAGCACCCCGCTGTAGCAGTTATGGGTGTTATTCCAAGTGGGACAACATCGTGGCCACCACCTTGCCTAATGTGCCCCATAATTTTTGAGGCTGCAACTCTACATCTGCTTTTTTTTTTTTTACCTCCTTTTTTTTTTTTTTTTCCTCTTGGCAGTGTATGTTCTTTGTATTTCGGGTTTCCAGTGAGGGCAGAAAGCCGAAGCAGTATTCACCGTGACGGGTTCTGTGCTATCTTCTGTTGCAGATGTCAGCTATAGAAAACATGGCCGAGAAGCTGGAGAGCTTTAGCGCCCTGAAACCGGAGGCCAACGAGCTGATCCAGTCGGTGCCGTCCATGTTCAACTTCCGCGCGCCGCCGAGCGCCCTGCCCGAGACCCTGCTGCGGAAGGGCAAGGAGCGCTACACCTGCAGGTAGCCCCCAAACCCCCCCGTGGTACCCTCCCGGGCTCCCGAAATCCCCCCTGCTCGGGCAGTTGACGGGGACCGCGGCGAGTCTTTCAGGGCTCTCTGGGCCCAACGAAACATGGAAAGCGTTTCGCTTTGGGGTTCTTATTTGTTAAATTACTGGTGTTATTAAATAAAGAGTTTGCCCTGTATCATACCAGTTTGATAAATGAGGTGGAAACTATTATATAAACAATTCCTTTTTCCAAATTTTCTCATCACTTTCATATGCACAAGTGTGCTTTCATTATTGATTTTTTGATCATAAACTTCAGACATGTTTTTCTCAGGCTTCTGGTTTTAATATCCAAAGGGATCAGTGATAAAATACATGACTTATTAGGACTTATGTGTACAGACTTAAAAAAAAATACAATGAAGATAGTCATTGTACGTGCAACTAAAATGAATGGGAGCTTTGTTGAGGAGAGTAGAAGTAGCTGTGTGGGTATTTTGAAGGCTTATACATCACGTTGTGAAAAAATAAATGGGATGTTAAAAGTGAAGGGATGCAATCTTCAAAGTCGTCATGTGGAGCAACCACCACCCTCATTCACTTAAAAGAGTGCTGTGTGTGCTCTGTCCCCATGCAAAAATGGGCTGAATGTCATTAACAGAACTGGGCCAATTATAAACTGAGTATTAATATGTTACTTGAACAAAGGGGGAGGGCTCACGATAATATTTTTTGCCATTATTTTTCCTGTGACATATTATTGAATTTGGAGAATGCTTTTTAAATTGCATTATTTAGGTCTCTATATCATCTCCAGAATGCGCAGGCGTTTGACACTGGCGTATCGGTTTATCTGATCTTTTTGAAAACATGTCACCTTCTTTCAAGACATGTTGTTATAGAAACATACCTTGATGGATTAGGTCTTTGAGTCTTGTCTGCTCTGATCCTATTCAATGCACAGAGTGATGTCACGTTTGCTGACACATAGAATTGGTTGAAAGGTTTGAAATTTGCTTACATGGAGGCAGAAACCCAACGCTTTAATAACAGATTCTCTTGATTCCAAATCTGAATGTGATCGATAATCACCTAGTGAGCTTAGAAATTTGGGGTGATCTTTAAAACTGATATGTTTTCATATATCCCTTGCTTACGCCCAAGAAAAGCTGGTCGGTGCCAGCAATTCCAGTCCCATGCTTGTGTGTGTATCTCAATCACTTACATTTGCTGAATGCTTTTATTGAAATGTTGTTACACCGAAGCAATGCCATTAGTACCATATATTAATGATTCAACTTGGGCTGTGCATCCAGTGCAGCTCAAATTGGGATGAAGCCATTGAAGGTTGCATTGTCTTATCAAACCTTTTCTTATCACAGATACTGTGGCAAGATTTTCCCGAGATCTGCAAACCTAACACGTCACCTGAGGACGCACACTGGAGAGCAGCCCTATAGGTACCGCAACCCCTTACCCGTGTCTGTGGTGTGGTCAAGTGAATAAAGCAAGGGAATGAGTGTTCAACAGCCTTGCTTGGCCAGCTCCAGCGCTTGCTCCTTAGCATTGATGACCCACCATTGCGTTTTGGTCTCAAACAGGGCTTTTTGCATTCGATGCTGGTATTCAGCGTTGGAGCTGCAGAGATGGGGCAAGGTTTTGGTCCTAGTTTGGCCAGGCGCCGTCTGCAAGTCCTGCCTTTGCCTCGCGGGATAGCTGGCACTTCTGAACCAGCGTGGTTGAAGAGATTTTCAGTAGGGCTTATGGTCATATATTCCCTTGCAAATTTTTTTTTTTTGTAAGAGCTCTGCAGTGTTATTTGCAGCCTAAAGTTGGGTGTTTCATCAATCATCTGATTTCTGAAAGGTCCTGGTTGCAAAGGCGTTGCTGTATTTATTTGTTTCCTGCCTAATCTGGATCCTTTCTGAGGTCTGCTTAACCAAAACCCATGTGGGTGTACTCCCTTGTTGATAAGAATATGTATGCGATATTGTATCCAGGACAGTCACATGCAGAAATGCGTATAGAAGCTTCACCTTATTGAAAATGAAAGACTAATTTAAATCAACTGGAAAGAAGCCAGTTCATGTTCCAGTAAAACAAACGCACCGATTTCTGCGTTTTATGAGCTGTAAAGAGCAGGGTAAGCTCATTGTTTGTGAGGAAACAATATGTTTTTTGCCTTTAGTCTCTTTAGGAAATGAGATTCACATCTAATTTTATTGAAGGAAGGTCTTGATGCATGTTATACCCATCCACTACATAAAAGCCACGAGCAATTAGTAGCATAATAAACGATTTCAGCACTAAAAAAAATTTGACATCATTGACAAGCGTAAGAGAAGCAAGGGAGAAGTAAAAGATTGAAAAACTAAAGTGGTGAAGACTGTTGGCTAGTTGCCAGCCAGAGAATTTGGAATAGTTATAGTATGACTTAGTAATGGCTTAAAGAGCAATACAGTAAAGGCTTTAGGGACTCCAAATCGCTACAGAGTATGAAAATCGATGCCTCTGGTACCAGAGTGATAGACTAAACTACTCACATTGGCACAGTATTAAAGGTTGGGATTGTTTATTGCTGGTTTTTGCAAGATAACCAAATTTCCTCTGGGATTAGCAATCGAGCAAGCTAATTCCTCCGAAAAGATTTAATCACACAGTATAATTTAGAATAGGGAAAGCAATAGCCCTTTTTTACCTTATTTGAGCATTAGAAGAGATCTATTTCATGTTTTTTCCAAAAGTGTTTAATTGTATTGTATTGGCAGCACATGAAACAATAGTTATTGCTCTACTGTTTTCAAACTTCCCAACTTTGCGTGCAATGGTTTTAAAAACATGGGAATCGATTACCCTAGCTAATTTGATGCCATTAACTCTGAAATATTATGCTTTTTCCTAAGGGCAGTATTTTAAAAATAAAGCCTAATGTGAATTAAAGCTAAAAAACCCACCGTAGAAGTGACATCTCCATTCTAAGAGCACAGCTCTCCAGTTATTCAGCCAAAACTTGTCTTTATTTCAGGGAGGGTTTTGCCTCAATAGGGACCAAGGAACTGCAGTTGGGTCCTGAGGCTGAGCCCAGAAGGTGCTTCATGTCTCTTAGGACAAATCTTACATTTCCAACTACTAACAAACCCTTTTCTACCCACTTGTTTTGGTTTTTTTTAGATGCAAATACTGTGACAGATCCTTTAGCATATCTTCTAACCTGCAGAGACATGTCCGTAACATCCACAATAAAGAGAAGCCATTCAAGTGTCACTTGTGTGATAGGTGTTTTGGTCAACAAACCAATCTTGACAGACATCTAAAAAAGCACGAGAACGGGAACATGTCTGGTATGTATGCCTTTTCACTCCCCAGCGTGCCCTACGTACCGCCAGCATTCATATACAGGGACCGCACGAACACTTTCAATGCTACTGAGTGTCAATAAGCACACGTTGCTCTGTGCCGTCTGCTTCGATGAGTGGGTTTTTGGAAAATATGTAAGTGCCTAAGCTCTGCTGACATTTAAAGTGCTTTGAAAATCCCAGCATAAACTCTACTCTTGTACGACTTAATACCACTGGATGATGTCTTTTCTTTTGGTTTTAATTAAGCCAACCATAGCATTTTGAGAACAGACTGGGAAAATTGGTTTAATCCCATGTCTGCAATCACTTGGCTCTCAATAGGAGTCCTAGATTTAGAGTCTCAGGGGGCACTCTAAAAGATTTTCTTGGCACCTTCTAAAATATTCCCACTGTCAGGAGCTGAAAAGTGCTAGCTATTATGGAGGTAATGGTGCCTCCCAAGCCCCAAAGCAAATCGGTCACCGCACAGCAGCAGCAAAGGCAGCGGCAGGTAGTGGATATCGTTGGTCTGGTTTAGGTCTCTGCAAGGTTTAATGAAAACCCTGTCTGCAGTCTTTTCAGTCTACATTTTGCTCTACTGGAAATAACCAGGTATATGCAGTGAATACAGAGCTGTCTTTTCCCTGATGCTCAGAGAAAGACGTCTGTCACTGGTCGCTCAGTGCTAATGAACCTGGGTGATTATGTCAATGGCTGCTCCATATTTTAAGCAAATCTACATAATTAGTAGCTAAAATGAAGTTCCGTTTGCTCAGTTCAGCCATTGGTCTAACAGTTATTGACTGACAGTCTTGGAGTGCAAGGGAACAGGAGGGAGATGTTGAAATAGATACTTGGCAGACGCGATTATGAACCATAGAAATGGCACTCAGCAGGCAAGCAGTCGTTTTGGCTGGAAACCACCTTCGCCCATGGATATTACTACTTCCCTTCTAATTACTGGTTGTACGGCCAACAGCTGATAGATCACTATGACCAACTTTTTCTGGCTCTCGCCCATTTTCACCATTGTTCCAATTTCAATTTGATTTAAATGGTTAAATATAGAAAATGTAAAGGAGCAACAACAGAAGCCCTCTATTTTGCTTTAAGGTACTGCAACATCTTCACCTCACTCAGAACTGGAAAGCACAGGGGCAATCCTAGACGACAAGGAAGACTCTTACTTCACAGAAATTAGGAATTTTATTGGAAACAGCAACCACAACAATCAGTCCCCCCGAAACTCAGAGGAGAGGTGAGTTGCGACTGATCTGCCTTCAAAAGGTGCCACTCTTCCTTTTGCAGATTAAGCCTGATTTTTCACTTTTGATGATGTCTGGAGCCAGAGTTATTTTAGCAATCTGATCGCTTCAGTGTTCACCTCGATGTCTTACGAAAAGAAACATGTTGATTCCCTCCCCATCGCGCATGAGCATATTCCCAGTGGCAGATGCTGGACAGAAGGTTCATCTGTGAACACATTTCTCCTTGTATCAGGAGCTCTCAGTTTCAAGTTCCCATCGTTGATTTAAGGCTGTTGAAAAATTCCCTCATTTTACATTCACGGCAGAACAGGTGAATTCTACATCCTGTGGCTAAATGTAGAGAGCCTTACGATTTAAATGCAATTTAAATGTGTAATTAATAAAGTAGACTAAGCTAAATTCTTGGATCAAATGAAAGATTATAACTGAAAGTCCTTTCCGGTAAGTAACTCAATCCCAAGAAAGATGCTGACTAGCAAAAAGCCCGTGAGGCTGTGGGTAGGCATTGGTAGTCCACAGTGCTCTAGCATGTGAGAGACTTTTTCCTACTAAGATTTATGAAGTATATGGGTGTTTCAATTCTTCTGAACTAACAGAAGAGAGACCACTTCTAAATATTTTCAGCTAATAAAAATACAGCTAAGCAGAAAAGACTGCAGCATGGATACGCACATCAGCTATACATATTTCTTTGAGATTGGTTTTGCATTACGCATTATTTGCGCTTTTGAATTGGCATTACATTATCAGCATCAAAAATTTCTTACTGTTGGTGACAAACTTCACTGTCTTCTCAATTTCCAGATGCCTTTGTGAAGGGATAAAAATGGTGGACATAACACAATTTCCACGAAAGTATTGGATTAAGTGATTACATGCATATTCAAATTTCATTCCATCTTGATTGGCAATGAGGGCTTGGGATTTTTTCCTTGCACATCTGGTCTCAACATGTCCTCCGACAGGAAGTCAGCAAAGTGGAAAGGTTGCTGGGTTGTGCAGTGTTTCCTTTCTAAATTTGGCACTTCAGACTGCTCTTGATGGATATTTTATCCCTGGCAAATTGCTGCATTTGAAAGCATAATTAGAGAATCTGTTTTCTTAATCACATGGCTTTTGTTACTTTGGTTGTAGTCCATCTCCCTTTCATTTCTAGCAGCCTCAATTGAGCATAACAAGCAAGTTGGCAGCCCAAACTGTGCTCAAAAATTTCTTATTTCTGCCTATTTAAATAAAAGATGATAAAGAGATACTGCTCTGATTATCTTAGATGGGGGTGGCTGCTTCAGCTCTCCTGACTCTGCACAGCCTCAGATTTTTTGATACTGTGATATAAACAGACCATTCCCTAGCTTTTTTCTAATGCAATACTAAACTCATGACAATCAGCTGGAATTTGCTCGGAAAATAGATGTTTAGGAAAATGATGCTATTGTTGTATAAGAAACCAGCTTTCACTTGTGTACGCTCCATAAGAAAGTACATCTGTTACAACAGCAAGTCAAACGTTAAATACCAAATACGCTGCTAGGGCTCATCCTTATCTTGCTCGAACTTTTGGTATATGCCATATTGTCCTGCACAGTTTGAAGCATACAGAGTCTAAAGCAAACTGCGGGCGGACAATAAAGTTTCCATTTTTATAACTGTATTCCTGGAAGAGTAAGGACCTTTTGCACAATGAGAACAATAGATGAATCAAGGCCTCCGTGCTACATAACGCAGTGGAGCAGATACGCTGGTAGCGTGAATTCATGCGGCTCCACCGAGTGCAGCCCTTTTACACCACCAGTACCTCTGGCCATGCATTTGTTGACATGGCGGTGCCGAATTTCTTTAGCTCTCATTCAGTGCGGTGGACGCGATGCAGCTGCGGATGCTCAGAATCCTACAGGGTTGAGGCCATTAGCAAACGAACCCCTACTTCAGCGTGGGTATTATGTCCTTGATAAAATCCTGTAGGAAGTGGTTAAGAGAAGTCATTGTCTGAAAGCGAAGGACAACGTAATAACAGCGGGTAGACCAAATGGTTTTCCATGTGCGTATTGCTATAATTACTCATTTAATAAGAATAAATGCACTTAAAATGCTATACGACCTTTCTTTTCATTTCTTCTTACCCTTCAAATCAGTCGATAATCAGCGTGGAGGCAGTATTGCAGACCACTCTTCAGGTCTTCAGCTGAAGTCCCTTAGGTTCCCATGTATGTAATGCGTACATTCAGTGAAGCAGTATGGCTTCCAAATGGGTAGTAGTGTGCAAAATTAATTATGCATGTAATTTTGACTTTAAAACTCTGAATGCAGTATTGGATGTCATTTTTGAAAATGCCGGATCTGATTTTCAGAGTTTCTTGGCCCCTACAGCTTCTGTTAAAAGGCAATGAGTTGTTTTGCCCAGACTACATATATGATTAGAAACATGAGATGAAATAATGCGTGAGAAAATTTGGAATGGATATCTGAACATACCTCCGCTTGAACAGTAGTTTTAGCAGGATAACAGGAAAATCTCATACTGATGGTACTGTAACGTCCCACTGATTTTTGAGTGGAATTTTCTCCAGTACTGCCTAAACATCTGAAGCTAAACAAGATATAAAATACAGAAATCACTTTATTCTACTGGGACAGATCTTTTTCAGATCTGCCTCTGACAGTCTGCTGGTGAGGAGATTTCATAACTGATTTGTGATTATTGCTTGGGTGTGTTTTGGTACTTTCAGAATGAATGGCAGCCACTTTAAGGATGAAAAAGCCATGGTAGCCAGCCAGAACTCGGATTTGCTGGATGACGAAGAGGCAGAAGATGAAGTAATGATGGATGAAGAAGATGAAGAGAGCGAAATTGCAGGGAAAGCAGTCAAAGAGCCTGTTACGAGTGACATGCACGAGGGGACTCCAGAGGAGGATTACGAGGAAACGAGTACTTTGGACATGAACTGCAAAGCTTCCCCTGGCAGGTTGGTTATTCCGAGTACTGGTGTGCCTGATAAGTAGAATAAAAACAATAAACCATACAAGAGTGCCAGCACCAAACTGCGTGCCGTGGGAACCGGTCCGAAGTAGCCAGCTTCCCAGTTACGATAGCAACGTGCGTCTGTGTTTGGGTCAATACCAGCCCTGTTTTCAGTCTCTTCATGCAATCTGTAGCCCTTAAGAGGAAAAATAACTGTGCTCGGGGAGCTATTGTCAGGTTCTGGGTGAGACAGGAAACGTTCATGGGAGAGACGTTATCTGCTCCATAAACCGACCTGGATCTCCCGTAATGGTCTTGTGAAAGTCTGTGGAGACACCAGGAGAGAGGCGACCTCTCCCTCCCCTGCTCCTGCTGCCCACCCCCTCCTCTTTAGAAAAGAAAGGGGAATTTCTTTTATTTCAGGATCACGCTTCCACAGGGCAAGGTGGTTTATGAATGTAAAAAAGGGGGAAATTGCTCAGATGTGTAAATCTGAGAGGACGAGGGAATGCAGAGAGGATCGTTTAATTGACGTTAAAACCTCCGTGGTGTTTTTGTAGGTATAAGGAGGAGGAGTATAATAAGACTGGACTTTCGGCTTTGGACCACATAAGGCACTTCACAGATAGCCTCAAAATGAGGAAAATGGAAGAAAATCAATATAGCGAAGCTGAATTGGCAGCTTTCAGTACTTCCCAGCTGCCAGAGGACCTAAAACAACCATTGTACAGGAAATCCAAATCCCAGGTAAAAGCTTAACTCAGTTAAAATGTTATTGTCGCCAAATACCCGAAGGATTAAACTGTGTGTGTGTGGCAGGCAAGGTCGTTTCAGCTTCATCAGACAGGGCTGTGCTCCACATCCGCAAACCTCAGCCTGCCCCGACCTCCCCCTGCGCTCCCACCGCACCAGGGAGACATGGCAGGGTGCTCTGGTCCCTGATAATGGAAGATTTTCTTACTTTCTTGCTTTCTTTATTCCTGTCTGCCACCCGCAGAAATGGCATGATAAGAAACAGTCCCACTCTGCTTTCAGACAGCCGGCGCAGTCACACTGATGCTGTGGAGTTTAGCTGCAGCCTTGCAGGGATGTGACTCGATCTTCTGGCTGGCTTGGCTTTTTGGTATTTTTTTTTTATAGTCTGTTGGATGTTACCACCTCTAGGTCCTCAGCATGTTTTTAAAACAGCAATAACTAGACTGATACCCTAGTGCTATTTCGTGAAATTTTTTTAAGCATTAATTAAAATGAGTCTTTTTAGCCCCTGTAAAAGATTCCTGTTTTAAAAACTGCAGAATATGCCTGTAGAAAAGGTCAGCAAAGGAGACTGGTATTTGGTGAAATACAGGACCAGCCAAGGAATAATGCGATTCCTCAGGCTCTTGAAAAGAGCCTCCTGTGCCAAGAATCTGAAGGCAAAGGAGACTCTGGGACCTTGTCTGCTATCAAAGGTTTCTCAGAGCTTCGTGAAGCCAGATGAAAGCAGAAATTACTATTACTATCAGTGAGTCAAAAGGGTCAGTGAAAAGGTTGACAGTGGTTTTACCTAACGCGTTTTCATTTTTTTTAAATCAGTTAAGAATAGCACTTGTAGCCTAAATGATGCCCGAACCGCGTAGGGGTGGCATGGGTCCAAGCTCAGATCCACGCCACAGGATCATGACCTCTTCGTCCTTCTTCTTTCCCCGTCCAGGCGTATGCGATGATGCTCTCTCTCTCCGAGAAGGACTCCCTTCATTCTGCATCCCACAATTCTCCCAATATGTGGCACAGTATGGCGAGAGCCGCTGCAGAATCCAGCGCCATTCAATCCATCAGTCACGTATGACATTGTGAAGTCTTACCGAGAATGGGACCAAGTCCAAACCAGTAGCATGGCTCTTTCATATATGACTATTTAAAAGACTGCTGAGCAGAATGCCTTATAAATCTGCAGGGTCACTCATTTAAAGTCCGGTGACCTTAAACTGAATAATTTTAAAAAGAAAGAAACTATTTATTCTCAATATTTTGTTTTGCACAGCAAAGGCAGCTGCTGACTTCTGGAGGATCAATGCGACTTAAAAAAAAAAAAGTTTCAGTGGATTATGTAAACCGGGGCCGGGAAAAAGTGTCTTCCAGTTCACCTGGCTTTGAGGGGCAGGGGCAAAAGGGTTAAGACTGCATTGATACACACATGGGCACTCCTTTAAAGTAGGAACTGAATTGATTTTCTTTTTGTATAAGATAGTTTGACACAGGATTGGGAACAGTTGCTTTTATGTACAAATCTCTTCATTAAAGCTTTATGCATTTTAGCCCTTCAAAGAAAGAAACTAGTTCTATCAAATGCACACTATCCATCGTAAATGTAGAAAGAAGTAACAGGGAATATTTTGTTCTCTCCGTAATTCCTTTGCCTTCTCAACTGCATTGTTAAAAAAAAAGGAAAAACAAGGAAAAAAAAAAGAAAGGAAAAAAAAGAACTCTGAGAAACAATACATAAGAGGCTTGTGTATATTGTAAACTATGAATGTTCACTACTCCAAGAAGCTAAATCATCCAGATAATTCCGTGAAAGCACCGCGTTCATCGACAGCACCACTAGTTCAAATCGTTGTAAGGAGATTTTAATTTTCGACAATCATGTCACTATTTTGTTGTATTGTTTCCTTCCCCCCTACCCTCTAATTTCTTCTTTGTGTTGTGTGTACCATGTATTTATTTGTTGGCAAACGATTGTTTGTTGATTAAAATAGCACTGTTCCTATAACAAACAGCACTGCTCCAGTCCCCCACTGCGTTACGATGTAAGGCACCCATGTACTTCAAAAAAAAGTGAGGTGAACTGATCTGTGTATATGGGAGTGCAAAACAGTGTTTGAAATTTTCTTACATTCCTCTTTTATTTTATTTTTGCCTTTTAATGAACTAAATAACTAATAGATGCGACTTAGTTTTTTTTTTGTAATACAGTAAATTGATTCGATTGTATAAACAGTTATAATTTCTTCATGAAAGCATGATTCTTCTGATTAAAAAACTGTACCCAATATTTTATGCTGGTTGTCTGCGAGCTTGTGTGATGTTATGTTCATGTTAATCCTATTTGTAAGATGAAGTGTTCCAAATTTATGTTTAAAAAAAATAAATAAATAACGGAAGGTATTCAGTTATTTTTGGGGGTTTTTTTTGGCCTTTAGTGAGGGACCAGATTTATTTTTCCTTTTGTTTATAATCTCATTTTGAAATAATCGGCAAGTTGAGGTACTTTCTTTAAATGCTTTGTACAATGTAACTGTTACGCATTTCAGTACATTACTATGGGAGGATCAACTTAAAAAAAAAAAAATAAAGGACTACAAAACTGAAGGGATCCTTTTCCTTATTGTCTTGTTTTTGTCTGGGCCAGGGCAAAAATGGCATATTTCATCTGCAGTCTGGAGAGCAAAGACTGTGTCTGTGGGGTCACGAGGATAAGGGTAACCAGACGATGGGGCACTGCGAAGTGTCTTGGACTTGGTCATGCAATTTAGGACCCAATCCAGAGTCTCTCAACAAACCATTGGAGGGTTTTAGATCAGTCCTTTAAGCTTCAAAACACTACCTTAGAAAAGAGGAGTATTTCACTCATTTTACAGGAGGGATTGGTGCAAGGTCACCTTCGAACGCTGTTGCGGAGCCTTGAGCTCGGGCTGGTGATGCATCGCCTGCTGCTTGTGGGGACAACGTCAGGAAGCAGCAGCTTGGCTGGCTAATAGCAAAATGTCGACTCACCAGAATGATAAAAATCCATAGTTGAGAAGCTAAGTGGGCCTCCAAGTGCATGAAATGAGCCTTTAGGGTCTAAAAGGAGAAAAAAAAAAAAAAAAAAAATTTAGTTTGAGCATTCCCTTTGAAATCAGGTCCAAAGCCCTGCTTCTTTTGGACAACCTGCAGAGCGGTGGGAGGTGGGATGCCCAGGAAAAGCCAGCGTTGGTGCAGGCAATGCACCTTTTAGTGCTCTTCCCATCAGCAGAGAGAGAAGGACTGAGACAGCTCCAAACGGGACCACGGGGATGTCCCTGCCTGCCACCCCCGGCCAAGATATTTGCAGCTACTGCACAGGGCTGTCCTTCAAGTTTAAGTGACTCGAAAGAGTGAATGTGGCACACCGTGGAGTCTTTTTTTGCAGTGGGACCAAGGCTTGCTATCACCAGATGCAAGCGAGCTGGCATGAGCAAGCAATGAGGGAGTGCAGCGCTGGGTATCAGTATCCCAGGGCAGTTAGTAACAAACGGCACATTAAATCCAGCACTGTCCCAGTGGGAAAGGCACATTTAGGGAATATGATTTGCAGGAGGTTTGGTTAAATCTGGCTCCACTGAAGCCAAAAGTACCTCCAAAGATGGAGGCCTTGTCTCCAGGCCAAAGGCAAGGGGTGCTCCTCTCTTAGCCTGTTTCAGTACACAAACACGTCTCGTAGCCCACCAGATCCTTAAGTTAAATTTCAGAATAACCTATATGTGTCATTCTTGTCTTCAGCCCAGCTACGGTTTGACTTGTTTTATAACTATCACGTAGCACCGGGGCATCGGCAGGGCTGAATCCAAACCCAGCAAGGACAGGCCTGGGCTGCCTTTGGTTTGCGCTTGCAGCTCCTGAGCCTCACGCACAGGTTGATGGCAAGCTGAGACCTACAGACCGATGGTTTTCATGCAGGAAGCCTAAACCACACCTGGAAAAAAAAATAAAAATAAAAAAAAAGCCTGTGTGCATGTTCTTGTACTCACTTCACTGGCCTGAGCCAATGGTCAGGTACATGCAGATAATTGCATAAATAGGCTATTATTTTTAGTGCAGTTAAAGTCACTGTGAAACCTGGTTTTAGGTTTCTGCCAAATAAAGAGAACAAATAGATTAATCAAGTCAAGTTTTATCTGCAAACAACTTTCCAGATCGTTTTCCCCTTTAATTTGATGCAATGACAGTTCTTATCAGCTCTACCCTCACCTGCCCTAGATGAAAGGGGTTTTGGGAGGTGGAGAAAGGGTGGGACAGTTTCCCCCGGGTTTAATGTTCTGGGTTACAGTAGCACACTCCCATCATATAGCTGTCAGGGAAAGTACTCCTTGAGCTGAGCCATAGGGTTAGTTTAACCTGCGCATGACCAGGTCTATTGACCATCAGGGAGCAGCTGCCACCGCCTCATCAAATCCCCGCGCTGATGTTCCCGTTGAGAGCCTTGAGCTTCGTATTTTCATGTCAAAGTATCCCACCCAGCGGCACTGCCTACGGGGTGTGATGAGCAGAGAGTGCAAAACATATCACAATGAAAATCACCTTGATTTTCATTGCCTTTTCTCAGTGGCAGAGTTATTCACCCAGAGGAATAGCTGAAAAGCAAACCCAGAGTTGATTAGCCACCTCATCCCCCAAATAAACAAAGAAAAGTGGGTAATTTTTGTCTTTGTGTCATACCCTCCCTCATGGACCACACAGATGCAGTTGTCCAGATGCAAATGGATTGCTAAGTGAGGACCAATGTTTCTGGCTTTCTGCTACAGTGGTTTGGTGTTGTTTTTTTTTTTTAGAAAAAAATAATTTCAATACTTTTTTTAAAAAAACCTTCAGCTTATTTTCATCCTACTGTTCACCCCACTGCAGTAGTTTTCCATAAGTCAACAAATCACTCCCATGTGATACAGCAGCCTTACGAGACCAAGGAGCTGCATATTACCGCCTCAATTCCTATCTACAGAATCTAACAAAGCACCAGCATGACAAGATGATTAATCAATATTTCACCCTGGCCCCGATCCTCAATACCACTGCAAGTCCGAGTCACTGTTCCCGTGTCAGCCCCGCTGTTATACTGCATTAATAGCCACATTTGCAGAGTAATGGGAGGGGAAGTTATTATAAAAACATTTGCAAAGCTGCTTTTGCTCAGCGATTCAGTTTGGCCCATTGCTTCATGCGTGTCTTGAACTTTAAAACTTTCTGTCAGGTCCCTCTTGCTCAGACGTACGGAGAATTGCTGCAAATTCCTGGATCATTTCGCCGCACTCTGCTGCCTTCCAGCTATATTAAGTCTCATTTGTGGTTTTGCTGGTCAGTCATATAGTGGCATGGAAAAGCTAGTTCATTTTAAAGATGCTTCCAGTAACGATTTAAACAAAACAAAGGCATCCAGCACCCAACAGAAGATCCTCGCATGTCAAAGACCGCATACCTTGCCAGGACTCCAGTTATAAGAAGAATGTATTCTGCAGCCTGGCTAAAACCATCCTCTTTCCCATCCCATTGAATGGCTGTGTAGGTTTGTGAGTATACCTAGTCTGTGGTTTCCAATAGCCCAATTAATTCATCTTTTGTTTCTATACAGAAAATGGTGCCAGCTTTAGGAAAGGCTCAGCTTTACAATTCAGAGTCGCTTAATGAAGTCTGGGGAGAGGGTGAAGGGGAGAACATCAAATGAAAAGTAAAAAAAAAATACTGTATTCCTTTTATTTTTTTTTCCCCCAACTCAGATTCATTTGCTGCGAGAGGAAAACAATTTTCAGCAAAATTTACTGTTTTCCCAGAATTTAATCAGACTAACATTTAAATAATCCCTGAAAAGAGGCCCCACTGCCATGCAGTGATTCAGGAACTCGTGGTACGTCTTGCAAGACTGAAGCCTTTTTTCCAAAGCTACCACCTAAATTTTGCTTGGGACCGGTTGCCCCCCTGGGTATGACCATAAACCAGACTGAACACAGATCCCTTTGCTGCCGGGTGCTGGAAGCAGAGTCTCCTTTTTTTGATCCAGGACCATCCATATTTTAATGGCGATTGAAGCTATTTATATCTCTAAACCCATTCGGGGAAGTTTGGGGGACCTTCTGTTATGAAAGGTGCTGTGGAAATATAAAAGTAGTCTCGTATAACGTGCCGGGTAGGAGCTTTAGCAGTATCTGCTCCGGCTGTCTGAGTGGAGGGTCTGAAAGAAGGTGCCTCCAGAAGGCACTCTCCTTTTTCCTGCTTTATTTTAATACTAATTAATTCCAGAAAGGCTAAAGAAATGTGATGAAATGCTACACTTCTAAGAAAAAGTTTTGCCTGAGAGTCTTAAAGCAGGCCTCCCAGCTTGGGAGGGTCTAGTGGGAGAAGAGGGTTAGTGGTCATTTTGATGCTTAAATTATCAGTAATTAAGAAGTTGATTTTCTGGGATTGAAGAAAATTTTAAACAGCTGCTTCTTTCAGGCCTTTACTCCTCATTTTCATTAGCATGTGCTAAGGCAATCTGGAAAATATATTTAGATCTATATTATGCTATGTCAAGACCTCAGCATCTGTACCTTGGGGCAGATAGATGTGAGATAGCCGAGGGTAGATGTGCCAGCACGCACATGTGGAAGTGTTCAATTTGTAATATGATTATAGCCCCAAAACAAAGCTTGCTTGATACCTGTGGCATATTTGTTTCATGGTAAGCGCAGAAAATTCTCAAAAATCGTGTCATGTTTCGCATCACCAGCCAACTCAAACTAGAGAAGTAGCGCTTTAATTCCTGGGGAATCTCTTTCAACAGGCGCGTGTCAGGCCCAATTAAGGTCCAGGCAGCCCCACGCTAATTGGGTTGAGGTATGCAGAGACCTAACATGGTCATTTAGCAAAGCAGCTCCTTTGTCCAGGCCAGCGCCCGCCCTCACGCCAGCCTGTCTCTCTTCCCGAGGGCAGCTGGTGGAGAAACTCCTCCTAGAAAATTGCCTGGAAAAAGTTAACAAGTGGAGTGAGAGTTTTTAGTAGCGGTGGATAAGACAACTCGGGGTGCTCAGCCGGCAGCTCATCACATGGTCTCCTGCGTTGAAGTTACCATCGTGGGAGACAAAGGTGATGAGCTGCATCCTCTGCCCACGTAAAGCAAGCCACGGCATCAGCATCCTTCAAGGATGCTCTCGTCTCGTCTGCAGGTCTTTCTCCACTCCCAAACCAAAGAGTTTTTTCTTACATCTGAAGTGCTAATACGCTAGAATAGAGAAAAAAAATGAAGGCATGAGCTGAGATGTGGAGATGAATTTAAGCATTCAACCCCTCCTGAATTTCAGTGGGATTTGTGTGAAAATCCCAGCAACGGACTCAGTTTCAGGTCATCCATGATCCAAATGAAAATGAAACATTGGAGGACAGAGACTAATGGTCTTCATTCAAAACTGATTCTTACAAACATTTTGATGATTTAGATCTTCCTAATTATGGAACCAGGTGTTTTACTGTACCCAACTCTTTCATAGAATCATAGAATAGTTTGAGTTGGAGGGGACCTTTAAAGGTCATCTAGCCCAGCTCCCCCCCTGCAATGAGCAGGAACATCTTTGACTAGGTCAGGGTGCTCAGAGCCCCGTCCAACCTGACCTTGAATGTTTCCAGGGATGGGGCATCTGCCACCTCTCTGGGCAACCTGTTCCAGTGTTTCACCACCCTCATCGTAAAAAAATTTCTTCCTTATCTCTAGTCTGAATCTACCCTCTTTAAGTTTAAAATCATTACCCTTTGTCCTGTCGCAACAGACCCTACTAAAAAGTCTGTCCCCTTTCCTCTGTTGCTGCTAGGCCTGTTGGGCACCCGGCTGGGGTGTCTTCTCTTGAATTCATCTGTACTCTGAGCATGGCCAGGGATCTTTTCTAGCACCCAGCTTCTCCTGGCTCATGTCTGAAAGGAGGATAATCTTTGCCACCCTTGGACCAACGTGAAGTCCCCGCACGCTGACACGTGCCTACCCTTTCTCAGGAGGGGACTCCCAGAGATGTGAAGTCCAGTCAGCTGCAATCACAACCGTGTAATAAAAATTTAGTTCAGAAGGATCCACAGACCCTCTGCTCTGTGTAACCACAAGCCACAAAACACTTTGCAATCCACTGTAACGAAGTAAAGACCTTTATTACATTTAGACTTGATTCCCTGGTACTCTTTTTGGAAGCAGTTCTGCTGTTTTTATTACTTAAGAGCTATTAAAACCTTAACCACTGCATGGAGCAACTCACTCCAGCTTTACACTCGTCCATAAAAACTTTGAATGGGAGATCAAGAACTACTTTTTGGACCTAACATACCGTCAGCTGAGGAACGCCAGAATCAGGTCTGAATTTGTCCCCATCCCGGCTGAGCGTACAGACCAGGCTGAGAGACGCTGAAGGGCAGGAGCATGACTTGTAACTGGATTTTCCCCATGCTTTTCTTCACTGCTTGTAGGGAAGGCCAGAGAGTGGGAAGCCACAGTGACCTCTCATTTCCCCCTTGTGTCAGTCATAAGCCAAGCTCTGCACATGCCACCCTCTGTTAGCTTAGGAAGGAGCAAAGTTGGAAGGAAAGTCACGGTGTGAAGAACTAAGGAGAGCAGGAACAGGGACTGGGGTAAATCCCCCCAAAAAGCTCCAACAAAAATCTTGACCCAGCCTAAATTTGTCATGGTGCTGGGGGAAAAGAAGCGTGCATGGGTAATCAGCAGGATGGCAAAGCGGTGTTGGACCAGCTCAGTCACCCCTCCAAAAAAACCCTCTGAGGCACGAGTGCAAAACCAAAACAGCCTGACATGGTGTAATGGAAATGGCACCGGCCAAAAACTTCTATAAGGGAACTCCCTATGTCACTCTTTACGTTGCTCAGATACTGGTGGTGTGTGTAATACAGAAGCTAGCTCAAAGCCTCTCATTATTTTCACTTTTTTTTATTATAGAGTCGAAAAATCTGGCTTTCTCAGCTCACCGCCAGTTCCAAAGCATAACTTCCTCCTCCTCCACTCTGCCACTGAATTTTTAATATTTCCTCTTTGGAAAATGTCAGGAGTCTCAGCAGAGTGTGGGTTTCTGCTTTAATACAGCTCTGCCGGGGGTGAGCGAGGCTGGGGTGTCTTAGGGCAACACTTTGCCCTTGGAAAATATATTTTAGCTACTCTTCCCACAGAAAAACAAGAAAAAAAAGGCATTTTTTCCAAAACCAGCCTTGTAAATTATCCATTTGTAATGTTTCTTCGTTTCAGCTGAAACAATGATCCCGGTACGTTTTCTTTTAAACTTTGTCTCCCAGTCCAAGTGGCCACCTACTTTGTTGTCCAAATTTCTCGCGCAGTTCGAATCCTACAATGCGTAATCTCAGTAGGGTTATCAGTTATGTCATGTATTATACAGCCTCCAATCAGCGTAGTGGGAAACAACATTTTCATTTAATACCAGGAGAAACAGTGGAAGTCAGCGATTGATACCAACACAATGATGGGAAAAAGTGTCCAGAGGTGCTACTCACATAATCTCACTTTACAACATCTTGAAAATTCAATAGAAAGGACTTTGCTAACAATACCAGAATGACATACCACTGATTATTGTTCCTAAAGCTCTTAACAATAAGAAAGCTCTCTAAATATATCTCAACAAAAAACATATAACAGTTTGTTTCTTCTTTTTTTTTTTTTTTTTTTTTTTTGCAAAGCACATAGTATTAGTCAACAATTGTTGTGTGGTGTGAGCCCATTAGGGCTGTTGGCTGGTAATGTTCTGGGAAATGAGCTCTTGAAAGATCTTTTTTTCTTTTTTAAACATGCCTAACAATTGTATCTTAAAACAATCCTGAAAGCGTTAAGTATCTGCAAACTGCAAGGACCCACTCTAACTTATTTTCTTAAGAGTGAAGAAAGAACTAACTACGCTTGCATTTTATTCACTCCTTCGAAATTCAGCTGTGAGACGTAATTTTTAGCTCAGAGCAGAAATGAGAACCTTCTTAAGGACCAACTGTTTCTTGTTAAGCCCCTGGTCTCTGCAGGGTTGGGTGAGTTCTCCCAACGACACGTGAGCACTTTCCTGGTTACTGTCTCCCCAGCAGCCAGAGTGCCCAGCTTAACACGACTTTAAGAAAGGGTTAAAATGCAATTAAGGCGAACATTAAATACACCACGACGTTGCCCTCAGAAGGAAAGCTGAAATAGGCATATTTACTGCTAAACCCACACTTTAGAGGTTGAGCTAGCAACCACTTAGTAGCCAGTGTCTACTACAGAAGAGCCCTGAAAGTAATAAATTGCTCAGCACCCTCCAAGAGCAGCACCCACCTTTGGGGCCGTTCCTGCTAACACCGAAGCACACAAATGAAGCCACATATGGGAGTAAGTCCTTCACTCGCTTTGCAGCATCAGGCTCATAGCTACGTTTCATTGCTATGTTATTGTACAACGCTTTCGGTGTGTATGGCCATCCAGAAACTCGTTGGTGAAGATTAAATAATAATTGAAATTCCTTTGATATTGTTTACATTTCAAAAGCAAACCAAACCCTTGTATGTCGCACAGATCTTCACTGCATTTATAGCATTAAAAGGCCAATGAAAGATCCCTAAAAATCATTAACTGAAGTAAACATTGAATCACGTTACAGAGTCAACAACAGAGAATTTTTGAATGAAACAAATGTGTCGTGCTTGAGGATATCGAGTGAAACATCCACTGGATTTTCTTTTATTGCATGCTCTTAATCTCTCTGTTTATTATTGAAGTGGTTAATAAGCAATTCCTAAAACAGATCCAGAAGGTGTCTTTAGCAGCCTGACTGTCAGCCCACACCATCAAAATATGTTTTCCACCAGCCTTTTACAATCCTAGCTTGGTTTCACCTTAAACACTTTTTGGAATGATTATTTTTGTTCTCTGAACTTAGACATTAGTTGTATAGATTGAGTTACGATTTGTTTGTCGTTGATATAAACAGCATTTACTGGGTACAAGATATATCAGAAGGAAGAATTTTAGCTTCTGAAAACATTTTAGGATGATCAAATGAATGGAGCGAGAAAACATTGTGAAAATCTGACTTGAGTGCTGGTAGCTTGGCACTGCTTTCCCTGTGGCACTGCCACACAGTGTTTGTTATTGTCCGTCAATAAACCCAAATTTATTTAGAGAAATAGACCCATTATGTACTTCACTTGGAGATTTTTTTCCCTTCCCCACTGAACACTATGGAAGTCCTTCAAAGCGCCTTCTGGTACACTTTGTGGCACCTGGTATTGAACCAACTGTCTGATCTCTGCCAGTTGAATATATTTACATAAACCTTTTTATTAAGTATTAAATATGAAGTATTTATTAAGTATTAAGCAAGATTTTGGTTTTTTATCCTTTCTCTAATATTTCAGTATAGACTTAATTAGCGGTATTACTCCACACGGTAACCTGAATGAAGCATCAGCTAAATTAGGGGCTGCCTCTCCCAAAGGCAGGACTGGAAATACTCCTGGATGTGATGTGGTTTTAAACACGGCTTTGCACATTTTGCTGCTTTTCACTCCTCCCTGATTTTATATACTTACAACACTTACGTATCAGTATTGCATCTAATAATAAGTACTTCTATATAAGTATTGCATATAATTGCATATATACTTATGCAATTTGGAGATATAGCATTTATTGCTCACCAAAGGGATGGCGGCAACCACAATGGCTGTGATTAACCCTGGGAATAAGGAGATGACTTCAAACTACCCCTGGCTGAAAGGTGTGGGGGTCCACGCGCCTGCACCCGGCTGGGGTGTGTGTCTCCTGCACCGGGGCTGTCGCAGGGCAACGCATGGCAGAGCTGGTGGTTGTTGTTATTGTTGGTTGGTTTTGAAGTCAAGTCATAGGAAACGGCTTGAATGGCTGGAGCCAGAGCGTCTCTGCAAGGGGCAGCCAAATACAAAAAAGCACACAGGGCTGTATCGGTGTTTAATTACTTTGTTGTTTTTAAAAATTTTTTTTTTTTCCCTGTTGAAAGGCTCCAACTCGACAGTACCAGGGAGCGGGGCTGGTGTTGCCAGAGGCTGCTCACTGGGAGCTAGGTGCCTTTGAGGACGTGGGGCAAAGCACCAAATTCCCTTTACAAACCCTTTGGCCTTAGGCACCTTCTCCCTCCTCCTCCTCCCAACCGAAAGTTTTCCCAAACCCAGTCCTGGGAGCAAAAAGTCTCTCCTCTGAGGGATGGAGCCCTGACTCAGAGATACCCCCCAGCTGAAACCAAAGAATCAAAGCACTTTTGCTGAGGATATTTGCTGTGCCACGGCGAGGCATCGCCCGTGCCCCTGCCCGCCAGGGAGGACACCAACCCCAGCCTCACTGCAGCACAGCCAGGGCACGCTTCTAGAGGCGTGCAAGTCACCAGCAGCTCCGGCAGCGGCAGCGGGATGGGATTGAGCCTCAGAGATCACAGCTCTCGGCCGGGCACGCTGCCTGGGACCTGTGCCCGCGCTGCAGCCTGAGAGCTGCTCTTACATGCCTGCAAAAATATGTACCCCAGTGACCACACAAGTAAACATGTGCCTCGTGAACTACATGATTCATATGTGATCTGAGGTTTTAGGAGCAGAGATTTCTGCGTTTTTTTAATACTATCATCTGGCATGTTTGAAAGCACTGTCCAGGAACGTGAAGCCTCTACGTAAATGATTTTCCATTATTTATTATATTTATGTCTTTTTTTTTATAGCTCACCCCAAACCTTACAGTAAAAACTGGCATAAGCTCTTTGAAAACAAAGGTAAAACCTTAACCGAGGCTTTAATGTCTGCTGGGAGTGCTGCAATTCTCCGCAGGAGCATCAGAAACGTGCCCCGGCGGGAATGGCGGTGGGCAATGGACTGGCCGTCCCTGCCTCCCCGCAGACCCCCTCCCCGCGCCTGCTTGTATGCACATTTCTTGTCTGTATCGATGTATCTATGTGAGAAATAAAGTGTGGAAAACTTATTTCAGCTGCATTTCATGGGCAGGCTCTTTGATCAGCCGATGCCTGAGTATTATTCAGCACACAGGAAAATGGACAACTTTTAGGTAAAGAGCGAGCCGCCACTAAACGACTGTCGATGTTGCCAGCAGTCATTAGGCAGCCTTTCGCTTTGAACAAGAATATCATAAGCCAGGGGACAAACTCCCCCTTTCCCCTGCACCGGGGCAATATTTCACAGCTACCGCCTCAGCGCACCAAACCATGGCTAAACCTCGCAGCAACTTGCGACTCAAAACAAGTAGCGAGGGTTTAGTTAACCCTGGCTTGCATTCCTGACTCCAATTTTGTTTAAAGAGCGGAAGGCGAGGAGGGAATCCTGCAAAGGGTTTCTCTTAACGTTGCCGGTGATTTATTTTCCTTTGCAGAGCAGCGCAAAGCCCTCCCAGCCCTAATTGCCGGGTGCTCTCTCGTGGCTGCTCGGGGAAGTGCTCACGATCCCTCCTCCACCTCAGACCAGACTTTCTTCAAAACAAATTAAAGAAAAGGGCCCGTCGCCAACTGGAAGTAACTCTGGACAACTGTAAAGTCCCCAGTAAGAGAACTCTTTACAGACGAATACCCAAGCGCTGGGCTACTGCAGCTCCTTGCTGGGCTGGTGTTGGGGAGCAAGTTCAGATTTTTACCTAATTATTGCCTGTTTGAGTAGCCAAGAAACGAGCAGGCGTTAAACCAGGTCTTGCTGGGCAGAGGTACCAGTGATGACCTCCTTGTGCCGGCAGCAAGTTTCTCTCCATTAGCTGATAGCTACTATAGCGATTTTGAAATTCTGCTTTACCTTTTTTTAGTATACGTTAGTATGCGGAGCATAATACATGAGCCAGACCTGAGCAGTGCAGAAAGACTGTCTTGATTCATTGCACTCATATGATTTTGGCTGCAGTAAATTCACTCTCCTGCTACAGCATGCAATTTGAGGGTTTATTGAATACTGGCACAAACAGAGGGGAATCATCAAAGTCTAGATAATTGCAGGGCTTTTTTTTTGGTTCCGCTGTCATTGCTTTACCAGCTATTGTCTCGCTGCTTGGGAAAGCACGGCCAAATACCTCTCACAAGAAATAAAATATTAAAAAAGTAAATTTTATTCCTTCTTCTATTTCTTTTCCTTGTGGTAGGACTTACTCTTATGTATGAGTCTTTACAGTCTCCAGGAAGTTTTCGGTTTCTTCTCCTATTTCACTATCCCTTTATTCAGCGCTGTCTCTGTAAAATGTTGTACAAGATCCTGTCCTTTTTTTTGTTAGCACCCAAACTCTTGGCCCCTTTCTGTTAGAGATGGAAACCTAACACCTCTTCTTCAGCAGAAGGAGTTTGGCCTGGGAAATCCCTGGAGCAGCTTTCTGTTCACCTCAGCGAGCACCAGACCAACCGCCGGGAGAGCGCCTTCCCTCCTCAGCCTTCCCCTCCCATTTGTCTTCCCTGCTATCCCCACGTTTCAGTTCCCCTAAAAATCACCCGGAGATCATTGGCCATTTCAGAAAAGACAACTGCTTCATCGCAGTCGAAATCTGAGCTCTCACATATGGTTGAAGTTAAGCTAAGGTCTTCTTCCCAGAAATGCTTTGTGAAGTTCTTCTCCAGGCAAGTCTTTTCCAGTAAGATAGTGTCTCCTTGCCTGCTATTTTGCTTAGTCTCGCTTTCTTTTATCTTCCTTGTCGAACTTAAATGTCGCCATTCACTGCTAGCAGATGTGGTTTGGGATTCCTACATTCTTTTATGCCTTTATTTCAGTGCTTTCATCACAGCTTCTCTTTCAGCTAGGTGAATCAAAGGCCTTTCCATAGTCCGGTCAATGCAAGCTATACATGATGGCTTGTTTTATTTGGCAGTCTTCTCCAGTATGTGATTCATTGTCTGCAGGTGATTCATAGTTAGGAAATTACTTCTGAACCCTGCCAGTGCTTGTGGTTGATTAAAGTTCAGAAGTCCCTGTAGTCTGTTCACCAGCGCTTTTTTGTCAACTCAAATATTTGTGTGCAGTAAAGAACAGTAAAAAGTGGATGTGCTATTGACATGAGCAATTTACTTGAATGTTTGCATCTTTAGAAAGTTCTACCAAAATCTCTAGAACTGGCATGAAACTGCTTCACAATGTCTGACTAAATGAATCACGTTTTACAAATAAATATCTGTCAAATTGTTCAATTACTCGAGATCCAGTCATTAAGCAATAAAATAAAGCAGTAAATAGGAGACATCTGCTGCAAAGTGCTACAGAAACATAAGCATCTTTCTCAAGTTACCTTCTTTGCTTTTCGGCATAATGATTCACCAAAAATGTCTTACCCAAAGCAATCAAACATCACAAAATTGTCCCCTGCAAAACAATATTGGCATAGCACGGTACCTTTACCCAAAGCAAATACAGCTTAACATCTTGGTGGAGGCTACCTAGGAACAAAGAGGAGAAGACTGATCAGTTGACGTGCTGCAGCGTTATTAGGTGAGAGCAGATGGTTCAGGATACTGAAACCTTGAAAGAAAAATAGTATTGGAAGTCATTGCTTCTGATCTTGAATTGATTTTTTAAACATGTAAATGCTGCCCTTCCTTTGAAAGATAATATTTCCCATAATGGCTGAGAGAGAACCCAACTTTCTCTTTACATCAGAGGTGCTTTACATCAGAGGTGCTTGTGGGAATAACATTAAAGCTCAAGGCATGGATGGTCGAGGGGTTTAAACACCGAGTCTCTAAGGACCGCCTGGTCAAATCCATTGCGGCAGTAACTGAATACCAAAGGTTGGCAACTTCTAGGTAGCTGCTGTCAGACCGAAGCGGGGATAACAGCTCATTTTGGTGAGGCACATCTCCGCATTCGGACTGCCATTTTCCCCAGAAGGATGAGGGGCTTTTTGGCAGCATCAGCCTACAGTGTTGACCCAGAAAGTGGTATTTCCAAGAATAAATATTAATTAAAATACTTTTCGGAAAGGCAGTCAGATAACAGCAAATTTAAGGAGTTGTAGCCTCTTCCCTTTGCTTTCAGGCAGCTCATGCTCATTGCTTCATCTAGAGTGTCAGTTTGCAGAGCACTGCTTGATTCACATTTCTTTGAAAAAGAAAATATTTTTGAAACTTATCTTGATAGTTATAGAATTTCCTGTGAAAGATACATTTTTGCTGCCAAAAGATTCCTACAATGCTCAAGTAGCACTTCAAAAACGGTAAAGCTGGAATGACACTTGCATATTTTACTGGTAATGGAGCATAGTAAAAACAGAAATGGAAAGAACACTCAAGTATCCAAAGCTGCATTATCACAGAAGTATCAGCTTCTTTCAGACCTTGCTCTGTATAACATTTCAGCACCAGCAGCTATGCCTATAACTTGGCTCACAGATTATGTTTAAAATTGGAATTGCACGTATTAAACCCATACCGTATGAAGGTTTCTGTGTATAATTCAAAATTCTTTTCTAAACAGAAACCCTGTAACTTCTCCGTGCTTCAGGTTGCAACAGTTTCTGTTGTACATACCTCCACTACAGGATTGGGTGGGTTCTGCCAAAAGTGAGGTTTCAAATATCTATTTAGTGATTTTAGTTACTTTCCACAGCTCTCACAAGCCTGAGAAGCTCCAGCAAGTGCAGTGTATGTTTTAAACCTCTCCCAATATGCTTGTTTGGACAAATATTTTTGCTGAGTTCAGTTTCTCCCAGGGGAATTTACTTTGGATAAGAAGTGGTTAAAAAAAACCTCCCCCAGGATTTGACTGAGTATAATTGGCAGCAATTTAGTAAGAACATTGGGACATCATGAAATGCAAAACTGGATTAAAAAAAATAAAATCCTTAAAACGGGAGGTTAAGACCTCAGTTTTCCATCTCATCCAAGAAATTGCATCCAGTGCAATTTAAATAAAGACGTTCAACAACTAGGAGCTGAACACTTGACTTGTAGCCACCCTTTAAACCTGTCTCAGAAGACGTAGAAATGCTCCCCCTGAGGCAAGATTTTCCAAAAACCATCAGCTCCTTTCTGCCAGCTGCCATGTGTGTTTGCAAGTCTCGCTGGCTCAGCAATCTCCAGGTTAGATATGCCCACTGAGATCAGCCTACGACACTCCTCTCTTACAAAAAACTACAAGCAATGACAATGAATTTGGCATTTTATTCATAGGCAGTACTCAGCTTTGAATTCCTGCCTCATTTAGACAAAGCTATTTGGCTTGGTCACTCTTCCTCTTTGATAGTTTAGATATCGGTGCACTTTGCCTTCATGCAACATGTGCTATTTATTTTAGGCTATGCAAAAACTATGTCATGACGCTAGGGAAAATACAAACCACTGCATCCCAGGATAAAAAGGATGGTAGTCGATTCAAACTGGTGTCCACTCTTCCATGACAAGCACGTGCACATCTAGCTGATAAATGTATTTATTGCCAGTGTTTCTCTATAGCTCAGATGTCAAGAGAAGTACAAAATCCACCATGAGTAGCAGGACTTCCGCAAGGAGCCATGCCTCTGGCTGATCTGTTTCTCAACTATCTTTTTAATTAACCTGAAAATGTCCAAAACAACAAATGTGTCTTTAAAGTAGGACTCAAAAGACAAAGCATACATACCAATAAAACACCAAAAACTAGTGTGGTTTTGCTTTTTTTCTGAAAGAAAAAGCAGTGTTAGTATAAAACTCCAGTGTTCCTAGTTATGATGCAGGGACTCATCACACATCGGGGAGAGAGAGGAGGTAGAACAATGACTTTCTGAAATAAACACCATGATTGTGTGCCACACTCGATTACACACAAGGAGAAGCAAGTGGAACTGCACATGCAGACAAACGCCGCTAGAGTTGATGTCCACGTGCGTCCCGGCTGTTCGGCCGTCAGAAAACGGTGCGGAGGTTAACGGCATCAGGAGCTGACCAGTCCCACTGGCACGTTTTTAGGACATAAAATAAATTTAAAACAAAAAGTGAGCACGAAGCACTAACGTGGTGAGACCCCCTTCTTGAAAGCCTGGAGACGCCTTCGAAACAACAACCCTTCAGAATCATTTACAAATGCTGCCCCATCTGTAAACACAAGAAACATCCTTAATGTAAACAGCATCCCTCGCTCCGAAAGTGCGAGGAGAAATGAACAGGAAGCAAGGCAGCAGAAGGAGGAATAAATCTATGACAGACTTTTATGAAACAAGACATCTTGGTCCTTACGCATATACTCACACACCAAAATCGCTTATTAACTCCACATGGATCAAGCGAACTCTTTGGAAAAGAGAGCCTAAAGAGATGAGGAACATGAAAGGAGCATCTAGAAACAGATGGGACATAACGTTTTCAATAAACCCGAACATAGATGAGAATCTCACATAGCAGCAGCTAAACTACCTCGTGCTGTGAGCCCATCAAATTTCACAAGCTTAACAACATTGGGCTGAATCTATACATGTGGATGAGAATTTGCAGAGGATAAATCTAGCATGTTATTTGAAGCTGATGAGCTGTGTGGTTCAGCAGTAGGGGTGCTCCCTCCAGGTTAATACAAGGTACCCATGTAGCACGCCGCTGGAAGCAGCAGCTTCTCAATGTGCTTTGAAAGCAAGGGTATAATAATTCATCAATGTATCATCTTGCCTAGTCTATGGTTAATTAAATGATCTGACAAATTGTGACTGGGCCAGAAATTCTCATTCTAAGCCTGGATCTGGACCCCCCACTTTCAAATAAAATAAAAAAATCCCCAAAGTCTGGTAGTATTCCATAGTTATTATTTGGGTTATAGGAAGACCAACAGGTCCAAAAATAAGACCAGAGCCAATATGTTCAGCTCTGTACAAATACAGTGTAATTCTTCTTCCCTTGAAGAATTTATAGTCAAAATAGGCAGAAATGACCAGAAGTTCAAACACAGGTAATCAGCAATGCAGAGAATAAACCCCCAGTTCCTTGATACCCCACGTACTGTCCTGTCCATGCTGCCCATTCATCCTAGGCCTTCTAACACCTTCTAGTGACCACTGAAGGTTGTTTTTTGATGAAGAGCTGCTGTGGTACTGATGTATACGAGTATTCCCCATGATAGAGAAGAAAAGCAATCTTGATTGCGGAGAGAAAATGCCCCAAGGTGCAATCAGATTTCCCATTAAAAAGCCTTGTGTATCTTCAGATCTGACGAGACACTAATAGCCACCAATTAAACCTGACACAACAGATAATAAAAATCTATAGCTATCTCTAATATGTAACAGCGCCTACAACTTAATTACCTTAATCACATTTACACTTACTGTGAGGCTGGCAATTCATGACCAATCATTCCACCGACCTCCATCAAGCGTTTGATAAAAAGCACCTTTGAGGAAAACCCGCACTTTACAAGAACACTCTATTAGGCTACGGATTAAGAAAGGAAATTAGTACCTAGGGTCAAATCGTTTTGGTACTATTTACATTGGAAAGGGGCTCCCTGATTTATATCTCTATAAATATTATCTCCTCAGTAGGTGCCAGCTGCCAATGCTGGGCCAGGCTGGACTGTGTAGGGTGTAAATCAGGACAGGACATGGTGTGTCCTCTGTGTCTGAGGCTGATGAGTCCACTTGAAGGACAGGTCCGTACGGGACGGCGTGGTGTGATGGGGTGACCTCCCCGGGAGCTGTCCCTGCTGATGTGGGTGGAGGTGTAGGCTGTGACACAAGATCCTTCATTTTGGGCTCCAGGAAATTCAACGCAGAAATATGAGCCCAGAAATGAGCATCACGGGCACAGATGGTGGGACACATAGGTATACACACTTATATATACTGGCTGTCCCATTCAGATCAACCGTGCACACAAATTAAGGGAAATCTCAGTAATTTGCAAGCACTCCTTTAAGCAGGAGCAGCAGCCACCTGCCTGACTTGGGGCAGGATTTATTTAGAGGACACCTCACCCTTCCCCCCAAGTCCATACAAATGGGGCTGTGCTCAGGAAGATGGATTTTCTCCAGACTTTATCAGACATTATCAGCCCATACCATGAAGTCCTGAAAAAGGCTCACAGACTGGGTCGGTCCTGCCTTTCCACCTCTTTCTGTGCCACGAGCTCAGTCCCAACGGGTGAAAGAGAGATGAGCATGGTGCTGGCCATCCCCTTCCTGCTCCAGAAGCTCTTCAGGGCCCACCTCATCACCCCACATCTTTCCGGGGCACAAGGCGGTTGGGCTCGATGATCTTAAAGGTCTTTTCCAACCTAAACGATTCTACGATTCTAAGGTGATGTCGGTGACCCCATCACTGTTTTTTTGCTGTGATTTCATGCAGTCCTGACCCATCCGAGAGGGAGAGGGCGATGCCAAAGCAAAGAGTCTCACGTTCAAATCAGAGCTGAGCTGCTGCCGTGGGGGATTCCCAGCAGAGACCATGCTTGGGTTCACCAAGCCACTTCCAAGGATTTTGTTTGTGAAGTGCCTCGGTTAAGTCAGCAGAGGCTCTGCAGCGCACAGCCATTTGCAGGAGGTGTTTGGGAGAAAGAATATGAATTGTGTGCTCTACGTTTCTGAAAAAAGCCTGTGCAGACCCAAGGATATCTTTGACAAAAGATGGCACAGCAGAAATATTTCAAAGAGGAAATCTGGATCATTACATACAGTGTTATTCGCCTAGTCCAAGTGTTAGCAGGATTTATGGTCAGATTATGCCTTCAACTATTGCTACCACAACTGCTAGTTCTACCCAGTCATTGAATACTTGTTTTTTGGAAGAGCTAAAAGACCCTTTCATAGTAAATAAACATAAGTATCCTCATTTTACTATCGGAGAAACAGAGACAGAAAGCAAAGACTTTAGATCTTCCCAAGATCCCAGTCTGTGAATTGTCCGTACTGGAAAACCACGATGCTCAGAAAAAAAAAGATACGGGATCTAAGAAAGCTTCAACTGTTTTATAGAAAAATTTACGCACATCAAAACATTTCATCCCAGGCCACTGCCACTGCAGGTAGCTGCTAATTAAAATCTGGTGTGCTATGGCTACCGTCTTTAAAACTCTGGCCAGCATATGTTTTATTTCTCTTCATTTTTTGTTTTTAGCTTCTGAGCTTGTCTGATGATATTTTCAAAATTCAGTTTTATGTTTAAAGATTGAGTTTAATAAGCTTGTACAATATATAAAGAGATTATAATTTATTATTTAAAAAGTTTCCTGACAAGATGTCTACAAGAAACATGACCCAAACCACACCGCCTTGTAATAATACCTCTTAAAAATTCCTGACCTCCCACTAAACACTCCTGCAGACTTCCCTGCTTCAGTCCTCACTGAATATCTCATATATGTCCCCTATAACATTACACAGGAGGAAATGAAATGGGAAAGTCATCAGCTCAGACAGACAAACGACGGCAATTATCTCGCACTGTGTTATTTTCTCTTAGTATTGACAAAATGCACTTTTTCTGACAGTGAGGGGCTGGAGGCTCACGCAAAGAGTTTTGGGTCCCCTGCGACATTTGGTGCATCTTCCTTCTTAAAAATGGGCTGTTAAGAGTATGGTGCAATGGAAGAGGAGAGATGACACAGGCTGCTCCGATCTGTACGGGGTGCAGTGAGTACAGGCGTGAGAAGTACAGGCGTGAGAAGTACAGCCGTAAGAAGTCCAGCCATGAGAGGTCCAGCCATGAGAGGTCCAGGTGTGAGGGGTCCAGACATGAGAAGTACGGGCATAAACATGAGGAGCACAGTCCCTCTGCAGTCAGCCCCGGCTTACAGGGGTTTGGTGCTCGCATACCCACACCCAGGCTCAACCCAAGGGTGATGCTGCCTCAGCCTGCACCCAAGCAGGATTTCTCAGGGGCTCCTCCGCTCCCTGACCCTGCTCCTGCACATCGTGTTCACCGCGACAGAGGTTTTTCCCACCGGCGAGTGCTACTCCAGGCTGAGGGTTGTGTCTCCTCTCCCAATGGTTTCCGTGTGCCCGATGCTGCCTCCCTCCCCGTGTGAAATGGCCGTCTCCCTTCCCCGCATTACACCACCTTGAGGGAGTTTACTTGCGGTATGAATCACCGTAACTGCTGAGCCTTGTCTTCAGGTCCGACTGCAAATCCCTGCCGGGCGAGCCGGAGCTGTGGGCCACCACCGCCTTTTTGGCATCGCCACTGTCCCCGTGTCCCTGCAGCTGCAGGTGACGACCCGGTTGGGCACGGGGTTAGTATTGTATTGACGCAGCGATTTGCTAATTTGCGCGTTGTGTCAGTATGGATGTCATATTTGCTAAAAAAGTCTTGCTTTTCTAGCTGGAGAAGAGCTTTTTAAATTTTTTTTTATTTGTTTTTTATTCCTTGCGATAGGGGTTTGTAACTTTAGGAGCATTACTGTAAGAGAGCTTTTGTGTGAGCTCGGTCCACAGCATGCCAGCAACTATTCACAATCACTAATAGGTAAAACTACTCCAGGATTTTAAAGCTTTTAACAAGACCTTGTCTAGACTGGTATTTAGTGGCAATACAATTAAATCATACTGCAAAAGAAAAAAAGAAAGAGATTAAATTCTTTTAATTACCTTTTGAAGTCACTTCTCCCCTGTAGAGGTCAGATCTTGATCTGATTTAAATCGGTGCACATCAGGTGTTACTCCACTGACGTAGCAGCAGTGTAAAGGTTAAAGGGATCACGGTGTCCAACTATAAGCCTAGCTAAAGCCTGGTCTATAGTACAGCTGCTTTTGCAATAAATTAAGGGGTTTTCTTTTTATTTATTTTTTTTTTCTCCTACAGCCTTTGCCAAAGGAGTACTACAGCACGCGGTGGTGACTCAGGACCTCATGTGAAATGCCCGGGATGCAGACACGAGGCATAAACCTTCCTGGGATGCATGGATGCGTTTTCCTTGCCTGCTCCCCATGGGCATCTCCTCGCCCTCACGTGCCACCCTGCCCTGCAGACCCACAGCGTGGAGCGAAGGCCAGCAACAGCTTTGCTGAAGGCAGATGCCAACGGGCTCCCACCAATGACTGAGAGGAGGCATTTGTGGCCGTTCAATCTGGCACCGACCTAGGGACCATTTCACCTCTGAAACGGGCTCATGATCCCCGGCCCAGAGTGGGAGAGGGCCGGACCGTATGTATTTCTCCCATATCGTCCCATTTATCATTTCCCCGTTATGCTGGGGCGGATGGCTCGATGGCGTTGTTTTGCTCCTTGGGCTTTTGCAGCGCTCCACATCAGAAGCATCTCCGATGCCTGATACTCTTTCCCTAGATAATTAAATCTTCATTTGTTGCTTCCTTGCAACTCCAGATTTTAAAACTATACATTTTTTTTTCTGTTAGGTTAGGATCGCTTCCAACTTCCAATCCCCAATTTAGATTACATGCTCAGAAACTAACTCCAAACATTTACTGCGTTTGAAGGTCACAGTGCTATTGATTGATTTCCAGTTATAATGTATGTTGTCCTAACATGAGTTAAAAACATTCTGGGCTAAATCCAAAAATGCTGGGATCAAAGCATCTGGACTTGTTGCTTTCATGTTTGGCACATAAAGGGGCTGGCAGTCACCAATGTGGTCTTGGCTGGGCTATAGTTGTTTTCATTCTCTGATGTGAAACAGTTGGGAATCATAGACCCTCCAACAGTTATAGTGGACTAAATAAAAATTGGCTTAATAACCTGCCAAGCATTTGAAAGTGCCAGTCTCCACAGTTTTTCACAACTTATTGGCTATGGCATGTTTTTCTTTTCATTTCTCTTGTGTGTGTTTTTTTTTTTTCTTCCTCTCTTTTTTTTTTTTGAAAGAAAGAATTTTCTATAAAATTGGACTTTTTCAGTGGAGTATTTGAAATAGGTAAACTCATCTCATCAGACTCAATTTATCATCTTTGATCTGACTTCACTCATTCCTTTGGCTGCTTCATCTGATTTTTTAATTTTTGAAAAAAAAAAAATTATAAAAACATTTTCCCTATCTAACTTATCACATAAGAAAATAAACAAAGGCTGATTTCTTGGCTCGCCCGCCTTAAAGATATCCCAGCACTGCATCTGCACATCAGCTTTTCACTTTCAAATTCACTTTAAACAGATTATTCCTAAAGTTTTTTTATTAGTCTCCCTAAAAGTCTTCTATTTATATTTGCTGTTTATAAAATAGCATCCAGAGGCCATTGTGCAATGCGCTGCACATAGTCAAAAGCCATCAAGCTCTCAAGACAAACAATGGAAACACTTTACAGATGGGAGCTGTTTTACAGATGGCGTACAGGGGCAGGAGAGACACGAAGGGGTTGGAGAGAGGAAGAAATATGGATGTTGGCCATGGTTGCGAAAGAAGCCAGTGGCAGAGCCAGGCACTTAACCCACGTTCCCATCCAATTGCTTAGCTATTAATTAATTTTCCTCTCTCATCCTTTTAGAAGACACATTATAATTTTTACCCCCTTCTCTCATGTTTCTAAAAAAATAGAGCGCTGGCGATTGAAAAATCTAATTCTTCATGCACGTCACGTGTTTTTCAGTCACTTCGGCTAATTTCAAGGAACTTTGCATTGGCTTTGGGAGTGATGCTTTGGAGCAGACATGGGGGCTGCCCGTGGTGAGGGCACCCTGGGGCAGTACCAGCAAGGTCAATGCCTCCAAAGTAAAAGAGCTGCTCCCGTTATTTCCAGCCGGGCAATGGCATCTCGTTGCACATTAGGTTGAGGTTTACGCTCAGATAAGTTCTAGTGTAGCCTATCGGTCAGAGAGAGCAATGCTGCTCCTCTCGCTTCCCACTCTTGACAGCTAATCCACAGAAAAAGTGAATTTATTGTGGCCCCATCAGTGGTTTGGCCTTGCACTAGACCTCAGCCTTCAAGATTGATGCGATAAATGTTCTTTGCTCCATCCCTGCGTGGCTTTCAGCAAACATCTCCCAAGGGACCGTGCGCTGCAAAATCCTTTTCAGCTGCCCAAGCCGAGCCGAGATTCCTTGAATTCATGCAACCGATATCACAGGGAAAAACAGGAGGAGAAAAAGGACCGTATGGTCCTTAGCCTCTGAATGAGAAGCAGGGTCTTCCCTGACTGATTTTTAAGCAGCTCATTTTCAACATCTCCATGAAGCTTCCAGGGACAGTAAGGCTTGGATTGAAGAGAAACTGAAAACTAAAACTAATGTTTTAGAGACAGTCAGGACGTGAGGGATGAAGTGTTTAAGTAAAGAGATTGTTTCAGTTCTGGCACCTTTGGCAGGGCTAAATGTCTCCTTAGGACTTGTAATAATGAAAAAATGGATCTACCACTAAGAAAACCAATGCTCAGCATAAAAAACATATTTACCATTAATATGTAGTCTAGAGACATCTAAAAGTAAGATTAATTTATAGTAAAATGAATATAAATTTGGCCTGCTAAAGGATTTTGAGGACTTTTTTGTGTTCAGGTGAAACATTATCAATTGGTGCTGTGTGTGGCTGTATTTATACAGTTTGCTTTTCACATTGCCATTAGAAAAACCCGTGCACATTCTTTCCATGTAAAATAATTTTGTAAAATAACTTAGTCCAACAGTTACACCTAGTCTGAGTATCAAAGATTTTTTTTATTTTTAATGTTTTGATTATAAATGAGTAAATGAGCATATGTGCAATTATATTTTGGGTGCAATAGCTTCAGCTGCCACATTTTGGCATTTTATTTTATTAGCTAAAAGCTCACATATGGTTTCCATGTTTCCAATCTGGCTTTAAGGATGCAATGGCTGAATTAAGCAATGTTTCTCCTCACTCCAATTCCCTTAGATATACTTAAAAAGTCCATTCAGATTATAAAAAAAGTAAATTAAGGTTTATAATATTCAGAAGGTGGCCCATGGTAGTGACTAATACAGTGCTATCTTGTAAGTGCCCTTGCACCCTGCAGAAACTGTTAAAAGCCATGTTTCATAGTTTAAAATATTAAATCACTTCTATGATCCTGTGGGGCAGAGTCATGCCTGAATGCCAACATATTTCTTTAATGAACAACGATGCCGTTATATCAGCGCGGGAGCCGCCAGATAACGGGTCACCCCGCATGGCCACTGGGATTTGCAGGTCCTCCAGCACCTCCCAACGTTGGACCAGGGGGATTTGGGGAGGAATTTGAGAGCCCCCCGTTCAACGCGATCTGACAAAGCCTAGAAAAATGACCTGAGGGAAGGAGCTCAGGGCCATTTGATGCGTAGCCATGAGGGTGATCAACACAAGCTGAGCAATGGATGGGGCCAAGGTCTGAAAGAGGGGCACAGCTCCAAGAAGGGCATCACTGGGGAGAAACGAGTGTGCTGCAGCCTCAGAAACAGCCGCACTCGGGAGAGCAATGGGACTGAAGTACTTTTTTATATATATATATACATATATATATATATACACAGGCATATATGTAAGCTTGAGGAGAACTGGAAAGGTGCTTGTTTTCACATGGGAGACGTGCTAGCTACCTCCCAACGCACAAAGTGTGGTTATGAAAAGGGCAGTGAACAACTCTCTATCCTGTGGGGAAAGAAATTGCCTGTGTTTGCAGCAGAGGTGGTGTGCTTGAATGTTAGGCAAAGCTTCCCAACTGCAAAGGTCATGAAGCACTTTTAATGAAAAGAATGAAGTTAGCGAGTCCCTTAAGAAGAGGTTTTCAATAACTGCGCAGGCAAACACATGTCAGGGATGGTCTTGGCATCAGTGCAGCAGCTTGACTATGTGACCTTCCAAGGTCCCAGCCAACCCCACATTTCTGTGAGCTCATGAAAACACAACTAGCGTGTCTGGAAGCACAGAAGCATGGGACTTCTCTACTGCATTGATGCAGATTCAGGATATCCCTCTTTTATATCCCTCTTCTCCAGGCTACCAACCTAACCAACAAGCAAACTCCCATGGTCCCTTTTCTGGCCTTCCTAATTTACTTTGGTCCACACATTTCTGCTGAAGTGGAACAGGTTCAACATGAGGTGACACGTATGCCCTCCCACTAAGCATCCGTGTTCACTGCTGACAGTGTGTGTGACATTAGGGGCTTTTTCAGAGCCACCTTCTGAGCATGGCCGCTCTGTTTGAGGTTGACGTGATGTGTTCAGAGACCGAAGCACCTGTGATCCGATCTGTATCACATCTTACAGACATAAGAAAAAAATGGGTAGGCAGATACTGAGCCCAAACCTCTACCAGTTATCATTGTTGGGGGGAAACTGGTCTCCACTTACACTACTTACCTGAGTTTTTATTGGCCAGTAAGCAATCTGCCTGGGTAAAGACCAAAGGATCAGAAATACAGACTTGATTCTCCAGATCTCCAGGTTTCTATCTAAATCCATCCTAATCCAGCAAAACATGCAAGTTTGAACATAAACCATATCCATAGGTACACTTAAGTATGGGATTAAACAGTTTGCTGAATAGGGTCCCTATGTTACTAAGGCATTGGCTGCTAGTCTTGGCTCTTTTTTCAGCTGAATTGAGATGGGAAAAGGTTTCCACTCTGGGATGAAGCCAAGGTTTTTTTCTCTCCCTTTCTCTCTCCTTTTTTTTTTTCTTCTTTTTTTTTCCGCCTCCAATAGAGCAAGATAGATGCCTGACAACTGTTTCTATCTTGCTAATATCCTGGAATTTAGGTCTTTGGATGTGGCACATCCAAGACCAAATCTCTGCTCAGATGCCTTCAGCTGAGGGTTGTAATCCCAGTTCTCGCACATGTGAGCTATCCTGACCACTGAGCTATTTAAACCAGCAGCATTCTTGTGATTTGGGTAAATCACAGACTAAGAAGTGGAGAGAGTGGAAGGTACGGTCTAAGTTCATCTGATCCTCCACAGAGCTTTGGTGTTGACAAATGATTTTCTAAAATTTTATTTTAGTTGAAGCGTCCTAACCAACTCTAAACATTGAACTGATATTTTAAAGGATGGCCACTATTTTTTTCAGTTCTTTGGAGATATCAAACTCCCATAACTTTGCTTGGAGTCATGGAGCAGAAGGTGACCTCAGCTTTTCTGAAAATCAGCTTTACATATCATGTTTGCGAACAGAATTACTCTCTGTGATCACTTTTAAAAATATAGACCTTGGAATTCTTCCCTTCTTAGTACTGGTGAAATGAAATAATCAAAACATTGAGAGTTTGGAGAACAAGTGAATATTGTGTTGAAAATTCCACACAGTGCCTGGACTGGTCCACACGGACACGCAATCTGCAAGATCAAGAGATGCTTCAGCCCTTCTGCTGACACTTGAAAAAACCATTACAAGGCTTAAGGAGGAAAACAAAGTAATGGAAACATCCGCTTAAAAGGAACGTTTCCAATCACTGGTACTCCATTCATTACAGGCCTGAGTGGTTCCAGAGACAACAGAAAACTATGCATTGTTGCGATGCCAAGAACAAGAGCAGCAATACGGATGTTGTGTTGCTTTTCACTCATGACAATCTGAACGTTTTCATGCCCCTCCCATCTTGCCCGGCTGTGTTCATCAGCCAGGAGGTTACCGCCATTGTCTCCCTCGTGACCAAACGGGGGGCGGTGGTGGCGTTTCAGGGCCCTTCCAGACAGACGCAGGTTGGGCTGGGGTGCTGGCACCTGATCTGCATCTGCTTGCGCAGTCCCAAGAGCAACATAAGGCATTCGCTCAAGAGCAGGCAGACATTGGGCAGGATTTCTGCCTAATGCATTGTCAAGCTAAAAAGCTTTTATGGGAGGTAAAGTTTTTTATGGGAGGTAAAAACACAGCAGTCATTTAATTAACAATACCTCAAAGTCTTTAGAGAACCACATGGCTGAAGTTTTCCCAGGCCCACTGTGATAACCTTGTTAAAATTTGGACAACATTATTTAATCTTTGCTCTGTAAGCCAGACTTCTGCTATTTCCCCAGCGTCACTGCAGCGTGGCAGTTGCCTACATTACAGCACGGACTCTCCAGCATGGTGAATATTTGAAAATGTCACCATATGTTACAGGTATCTCAAGAGCACTTTGAAAAACTTCATCTCAAGGCCCAGGAAGACACACACAATAATATAGCGCTGTGGTCTTCTTCAGAAAGTGAAGCAGCAGCCCTTCATCAGAGCTTGCTTCCAACCCGTGTCTAACAGAGGGGAGGGTGCAGCATTTCTGATTAGTACCCAAGGGACTTCTGCTCAACATACTCACTGCTTCACCAGGTAAGGCAGAAATAACCCTACATTGTCCAATATCACCTGCATTGAGGTCAACAGGCCAATGGACCATAACCAGGAGTAGGACATCAGCCGCCACAGCCCAGTGTCAAGCCCATCGCAGTCTACTGGAGTCGTCGAATTCTGTTGAGTTTTAATCTAGCCAGAATGGGTTAAGAAATGGGTATGTGTGGTGAAATTGTGCAACTTGTATTGTTTTGGCACTACATATATTCTAAACTAATGATCTTGGCTGAGATAGGTGCTTTTTTGATTTTTCCTTTTTGGCCTCTTGTAACATAAGCTTACCCAAAAATTTATGGAAAGAATACATATCCGCTTTATGCCAATCAGTGAAGATTAGTATTTGCAAAGAGTATTTTTGTCATGCTATTTTGTGTCTTGATGCAGTTTTCTAGATCTCTTAACTGTAAAAATAAACAAACATCCATACATCTGGGAGCAGATTTCCAAGCGGAGCTTAGCGCCAGCTTTTTTTCCTCTTCTGAGTGCTCAGCACCCACGATGGGGCCAGATTTTAAAGCCAGTTCAGCTAAACCAGGGCCAGGTTTCCACAGAAACATGGAGATCTGGAGGCTCCCATCGTGACAAATATGCGCAGATTCATCGTTTAACTCATCCTCCCACCCAGGAATGATAAAATGACATAGTAATATAGCAGTAATAACATCAGCTATTGATAACAACAGCAGTGACCCTATGACGGACGCGTAAACAGCTGGGAGGAATGTTGGCTGCAGAGGGCGATTGCTCAAGTCCCCAGTGAAGACCTGAGTGTTTGCTTATGTTCTTGCTTGGCAAGATACAGCACTATCAAGATACTATTTAGTGTTTGAGTAAGAGTACCATTTCTGACATGCCACTGATTCCTTGAAACATAAGAAAGCCATCGGGAAGAGAGATATGCCGTTGGTAACTGCTCTTCCTTGCCGATTTACTGGGCCTAACCATGATTTATGAAGTGCGGCGCTGGACAGGAAGCTGCCAGTTGAGGCTGTATATAGCATGTCAGCTGCAGAATTTAGGGATGACCTATGTCCCGCAGGGAAATGGCTCTGCACTGGACGGAAGAGGATCTGAGCAGGTGTTTTCCATCTCCAGCTTCTATGGCGAATTGAGTCTTTCAGTTTGACCACTGCCAAGTGCACATTTAATTGGATAGGAGAGATAGTTGGGTGAGCAAAACGGGGAAGTCCTGCCCTTAGTCGTACAAATAGCCTGATGAATTTCTTTCTGCTACGGTCCCTCCTGTTTTGCGTTTCCTTTCCACAAACATTTGAGTGAACTGAATTAATGGAAAAGCAATTCTGTGGTCTCATGCAAAAGAGTTACTGGAAATCATTTTTGCACATACAAATACTTGTGCTGGTAATCAGGGGACAATAATGTCATGTGCCAGATAAGCCGCACAGTCAGATGTTGGGTATCTGATCGACACCTGAATACCAAATGCAGGAGTAGCGAATGGTCACACCAAAAAAAGATTTGTTGAGAAATTAGTGAGAAAAAAAATAATGTTATGGAATAACAATTACATAGATCATCTACCTTGTAAGAAATTATATAGCACGTTGGGAACAACATTCATTGTGTGTGACTGCTTTGCATGCCACGTCTTTTTCAGAAGACTTTTTTTCCAGCATTATAAAAAAGAAAAAACAAACCCACACTTATTTGCTCACTGTTTGTAACACTCTGCAACTTTAAAAATTCTTCCTCCCCAGTGCAAACATACTTCCTCAGAGAGGCAGCAGCAGAGCCCCACTAAGATGCTTAAGAGGAGGTCAAGAGAAAAGCCATTTACCAGGGGAATCTCTCTCACTCCTTAATACATTTTTATTACTACCTATGCACATGGTGTTCTCTCAGAGGCTAGATGAATAAATATACCTCTTTTGAGCAAACATTTTTAATGCTGTTTGAACACGGGGGAAGAACAGTTTCAGCTTAAAAATGATACTAGCACCATGTTTACATTTTTTTTCCCAAGCTGCAGTTAAAATGAAAATATCCAGACAGACATTCAGCATGAGGCTCGGGAAAGCATGTTTCTTTTGGCCACTTCCACTACAGAATTTCACCTAAAAATGAAATACAAAAGATTGGGGGTGGGGGGGAAAATACAAAAGAAAGATTTGTTTGTAGATGAATTACTCTGTGCAAATCCATCCAAAAACATCAATGTAATTGTTCATTAATAATAGACTTGGAAGATACTTAGAAATGTTTCTCTTCCTTTGAACTTTCTGAAGGCAAGCAGAGTCCTCGAGCTGGCGATGTGCGTAGTCTTCACTTGGAGTGAAGGGGTGCCCTTTGCCTCCTCCTCCACCACCCGAAGCCCAGCAGATAAGGCTCTGGCCCGTTTTGGGGTACTCTGGGCTCAGCCCTTGGTGCCAGATCTGCCCCTGGGCGAGGAGTTTTCTCCCTCTTTTTCACCTCTTCACATCCAGATTTTAAATTCCTGAGGTCAGGGAGCAGCTCTTATTTTATAAGATGATGGAGGCATGAGCTGGACCTCTGGACGCTGTCTCAGCAGCGTTAGTAATGCTGATTTCAAGAGGACTCCTCACATACTAAAAGTTAAGCAGCGCTTAAGGGCTTTCCTGGCCGGGGACCGGAGGAGGGTAATTAGCCCCTGTAAGGATCCCCGTCCACCGAGCTGCGAGAAACTTCAAATCCCACTGACTTCACTGGCACTTCAGGGCACTCAGCACCTTCCAAGATTAATTCCTCAAGCAGGGAGAGGTCTAGAAACACATATATTAGAGCACTTTACATCTTCAGCTGCAGTAGGGCTCTTTCTGGTGAGCTTGACAAAGGACAGATTATATATTACGCCGTGCCATAAACTCCAGCGATCTAAGAATTCAGAAAATACCCCGTTCTATTACTCTCCTTGCTTTGACATGAAATATTAAACACCGCTTACCAAAGTAACGTTATTGAACACAGATGTCCGCTATCACATTCAAATTGTTCAAGTCAATCTAGGTTTATATATTTTCTTTACTTAAGCGTTTGTATAAACCCAAGTGTGCCCTGACAGTAATGATTTCACAGTATACTATACTCAATTAAGGAGACAAATATGCATTTACATTTTTACTGAACTTGCTTCACACACACACAAGCTCCAGCTCCAACTTATTTTTGACATTTGGTGGAAAATAAAGGAATAGAAAGGGTGCCACCTACTGAGTCACTCAGACATTTTTGGAGGCCAAAAAATCGTGCAAATTACCAATATGCTCGTTCCAGCTAAAAATAAACAAACGTTAAAGCTATATTTATAAGCCTGTGGCAAGATAGCCATAGATAGTGTTTTCCTTGTCAAATTACTCGGTGACTGGAGCACTTACCAGGGTGTAGGAGACGCCAGCTCCAGCTCCCTCTTGTATCTCAGCAGGTTTGAATCCACCTATTCCTCTGGAAAACCCAAGCAAAATGAATCAGTCTCTGTCATCGCAGTCCGTGAATATCTTTTGCAAGCAATGGATGTGACACTCAATACAGGAGAATCTAGAAGTGTTGCACCATCAACGCGAACAGTTCCTCGGGACCCATGTCATTTAGCCATCTGTCACTAATGGGGAATGTACGCTGTCAAATAGCTCGCACATAAACTGTATCAAGCAGATGAGATTTAAGCAGATGATACCTAAATTTAAAAACCCACTGAAAAGGTGTATCAAGGCTCAAGAATGAAGACAGGCTCTCAGTACAACTTCAAAATCCAATGTCCCTTTTTGACATCCATCAAGATACAGCCCTATATGTAAGATCCGGCTGTGTGAGGCAGGTATATTGAAAGTGTTGTGCTAGTGCTGCAGTTTCCTCACTTGGGGAGGATACGCTATCAAAATAAACTTCAATGTTGCCTTGATATCAGGCAGAGAAGCTGCCATTCATGGTTTTTCTTTAGTTGCAAAGGTACACAGCCTGGTCAGCCTTGACTTCCACAAGGGGAAGTCTACCGTGCCTATCGAGAGCTCTGTAACTACACCTTGAAGCAGGAGGCTCACTTCTCTGATAAATCATGAGTTTGTACGTGGTCTGAACTGTGTGATGCTGGTCTGAAGCTGGTGATGAAGCAACCCCTTCGGAGGGATGGGGCAAATACAAGAAATCCCTCCTAACTGGCACCAATGCAGCTCTCCTCCATTCCCTTTTGCAGCCTCTGTACTGAAAAGCTGGGCTGTGCCATGAATAGTTTGTGGCTTAACTTTCTTCCACAAAAGATGAGATACTCATGTTGATTTTCTTTGAAAAAGTTGTAGTCATGACTGATAAAGCCACAGCTTTTTATTCTTCCTGATTGCATACAGAGCAGGGAGGAGATGCTACGTGATGTCAGGTGTGCCCCGTGTCAGGGGAATGGCATGAAAAGCACAAGTCTGAGATTTTTTCGTCTCTAATGAAGCGGGTCAGCTCTGGGTCTGACAAAGGATAGATTAAAAAAGAAGAATCACAAGGCTGGGCAAACAAATAACGACAAATAAGACTTTCAATACTATGGTAAGGAGGCACTGCAATAGGCTATTTTTCATTTATGGACCGCCTTCTCTTCCCTAGTGCTGGTTCCCAAAGGATCCCAAGTTTGTGCCCAACACACCCATTAATCCCTCCCTGCTGAGGGCAAGCTTAGCTCCACTGAGTCCTCACCAGACCTGCAGATGCAGCTTTATCTTGGTCTTTGCAGACGCAGACAGACGAGAGGTTTTCACTGGTATCATGTGTATTTAATGTTTGCCAAAATTTCTTCTGTCAGGGCCTGGTGTAGCAATAACATACTTGGGAAAATAATTGTGAAACATTAACAAGTCCTTATTGTTAACAGGTGTTTCTGGCAGAGATTCCTTCAGGGCAACTTGGACAACGCACCACAGTTGAGTTGGTAATGGCATTTTTCCCAGAGGGACCTTCAAAGTCTCTTGTGTGGTGCTTTGTATTCCTGGCAGCAGAGTCAGGAAGAAACCCAGTTTTCAACATCCTCCTTCATGCCTACTCAAAATAAAACATTCATTTATCGGCCGTAATGTTTTTCACATCTCCCATGACTTGGCACATGCTTATCACGTGATAGCTGCAGCGCAGGGCACTGAAGCACCATTTATGTACTCAAGATAACAGGCGCTGTGGATTCGTCCCTTTTTCAATTCCTGAAGTGTTCAGGGGCTGTTTTCTGCTTGCACAAGCACTCACTGAGATATGCATTAAAATGGCTTTTTACTGCTGCCATGTTTAGGTGAAATCATTCTGTCCCAAACCCTTACGGACCTTTCTTGATTTTTCCCAGGGGAGGCAGCCCTGGCTCTCTAGAGGACCCTGTGCGGTAGTCGGAGTGGCTGCAGCCCTGGGAGTAACGCTGGTTTTTTTATATATTAAAAAAAAAAGAAAAAAGTAAGCTAAGGCTTTTTTTTTGGAGCTAGAAATCAGAAATAAGAGAAAATTCACTGCAAATTCATGAGGACGCTATACTTAGTTTTTTTAGGGTAAAAAACTGCACTTAAAGGGCTCAATGCACTGCCCCAAGTCATGGACTACTGAATTAATCCTTCCCAAGGGAAGGAAAACTCCAGCTACCACTCCACAGCAAAATGGTTTGCAACAAGAAACCAAAAACGAAAACAACCCCCACCAACACTCTTTTCAAAGATGTAAAGATTTTCCAGGCGCTTGACATCCACCTTAACTTTTTAAGTAATATATCTTGGAGGGAGGATTCCCGTTGGATCAGAGGGGAGACTTTGCTACAACAATAGCTACGCTGGCAAACCGTCTCTTTTCAACACATTCTTGAGTTTGCATTTTAAGTGGTTTTTGCCACATTGGCAGCCAAAAATAACTATTTTCTGATCAAATTCACTAGTTCTTGTAAAAAATTTTAACATGCTAAATACGACTGTGAACAGTTCTAATAGTCCTTCAAGGTGTCTGTTCAAACTTCTTGCTTTTGAGAGGGTGGAGAAGGGCTCCACAAAAGGCTTGAGCAGAGCGATGCCCTGGCCAGAGCAGTTCGTTGTGAGGCTGCTCCTGCAGCACTCCCATCCCTCATTACCCAGGAATATGGCCCATATTTAATGGGATGCTATTACGCTTGCTATTCTGTACTTCATATATACCCTTAAGGTTAAAGTAATAATTAAGAGCAGCCTTCTCATGTGCCTAGTAGCGCAAGGCCAAGATCCACAACGGCTACCACAACATAAATGTCAAATAGAAAAGGGAAAAAAGCAAACAGACAGGCAGGAATTACCCCCACAGCCTCTGCTCGCACCGATCTTATTCTTTGCTGATGACATACAGCAAGGAATCCTAGTGTGTATCTTACAGGACATATAAATCATTTAAAACTGGATTCCGGGTTGAAAAAAACCTCCAGCTGTGAAAACCAGAGAATTTTCATTAAGTCACTTTGTAAGTAATTTATAGCACACTAAGACTTACAAAATAACAAAGAAATGACAGGCCAGTTTCTTGGTAATGAGAGCTGGAACAACAGGGCAGAATCAGTGGGAACATGGAGCATTTCCACCCCAAATACGGCTCCACTTAACCAGGCAACGTGCGCTGGGTTAACTCTGGTGCTCCCACGCTGGAAAGCCTCCACGCCATCTTCAAAGCAGGGGACAGAGATGAGACAACCCTTGAATTTCAGAATAGGTTTCCTTCATGTTTCTGGATGAACTAAGAAGGACTTGTAGGTAGAACGAAAACATCGATGCGAAGTACAGAAACTTCTGCAAATTGGAAAGCTGTAAATTTTGTATTACTTTTGGTAAGAGGTCTGCACAAGCACTAAGGCCACCTGAGCAGAGATGGATCTCAGTTGCTGTGGACAAACATGATGGTCTCGGGGCAGGACCATCATCTTGCTACGTTTGTGCAGTCTTTGCTCAGATGGGCCATGGTCTATGACTGATGCTAGTAGGTCGTACTTTACTCTATTAATTAATTAGCAAAGACTTTACCTCTGAGGAGCAGCAAGCCTCTTTGACCTCTTACACCAAGAAATCACAGACCTTAATATAATTAATCAGTTTAATTATCATTAGGCTCTTGGAGTCACTAGAGGGAGATGTGAGCACATACCGTAAGCCAAGATGTTACATTTGGACTGGAAAAAACACCCAGTAGATGATGGCATGAAGCATTTTAAACATTAACTATAATATCTACACCACATGCAGCTTCTCAAGATGTTTTGCTGTCATCAGCTTACTAAAAGATAAAGATTTATTGGGCTATTACTGAAAAGGAAGCTAGATACTGCCAAATGGCATGGACAGTTAGATGACTAGTTGCTGACATCTTTATTCATATATAAAACAACACAACTGAGTTGTATTTTTTTTTTAGCTACTATGCTTGAAGGAATCAACAAAGCAGTGCCTTATCATACAGAACTTTTAAGTCATTTTTAAATCATTCATGGGCTTTGGACAGTTTTTTTTTACTGTGTGCATACAGAATACTCTATTAGCACCCTGTGAACTTTTAGTGCTGACTAAAATAAGAGATAAGCAGTGCTGGCTACAGATCAGTTTAACAGTGTCTGAAGATGCTGAGGGGACCATACCATGGAGCAGTGCTTCCCGGATCACAGTCACAAGATCACTCCTATTCCAGTGCCATATATCTGTTGTAGGCATACATGAACATTTCAAGTGCTGCAGAGACATGGCTTTTTTACAGGTTTATGCTAACTCTGCATAGGTTGAGAATATTATGGTTTAATATTCCCATGTCTACTTTTTGATCAGCTCTTGATAGCAATCATTGGGACTGAAAGGTTAGTGCAATAACATCGACAATTTCTTTGAATAGTTTAAATATTGCTTCTAATAAAGAAATTATCGAATAAGTTGCAATGATTATAGAACTATCTTTATAACATATGCTAAAAAGATGAAAAACCAAATGAACTCAATTATTCTATTCCTTGTTGAAAACTGTATGAAAAGCGAAGATGATCAGAGGGCTGGAGCACCTCTCCTATGAAGACAGGCTGAGAGAGTTGGGGTTGTTCAGCCTGGGGAAGAGAAGGCTCCAGGGACACCTTATAGCAGCCTTCCAGTACCTAAAGGGGGCCTGCAAGAAAGCTGGAGAGGGACTTTTTGCAAGGGCAGGTAGTGATAGGACAAGGGGTAACGGCTTTAAACTGAAAGAGGGCAGATTTAGATGAGATATAAGGAAGAAGTTCTTCACTGTGAGGGTGGTGAGGCACTGGAACAGGTTGCCCAGAGAGGCTGTGGATGCCCCCTCCCTGGCAGTGTTCAAGGCCAGGTTGGATGGGGCTTTGAGCAAGCTGGTCTAGTGGAAGGTGTCCCTGCCCGTGGCAGGGGGGTTGGAACTGGGTGATCTTTAAGGTCCCTTCCAACCCAAACCATTCTATGATTCTATGAAATCACATACGACAAAATCTTGCAGTACTAGAGCTCAATTTAAAATGTTTGCTCTAAAATTTAAAAATAAGTCCAAGCCCGTAAAGCTGTTCTCCCAGAAGCTAGCTAGCCATATCTGTCCACTTTTTCTCTGACAGCTTGATATACTGTCTCCCCTTTGTTACACATTTTGAATTCAATTTAGCATGCTACTTCCAATTAACCAGCACACACTTATTGCGTTATTTGGCATTAAACAGGCACATGTGTTCCTTTAGCTCCTGCCAATGTGAGAAGACAATACCCTTAAGGTGAACCGGGCTATTTGTTCGGCGAGTATTAGGCTCTGGGAAGCGTCCAAGGCGGCTGATGGAAGCCCGCAGGTGTGCGGTTTCAAATGCCTTCAAAGTGCTTCATGCCCAAGTCTTCCAGAAAAGTTACACTTCATAACCATCCTCTTCCAGCAAGATTTATGCTGTGTTTTGAATACTTCTAATACTCTGGAGTCTGAGTGCCAGAAAGCTCTATTTATCAGGCTCGGTCACTGGACAAGTTGCTCTGGTCAGGGATCATATATAAACCCAGTTATGTATAGGCCATTATTTATTCTATACAAACTACTAAAAGCAGGTGTGATTTCAGTGTGTTTGCTCTGAATGTGAATTAGTTTAACAGAACAAAGTTTCATCCACAACATAAGCCTGTTGCTTCAAGACTATCAATAAAGAGAAAACAAGAACAAGTTTTGATGACATGTTTATATAAAAAAATCAGCATCCTTTCACTATGATACGTGTACAACAGAAAGTACAGTACAGTTTTGAGATACATCCCACATATTCTTTGAAGAGGGGTTACAAATTCACAAAGACATAATATTGCTATTCAAGTGCTTATTAAAAGCAATAAAAAGAACAGAATAACCAATTTATGCTCTACAAGTCTGAGATTCGGTGTTTACCGCTGGAAATTGCTTTACAGCGTGGTAGAATTTAAAGCTTCGACCCCGCAAAAGAATTACTGGGCACAGTCGCAGCTCATGCATGGAGCTGCTGCAGTCAGCCACAGGTCAACGTGCAGGAAGAGTCCTTCAAGAACTGGGGACGGAGAAGGTTTCTAGCCTAACTATAAAAAAAATTAACACAAGGACGGGAGGATCGAGGTTTCTTGGCCCACCAGTTCTCTTAAGGACTCTTCCTAAGCTTTTCTTTGCTCTGATAAGAAGCTAAACTCTAACAGAAATGTTATTTGTCACTGTTAGATCAACAGTATGAAGCCACGATGGCTCCAAAATGTGTCTTTGGCTCTTCTGGGAAGGACATAAAGGTATAATTTCCATGTTTGTCCCACTGGCAACTCCTGATGCTATGATGGTTATTACTTACACAAACAGAAATCTGCAGCCAATCAAAATAATATGGTTGGCAAGAAATCTGGGCAAACTTTAATAGCTATAGTTCTTCAACATAAAAAGGATAAAAGTAGAATAATAATTTTTGGCAGGGGAAGCAGAGAATTTTTAAAATTCTGATTGTTTTCCTATGAGGATAGTGTTATAAATACTGAAGTCTAACTTAAAACATGTTGTTCTGGTTTCATGAATTCACATTGAGTAAGATTCCGCTGGACCCATTGAGTTACACTCAACTCATTTCCACTCTTCTCAAACTGGAGTTATCTGGAACACGCAAAAAGGTAAGAGAGCGGGATTTGGCACAGAAACTGCATGGTCAAAATAATTTAAATGTCCTTCTGAAAGGAGTTATCTGTGCATGCAAGTGTGTTACAGTGGAATACACAGAGCGCTCTTTTCAAGAAAGCATAATTAACTTCAGCCTTCTGGGAAATGGAGAGCCAAGAAAGGCATTTACCAAGTGGAAGATGGACATAAATTTAAATATAAAACCCATTTTCACTGAAGTTTTCAGCAAGCTCCAGTGCTATGTGCAGGACAGTATCAGCCTGACAGTCTTTCACTGGAACCTGATGAAGCAAATAAGCAGAGTTGTATTATTTTAGTAGCAATTACACTCACTTGCTACAAAATTAATCTATGGAAAAGCTGATTTAGTTGTTTTTCCATTAAAAAAGTCCATGCTGACTAATAAAGACTATTTTGTAGGCACAGAATTAGGTAAATTTGTTAATCTGCAGTAAGGAGCAGCATCAAAACATATTAATGACACCACAAGCAAATAAACTTCCTTAATTAATAGCTAATGATGTAAAGTTTTAGCTCTTCTTCTAGAAAATGACATCCTGTAAACATTTCCCTGCCTTGTGAAAAAAGTGAAAACCTTCACAAATAGATAACCAAGAAAAGACATTCAAAACGACCCCATCAAAAGTAATCTTTTAATATTTTTGAAATGTTTAATTTTTTACCTTTGTATGATTGTACTTTGTTCTGGAACAAAGTCATGTTAAGCCCCAAATCAGAATGATCTGTTTAATGGCACTGAAGTGAACTTCTTTCCCCAAGGCAATAACGTAAAGAAGCTAAGAAGTATTTTGAAGGAGGAATGAATAAAAAAGACTATTGCATGTGAATGGTTTTGTATGAAGTGGCATTTTCGGACTGAAAAAAAAGTTTGCTGAAATATTTCCCAGGCAGATCTACCTGGGCCTCTAATTCATTGGCACAGGCTCAGTATCAGTCACTTAAAATATGTGTTTCATCATGTACCTAAAATTGTGACGTTCTTTAAAAACACTTAACACAAAAATCTTTTATTTCCTTTATACTACATATTTACAATTCTATTATCAAGGTACTGTGGAAAATGTAAACAAGTATACACAGGTGTAAATAATATGGCTTGAGAAAGGTTTCCCCTTTGATTAGCTGCTCTAATCACATATCAGTATACACAGATAAGAAAAAACCAGTACATTTTACAAACTGCTGTCAAATAGCAAAATGTAAGTTCTTGGGTTTTACGCATTAGCTGCTGAGTAACCACAGCAGTCATCGGGCATCTCTCCCTAAACCGAAATGTCCGATGTGCTGGAACTGGGCCAGTGAAGGGTCACCGAGGTAACTGGGGCTGGTAACAGTTGGGTCTGAGGGAGCAGGGTTTGCTCGGTCTTCAGAAGAGAAGACCAAGGGGAGGTATTACTGCTGTCTTCAACTACCCCATGGGGGCTGTAGATGAGATGAAGCCAAACACTTCTCAGAGATGCACACTGAAAGGATGAGAAGCAGCAGACCAAAGTTGGAACTTAGGAAATTCTCATTGGAAACTAGGGAAAAAAAAAATCGTGAGCATGAAATTTTCACTGGGACGGGGGCTCAAAGCGGTGGTGGGATCTCCATCCTTGGAGATATTCAGAACTCAACTGGATGAATCTCTGAGCAACCCCATTTAACTTTGAAGTTGACCAGGCTTTGAAGAGAAGCCTGGACCTCCAGAGGTCTCTTACAATTTAACTTACTCTATGATTCTACGAAAAATCTTGAATATAATGCGACGCTTGCATTACTATTGTAGTTTGGCTCTGTGGTAAATACATAATTAAGATCAAAATACGTCAATTGCTTAACTTGGATCGTTCTTCTCCAGCAGTTGCTAAGATTATATCTAATTGTCTCATATGAGATTTACCTTATCAGTTCCAGTTCAGTGAAATTGCCCCAAATTCACATAATTGTAGGATCAGACCCAGGCCATCGCATCTCCAAAAGAACATTTAAAATGTCACAGCTGGCAGTAAAGCCCTGCTGAGAGCCACACACTTCTGACTAGGTTTGGGACAACAACAGGTTTGTCACATTTACATTGAGTAAACTTTCCAGCGACATTCATAGAGCTCTAAAGAAGAAATGACAAGGGATCAGCATCAGCCCCTGTAATTTTCTGGCTGAAAGCACAGCTGGTTAATTAATTTTGACACATTCACAAATATCTTTACTGTGTTTAGGATGACTTTTGATACCTATGAAGTGATGAATAACAACAATAAGACTTCCATGAAGCTTGAAAAATACCTACCGAACCTGTATTGCTTCCAACAGATCACAGTTTGAATTAAAATCCCAGGTGAGGAAGTGGCGCTTGCTTTGTACCGGACAGTTAATGACTGCAGATGTGTTTAAGACCTGAGGTGAACCATGGGGGTAAAACTATTACTTCACCTACTCATTATCCAACCGCAACAACAAACAACATCTTTAAAAATCATGTTAGCATCAATTATCGTCACTTTGTCTCTTCTAAGACAAAAATCTTCTCTTGCAGAGTTGCAATTTGTTACGGTGTGTGAATGGTAGTGTGAACGCAAGACCTGGAACTGCCTGTACTACCATCCCTACTGAGCCCGTGGTTCTGATGCCCTTTAATAAGTGCACTTTTGATCTAGTCAGGCTCAAGAGGTTACTTCATAGATTTTGTAACTCCTAACCTAAAGAGAGGTATAAAGAGGCACTTTGAAATCTTTTAGTCTGGTTACCTCAGAATATTAAAAGAGAGAACATTATTTCTTTATAATGACATAGTCCTATATTAAAGAACAACCTGTCTAAACAGACAAAATAGCACCAAAATGTCTTTGTTCTATTAAGTGACCAATAGCAGCTGTTGAATGGTATCAGGACTTTTTAAAGCTGACTTAATCAAACTATTGTGCAGTAAAAGCACATTATAATCTTTTATATAAAGAACACAGAGATTATCTTTAAACATCTAACCTTGCTTACTATCTGCTTTCTCCATCCAAGATAAAACTCTTTTCTGCGTTAGCAGGTACTGTTTGATGAGAACTACTGCACAGTTTGACTTGACAAACCACTGAGAAACTCGACTGACAAGACGGGAGAACGCAGAAAGCCAGAAGAGTCTGACAGATGACACCATGCTCTTTGGAAGACGGATTCAGACGTAAGCAAGATATAGATGGAGACCTTCCAATCAGTCAATCCACACTAGAAATGTGGTACATGTTCTTAAATTAATTAACAACTTATCGAGGACTGTGGTGGTTTCTTCTTCAGTTGCAAGTTTAAAATTAGACCGAATGCTTTTCTAGAACACACAATGTTATTCAAAGAGGAATTAATTTGGTGAATCCCACTAGTTTCTGTGCAATGTGATTTTGCAGTGAATCCATATTGGCTTCATAATCTGTGAAACGCTCATTAAACTTCACATTGGTTGTCAAGCGGGTTTAGAAAGTCACTTATACGTGGTGTGGCTCACTGCACGTTGATATGTTACATACTGCTTATCCTGATACTCTTTGGAGCTGGTCTTATTAAAAACATGTCCAAGCTTTCAAACAATGAATTATATTATATATCAGAAAGAATGTCCAGAGCAGATTAATGGAGGGGTAAGAGCTAGGAATAAATACATGAAACAGATTCAACTTTTTAAAAGGATCCAGCTACTAAATGGCCTCTGTAGTCTTCCATAAGAAGTGTGAATACTTCAGTACAATTCAAGCTGAATTGAATAGCTGTTTTCATATCCAAATTCAAATACCGTCTGTGCATATAAAACAGTTCATTTATTAGTCCAAATGTTACTGTTGTAGAGCTCTTGGAAAAATATTCCCTCTTTCTTGAGTTTGTTCTTCATAAAAAGGAAGCTTTGGAGGGCCACCTAGAGAATTGAGTAGAAACACGGTTTCAGGTCTATATAACATAATACTGAAATATTATATAGATTATACAGTTTACACTTAAATAATTCAATAAATGGTATTCTTCAAAAGAAGGTAGAGGACTGATTTACACTGGTTTCCTCACAGAGGCAGAGAGCAGGCAAAACAATAAAACATCTCTCAAACGGAAGGTTCCCAAAGTGTTTCCTAACCTAAATGCAGAATTGTACGGTATCACCATCAAGCCAGTTGTGATTAGACTACAAGTGGGAGGAAACTTTCACTCAGTGCTGTATTTCATTAAGAAGAGCAATTATCTAAAAAAAACCAACCCCAAACCCCGCAATCCTTTTGTGATAGCGTGATGAGTGCTTTAGCACGCTCACAAATCAATCCAAATCTATTTTCCAACGTTTTGTCTACTTATCTGGCTTATCACATCTTACCACCGTGCTCTTCAAAACCCGATGCTTCTACAAAAAGTAAGCGAACGTGATGGCACGCACAGCAAGTAAAGCTCCTTATTCATCTTACAGAGACTGTGGATATCAGCTATTTCAGGGCAAGATTTCATACTCGCAGGCACAGAAGAGTGTACTGCTCTCCGGCACAGCTGTGCTGGAGGCAGCCTCGGGAATCCTTGAGCAGGCTGTGGAAGATCTCCACAGCCTGCTCTGAGGGGAAAACCACTGCACTGAGTCAGTTCAGCTTGGCCAAGACCTCACAACGACCTGGAATGACTCTTGGCATTTGCAGTGTCTGTTGGCGTTTGCACCATCAGGCGCCTGGACCCTTAGGAGGACAGCACACCCCAACACAACCCGTCCAAGCAAAGCTGCTGCTATCACAGGCTCTGAGTTTTTCACCAGAGATGGAAACGCAGAACGGCTTCTGCCTCACACAGCCCCACACAGAAACTGTGGTGGCTGCTGCTGAGCACCACGTTTGCATGGTGGGTTGATACCCCCGTCCAAAGGCGTCACTGACCACCACCATGGTCAATGCATGATTTCTTCTACTAAGAAAGGCTGCACATCTCCAGTTACCTTCTTTGCAGGTTGGCCCCATCCACGTGGCTGGGCACACGCAGTTCCCGTTGTACGGATTGCACTGGGATTTGCTGGCACACTGGCATCGCAGGGAGCAGTCGGGGCCGTAGTGGTCTGACCTGCATTCTGGACGGACACAAGTGTTTGGAAGAGGGTGAATGCTACCTAGTAGTCTCCCTGTTCTCCAGGATCAGGAAGCTACTTAGACACCTACATCTGTTAATATTAAAACATGACATTTTGGAAAGCCTTGCAGTCCTCAAGTTTCATCTACTGCATGGTCTGCCCAAACTGTAGCCCAGCTGTCCTAAAGAAGTTCCCAGAATGGAAATCATTACTGGTGTAAAAACAGAAAAGATCTTGGGATCTGCTCAGGAAAGTTACTGTCAGCATCCTGGATCCACACTATCTCCTGCAGCTCTCCACTGCACAGCTTGGCTGTCTGTGCGCACCAGCAAAGAGCCTTCACTCAAAGAATGTGAAATTGAAAATTAATCCATTTTATATATACTCTTATGTCTTACTCTGATTTCACAATTCTGCTGCCTCCTGGCAAATTAAACTCCCAAAATGTCTCACTCCCAAATACAAATACATTTCATACCTAGGCTGATAAAACCTCATTGCAATTTTTTTATGCAGTCAGAGTACAGGCATGAAGGAAAAGTTAGCAGCAGGTCACAAGGCAGGGTGCTAAATACATTGCAAACAATAGCCCTCTCTCCCTCACCTTGCTAGAAAATACTGTAAATAATCAAGGCGCTTGCTTTCTCACACAAGCACCGTTAGGTAAAAAAAAGTGCTGCTGAGCCCTGCATCAGCTGCAGCCCCAACACGTGGGAGAACTCTCCCCGTGCGCTCAGAGCTTGGCCTTTTCAATTAGGAAATGTTATGAGAAAAGGTCTCCTCAAACACCTCTGGACCTGATTTTCATTTATGTAATACCACATTTTCATGTTAATAACAATGTGTATTTAAGACATCTGTTTGAAAGTCTGCAATGTTAATTTAGTACAGAAAAAGAGCGCCCATAAAAGTCTGTTATATTCTCTCTCTTTTTTTTTTTTTAATTAACATTTTGCCTGTTTAATGGGTGCTTTACCAGAGTTCAAATTAAAATCAGGCCTTTTATCTTTATGGCTGCTGCAGAGTCACAGCTGCTCACAGTTATATCACAGATGAACTGAGCCTAATTGAAAATAAAAATGCAAATAAAACCTACCCCATAACAGCTTTTCATGGATGGGGGCTACCCTAGCTGATTTAAGAAAAATAAAAATGACTCCTAGAGTTTGCAAGAAGCAAAACCTCGGTTCGCGTTTTTGGTGCTGAGCTTCCCCCTTGCGTTCCACTTCTGCCTAAAATTTCGCTGGAAAGGCCCCTGGATGCCCAGCGCCGTGCTGGCTGCGGGGTTGGGTGGCTGATGTCCCCCATCGGACCAGCGCCTGCAGGCTGGGTGGCTTTGGTTTCTGACCGCAGGACAGTGCGGAGAGGGAAGCAAATCGTTTTCCATTTTAGTTTCGCAGGTTGCACTAGCACTTAAGCTGCCAGCAATTACTTTGCATTAATAACAGGCTGTTTAAAGCTGTTTCCTGCCCTATCCTAGAACAAAAGGAGAAATAATATTCCCCCACTGTGATTTGGGAGCTCGGGAGGATTATGGTTCCTGGTGCGAACCTCCAATAGCAGCACATGGATCTTCACTCCTTTTATCTTGTTTGCCACAGCATTAGGATCACAAATCTCTTCTTACACTTGTTTAAACCACTGCAATTCCTTTTACTCCAGTGATTACCCTAAATTTACTCCATCATACTGTGATCAGAGTCTGGCTCAAGAATCTTGCCTGCCATTGCTGCCCCTCAACCGTGCAACCATCTCATCAGGGTACAGCGGTGGGACTGGTTTTCCCTACAGGAGAATTTTCTAACCTATTTTTATACCCTTGTTACAAAATAATTCTGCTCTCGTGGGCCAACCATTTCCCAAACACACAGCCCAAGTGCCAGTGCTGCAAATGAGGGAATTTTATTTGGATTAAATGTTCCTGGACTACTGCTGAACCCCAGAGGCAGGCATAGCTGCTGCAGCTCCGCTACCCTCACCCACAAGGATTCCGTCCTGCCTCCTGGGGAAGCAAACCCGGAGCTGGACATACTTTTGCATTGGTCTGAAAAGGGTCACAAATGTCCGTGTGACAAAACACACGGCAATCAGATCCCTTCGTGCCCATTTGCACCCTCTGGAGTCTTCCCAGCTACGTCTGTAAAACTGTGGGCTTCTTGGTATATTCTTCACCAGCGCACCTTCTCCAAAACTCAAGGCAAATGACATTTTACAGCTGACCCATAAACAGTTTTCCTATCGGTGTATCAATTTAAATATTGATTAAATCAAGAGGTACAGCCTGTTGATAAAGCTGTTGATAACCCCTAAGAGTAATTTGCTACAAACAATGTGTTCTTGAATACCGGCAAATGTCCTTTCACAGTTACGCTTAGACCAACAGGTCATATTGGTTTAACTCTACATAGTCCAGCCCTTAGAAAATATTACCCTTACCAATGTCACATTTCTCTCCAGTCTTCCCAGGTGGGCAAAAGCATTTCCCAGTCTCTGGATCACAAGGAGCATCTCCACAGTTGCACCGGCGCCGGCACCTCTCTCCAAACCAGCCCCTGTTGCAGCCTGACAGCAAGAGCGCTTTTTTAGACGCACATTTGAACGGCAAGACGTACATTAGGCCAGAGTTCTTCCAGGATGTCTCAGAGGAAAGTTCATCAACTCTCCACTGAAGCTAGTGTAAATGCCAAGTTTAATGAAGAATCGAACATAGCGGAATAGGCATAGTATTTATATGAACTCTCTTTATGTTGGGTTTGTCTAATCTAACCTATCAAAGGTATCTGTAAATCTGTCCCAGAAATGTAACTGGCACTTATTTTCATTTTTAATTAGAACTCTCTAGAAGACCGTTCCCTAACACTCAACAGGTCTGACATGCACCTATTTAATAATCTTATTTGGAGTTTTAGAAGCAAATTTAAAATCAGTAAAAAGAACTTATATTTAATAAACGACATGTGGAACTCATTGCTGCAAGACATCATGGAGACCAGGACTTTCACCGTATTAATCGGAACCAGATTAGTTAATTTATAAGGAAATGAGAACATCCAGCTATATAACAGGTAAACAATTCCAAATCTAGTGTTTTGGGACATTCATAAAGCTCAAAATATGGAAGAACTTGCTCTCAACAAACATTTGAGTCATGACATGGGGTTTTGGGGGTTTTATTTTGTTTTTTTTGTTTGTTTTTTTTTTTTCTTTTACATCAGAGGGGTACAAGTACCTTTCTCGCAGTAGACACCTTGATAACCCAAAGGACAAATGCACTGTCCTGTCACTGCATCGCAGCTCGCTCCATTTTTACAGGCACATGCATGAAGACAGCTTAGCCCATAAAATCCAAGGGGACACCCTGAAAAATGAAAGAATCAAATAAGGAAGGTTTTTGAAGAAAAACACACATCCCTTTAAAATCCTCTGTATTCTCAGCTACATTCCCTGGGAGCTGACAAATATGATATTTACCATTAACTCCAATAATGCCACGTGCTTTTAAACTTGTACCACCCCAGCATCAGAGGTCTGCAAGTTACTCGGATCTGGAAGCAGCCGGGTGATCTGGGACACCCCAAAAATTTTAACTGAACCGGCGAGGTGTTTACGTGACTACTCTGAAGCCCCACATCCCGTCGCCGTTGGAAAACAGCGGACCTGGGCTGCCGAGGGTGCCTCCACTTACTGTGCTCACAGGAGTGGCCGTAGTAACCCTCGGGGCATTGGCAGCAGCCCGTGAACCTGTCGCAGGTGCCGTTGTGCTGGCACGAGCAGTCCAGGTCGCAGCCAGACCCGTACTTCCCTGGGAGACATTCTGCTGGCAGGACACGGACAGAAAAAAAACAGACAAACAAACAAAAAAATCACTGACCTCACCCAGAAAAGCTCTTATGTGATAGCTTGTATAGCTGAGGTATGATGCCTATACAATAAATTGCAGAGCCAAGGAGAACGTTTCTTATGAAGACACAGCATTTCTGCACAACTATGATGTATTTACATACTTTGATGAGAAATCTTTTATATTATATAGATGTTCAAACAGCAATTTCCTTTATAGTCTACCTTTTCAAATCTGTCTCTTCGTGTAGTCAATGTTGAACCTGCACCATGTGTTGTAAAGCCACATAGTAAATGGCATAAATGGTATCTTCTTTTTTTTTTTTTTTCTATATCTACAGCAATATTTTCTTTTAGGCACTTAGAAAGTGTGAAAGAAAACATGAAGCTTTTCCTCCTCTGTGTTATCATTGGAGTTCACACTATTCCAATTCCTAATAAAACCAGGAGGATCTCTTTTTCACACACAGCAACAGACTTTCCATGTATAATGAGATATCTGCTTTTACAGAACTAAACTCGTCTCAAATTACTGAAAGCCAAGTCATGCAAAAGTGACTGTGCCAATATAATTAACCTAGGTATCATTTCTGCATAAGTTAACTTCCCACTGCTGTGATCATTTGAATCTGGGCAGACCAACTTAAATGAGCGTGGCCGTCCAAATAAGCGGATTCCTAACTCTGCAAAATGTCAGACGAGATCTTTCAAGAACACCATATCTAATCACTAGAAAAAGGATGCCTGATTAGCTGTCTTTGATTTCTAGTCAAAACACACTCAAAACCACACTGCTGTGGAAATCAAGACTCAATTTTCCAATAACTTGGCTATCTCTGTCAAAAGAGAAACAGTGAAGCTCTTTCTAGTGATGTAACACACAGTCCCTTATACGACGTGTGCAGGTCTGCCTCCCGCACTTCACTTCAGAGACGTTTTATCTAAGCATACCTATAAGATACACCCAGGATCCACTACTCCACGTAGGGACACCTGCATGACCCTACTGAGGGTTTGCAACCGAAATGCATCTCACAGGTGGTCACAGGGATTTCAAGGAACAGACAAAGAGAGATGAACACAGGCGGCCTATGCAACATGAAGTTAGCCAGTTATTGGTGAACTGCACTTTTTTAGTGCCTGCCCACACTGGTATTCACATTGTAAGTGGCTCCATGTAGTTAGCATCTTTCCTTTCCTCCCTGCTCCTTCTCTGCACACACGTACGCATGAGGTGGGTCTCTGAGTCTTCTCAGCTGCAAAGTGAAACAATTGCATCAAAGAATTCTGCTAAAAAGTGTCATTTCTATATGACACTTTTATATAGGGACACTCCCCTATAACGACCAGTTCTTCGTCAAGATATGTATGGAGTTTGAGGTGGATATTCTACAGATGTCAGGGACAGAAAGGCTGCACATGAAAGCCCTGGAGTGTGTTGGGGAGATTGCATCATGGCAGTTACGATGTAACGATGACATTGTCTTGAACGTGAACTCGGAAATAACTATTTATTTGATATCATACCAGTAAACTCATGGTTTCCCGAACATTTAAGTCTGTAACAATACAGATATCTCTTCTCTGGAGAGATAAATTGGAACAGAAATGCAGAATGACTTTTGGGAGATGGACGGAAAGATGTGGAAAAACTCTACTCTGGGCTGGCAGAAGGGTTTCTGGAGTGAAAACCGATCTTACTCTGTTTAAGTGTGCTTTGTCTTGTGTATGGGAGAGCTGTCACGGAGAAGTAAGGGCGAGATAGCAGGACAATCTCAACTGCTTTGGACAGATGTCAGAACTCTGCTAGCAGGGAATTCAATACATGGGAAGTTCAACTGCAGTCCAGTGTCAAAGGGAAGAGAATAACAAGAGAGAACATAACAAGAGAGGAGGGAGATGTGGGCTTCTGCTGACCTCAGAGGAGCACATGAAAGAAGATACAAAACAACGTTCCCATGAACAAAAGAACACAAAAGTTGGACAGGAGAAGAAATAAGAGTCCGTGCAAGGCAATTTATGAGACTTACAGAGCAGGACTCACGAGGAAACTGTCTCTGAAAAAAGACCTAAAGCTCTAACTAGGGGCAGTTCTGCGTGAGAGAAGCTACAGAGACAAATGCAGCTGGGAGGGAGTCTACTTAAGCAAAAACTGTCCCCTTTTGCGGGTCTGTAGACACTGCGAACCCCTGCTTGAATGTACACATCCACTATCATCGAAGCAGAAAATTACCTTTCTCACACGATCTTCCCGTCCAGCCGAGCCCGCAAGTGCAGTTGCCATCCACGTGGTCACAGATACCACCGTTCTGACAGGTACATGTCAGGTGGCAGTTGGGGCCATATTGTCCCTGGGGACACACTACAGAGAATTAACAAAGTTTGAAAAAAAATAAATTAGCATCCCAAAAAAGGATGAAGGTGACAGGGAATAAATACAAATGCATGCTCCCCACAGGGTATCCCAAGTGCCTGGTGTCTCCTGAGGGCTGTGGGACACTCTACTCCATGCTTATTAGCAGTTTCATCCAAACACTCTCTCTCTCGCCATATCTCCTCACTTGGCTTCACTCCACATTTGCTCTTCTTGCTCTCCTCCCTTTGTCCCATCTCTCAACTCCTCCTCCTCAGCAAATCCTCTCCCTCCACTTTTTCAGCTCAAGCAACTTGCTTCTAAATTTAGTCCCATCCATCCACAGCGCCCTCACACTGCCCATGTTGTGTGGTACAAACCACCCTTTTCCCCATCGTTATGTTCCGTTTGGACTGCAGTCTCGGAAAGGAGTCACTTCAGCTTTGTGGAGAAACCAGTGCAATGGTACTGAGTGTGGTGGAGCAAAGCGGTGAGATGTGGGCAGGAGATGGGAGCAGGACAAAGGCAGGGTGATGGAGCGGAGAGGGACAGGGGCCGAGTACAGCAAACTGCAATGTTATCAAGCAAAGGCATTGGGAACCACAGTTATAAACAATGTTTGGCGCTGAGTTTTATTTGCTGGTTGTTTTAAGTATGTCACCAACTGACGAGATGACCTTGGGTCCCGCTTTGTTACCTTGCTGACAGCTGGGTCCCATTTGGCCGGGAGGACAGGTACACTTGCCAGTCCGTGGGTCACACTGACCTTTACCACATGCACAGAACAGGGTGCAGTCCTTCCCGTATCGGTTTTCAGGGCAAGCTGAAGGAAACACAGCCTTCTGTTAAACACCCCGGGTATCCAATGCCAGTTTTCATTTTTAACATAGGCAGGATCTTATAGGGAGAGTTGGCTTCGTTTTTATTCCAGCTAATGTGCTTCAAAGCAACAACTATGAAACCAAAACCCATCCAAAGTCATGACTGCTTCTTCCTCTGAAACTTTACTTGAGGTTATAAACATAAATCCATGGTTTCACATGGAACATTTAGTAGGTTTCCTACCAAAGAGGTGAGTGTACAACTGAAATATCAGCTCCTCATCCTTCCAGCTAAAGACATCTTTCCTGCCTTAATATCGATGATGTCCTAGGCTGAAGAGCAAAGCTATAGGCTACTAAACATCAAAACATTGCCTTTCTGTGAATGAGCTGGAGAGAACTTCATAGAGATCATAGCTTTGGAAATAGCACAGAAATTCAGCCACACAATCTAGCTCAAAAGCAGAGAAGTAAGAGTAGGGTTGCCATGGAGTCTTCACCAGTTTTGCCATGACAAAACTTGATCTTTTTCCCATTTATTGAAACTAATGGCACCATAGTGTGAAGCAAAATATTGAGATAATTTCTCAACCTAGAAATTTTGGACAGGAAGAAGGAACTTGAGCAATTCATGCTGAGCTGGCTCTAGAAATAAATTTGGGCAAGCAGGTTGTAATCCTGGGATGAGTGTCCTTGCTTCTACACACACAGAAGAGAGGGAAAATATTTTGCAAGAGATTTTTTACAAAGCTGGAATCCTAATTTACAATTCAAGGAGGAGGTAGCTCGGATCTGTCTGTTTTTCTACTGACAAGCTCTTATGCAGATTATTCTCTGCTGTTTTTTCAAAGAAGCAGAACATGAATGTTGGCTTACTTTTACTACAGTCGGCTCCAATGAAACCAGGCGCGCAATCACAAGTTCCCGACGCAGGGTCGCAATGGCCTCCATTCATGCATTTACAGGGGTTTTGGCAGTTTGAACCGTAAGTACCTTTTGGACACCCTGTTTTAAAAGAACAAAATAGCAATTAGGCTACGTTGCTACTGGGCCCATTGCATTTCACGTCATAAGCACTTTGTTGCTTTCAACCAAAATTAGATTTTCATTTTCTAACTCTATTCACTTCTAGAGGGCCAGGAGTAGGCATTGACAAGCAGACGGCACTCCTTGGGGCAGCAAGGCAGCACTGACTTGCAATGTCAAACCCCTGGAGAGCCAGACCGACTGCTGCTGCCGAGCCTGGTCCGACTGCTCCTGGCTCTGCCTGCTCCTCCCATTCCTCATACGTGACGGTAGCAAGAAAAGCAAGCCCAGTTCTTCAGAGGTTTTCCTCTTGGATTTCTGTTCCAAATCAACCTGTTCCCCCTTTCTCTCCTACGGCAGAGATGGGGCCCTGGTCCCTCTTCCTTTGGGCAGCAACAGCCTGGTCTGCCTGAGATGGTGAGAAGCCATGAGCCATCTCTGCTCCTTTTAGCAGTTATTTTAGCTGACCAGTTATGGATAATGGGGCAGGTCTCGTCTTTTGAAAATGTTTAAGTTGGAGAAAGTTTGTTTCCTCTATAATCTACTCTTTCCCTCCAACCTGCAGTTGGCATTGCTCTGGCACATCTAGTGGGCTGTGGATGGAAGACTATGAAAACATGCACATAACAATAACGCGAAATTTCAGAAGACACCTTCTCAGAAGATAGATATAGGACAGCGATGGTTTAGATGCAAAGCCAGAAAATTATCTGAGGAAAAAACAAAGTAGATGTATTTTGTAATACCCAGAAGAAACATTAGACCTGGATGGATTGCTGAGCCAGTGTTACAGGGCAACGAGCTGTCCATGAAGAGGTTTTCCAGGTGGTAGTGAGTATTTCTGGTTTCTTTTTGGACAGCTAATGTCGAAGGAGCGCTGAATACAAGATCAGGAAGACATGAATGCATCTGCCACGCTTAGCACATGTCTTCAAGATACTCTTTGGAGTGATGGAGGCTGGAACTGAGGAAAAGAGCTGGGCAGAGCTGCTAGGCATGTGCCTCTGTCAGGGTTGCCTCCAGCATGCCACCACTGAACTCCGGAGACGCAGGTTATTCCCCTAATTTTCCAGTGTACCAGAAGAGGGAGAAGCTGGTGCTTTTAGAGCAACACGATCATCATTGAACAGTTACACTAGTGCTACTACCTCTACATGTGATTTCTTTGCTCCTTCCTTCCTTCTCTTCCCCTGGCAAAAGGAAAGCCTATGGTACTTTGGAAATCTGGTTGAATATATATTTGCACACGTCTCCAAGCAACAGATCTCTCGCAATCTGTGCATAAATAACTTTATTTTCTCTCTTTTCCGAAGGCATGAAAGCATGGTCTGAGTGGCTGGAGAAATCTCTGGATTTTTTGAACTATTCAATAGAGAGAGAGAGCTTATGGTGAAGCTTTAAAGGGATACCTTTTAAAATAAAACTGAAAATTGGCTTCTGCTCAAATCAGGATAGCAGATCATCAGGACTAAACAGATACGCACTTTTACAACATGCAGATACTCTCCCCAGCCCTTCTCAACCATGGCTTCTTCTCAATGAACACTTTGTCATCAGCGCTTCCATCTGTCAGTACAGAAAATCTGTTTCATGTGCAAACCCTGGCATCAAGGAGTGAGCCCTGCAGCATCTATTTCATTCCACGAAGAGATGAAGTTAAGGACACACCCAGATGCAATGATTTAATTGGACTCTAAGTGAGTTTCTCTTTTCCTCCTCCCTTTCCTTTCGGTCATCATTTGGCTTTTCTCTTTTCTTAATTCTGTTTCCCACACTCCCAAACACGTTGCTTCTCCCTGGCAAAGCTTTCAGAGTGGTTCCTCAGCTCAAGACTAGCAAGAGCTGCTCCATTAGTGAAAGGGATGCAGTAATTCCCCTCTTACCAATTTTTTTACCCTTGCAGCATTTTATTTATTTCGGTTCAACAGGGAGCAGCACAAGCAGGTCAAACACATCAGCTGCCACGCTCACGTGATTATTAACAAGGCCATCTCATCTGTTACTACTTTGCAGAAGAACTTCTATGCAGATAGCTAGGGCAATTTACACAGTGTCCTGCTATTTAAGTAGGCTCTGCCTTTATAAAGAGGGTTAGCCTCTAACCACCAGTTATCTCATAAAGACATTTTCTAATTTAACAGTTTCCTGTACATCTGACTTATGTTTTTCTGAGAACGGCAGGAGCAGCAGCCAGATTTCTAACTCATTTCCTGATTTTTTCCTTCTGGTTTGGGTGGGTTTGCCACGATCAAGAGCTCCTACATCTTTTCATACCGACTGCAGACACTAGGGCTCTTCTTAGCAATGTTATTAATTGCATTGTCAAAAAATCACTTCTGAAGCATCCCGTTACCTACAGCTTGAAGCTGAAGCTGGTGAGGTCCAGCCCAGTAAATGTCACAGAGACGTAGCACGGGGTTTTTTTATCCGTTACAACACCACTTACTGCTTTTTATTCATAACTTTACTCAAGTAGATCTGCCTGGCCACCGAGTTATGGACAATTGATGGGAACCTTATTGCTAGTTTGTCTGCTTCCTCTGGATCCTGCCAAGAGACTGTTTCAGCTCTTCACTCCAAAATTTGAGAACATGAAAGCCTCGTTGCTCTTGGCTCCTGGAAATTTGACTTCCCAGCCAACTACACCTTTTATAGATACTTTCTTGAACCTTTTTTCACAGTACTATAAATATAGCAATAGTTGCCAGAAACTGTTTCCAGCAGCATCCAACCACATGTTAACTGGACTGGAGCCCATTTCACGTCTTTGGGAGCGGCTCCCTATGCTGTTTTTAATATTATATCGAAAGCTTCTTCATCCTGGAGCAGCCCCAGTTCTCCCTGTAGTGAGGAGAGTGGGAACATGGAGCATTCCCACCAAAGTCACGCTAGCTCTCCTTGGTTATCAGTCACTTCAGAATCAGGTCCACACTCCCTCACTCCACTGACCTAAACCTAAGAACATCTCACACTTAAACTGTTTTCCTTCCACTTTTGTGTCTGTCTATGCAATGGTCAGAGTGGTATAGGGGAGAATAAGAAAAAAAACCCACAAAGATGCAAGACAAATTTTCTCTCTCTGTGAACGTCCACCATTCCGTTATCTCTCCAGTAAATGTTTAACAAAATTGTATTTATTAAGTGAGAATTTGCTGTGCAAGGTACTGTGTATTTTCGGAATCTAAGAGAACACAATGCCATGAAGGCTCATGTCTCATATGCTATAGGTTTAATCCTAGCTACACAGAAGTCCGTGGCAAAATCCCCTCTGAATGCAATGAAACACAGACTTCATTTTGTAAGGTATTTCTTTTATATCAGAACTTCAGGGTAATTATTAATGTTTTAAATTTTAAAATTCTGAAATAAAATCTTAAGGATCTAAGCAAGCTCGAGGACAGTTACTATAATCTATAGAGATTTAGTACTACACGCACAGGTAATGACTACTGAAAGATTGCTACATAAAAGTAATAGGCTAACCATGATTAAGTCTTTTAAAATGATACTGTTAAACAGTTAATCTCCACTACTGCTCTACTATAATATTTATTATAATCTAATGTATAATGGATCCAGATGGCTGCAGCCTAGATGTTGAAGGCCAGATTTCGATCTCACTTATAGTGAGAACTGATGTACAAAGGAGGATAGAATTAATCCTTACATTTACATTTATATTTTAAATAATAACTTGCGATGACATGATGGTAATACAAATGCTCATCTCTAAAATAAGCCTCTTTCCTATTTCTACTCAGGAATAAAGCACAGGTTTAACCCTTACTACAGCCGCATATATTGCAGCTGGCCTTTGTATCCAAATTGTCATCCAAAAAAGCAAGCAAACCAAACAGAGCTGTGCTGGATTCTTAAGAAAGGAAAATCAGTGTTTGCCAAAGAGAGGAAGACTGAGCTTGAAAGACGACAGCTTTTTTCTTTTTTTTTTTTTTTTTTTGAAATGAGACTATTGCAAGCCATGGAGTAAAAACAAAATTAAAGTTGTAAATAAAAGGTAATTAACTGTCTCCTTTATTGGATACTTTGGTATATGTTTCTTATCAGTTGCCACATTCCACCAGAAACTTTACAGATGTCCTGAAATACCAGCATGAGGCATGCAGACCTGGGAATATTTTTTATGATGGAGCATTTGGCCAATTGGCATTTTGTCCTCTACACTAGTCACCATTTTTCAATCCAGAGTAACAATTTGTTTAATTTGATTGTTCCTCAGAAGGCCCTACAACTTAAGTGACTTTATGAATCACTTAGATTTATTGCCAATTGCGGCTTGTCGTTTTCTAATAACCATTTGTCCTTACTTGAGCATGCAGAGATTTCAGGAAGTATTTTGGCCTAGGTATTTGGAAATGAAAGAGCTATACAATATTCAGACGTTGCTGAAGATGAGAGGTGTAAACGCAGAGAATGATATTGATATTCTTCAGCGTGGCATGAAATTGGAAAGAATTTAGCTAGTAAATGAGTCTGATGGTTTTTTTTTAATTATTTTTTTTAAAATATTTTTTTTAAATTAATCCCTTGTAATAACACAGGTATTTTTATTATTGTAAATTAACCCAACTTATGCTTACTTTATCTCAGTCAACACTGAAGGTACTGACACAGATGAACTCGAAGCGCCAGCACATGGCTCTGCATAAATGTCAGTCCTCGCTCAGAAAGCGGGCAGCCCCCAAAGATACTCACGGAGGTTGCAGCGGGCCCCGTAGTACCCCGGGCGGCACGCACAGTCGCCGGTCACCGGGTGACATTCCTCATTCTCGGCAGAGCACTGACATACGCCGTTACAGTTCTTACCATACGTGCCCAGTGGACAAGCTTGGGGAAGAGGAAATGTAAACCAATAAATTAAATTTGTCTTGGTAAATATAGCACTCAAACAAAAAGCGAGCTCAAATTTATTAAATAAAATCCCTGCCTACAGAACGACGCTCTCCTCCGGGACTTTGGATTTATTACATTTATTTGGGGGTTACTTCACTGCTTGATTTTGTTTCGTTCAGTCAATTTGTGCCCAACTGTCAAGGGCCAGATACAATTTTCTCGTCACTAGAAAAAATCATAGGGAAATGTCAGGCAAAATTGACTAAAATAACAGTATAAATCACAAGGGACCAGGCGTGTGGATAAAGACATTCTACCTTTTGCAGGGAATTTAAACTTGCAAAGCTGCTGCAGCACCAACATCTTCACAAGTTTCATTTTGCCTGTTAACAGCCACATTGCCTACCGGTTTTGGACTTTCCACATCTAATTCTTACATCTCACTTCCATTAAGTTGCCCTGGTTGTGGGTCAGGATTTAGAGTCTGTTAGTGTAGGATATGGGACACCAACGTCACTTCTTTTAATTCTTTTTTGTTGCTGTTTTTCTTTTCGCTAAAGCGTGCTCAGGCAAAACGTTGTAAGGAGAACAAAGTCAAAATTATGCAGCCGGGGTCACAGAATGAGCCTGCTTTCAAAGACAGCTCCAGACGGCCAAACTCGGCGCCAAAGAAAAACCAGATAATGACATTTCCATGAGCTCTGACAGCAGGAATAGATGGTCTCTCACGGGGACAAGGCCAACAGAAAGCAAAGCTGCTGCTTTACCCATGGCACAGCGATGGCCGCGGGCAGGAGCCGGGCTCCGCTGGCACCTCCTCAGTCTATTTTGATCCAGTTTAGCCCCCAGCCGCTCCCCGCCAGCCTGAGAGCTGCAAACCTAGAGAGGGCAAACCCCGCGCCAGCCCAAACTGTGCCAGGCACAGAGGTCAGAACCGGCCAAACCATTTGGGTGAGTGACAAGCAGCCCTTGTCCATCTTCACCGCTGTAAGCTTGTCATCTCCTCCTTCTTCAGGCATTATATCATCAGGTTTTTATTTAAGAAATTCATTTCTTAATTAATTTACAAGGGAAGTATTTGCATTCTTATAACAAACTTACTTTTCTCGCAGCCGTAGCCGGTGAATCCTGGAGGACAGCCGCACTCGCCCGTCAGGTGATGGCAGGGGGTACCTGCGGGACACCGGCACCGCTGGGCACAGCCCGCGCCGTAGCGGCCGGGCAAGCAAGCTGCAACGGTGCAACCGATCCTCATTAGGGTATGGGGCAGGGGCCAGGCAGGATGGTGCAAAGCTACCCCCCTCCAACGGATCTGCTGCACCCATCCCCATGAGCACCTCCAGACCGACCCCATGGAGCAACACGGGAGCGAAAGGATCCTGTCATCAGCTCTGGATCCGGGAGGAATGTACGCGCTGACCTGAACTCTCCTCCGTGAACGCCCAGCAGACACTCACGTTTGTCACAGTGTCTCCCTCGCCATCCCTTTTCACAGTGACACGCTCCAGTTTGATGGTGGCAGGACAAGCCGTGCACGCAGTCACATTGCTCCTCGCACCGCTTGCCAAAAAATCCCTGGGGGCAGACTGCGAGGAGAAGCAGAGAGAGCAACAGTTCTTCCTGCTGCACGGAAAGCATCCGTCATTGGCAAACGAGCCAATATTGTTCTTCTTGCACATGGTGATGGATGTTTAGAAGACCCGTAAAATATCATTGAAAGAGAATATATTAAAAATATTAAAAGCATTTAGTGTTGGCTATTAATAAGGCAGCACATGAAAGTTTGCAAAGGCTTAGTCATAGTCTAGAGTACAAATCCAGATGGTGTCTATAGAGATGGTGATGCCATTCACTTTTACACAATTATGCAGAGACAAAGGGACAGCTGTTTGAACAGTGAGAATACGCTGTGTCCACGTACTGCTTTCCACCTCACAGGTCTCTGCAAAGTGATTAAAGAGAAAGCGAGGCCTGAAGAAAAGGAAGGTGGGCACTGTGAAGGCTTTACAGGTCACACTGGTGGCTGAAGCTTTGTGAGTCCTCAGCACCTCAGGAGATACCAGAAAATTGCTTGCGGCTTGCAAAAATCACAGCACCTCAGTGGCCGAGCTGAAAGCACATTTCAAGTCATCTCATACCTACTGCTTCTGAGTTCTCCGTTTCAGAGATTTACACGGATCTAAACATGCCAGACAGCTATGTCAAATCTGGGCAATCTGGACCGCATGCAAGGTAGGGGCAATCTGAACCATGACAGGCCAATTTGCTGAGCTCCCCTCGATGACTTACAGAGATGCAGCAGCATGCGGCTGATCTGGCAAACTCTCCTTACAACTCACTCCCTTCTGTATGTTCTTCCTTGTACCCGTAAGGTAGAGAAACACCTTCATTTTGTTAGCAGGCAGGGAACAGAAGTAGAAGGAGATAAAATTATTTGGACAAGGGCATGTGTTTATGGTTGGGCAGAGACCTGCCTGCGGGGCTCCTGAGACACACGGTGAGCGCTCACACCAGCATTATTTCTTATTGTCCTACAGAATACTGAAAAATTAAGATACAAAATAGAAATGGACTTCAAATTGTGGAGGCAGAAACGGCTGATTGCAGATGAAAGTGTTAAAATAAAGCATCCACAGAAGGAACTGCCCTTACCAAGGTCACAGCGGTCCCCAGTCCAGCCGGCGTGGCAGATGCATTTCCCCGAGTGCTGGTCACAAACCCCACGGTGGCAGCTACAGTTCTGCTCGCAGCCCTCTCCATACCTCCCGTCCCCACACTCTGAAACGAGACGGGGGAGACTGATGGGGGGCCAGGCTGGAGGGGCTCCAGGAAGAACACACTTATGCCTCTGAAATATGGTGAGACACCTAAGCTGGTCCTAAAAACCTTCAGCGAGGGAGATTTTGAAGCCTCCCTTGACAAAATTCTCTAGAAATACATCATTTTCCTCTTGGAGGATTTCTTTTATTTTTTTCTCCTCAAATTGAGTTCATCACCTATCTTCCCTGTCCCCAAGGGACAGAGAATAGCTTATTCCTCTCCTCCGTCCAGCAAGTTTTTAGCACCATGGTAGATTCAAGTGCCAATACCATATCTCCCCTCAGTCTTCTTGTCTCTGACTAAACAACCCTAATTTTTTCAACCTCTCCACACCCAGTGCTCTCCAGCACTCTCTGCCCTTCCGCTCTCTTTTTTCTGGGCTGTCTTGTACCATAGCTCACCAGAACTGAATTTCCTTGCAGAGCCACTGCAAACAAGGTGCTGGAGGGATGGAGGACATGATGAGACTCACCCAGCTCACACGCTATCCCCGTCCAACCCTGGGGACACAGGCACTCGCCCGTCACGCGGTCACACGTCGCCTGGCCGTGGCAGACGCAGCGCTGTAGACAGTTTGCACCATACCATCCAGGAGGACAGGCTACGAAGAGGAGGTAGGACAACAGCCTTCCATTAAGAAGTGCAGTAGAAGGATGCAGGTTAAACACAACCTTTCCCACCCTTACACCCCTTCTCGCCCTGGTGATCATGGAGATGCTGTGGGAGGTACAACTGAGTAAAAATGGGGCCACGACTGATAAAGAATTACACAGACCAGTGTAAAACTGGTCTGGGAACAAAACAGGTGATGAACAGAATTAGCTGTGTCCCACCAAATGGCCTTGAGATTTTCTGTTCGCAACTATGAAAAACATCTCTTGGTTCCTACCAGCTTTCTCAACACCAAGCAGTGGAGTTATTGATTTGCCTGTTCTCAGAATTTCTTTGTACAGTCCTCTTAAAATCACAACTCCTTTTCTAATTGATCCTGCTACCCGCAGCTGGCTGATGACACTTCACAGTTTACCTAATTTTAGTTAAGCAAGTTTATTAATTCCCATCACAACCAGATCCTATGGATAGAACCTGATTTTTCTGGCACAAAAAATACATGCCTCTGTCATGTGTCAGAGCGGCACCTTTTTAAGATGCTAACAGGAGCAAGTTCTCACTCTGCAAAAGCACAGTCACCAGAGGATGGCTCACCCAGCCTCACACATTTATTCTACCTCCTTATTTCCAAAGAGAAAAGAAATCCCCAAATGTACCGTTAAAGAGTACGCTTGACAATGTCTTCACATTTGACAACAGCTTTTTTTAACTTTTGCTTTGGTTTTGTATTTGAGGCCTTGATGCAAAACAGAGAATTTTAGGTGGTGTCATACATGTCATCAAGAACAGTTTGGTGCCTTCTCAACTTTTTTCATGGAAAGAGCTCTTCATATTAGGTTTTAAAGGGGACCCACTTTATTTATATATTCCTCTACCCCTGCCAGCTTTCATCCCCTTTCCCTAACCACTTCTCGGTATGCTGAGGGCAGCCGCTGCTTGCGTGGAGGTGCTGACTCCAAACTCCAGCCCACCCAGGAGCATCCACAGCAGCATCCCCACCTCCGTGGCACTGCTTACAGAGCCAGGTACCTCGCAGGGGAGGCACAGAAAAAGGAGCCTTCTGCAACAGGGATGGACAGACTTTTTCTAGCGGCTTGGATGCAGGGGATTAGGATGTGTAACGTAAGCCTCAGTGCAGCCTTTCTTTGCCAGCCTCTTTTCTTAAGGCTCCTTGGATTTGGGCTTGTGTTTGAGTCACACATATTGGTCTAACTGCCAAGGCTGGAAGTCCCAATGCCTTTCACATGTTCTGGATTTAGCCTACGTCTGGAACAGCGTACGGTAACGATGTGGATCAGTCGGGTGCATGGGATGGTAAAGCAGGCAGTAGAAAAGAAACAGTTTCATTTCAGTGTCATTAATGGGAGTTTTATGGACCTTTTCTCCCTTAATCAGACAGCCTTCAAAATCAGCTCTCCTTGCAGTTTCTGACTCTGGTTCAGCCCCCTCTGCCCTGTGCACGCCAAGCTCCTACCCCCGGCCCCTGCAACGTGGCATCACAGATTTATTTAGTGGACTGAGCCACGTTATTGTGTGGATACAAAACCAATGACAGCACAGGGCAATGAGCTGCCAATCAAAATACCAGCGAAGCCCCCTGAGCAGAAGTTTTATTTTTTCCCTCCTATAATCCTCCAGCAGGGGTTTGAATTTCCAACTGTACCTTCTTGGCAGGTGGCTCCTTTCCACCCCGGGCTACAAAGGCACGTCCCGGTTACATGATGACAGAGCGCTCCGTTGTGACAGTGACAAGCGTGGCTGCAGCCTGGCCCGTAGCTGTCCCCCCGGCAGGCTGCAACGAGAGAATTCTATAAAACCCCATCAGGAAGCATCAAAGGAAGCATTGCACAGAGCAAACCTGAGACACGACCCAGTGCCAGGGAAATCAGTTTGAAACTGGCTCCCGACAACACACTTGTCACATCATAAGGGTGCCTAAGTCCATATATTAACCATGCCTGACACTAAATAATGTGGCTTAAAAATATGTATCATAGCACGTTCTGAAGAGGTTTTTATCGAAGGGCAGAATCGCTCGGGTGATGGATCAGCTGTCAGCCCCTGCCCTGCGGAATGTCTTTGTGCTAAACTAATGGTCCAGCAGAACCGCCAACTTGACAGCCCGGGTATTTATTTGCATCCTGGTAAGACAACTGACAACTTCATTGTTTTCAGTGTTCATTTTTCACAGCTGGATGCCTTCGCTCACCCAGAGTCTCATTTTTTGGTCAGAGGGGTGATATTTTCAATGCATTCGGTTAAGCAGCTGGCTCCCAGGTGAAAACTTAACGCAGCCATCTCGCAAACGTACACTTGCTGCAGCTCCGTTTTCAAGTGCTGCTGCCTATGAAAACTGGCAGTGATAAAATTCCTGTAGTCTCCGTTGCACTGGAGATTTGGATAGCTTTAAATGGTGGAAAACAGACAGTACTGCTACCCTGTTTTCTTCAGATATCCCCCCAAAAATACAAAATGAGTTGACGAAGTTGGATAGCCTCCTTGCACGGGTTCTGTGCCTGCCTTGCAGAGGCTCTCCTTCACTTGTACGAAGCTGTCAGAGCCTCTCATCCCTGCAGCGCTGCTAGCATGCATTGGAGAGGCAAAAAAAGCCCTGATCCAGAAGAGTATCCTGCACTCGCTGAATGTGCCACCTCCCAGGATCAGACCCAAACGATGACTTTTCACCAAAACCTCTATGCCTTTGAGGGTGTCAGTGTGCAGTACAAGATGCAGTGCTGCGGGAGGACACGTCCCTGGGGACCAAAGGGAGGTGTGAAACCATCTTGACCTCAGGGGTGAACTTGGTTGACAGTATCTGACCCATTCTCAGCCCTTTTCTTCCCATCTGAGGACCTCCAGCTTCCCGACGTGGTTCTCACAGACACCATTTCTCCCAGGACTTCTTTTCAACAGCGTTCATTTTTGTCATCGCTTGGACCCCATCCACATTGAAACCACAAGAAAGTGCAGGAGCTCAGTCCCATCACACTTAAAAGTTTGTTCTGCAAATGAGGCTTGGTTGCCAAGTTAAAACTTCAGCCCATCCTACAGAGCTCTGGCTCGGTTTTGGGAGTAGAACTAAATATTTCCACAATACAGACCAGAACTGTATCATAACCAAGCCAAAGGAAAAACCAGCTCATAACCAGGTCCCCTGACTGGTTACTAGTGGTTCGTGTGAGGTTTGTGGCGTATGCGTGCAAAGCTCTTGTTATGCTTACTGAGAAGACGAAAGAGTTTTCCAGTGAAAATTCTGGTAAGACAGCAGAAATTTCTGGAGAAGAAAATTTTAATTATTGTATTGGGTGGATACAAACTTTTTTTAGCTTCTTGGTAGGACAATCCTGATTATCAAAGTACTTTTCTGAAGATTAAGATAACAACTGATATATTGAAGCTATTTTATGAAGTTCCACAACTGAATGTACAAATATCCCTGGGCCTTTTCTCCTTTCTTCATGATGAGTGCAAAGGGAGGAAGCAATAGAAAGGTTTAAATTAGTAGACTTCTTCCTGCTTCAAAATTTTCCTCTCGGTGCCTTTCCTCTGTAAGAGGAGGATTTATTCGTTTGCAGTCTTTAAAATCCCTTTTTGCACGCAGAGTAAGGAACACATGAAACTGGAGATTTTCTTCCAGACTGGAAGTCAACAGCCATCAAAAGTGTCAGGGAGCACAGGGAAATGATGGGCACTAAGACTCTATAGGGTGCCCAGAAGCTTTGATTTCATGCAGCTCCTGTGGATTATCCTCCCCAAAATGAAGCTTCGGCTTTAAAAGAACAGGGAATTTGCAAAGTCAAGTGCTCACACACCACAAAATGTCAAACCCCTGGTTATCAGTGCCCCTGAGCAGAGTCTCTGGCAGAGCTGATCTTTCCGTACTCATTTATTTTGCAAACAGTGTGGTCTCTTTTTTACCAAAAGGAACTGCTTCTGTGAAGATCCTGCTGCTCCCCAACAGCTCCAGAAAGAGCCGCTTTTCGTACTAATAAAATCAGGGCAAAATGCAGATGCTGAATTTTGTTTTGCTTCTACAGACCATATGCAACATGAGATTTTGGGGGCTTCTGGGGGGGTTTTGTCTGGGGTTTTTTTGAGACAGCAAAATTTGGATGACTTTGTATACAGAAAGGAAGGTTACAACTCTGGCACAAAGAGATGCCAAATGTCAAGTCCTCACTTCTGTATCACTGAGGCATCACGACACTCAATGAAACAGTTTGTTTAAAAAAAAAAAAAAAAAAGCAACATACTTTTCCTAAACCTCTTTGTTGGAAACCTAAAATATCTTAGGTGGACACTTAAAAAAACCCCCAAAAATAAAAAAATCACCCAACACAAACTTAAGCTGAGGCAGAGCTTGCTTGACAGATTTCATCCCAGATTAATATAATTCATTTACAAGCAATTGAAAAACACGGTCCTGTAATGGAAAGTGTTAGGCAGCTTCAACAAAAGGCATTACTGTCCGCATTGCCCATAATTAGATAGCAGTGTATAAAATGCACTGCATGGTCGGCTTAAGATCAATTCAAATCCCATGATGTCAAAATTATTCCTCAATACCCTCCAGCACATTGCCTGCAATCTGATTACTTGAACGCGAGTGCTGTCCTTCCAGCTGCTAGAGCTGGCGAGTCCCAGGAACCGGCAAGGTGAATATTAAACACCCACCAAGGATGGGGAGTGGCGAGCTGGCGTCTCCAGCCCATGGCTGCCTTACTCCGAGCAGCTTTGGAGTGGCGTGGCTAAGGTCCAGTCTTAAAATCAAAATGAAGATTCATCGTTTAGCCAAGAGAAAAGGAGGTTACCTTTTGCACCGTTAACTGACCTTGCTCATTTACTTACAGGCAAAGGAGACCTTGGAGGCTTTGGCATCTTCACCAGTGTGAAGAATAAATCAACGCAGCGTAAAGCTCTAATGGCTGCGGCGCATGAGAATAAATAGGTTTTTTTCTCATGCGAGTAGAGGTGGAAACAGAAGGCTGTTGACAAAGAGCTGCATTTCTTAGTTGAATTTAATGAAATACGTAGGAACAAAGCTTCCTGTCCCTAATGCAGTCTAAGGAGCGGGGAAGGTGACACATTGCTAACACCGTGGCTTGGCTGAAGGGCAGTAAAATTGGGCTGCAACCAAGAAGCAAACATCGTATCTGTTCAGCAGCACCTTTTCTGCTCTGCACTATGGCTATATGGCTCTGGCTCTGCATTTATTTCACGGTCAGCTCATTAACCTACACCCACAGGGGGGTATTACCACCACCATCTTCAGGCGGTGGGAGACGGAGAGCCCAGTGTTCCTATGGGGGGGCCACAAGGAGGCAAAAAGGGCTGCAACGGTGGGATATTTGCAGAAATATCTAAAAGGTGGAAAGATTCACCAGCACTGACCCTCCTGTAAATCAAAAGAGCAGGGGATTTTGCAGGAGAAGCCCTTTCAGAAGACAGGCTGTGTTGCGTGGTGGGGGAATATGAGGGAAAAATACTATGAAGAGCAAGTGCAGCCCTCAAACAGGGCTGATTATAACATGGTGTATGGCTGGAGAACAGAACTGTTTCAATACAAGTAACATTTCTCTCCATTTTCTAAATTAAATAATTTTCTATTGCAGAAATCTGCAACCTATGGATTAAAGAAGTCTTATGAAAGCGTTCACTAACAATGAAAGTTGGCTCCTTGTGGAGCTGCTTTGGACCCCTGCTCTACAAAACAGTCCTGCAGACGGCAGTCATATTTTCAAAAGGAAGCACAGACCATGACATCATCCTAAAGTGAAACTAGGAAGTTGAGAGGCTAAAACCTGAAAATCTTAAAAAAAAATATATATATTTGCTAAATTTTGCAAATAGGCTCAGTGATCTCCATATGTAATGCCATGTAGCTAAAGAAATTTAATTTCCCATGAAATTTAGTGAACAATTTCTCAGAAGAGCCAATTTATATATGCATACACACAAACATACAAAAAAACCTTATTAGCTTAAAGATTGTGGGATAACCCATACTTGTGGAAATCTAGGAAGTTGACTTTTTTTTTTTTTAAAACAAATGACTTTTCTAAGAATTAGTTAAAAAACTATTTTGCCATGCTCGAATAACAAAATAGTCCCAGCTCTGATATTTCCACTTCGTGCATTTGTAGTCTGTCACTTCATAATTGATAATTAGACGAGATACACCAGAAACAGAGATATAACATTACATCTCTTCATGTTGCACAAAAATAAAAAGCAGAGATTCGTCATACGGTAGGAGACAGCTCTGCTATTTAAAAACTGATGCTTATAATGTTTGACAAGTGCCAACAGCAGTTAAAAAAAAAAAAAAAAGAAATTGATTATTTACACAGCTACCAATAATTATTCCCTTTTTTGGCATCTTTGGAAAGGAATGTGACTTATCTAAAACTGTACCCTGGCAGGTCATCCTACATTCCCAGAAGAAACCCATGTTAGCACTGAAAGAGTTTGTGAACAGGGATGGTGAGCGTAGCCCGTACGTACGCTGCTCGCAGGTCTCTCCCAGCCAGCCGGGGAGGCAGCGGCATGTTCCCAGGACGTGGTCGCAGCCGGCAGCATTCTTGCACTTGCACACCTGGTGGCAGTCAAGCCCAAAGAATCCGTCTGGACAAGCTGAAAATGCAAAACATTCATTTGTAGCAGAGTCCCTGGTTTTTTTTTTGTATAAACTCCAGCTCAGAGATCTGAAAACACGGGGCGCTGCTCATCTTTTCATGGATGCTTTGTCACAGGTCACTCTGTGACTATGCTTAAGAGCCAAAGTTGCTTCAAGGGTTAAGCCTGCACAATTCTGCTACGTGCATCTCAGAAAAACGTGACCCATTTTACACAAGCAACAGATTTCTGCATAGAAAAACACGGCTGAGAATACTGAAAAGCCATAAAACAGGAGAGAGAATGGATCTGGATTCACACAAGCCAGTACTTGTGCTTCTGTAATGGACAGAGGAAAAAGGAAATAATTCAACATAATGCAAGACTACGGGGCCATCCCTGATGATCTCCCTGCCTTTTGAAATGCAAAACTTATGCGCCCATTTACTCTCCTGACACTTTTCTAAAGATTTTTTAACAGTGAACATAAGCCATAATGTTGTAGTTCAGTGCTGAAATGAAAACCTGGCAAAGAGAATGAGTAGAGAAAACCAAGACAAATGAAATGTAGCAAAACAACTCCAGGGAGCTTAAGGAGCTCAGTACCTACATCTAGGACACATAAGGAGGAGCAGCCCCATGGTACAATTTACATCTGTACCAGCATTACCAGTGTTGACAGCAGTGAAAATAAGCCATCGGTGCCTGTCAGTGGGCCACATCATACCCAAAATGCTGCATTACAAGAACGTTAAGGCTGCTATGCAGTTAAAAAAAAAATAATTAGGAATTATGTTGTCTATGTAACTTTAATTTAACCTCTCTGTCTGCATAAATATGTGTGTAGATTATATAAGTACCTGTATAATTATGTTATACTAAATGATAATAAATCTGTAGATACACAATTGTATGTCATTCTTTCCACAGAACCCCCGAATCACTCAGTCTCAGGAGCAAGGGTGCTCATTAAATAAGCAGTTATTCAATAAAACTTAGCTCTCTGTCCTCCTTGTTCAATACAAACTTATATTTAAAACCCGATCCTCACACTTCTACCATGAAATCAGAACGACTGGCTTCCCAATAGAGCCTTACGACGATTATCATCACATACACTACACCCAACGACCCTCCACACTAATTTCACAGCTCTCTACCAGGTCAGAATGACACTGTTACCCATGTGCATCTTCCACTGTTGGACTCTTCTGTGCCTGTTCTTGCCCTGTGTCTTCTACACAACCAGGCTTTTTGTCCCAGTCTACTCGTACTGCCCCTTCCACAAATGTAAATTCAGTCCTCTAGCAGAAAGCACTGCTGTCTGCTTTGGCTACAAGGTGGGGGAAATTCAGTATCCGTAGATATAGGCAAAGCTGGACCTTCAGACAGCGACAGCGGTAGTGTAACACTGCAACATCTGCTTTGGCTTCTCTACTCTCAGAGCTCCTGCTCAGCTCGTGACTACATATAATCACTTCATCTACTCAGACTCAAAAGGCTGCTCTTCCCTTCATCCTGTCCAGACTGCAGCTTCTTCTTCGGCGTAAGAAAGATTTCAGGCTTACACCGCTTTCCAAGTATGTGCTGTCTCAGAAAAACAGAAAAGTGCCTCATACCGATAGAAAACTGTAATGCATCCCTCAGCCTCTGTTCAGTTCGTACTGGGGGGAGAACTGTTATCAAGTTGTAAGGAAGAGACATCAGCATGTGGTTTCAATCTTTATGTTCCTTATTTATTATGCTTCAGTAGCGTGTATGGCACAGCATACAAGAAAGGACTTCTCCTACTTAACCCTAGGTGACTTCAAAGGCTGACAGTTTTTCTTTGTTTAATGCAGGGACTACACAGCATTGTCAGCTATTCCTAGAGATGCACAGTATTTATCTTTCCCTTTTATCTTATTAAAACAGAAATCTTGCTGGGCTATCTTATGATAATGATTAACTGCTGAAATCCCAAGAGAGAAGCCCAGTCAGTCTGTCCTGCGGTAGCGCTGATATAGACAGCAGTTCAAATGCAAACTTTGAGTGCTACACTTCACACAAAGGCTATACGTTGCTGTTATTCATGCATCAGTTAATAAATGTACTGTAGCAAAAGTCCAAGACTCCTGCTGCCTCCAATTTGTGGGATAATTGTGTGGCATTTTGGGATATTCGGTCAGATTAAGCAGCGAACTGGATAATTCTTCTGTTGGCCTGACCCCGTAACTGGACACATGCCTTGAGTCATACAACACATACCAGAGCAGCGGGGAACGAAATTAAAGAAAATTACAGTGCAGTGAAGACAATTGCAACCTTCACAGTGGGAGCAGCAGATGCTCAGCACTTCACAGAATGAAACCAATTATAACAATTGCCTTCCCAAAGAGGAGCAGAGCAACCCCAGTGCAGGGCAGGGTGACCCAGCTCGCTCGGCGTGGCACGGCACACTTGTAACCGAGCTGTGAGCACGGCCGGCGAACGCAAGCACGCCTTGATTCCTTTTGGGTTTGCTGGGTGGGCAGTTGGGCTGCCTGACATCAGAAGCCCATGGCCCAGGCTTCCTGCACGTCAGATGTTAACATTTATTTGAAGAAAGCATTGATATATTTAGCTATTTATTACAAGAAAGATTGTTTTTGGGTTTCAGGGTCAGGGGGTTTTTGGGGTTTGGGGTTTTTTTGTTCTGTTTTGGTTTTTTTACTTGCCTGTTTAGCTGTAAGTGCATTAAAACCAATGCCCTGCAGCAGTGGGTGATGACAGTAGGCATCTTTTCTGGAGGAAATGCTACTCATGTTATCTATGCTTTAACACGATAGAGAAAGGACTTACAAAGCCATCTTTTGCTATGATCCCTGCCATTGCACAGCCCAGGAATGCAGAGGCATTAATTGCTGCTTCAGTTCAGGAACAGCCAGAACCCCGCATGTGCCTCAGGTACCTTCTCCCCAGGCACGTAACATTCTCCTCTCAGACAGGAAAGATATCTAGAGGCATTGCTAGCAGCATCACTCTCAAGGAACCACTGAAAATGATTCGTTTTCCTTTGGTAATGCTAGACCTTGTGAAGAACCGTACAGTGTTTCTTGAAGTGTTCTAGTTGTATCACTTGCTGCTTTCAAGAAAATGCAAAGGAAGCCTTTCCTAGGTTGTTCAGATGGCATGCAAACATTTCTTAGTAGATTATTTTGTTTTCAGGCTTATTTGCAAATGTTAGCTACTTTGCAACTGAAACAGTTCTACTCCTTTCGCAGCCCTTTTGAAAGAGTTACAAGATTCACAAGGTTCATTTTTCCGATGGACTGAGCAGAGCTGAAAGATAGAGCAGGCATGTACCACCTTCAGAAATGTCTAATTTTCATTCAGGACGTGGCTCAATAGCTTTATTCTTATCCATTATTATTATATGTGATCACACCACTACTGGAGAGGCAGCAGTACGACTGAATGGTACCGGCTGGAGATGAAGAACAGCTGATTGAAGCTGACTCAGAGCAGAGCAGAACTGAGATGCTGATGGACAGACAAAAGTACTTTGAAGAGTGTGAGGTCTCTTGGCAGCATCCTGTGGCTGAGGGCACAGCAGTTCAGCCAACTCCTGAATAATTCACAGCAAGGTCTCACAAAACGGCAACGTGGAGCAACACTATCTCCTGCTAGTGGTTAGCTTGGAACCTGTCCTGTGCTGGTGGCTGATGATGTGGCTTTGGTTGTTACCTGTATTACTGACAGGCGCTATATGTAGGTACATACCAATTTGCAGTGAATACTGCAAATATCTTCTGAGCTACCACGCTGTCCCCACTCTTCATGCTCTTTTCAGAGAACACTGAATCACATCCAAGGTCTTGGGTCATACCTCCAAAATACTCGAGTCCAGAGAACTGAAAGGTTTGCCTTGATTCAGTTAAAGTTGAAACATGACTGAAGCATCGCCCCTGTCTCAAACACCATGGCACATTCAAGCACGACAGTGCCTCGCCAGGGGATGACCACTGGTTACTGGTCAAGATACTGCAGCACGTCAGCTGGTAACACAACTGCTCAAAATGACAAATACAGGCTCGCCTGACCAAAGTGCCATAAATCCTCCAAGAGCTTTCTACAGTTGCTACTGTGCATCCACAGAGGCAGAGTAAGCTGGATAAGCCTGGTTAACTTCACCATAAAGAGAGAGACTACAAAAGCCCAATGTTGAGACTTAGCAAGGGCTAAGATTACATTAACAATGCTAATAAATAATAAGAAGAGATTATGGAAATTTGTGGCAAATAAAGAACTTGGAAATGGCCACTGAAGTGGCGTTTTGCAACAGGGACGGGCATGTAAACCCATGAAGCCCTGCTTCATAGTGAAGGTAGTAAATTAATGAAAAGGAACAGCAGAACTTTGTTCCCACCTGAAAAAAGAAAACCGGTTCCAAAAAAACCCAGAGGCAAATTTTGGGACTTCTGCAATTTCAGCTTGACTCTGGATCCCATGTTGCCACAATGCAAAATACCAGAAGCAACTACTGCAGGTTCAAACGCGCTCATTGTGCAGGGGTGATATTAATTATTAATATTAATCAATATTAGATTTTGTAAGGCACTGTCTTCTCCTAGGACTTTGAACTTAGAAGGCCACAAAAGTCTCAGTTTCAACACTTCTGTGATGATGGAAGTCTCTCCCAGCCCTGGGATGAAGCACGAGCAGTATGTGAGAAGTCCAAGGCAACTCAGCCGCGCCAGGTCTCAATCTCTACGTTCTTGTCTGCAAGGCGCAGAGCTTTGCTGACGTGGGTGGATTGCCAAGAGGACGGCAAAAAGCACATCCCTGCCAGAAGGAAACCCTGCCAGTCTCCAAGTCACTAAAAACAGAAGTGCTACAGCTCTTCAGCGAAAAGGTGCCAAGAAGGTTCTACCAAGGGCAAACCACCCACATGTTTTCCTCCCTCTTCATCTTTTGGAAGCAGCCAAACCATTCTGGCTGAAACTTTCTACATGAAAAGGTAGCACAGGTCAGCTCAGAGCAAACACCCTGCCTGCTTGAAAGAAAACATGTAGAAAACAGGGTCTTACGAACGGTAAGCGCTAAATTCTATTCTCCCCTCCACAATCTTCTTTCAGGAATTTAAAAAGATAAAAATGTCCAACGTGACTGATTTGGAAGCTGAGACTTGTATTTCTTTTTCCAATAGACGTCATCCAGGCTTCTCCATATTCCTCACACCTACTTTGGCGAAGGATATTTAGCCTCTTTGTCCCCATTTTGATTCCTGCTGGAATGAACAGATTTACACCACAACACAGATAACCATACAGCTTTTCCAATTAAAAAAAAAAAAAAAAAAAAAGGATAGACTTATGAAAACAGAGTTAAAGTAAATAATTTTAAAAAGGGACATAGCGGAGATACCATAAACTATGAGGCACACTTTGCAGCAGAACCCTGAGAAGAGTATTTATTTTGTATAATAATTCCTGGTGAGAATGAGAGGGAAAAAACAAGCAATATCTGAACTCCAGTCGGCGGGGTGCTTTGCTACATGACCGGTAAGGCTGGGGAGCACCTCCCTTCCCATCAGAGGGCAGCAGCTGCCTGCGAGTGCTGCCGCTTCCCTCGTCGCAGCTGTAACACTGGCTGATAAAGCTGCTTTACAAGCAAAATAATTGTGACTTTGGTTTAATGATCATCATTTGTAGAATCTTCAGTCATTTACACTTAAATACCTTTTATAACGTCTGACCGACTATGTGCTGTTTCTGTTGTATTCAAGACTGTATTTTTTATGATCCGCACAATGATGCAGCATGACAGCAACCTCCTTAGACGATGCCACAGACTGACTCTCAGAATAATGTTTCTGAGGAATCCAGTCCAACCTTTCCAACACTTTACCAAATGATCAGGTAATAGAAGATGATCTGTTGGATTTATTAAAGTTAAAAGTATATCTGTCCTTAAAGAGTTCCTTTGGGAAGATGCACAGATCCATGTTTTTCTCTAAAACGTTTCAGAGATGCACTAGGAACAAGCAAGTGCAAGGCAGGACAAGCATCTTTCTGCTCAGTGTTCAAATAGTAGGACTGTGCTTAAAAAGAGAGTCTTCATAAAGATGCGATATAGCAGGAGTCTTAAGCACGTATCTAATTTTAACCACTTTAAAACATGCACCCAACGCTAGGCACCCAGCAAAATGCTTTGCTGAGTTAGGACGGAAGCGCGCATTTCAGTATCATCTTCCAATTAAGTTCAATGGTTTAGTTAGATCAGACACTGTAAATTGTAAAACCAGCTCTTTGCATAAAAAAACCCCATCTGCATAAACCCGAAAGGGATCGGAGGGAGCAGCAGTACCTCTTCCACAAAAGGTTCCTGTCCAGCCCGCCGCGCAAGTACAGGCTCCGCTCACGTGGTCGCAGGCAGCTCCGTTCTGGCACTGACAGCCGTACTTGCAGCTCGGGCCAAAGCTTCCCTCGGGGCATCCTGCAGCGGAAGAATCAAAACCAGATGATGGGTTAATTCTGGAGCAGATCAGGGATCAACGGGGAATTTTTAGATACATGGGAATTCTTACTATTTGTAAAAGAAGAATCAAGGCATAATGGTAATGCCTTAAAACCGATGTGATTAAGTGTTCTCCTTGGGGTCCAGGTAAGTTGGGCTGTTTTTATTAAGGTCTATTTTAGAAAAACGCCAGGGTGTTGAAAGACTAAATCCTGCACAGAAAACTAATATCATCTGATAGTTGCAAAGCCTGCGACTTCACAGGTTCTGCTTGATGACACTTTGCACGCTGGTCTGGAGTTGCTTACGTGCACATCTCCTCTGGGACTTCATCAGCCAGGAGAGGGAAAGCTCCTAGCTTCTGTGCCTCCTTTTGAGGCCCTATCCTCTGTTTTCCTGCAAATCCTCTTTCCTCAGAAAGCTGGAAAAAATATGAAATGTGGTGGCTTCCTTCAGAAAGCTCCAAACTGAATGCTGCATACTTTACTTTCAGGCTCTGCTTTGAAAAATTCAAGCAAAAATATTACATCTGGGGACAGATTAACAATTACATTTCCACAGCAGTTAATGTAAGGAGTTTTAAAAGATTTGCATGGTACTAACTATCGGAAGAAAGAAAACAACGCTCGAGAGCGAAAATAATTTCTTCCAGGATTATAGGAAAATCAATTAAGAATAGGGCCAGTTGCCTAATTCACATTAGATATTTTGGACAGGCTGAAATATAGAGATATACTTGGCTAAACACAATATTACAGGGCCTCTACTCATGTTTGAAGTCCTTGTGAACTCCCCTCTAAATGGGTTACGTAGATTATTGCCAGATCTCTTTTAAAAGTGTATGATTTTAGCATTTACATCAACAAAGTGATTTTCAGGCAATCTGGAAAGAATCACAGAGAACAGAAAACAACGAGGATCCTCAAAGACAACTCTATGTCTGGAATAAAGGGGTGGGTTTGGCGCTGCCTATTTGGCACCATAGGTGGGCAGTGATAGGAGCCGGTGTGAATTCGGTTGCTCCTGCAGCTTAGTGACTCCCTGCTAACTGGAGCCAACTCCTGGGCCTCTTATGGAGGCTATAGGTTGGGATGGGAGACAGAAGGATAGCAAGGTATCTTAAGCATTTCTTTGCTTTCAATCACGTGTGTCGGAAAATGGGCCGTTGTTTAAATGTGGAGTTGTTTGAATGTATTTTTTGCACTTACAGCTGAAATCCAGTCCCAGAGCTGAACCGGTGCAAAATCCCATTTGCATCGCCCAAAGCGATGCGGCTCATCGTGCATCATGCCTCCTACACTAGTTTAACGAGTAAATACATAGAAGTGCACTTGTGCCTTAAAAGCTTGATCCTGCTCAGTGTTTACTTTTCACTTGAAATTTCAGTCAGAGTCCAGAGAATCTATGCAAGGAAAATAGTATTCCAGTGCAGTACCAGGTGTGGGGCGCTCAGCTGAGCTTTCTTCAAACCTACGGCGTTTAGCCTGGAGCTGAGACTTTCAAGGTGATGGCAACGGGTCAGTACACTTCACAAATGATTTCGCAGTCCACATCACACAGAATCTGCCCGCTGCTCGAGCAGGCGCAGGCTGCTGCAATGCATGCCGAGATACATCCAGCCCGCCGGAGAACCTGAGCTGCCTGCAAAGCGCAAAGGGAAAGAGCCCAACCTGCGGCAAGAGGCTAGAGATGCCTTGGGAGCAGAGGAGCTCTCCAGGGATAGTAAAGATCTCACCTCCAAGGCAGCATAAAATGTTTAGGGAAGAATTACGGCTTTCATAATCTTGCACACACACACACACACACACATATATATGCATTTTTTATACATATATACACACACACACAATTAAAGTGGGGTAAAAAGCAGACTGAATAAAACAGAAAACCCATAGACAGAACATAAGGGGTTGCCAGACGTTTTGTCGATGGCAATGGCTTCACTGATTACCTTGCCAGAGAAGATGACAACCAGCTATTAGGCTACCTTCTGTCTGCAGAGATGCTGTTTTGAGAGAGGTCAAGAATGAAAGGGAAGTGGAGCTGGCAGCTTTTTCTCTGGGAGCTGGTCTTCCCACTAACTGTCCTTCCATTCCCTCTGTGCCAACAGCAACAAGAGCCGTAAGATCAGCTTTCCAGGGTTTTTGTCTTAGGTAACCATTCCAGATTAATTGTTTTGACATTTCTGTGTGACACCAGCAGTTAATTCTGCCTACACTACTGAGACTGTGGTAGCTACATCTGTGCTACTCTAAGACTGTTAAACTAATAGATAGAATATTTATTTTGTTTAACAACATCAATATAATCAATAATAATAACAATAATAATAATAGCAGCTTAACTGTGCAACTTACTGCCACAAGATGAAGTGGATACCAAAAGTTTGCGTGGAATCAAAAAGGAAATAGGCACATTAATTGGAAAAAAAATCAAGTTGTATTAAATATAGAGATATTGCTTCTGTCTCAAGAAGCTCCTGAGTGACAAATTGATGGAACCTGGGGAAACATATGAGGAATTACCTATATGCCTGGTTTTATCCTCTTAAGGCATCTGCTATTGACCTCTGTTAGAGACAGATTAGTGGAGATCATGGGCCTCTGGTAAGACCATGGTGCATTTTTGTTGTTAATAAATAGAGGACCCTAAATCTTCCTGATTTTGCTTCTGTTATGTACATGTGGAGCCTGGCCTTAAAAAAAGATTCATGAAGAAAAAGTGTGGATATAAAACTGGATAAAGAAAACCAATACGGAAACTTTTATGCCACAAGCCAAGTATACATCAATCCTATCACTCGCATGAGCTCTTAATATTAAAAATAGCCGTTGAGTCCAAAACAAGTCTGAAAATAACCTTTCTGGAATCCAAATTAGGGAAACTATCTAACCCCAATGAAACCTGAGAGCCCTGCGACGTGCTGGGCAGACCGGAGGCAGTACAGCCTGGAGGTCTTCCGGGAGGGAATTATCAGGAAAAATAATTTCTGGTTTTGCAAATTCCCCGCGTTGACAAAGTGGCAACTTACTCCATTCGCAGTGTTTCCCAGTGAATCCCGGCTCACAGAAGCAGGAGCCAGTGACCGGATCGCAGCTACCGTCGCTGTTATTGCAGACACACATGTTTTCACAGCGCTGTCCCCAACGGCCACTATTGCAAGCTGTAATGTAAAGCAGTATTTACATTGAGAATCAACTTCGAGCTCGGCTAACGGATTATTTTACATCTAAATGAGAAAACAGAAAAGATGCAAAATGGCTCCTTAAGATACAAGCTTATCTTGATATAAGCTCTGGACTAGACTTTCAGCTGCAGCATGGGGCACAAATCAATGGAAATAAATACAATTTTTGCTGATTTATTTCAGCTGAAAGTAGGAGTCCGTAGGCAGATATTACGCCATCCACATAAAACTAATCATTCATCGTCAATCCATATCAATCCATCCACAGTCACAAACGCATAATTTCATGGAAATAAAATATCAGGTATTGACTCACTTAGCAAAAATCTGCATAACCAGAATAGCTAATGGGTAAAACGAGAGAGATTTGTGAGCATCCTCCATATTTTCCTCAAAATACTGGGAAATGCAACGTGGACACAGACAGAGAAATCTCACAATCTTTGTTAAAGCAACTTACTGCTTTCATTCTAAAAATCACGTAACACTGACATGATTACGACAATGTACCACACCATCTCCTGCCTTTCTTGTAAGGATAAAGATGAAAGTGCCAATTAGGGCAACAGAAACCTGGTTTTGGAGTTGGGCATCTGTTTCATGCCTGATCTGCAATAGTTGGAAGAGCTGCCTTACTGAGACATCTCTGCAAAACAACTTTTCTCTTATCTTATCCTGAATAGAAATAAAAGCTTTTTTTGCTGTGGTCTCTTAATTCTTTAGACAGCCTAGGGAGTTACAGAAAGCTATCTAAATGGCTCTACACATTACCAACTGGTTTGATTTTTAAAATACACATATTGGTGGAAACTTCAGATTTTCCCAGAGTTTTCTTCAGTACTGAGCCTGAGAAGCCAGGTCCAAAACTTACTGCTGTCAGCACTGGCAATTAATTTATATGATTCTATGTATTTAAGACCAAGTTTAGAAAGAGGTTTGTATTCTGTTGGCTTTTTGCAAGGGGATCATAACGAATCAAGCAGAAAAGACGTGAAAACAGGAAAAGGAACGAATCAAGCAGGATGGCTTAACATTTATATGGTGCTATCCAAAAAGGGCAAATCTGCACTCTTACACAGCCATCAATATGGAGAGCGATGCTAAAGTCAACAGAAGGACGCTCTGCTCTTCCAGAGAACAGAATTTCTCCCAGCATTTATATTCACAAGTTAAGAAGTGACCTTAAGACACACGACTGTACATGCCACTCACTTGTTGAATAAATCTCCCCTAAACAAAATGAAAAATTGAGAATTAATCTTGAAACTAATCTGCGCTGAAAATGAAAAACAAAACTGTCTGTCAGTCAAAACGCTGACAGGACAGATGGTATTGGGCAAAGGGATCCATAGTGTTGAAATAAGAGCTTATATCAATACTTTGCGCTTCATCAGCCATCTATTTCAATACTTTGAACCTAGATAATTAAGGATTATAATCACCCAGGCTGTGCAAACCCATAAACACACAATTTCAGAAGCAATAAGATTAGCAAAAGTATATTAAAAAACTTTAATAGACTAAGAACAAACAGAGCTGGTTCTTACGTTTGCAGTTAAGTCCCTGGGAGATACTGTGTGCCCTGTGGAACGAATACGCATTTGACTTACGGTGTTTGCAGTCGTGGCCAGTCCAGCCCGGGGGACATGTGCACTCTCCGGTGACGTGGTGACACTGAGCACTGCTGCTACAGCTGCATAACAGCAGGCAATTTTGTCCGTAGTAACCATCGGGGCAGGCTGAAAACAGATGAACAGACTGCAATTTCACCTAGGTAATAACTCAGGCACAGACTGATCTTTTCAAACAAGACAGCAACAGCTTGCCCCCTAAAACATGCATTAGCTGAATCAAAAAATCAAAACGGCAAAACGAAAGAAACAATTGCAATTTGTACACTAGGCGTCTGGGGCTGAGTCCTGTAAAGCGGGAATAGCTTGAGTGACTTTCGGGTACTTCTCCTGCACATCAGGATCAATCAGAGGAGGAAAAAAAGAGTGCTGAGCAAACCTTCGTCAAAAGCGGTTTTGTGACTAACAAGGAGAAAAAAATATGCCAGCACTGAGGTGTTGCACGAAGCAGGGCTGTCCCCGAGAGCCTGTCTATGCCAGCACAACAGCCATACCCAAGCAGCCTTTAATACCCATAGGCCGGGTAAGGAGTCATGCCACGGCAGGACAGACCAGTTGCTTGAGCATACTCCCATGGTCTCTGGTGGATCTGCAGAGCCAGCACTGATACTATTTCTTCATCCTCACTACTATTTAATCCTGAGTTAGCTACATCAAGCAGCATTGCTGCAAACATAACCCAAGAGTGATGCCATAGGGGCCAATTGGTCAGCACCTCTTGCCAAGCAACCAGAATTACAATGCAAGTACTGTGGCTATTAAACATTCTATTTCTAAGTATATATTGCCATAAATTAGGTCTAATGATGACATCGATTTGGCATGCAGTTTAGCTTGTCATCTGCATTTATCTGTAATCTCCCTCCAGTAAATTATGTCAAATCCAACCTGAGGAATTCCTGAAGCCAAGGGTACTTTATCTTGGATCGGTGCGTCTAACATAACAAGCATCTCACAAAACAGCAAGAAGATAGAAATCAAACCATAACCTGAATTTTCAAACCGACTTTCTTTTCAGGGGGAAGGCTGATGTGAGGACTTACACGCAGAGCAGGATGCCCCGATGTAGCCAGGGGGACAGTCGCAGGCTCCAGTTTCTCTGTTGCACTGTCCCCCGTTGGCGCAGGGCTCACAGGAAGACTGGCAGTCTGGTCCCCACCGGCCGGCCGGGCAATCTAGGAAAAAAAGGACACGAGGTGTCCCCAGTGCCATTTTCTGTTTCAGGGCAGTTATAGATTTCTGCTGTTACCTTGAAGAATTCAAAAATAATAGTAAAACTAAGCTGGATAAAGGATTGTTATATTATCTCTACAGACCTACAGCGCTGTCACAGTAAATCTTCTGAAAGAGTCAACACGCCTCTGTACTGCAGCACGCGAGAACACTTCTAAAGAGAGACCCAAAGGCTCTCTTCCAACTTCCACTGTGGTGCATCCGTTTATTGGTTTGGTTTCTGATACAGTAATGTCAGGAGTATTTGGACATATCTGAAAAATTAATTATTGCACTCAGCAAAGGAAATCCCAGAGGAGAGTAATCTGCAGGCAGATGCAGGAGGGGAGGGCTGCTATCGTATTTTTGCTGGGCTGAGTGGGGGTCAGCGATGGTCATCCAGTCCAGAGGGACTGGATGTGAGGTGGAGCCCAGGTCTCCATACAGCTCCACCACCTTCATCAGGTTCCTGCTCTGTGGAGCGATAAGCCACAACCTGGGCCCACGCAGGGCAGATGCTCCTCAGGCGTGCAATAGCCAGAGCTCTGCAAGTGGCAGAGGGGCATCCCGTGGCCCCTTGGTAGTTCAGTGTCCCTGCGACTTTTTTCATCCCTTTACTTAATTACCCACAATAACGCTCTCCTTTTTAATTCCTTCCTCTGTTCCAGGTCCTTCACTTGCTGGTTCCACAATAGCTGTCTTTGGCCAAGGCCCTTCAACAGCTCCTGAGGCACACTGTGGGCATATGGCAGCACAGTCCCACGCTCTACGCTGGGACTCAGAGCTGCTGCAATGCCCCAGCATCTCTGCCCAACTTGTATAAACCCAGCCCAGCATACAAATCACTATTATTAATTGGAGCGGAGAGACAAGTCAGTGTAACTGAATCACGCTCCCTCCTTTTGTCCTGATTTTGGCTGGGACAGAGTTAACTCTCTTCTTAGTAGCTGGTACAGTGCTGGGTTTTGGATTTAGTGTGAGAATGATGTTGATAACACGCTGATGTTTTAGCTGTTGCTAAGTAGCGCTTATCTTAAGCCAAGGACTTTTCAGTTTCCCATGCTCTGCCAGCAAGCAGGTGGGCAAGGAGCTGGGAGGGAGCATGGCCGGGGCAGCTGACCTGAACTAGCCAAAGGGTATTCCATACCATGGAACGTCATGCCCAGTATATAAACTGGGGGGAGTTGGCTGGGAGGCGCAGATCGTGGCTCAGGAACTAACTGGGCATCGGTCAGCGGGTGGTGAGCAATTGCATTGTGCATCACTGTTTTTTTTTTCTTTTTCACTCCTTCCTTTTTTTGTTATAGTCCTTTTCATTACTATTATTCTATTTCATTATTACTATTGTTAGTAATGTATTTTACTTTAGTTATTAAACTGTTCTTATCTCAACCCATGAGTTTTACTTTTTTTTTTTTCCTTTCCTCCTCCTCACCCCACTGGGAAGGGGAAGGGGGAAGCGGCTGCGTGGTGCTGAGTTGCTGGCTGGGGTTAAACCACGACACCTTTACAAGCAATCCCACGTGGTGGATGTCCTATGTTCTGCACCAAGACTTAGCCTCTACCCATTCTGCAAATGAAGCCTATTGCATTGCAGCAGTTTCGGTGGGAAACAGAATAATTCCACTTCTTATCGTGTCTGTCAAAGCCAGACACTCACTACCCTAGCCCAACATCTAACACACCTTGCTCACACGTAGCACCAGTCTTCCCAGCTGGGCAAATACACTGCCCCGTCTTCGGATCGCATGGTGCTCCTCCACAGCTGCACCTCTGCCTGCAGCTCACCCCAAAGCTCCCAGGCTGACAGGCTGGTCAAAAGAAACCCAAAGACACAATTAGTATAACGAAGCATTTTGAAGACACTAGAAGGCACCACCACCAGCAATTTTAAACTGAGCTGTGCTGGTACAAAGTGATCTATGTTAGCATCAGTGTCTCAGCGATCGGTGGTCTGTAATTAACTGCAACAGAGCTCTAGAAAATCTGTGCCTGAAGCTTCAAAAGGCACTACAGTTACCTGGACAAACATTAGTTTTAGTAAGTGGCCTCAGCCTTGTGCCTCGACCTTCGCGAGCAGAGTGACACAGCAGTTGCCAGGCTCCAAATACCCGTTTGGCTTCAGTGGGGAACTGCCAACTCGCACCAACAACAAATGTACCCTTTTATTTGCAACTTGTATATCTGAAGGTAAGTTCCCTGAACAAGCTTTCCCATCCAAAGTATACCTCCCAGGGAAAGATGCAGTGAGTACCTACATAAATGGCATTTTTCTCCATGAAACCCAGGTGGACACGGATGTTTGCAGACTCCTGTCTCATGATCACACAAAACATCAGCAGGACAGTTACACCTCAGTTTGCAACCAGCCCCGTAAAAGCCAGGCGTGCACTCTGGAAAATGCAAGTAGACACAGAACACGTATTAAAAAAAGGAAGAGTTAAGAAAACCGAACAAAAGTCAGAAAATAATTTGGCAGAAAGTGGCAGAAAATGTATTCTAATGTACGTTTTTAGAGGTGCTGATAACGAAGTGTAAATACTTACTAAACACTTGCATGGACATTTCAAAGAGGTTACTGCTTAAATACAACCCAGAAACAGAGTGGCAGAATACTTAAGGATATATTCAATTACAGCCATCACAGAATTACTCTTCTTATCTGTCTGTACCTTCTGCTGCTCTCTGCCTTGGTGCAAAGCCAGTGCTGGGCGAGGGATGCTCTCCCCCAGAACGAGCACATCACCAAGAATGCTGAAGATATTAAATACCCTCCCTATTATTCTCCACCAACCCCCCCAGAACTAGTGTCATAAATCCGACACGTTCCTGCCTGCCCAGAGAGGAATCTGAAGGGAGAATCTTTATTGCGTTACTCCATTACTGTCTGGAGAGGGCTACTGAGACATGCAAACATGAATGTGGAATACAATTCTCTTTGAACTACCCCCAAAAACTACAAAGAATAAGTTGAATTCAAAGACCTGCAAATCTGAAGGAAAAATAGCATTACTGAAACCATTTACAAATAACCCTGCTGCCATAAAACTCAGTTTTTGCCACTTATTTAGTGCCTGTGCGGAAAAAGAACAAAAGAGAAAACTCCCACAATCTTCATTATTTAGGGCTGTATTAGAATTTGGTTTCTAGATTTCTGTTGTCATTTGATCAGGCTAAAACTCCTGCATTCTGAAGCTGTATTCCCCTTGATGTCCCTGTAAGCCCTGTGATAGCAGGCACTCATGGCGTATGCTGTATGAAAAACCACAGACAAAATAATTAGCAGAATATGAATATATTAGTAGCAGCAGCAGCCGAAAAAAGCAGATGGGAGGAAGAATGAGAAATAATGCTAGGACAAAGGAATAAGCAGACAGAGGGAATCCGGCCTTCTATTATACCTTTCTGACACTTTTTGCCGTGATAACCAGGCTTGCAGGTGCAAGTCCCGTTCCTTGCGTTGCATTCCAGCGTGTGCTCTTTCACGCACTGACACTCCTCTGAGCAGCCAGCTCCGAAGGCCCACCTGGGACAGGCTGCAGCCAGATGAAAAGGAATCATTAGCTCTGTAATTATGCATAAGTTATTTGAAATTGCACACTGCTGCAGAATGCAACTGCTGCAAAAAGCAAAACATTCATTTTACTTTCAGCAAACACATCCACATTCCTATGACAGTGCCTATTAATGTGTGGGTGTGTAAAATATAGTTTACATGATTCCTATATTAAGTAATTCATTTCGTTTCAAGCAATATGTGGTGAATGCAAGAACCAGAAATGTTTCAAAGCAAACTTAGTTAAGTTTCTGAATGAAAAAATATTTGGATACACTCCAAGACAAAAGCTTTTATGAAAAAAAAAAAACAAACCACCCACACAACTATTTTTCAATATTGCTTAGATATTACGAACAAAACCTGTAAGTGCAAAGAAACTTGACCACCAATTTTGCTACATTTTTGTTTTGACATTTCGCCCTCATCCTGCCCCAGCCAGCCCTGCTCAGCTCCCACTCCAACCGTATCGGCAGCCACTAACTGGCTCCAGCCAGACTTTAACCTCATCAACAAGCCTAACATTAACCTGCCTATCCCAACCCAACCCTACCTATAGTCCTCACCTTTGTGTATCAGTAAATCTCAGTCCTTATGGCAAAGATTATTTGCTAGAGGAAAAGATTAATGAAGTTTCTGGGGCTTCCCGGCACGCATCAAAAGTCACATCCTCCCACTACTCCCAGCTCACGGCAGAACCCAAAGCCTCGCTCATTTTATATGCGATGTGGAATCTTTTTAAGACTGTTATGTTGTGCATGTGTTAAATAAAGAGATCTGAAAAATTATGGGGACTTACTAAGATGGCAGAAACGCCCGTAGAGCCCAGGGTCACACAGGCAGGCTCCATAGAGTCTGTGGCAATAGCCGTTGTTGGCACAGTTGCACGGTTTGTTACAGTTCTTCCCAAAGAGGCCTTTCGGGCAACCTTTTGAGTGCACAAACACAGCAAGGCATCAGCTGTTAAGCGTTAAAACACCAACACCAAGTCAGCTCTCTTTTAGTTGGTGCTACAGAAAAGACCACGCTGACTTGTCGCTGATTTGGGGCTCTGCGCAGCCCGTCCTTACAAGGCACTTGCTTTTTCTCACCCTCCGTCTTGCTTATTATTTAAACAAAAGTCACTGCAAGGCAAACCGCAGGGTTGTAGTACATCTCGCACAATGGAGACTGTTCTCATTCGGGCCCCTAAGATTTACCACGCACAATTACATCTAGATAGAAACCAGGGGAAAGAAGTGGTGAGGTTTCAGGCACAGCCGGAAAGACGAGGGGAACCGTACCGTCTTCACAGAGCTTGCCGTGCACGCCGGGCGGGCAGCGGCACTGCCCCGTGACGGGGTCGCAGGAGCCTCCGTTCTGGCACTTGCAAACGCTGGCACAGCCTCTGCCGTACGTCCCAGGGGAGCAAGCTGTGGAGAAAGCAGGGAAGATGAACGGGCCAAGAAATCCTTTCCCTCTGCTAGAAATGAAGCGAAATAAGACTCCAGTCATCCAAACTGAGCAAGGAAAGACTCCCTTTAGTCAAGCGGGCTCCAAACAAAGTCATATTCTTTTTATATAAGGTAATACACATGCATCTAATATTTACTAGATAATTTTAAAAGGACACCTGAATTAAGCAAGCTTACTTATGTGAAGTACTATGCAACGTACCCAAATTCTCCCCTGCATATGCTCCCCTCCACACAATGCAGGAGGCTCAAAAAACATTGCCTATAAAGTGCAAAGCTTAAAAATCAGAGCACAGTTTTGAATATTTGGAGATAACTATTTTAAACATCTGGGGTTTTTTTCCTCCCAAATACTATTATAAAAATAACATTGTGCTTTTCTCACATAGTTTCTTAAATTCCCCAGATGATCATGGCAGAAATAGATCCACTACGGCACGGGATCCTTTCCTAAAGCCCTCATCGCTCCAGTGCAAAAAGAAATTGTAAAATGAAGCCTTGCTCCACTGTTTGCAGCCTGAGCTAGCTGAGTAAATACAGTTGCTGGAGTCATCTGACTTAACTGACATTTTATCAATGTACATTAAGAAACTTGACATTTCACATCAATTTCTATTCGGCTTCTTTGGTGCATTATTGTGAAAGATGTCCCTGCCCATGGCAGGGCGGTTGGACTAGATGATCTTTAAAGGTCCCTTCCAACCCAAACCATTCTGTGAATCTGTGATTATTACAGAAATTTAGTTCCAGTTTTCTCAACTCTTTAGCTTACCCTAAACCCATGAACTATGCTGTATATTAAGAAAGCGAGAGAAAAGAGTGAAAGCAATCACCAATGGCTACTTCATACAGATTATATATTGTATTTATCACTGTCAATGCCTACTTCATCGGACTGCAGGTTTGGCTCACTAACACAGTCCCATTAAAGTTCTTTAAATTCCAGAGGCGAATTCCACCAGATTACATGCATGGATATCTACTGTAAATATAGAGCAAAAATATCATTATTTATGAAGTGAACTAAAGAATTTGTATCATCCTGTCTCGAAATTTTTATCCTGAACCACTAGCGCACCATGAATAGCAGTAAGAATATCCTAACTTGATAGCTTGAACTGTCTTAGGTAGACTAGAAATTATCATTTTAATCCTTTTCATTTCTATTCTCGCAGCTGTCCCCAGTGTCTACAAACCAAACCCACGATCAGTCTCCCAAAATAACTACAGGAAGACTGTTGGTTTCAATCATTTGCTGTTTTTTCTATATTTCTGTCCTTGTGATGATGCCTCCTAAACAATCTTGATGGTGATTAACCTGAGGATTGCTGTCTACCGATGCTAAGTAATAATTCTTCATCATCTATTTGTCTCATCAGTGATGCACAGACTTTCTGAGTATGATGGGCCATCACGCCATACACCATGAAATGGAGGGACCCATCCCAAACGCGGAGAGAGACTGCTGTGTGAAGTCTCAGACAAGCTACACAAGTTTTGCTGAACTGCAGATGAAGTCGCCGCTCTATCTTTCCAGTTGGTTTTGACACATACTTCTGAACCAGAAATATCTTCTGCCAGGAGGCAGGAATAAGAAGACTTAGAAAGCTATTACAAAGGGCACCGGCTGAGTTGGCAAGAGAATTCTGAAAAATACAATTTCCAATGTTAAAAATTAACCATCCCAAGAAAATTATGTTAATAATAAAAAGAATGATAAGAAAAAAAACAGGCCCAAGTTTACCAACACAAGGAGGGCGAATAAAAAAAAAAAAAAAAAAGGCAATGTCTTGGGATGCTATCAAAAAAATCAAGTTTAGCATCTATGTCCACCCAGATTGTCACACCACCTGCCAGGACAGACTTCTGAAAGTCAGCGAGGCAAGTTGTGCAGCAAAGCACGGCAGGCAAACGTTGGCACTTTTCAGCAGCAGAGTGAATAGGAATGAACACCAACACAAACACTTGGGAAGGGGTACTGTACGGTACTGCACTGGAGGGCAGAAACCTCGCTGTTTGAGGGTTCGTATTGTATATTGTAGCATTCCTTACTATTTGTATTTAATGTGCCACATTACAATAAAATCTTGATCTGCTGTGAGGCAGCTGTGCTCCTTACAGAGCTTTAGAGATTAAAAGTACAACAGGTTATTCCTATTTCCTACCTATCTGCAGTGTCACAGCACTAGGACAAAGTCCCCACCTTTCAAACACACTGTACTCACTTTCATTACAGATAATGCCGGTCCACCCAGGTGAGCAAACACAGCCGCTGTGTTCACTGTTACATCTGCCTCCGTTCAGACAATCCTCACAGCTCAAGCTACAGTCATTGCCGAAAGTGTTATCAAGGCAAACTGAAAGGAAAAAAATACAGAAGGTTTAGCGAGCATCCAGATAAAACACGTTCACAAGCTCTTACCTAACGTTCCAGATGCACCAGTGTAAAAAGGAACCTGCACAACACTGACAGTCTGAAAAAAAAGCATTCACGTTGTTACCGTTAATGTTGGTAGCGTTGCAAATACCACTGATTCATCGCAAAAGACAGTCCCAAATGGAGATTCCCAAATCTTCCTCTTCAAATTTTACAGTCTAAATAAAAGGAAAGCTGGGACTTTAGCTGGAATTTACTCCCTTAAATGCTGTAATTCCCCAAAGAACACTTAAAGCTACTTTTTAAAAGCAAATATTTTGCCTTCAGAAAAAGTGAATTTGCACCTAATGCTTGATAGCATTGTATATAATTAAAAGTATTTCTTGGGAGAGAATCTCCTTTTCTCCTTGCTAGGCTATCCTTTTTGTTCCTCTATTGCAGTAGGTAGATGTGGTGCTGTTTAAGCATAGTTCAGTGAATATTTTTAACAGCATAGTTTGAGTGTTATTCTAGGAAAACAAAGCATAATACATAGTTATCACTTCCTTTTTTCTTCATGGATATGAAAAAACGGGTTAGTGTTTATGGGAAACCTTACATGAAAATGCATTCCTCCCTCACGTTCCCCACCCTCCTTTTCTCCCTTGCACCCGCAGACATGCGCACGCTCATGTTCCCTCTTTGTGGGGTCTATTGAGAAAGGCATAGAAAATAAATGTTACTCTCTGCTAAAATACCTCGGTGACATTAAGATCCTATCCACACGGTCAGTTTATTGCCTTCGAGGCTTTATGGCTGTGGCTGGAGGTTTTTTGGAAGGGGATTTTGAACACCACCTGAAAGTGAACTGGCAGATTATTTCAGCTAACAGTAAGTCAGCAGGCTGGTTGCTTTTCACCAGCAATTTTCTATGTGAGGCCAGATTTCCTCTAGGTCTCAGCACCCAACTGTTCCTTTTTCTGAAGCTGAAAAAATGGCTAAGCTTTCAGAGACATTCAGAATCCCAGTGCTCCCACTTAGAGCAGGTTACAAATTCATACTTCAGGAGAAGAACACATATTACCATTAAAACTGTCACGCTTCTACATTAAAAAGTCATTCAATCTATAGAAAATAGTTAATTACTTAACACCAGCTTATTGTTTAAAGCTGTATTTTTATAATATAGATAACAGCACAAAAATATGTCTGAAAGTATAAGGAATAAATCAACATTTGGGAGGTAAACGAAACCATTAAGAGTTTCATTCCTCCATCACCTTTTCCTACAAACCCTCATGTGCTGCTAAGCCTCAGCTTTAGAAAAAGTGCAGATGCTCAGCTATGACTGATAATTCCCAAATTTATGTGCCTAAACATAAATAAAACATGCAAAAACTGGTCAATAAATATTTGATTGTGGTTTCTAGGCCTGATAATTTTGCCTGTGGTTATCTCATTTATCAGTTTCCCAATTGGTTATCAGTGTCGTCGAGTTCGGCTGGATGCTATGCGATTTGGGAGGTCTTACCAGTTTTGTTCATAAAAATAAGTTAATTTTTTATTAAAGCCAAGACCAGTTCCTGATTTTTGCCTGTAGGGCACAGTCCTCGCATGAGTAATTAGAGCTCATACAAAACTCACAGGACATAACACAACAAAAATAAGAAATATCATTCTTCCCTGGTGACCCACCAGCACACACTGCGCTCATCAGAAAGAAAGCACAGGGTTTCAACTCATAATGCTCTTTAAGTGGTGAAGTTTCCACCTTGAGGTGGAAAGACTAAAGTCATGCAAAGTCCAGGTGGGGTGCAAAGCAGCTTTGCACCCACTCCTGTGACTCCGGGTGCTCATGCGCTCTGTTTGCCACCGGTTGTGCCAAGCCCTCGGCCAGCCTGAGCTCTACGTGGATGGGTCCGTGCTTTTCCTGGAGAACGTGCCCAAAGCATCAAAAGAGACCTGAATCTCCAGAGGGTTGTTTTTTCAACAGACAAGAATGCAAATATCTTAAGCAAAAAACCTCCAATTATTATAAAAGGGCTTGTAAACAGGCACACATGCCCCCACACTCCCCTTCCCTAGCTCAAGGAGAAAGGGAGCGTTTCCCAAAGGCTTGTTCCCAGCAGAACAGTTTCGGTGGATTTTGTGCATTGCAGTAACCCACGCAATCCTCTCGCCCCTGGGATGAAGAGGATCTCTCTGCCTGTTCCCTCCGGGGCTTTGTGCAGACACCCTGTTTTTCCAAGAAGCCTCCCATCCCCTGCTTGCTGTGCTGCTCACTTTTCCCATGCCTCCCTCCGCATTCCTCCCCGCCGCATCCAGGCAGCAACAGCCGCGAGCGAGGAGCCTCCCTCTTCCCCAAACATGTCCCATTTGGGATCGGACACGCAGCAATGCCTCCTCCCTGCTGGCGTGGAGGACAGGCAGAAAGCAGGATTAACGCTCATCCCTCCCCTGCTCCTCCTGACAGCTTAAGCCCGGCCAGCCCAGCATCACTCTCACCCCAAATCCTCTTTCCAAGACTACTCCCCCAGTTTGCTGTGAGGGCAAAAAGTGACGCTTGTTCACTCACCGACCCTGTGCACCAGGGTGAGCTCTCCTCGCGGGTCTTCATCCTCGTAGAGGGCACCGAGCGTGTAGCGAAGGAGCTGGGGGGGACCTCTGAACTGCAGCCCCGGAGCCCCGGCGAACCCCGCTGCCTCCTCCACATCCACCTCCTCCCCACCTAGGGCTGACACACACGCACGTGCCATCAGGACCTGGCCCTGAGTCTTCCTCCGCGACACCTTCCTCTCATTTACATCTTTTTTTTTTTTTTTTTTTTAAATTATGCTGGTAGATTTTCCAGCTACACCCCTGTGCAGTCTGCACAGCAGTCACAGCTGATTCATTTTCTCATCTGTATTTATAAACAGAGTTTCTGCTATCCAAAAAAGAGAAAATGGTGGTGGTGGGGGAAAAAAAAAAATCTTTCTCTTTCCTTTCTTCTGGAAATAAACTCTGGTCCTGGAGAGTCCAAAAAAAATTAAACGGCGAGTTTAATTTTCCTCACTTGAAGTTTGAGATTATTTTTAGTTAATGAAGGTCATTACTCTAGCTCATTTTGGAGATGACAAATATAGAGTGAGGCTGGCTGTCCAATTTATTTTCAGAAAAACTAAAATTTGAGCCTTAAAATGATGGGAAATCAGTTGGCTTCCTTTTTGGAGTTGGTTAAAATATCAAACTCTGCCCAAGGTTTAGCAGGTTCTAAACTTGGTTATAAAATTAAGTTGCTAGGCTAAACTCTGTACTGGTTACACTGGCAGAAATCCAGGATCACACCATTGACTTCAGTGGAAAACTTGCCTTGGTTCATCAAAGCAGAATCTGGCTACTTTTTTTCCACAGGATGTTAAACTTCATCAAATAGTGCAAGAAAACTGTCAAAATAGTATTTATTTCTAAAACATGAGGTTTAGGTTTTCAAACATGTCCAGGGGATTTAAGTGTTCATCTCCCATTAATCTTTGGCAAAACCCGTTACTTGAGGATGAACTTGGGATCCATGCGTTGCACGTAGCTCTACCCTGGCCACATTCAGAGATGGCTCAAGTTGGGCTCCCAAAATCCCAGGATCTGTGAAAATCCCAGTTCCAAATTCACATTTTAAATCACTGGGAAATACTTAATGGCCTTCAAGATATAAAAATAACTTACCGATGCAGGACCATCTGTTAACACTGAGCCTGTAACCCTCCTTACATGCACATTCGTACGACCCCAGAGAATTAACACAGAAATGGTCGCAGTTGCCATTATCAAGATGACATTCGTCCATGTCTAGAAAAACCAGATATAAATGCTGATTAGGTGCAAGTACCTCTGCTTGGAGAGTGCACTCTGTGCCTGGCTGCATCTGAAAAATTATTCTGCACATAAGAAAACCTGATTTTCTTAGTACTTTGGGGCTTTCTGTTTCTCACTAGTATTGGAGATATTAAAACATTTCAGGGCAACATGGAATAGATTATTTCACCTGTTTTTGTCTCAAGTGAAAACAGCTGCTTTAAGCTGTTAAGCTCAGTTGATCCTTTGGTTATTTTGAGGGCTCTCCTTTTGTAGAAGTAGTCTTTAACACACATCAATATACAGTGTCCACGGAGAGAGGAGGAAAAGTTCCTCTCTGCTGGCTCGTCTCCCACAGCCCCGCTTCTCCATGCTGGATGCTGGGTTATTACTGTATTCCAGTCTCACAAAGTGGAAATTACACATTTGTAAAACCTTATCAGCAAAGCTGGCACACGGTCACTGATTCTCTTATTAGCGAAATGCCCACAAAGCCCTGGGATGAGCTTTGACAGCATTTCTTCTTCCCGCTGTCGTGCTTAGTTAGACTGAGCCACCGGTACCCAAAGGACTCACCGTCGCAGGCGCAGCCGTCGGCGTTCAGCTGGAACCCCGCTTTGCAGGCACACTCGTAGCCGCCTGCATAGTTGATGCAGAACTGGGAGCAGCAGGACTCTCCGGTCTCACACTCGTCCAGCTCTGCGAGGAAGGGGCAGCTCGTTCAGCCCTTGGACACGGTCTGAGCCGCTGCCACGGTTTTGCTCGGTAGCTACTGCGCTTATCAGCACACGCCTTTCTCTGTCTCCTCTCCCTTCACCCACATAAAACACCGTCCGAATCCCGACAGCGGCTGTCTTCTACCTAATCCCACAGCACCCAACACCCTCCACGTCCTGGGAGAGGCAGCCTTTCTGCAAGTCTGAGCTGCCACGAGGTGATTTACAAAACAGACAACAACTAGGTCTCACCAGCCCACAAACACCATCTATTTAACAGTAATCTATATTTAACCATTTGGACTTTTTTACGTTCAACCTTGGCCTGCTAGGTGCAATTGTAGTTTTTGATAACTAACTGCCCATTGCCTCATCCTGCCCTGTGTCCATCTGGAAATTGGTATCATTGACACCGCTGTTCTGGTGATTAGATACCAGAATCGAGCTGTTATCTTTTCACTGCAGGCTCTCAGCTGATCTCAGCTCTTGCAGCCTGCTGAGCAGGTCGGTGGCCATTCAAGGGCCACCTTGTCAACGCTGAGTCTGCAAAATGCTTTTGAACGTTACTCAGACAAGCAGCCGCAGATGAGAAAGGTCAGTGTCTCAATTAACCTTGGAAGGAGTACCAACATTATTAGGAAACACCGACAGGAGAAAGAGGAGAAAGAAAATGTAATTAATCAATTGAGGTGAGGAGGTCAGCATGAAAATGATTAATGCAGGTTATCTGAACACGGAGTGTTTTCCAGAAATGTCACAAGCCGAGCTCCTCTGCAGTACATCAGACGATGCCTTGCTCTGGGGTCTAGCAACAGCCCCTTGTCTGTGTAGCAATGTGAAATGTGCATCCAACAAAAAGGAGATTTTTGCTGTTAAGAGCAGCTTTTCCTGTCCTCAGCCTTGCCAAACCCTTCCCCGGTGTTCTCAGTTCCCTCGCTGTGTCCAGAGTAACTGCTTCCCTCTGAAATCTCCATCAGCAGGTCACTGAGCTGGGGCGCGGGCAGGAGGCTGCTCTGCCTCCTCTCATCCGTACACAAACAAGACTGCGTAACCCATCCTACCCCTGTGAGGCTCTGGGTCCAAATCTGCCTCCCTGACCTTCTTTTCTTTTGCTTTTTAAGCTCCAGCATCAACCGCCCTTCCAGACCTCAGTGCTTCCCTCCTCCCCTGCTCCTTCCTCTCTCCTGCACTTGGCTTTTTTTGTTGCAAGACTCTTCTTGTCTGTAAATGCCTCTCACATTCACCAGAGCTCCTGCTCCCTACCTCTCCTCATGTCTTACTATACTGCTCTGTGATGCCTGCTTCCCCCCCGCCCTTCTTGGCTATTCTTTAAAATTTTAATGGCATAGTGACAGCAAGCCTAAACCAGAATCAGATACAGTTTGCATAGCAAAAGCCGTAAACAACAACAACAATAAAAAATCATATTGTAAAATCGTTTAAAACATGACAGAATTTTTAAGCTCTTCTCTCAAAATAAAAAGAAATCTAACTCTATTGCTTTCACTTCCTAAGTGAGACTTCTCACAGCCAGAAGTGCAATCTCATCACTGAGCAAATCTGATGGAAATACAGCAACTTCCATAACACAAAGTGGAATTTGCGCATGAAGCACTTCAGAACAGCAGTGCTACCGCTCCCAGGCAGAGCCGACCCTCTTCCCAGCCACCGGCTGAGGAAGGGAAGGAAAAAAGTCAGGCCAGCGATGCTTGGGCTGGACACAATGAGATACGGCCACGGCAACTGGTGATGCACCAAAGTGTCATCCTCCATTTGGAAGGCAGAACTCCTTCCCCTCGTTAATTAATAATCCCAGCAAACACGCAGAGCACGGCAAGCTGGAGCAGCAGCTGAGGAAGCGCCAGAGGACAGTATTAATTAAAACTTGTAGAAGAAGGGAAGGGGACAGGAAGGTATTTACTTGAGCGACAGCTCTCCTGCAGGCCCCCCTTGCAGAGGGACCAGCCACACCTCCTCCAGCAGAGATGCAGCATTCGCCGTGAATTACCTGCGCACGTTTTGCCGTCAAAATCGAGGCGATAGCCGTCGTCGCAGGAGCAGCGCGGCCCCGCAGTCGTGTGCTCGCAGTGGTGAGAGCAGCCACCGTTGTTGTCCTGGCAGCTATCAACAATTTCCATTTCGATGCCTTGCGGAGAAATAAATCAAAAGGATGTTAAAAAGCAAGCAGAGGGGGAGAGTCACTGGAGAATAAGCCTTCTGTAAAAAAGCATCCATAAGCCGACTGCTGTAGCAGGAAATATAAACTCAGCTCCCACACACTCGAGAAGAGCACGTTTTGGAGTCACTGAACTCTGGGTATTTGTCTCCTTGTGTCATAACAGTGGATGTTCTCGACTTCAGTAACGTGAAGCCGGCTCACCATTTCAGCAGTCTGCCTGCTACGGGAGCATTCGCAGGTTCCCCGAGATTTATGCTTTGTTTGAACACAATGGCAAGTTCTGCCCTTGCCCCAGAGGAGGAAAGGAACCATCTGAGGAACCCAGGTGGTCCATCTCAACCCAGACTGCTTATGCTTTCCAAAAAGCAGCTTTTAGTTTTGTATGCGAATGGGAAAGAGTTGGATTCTGAAACATCCGCCAAACACAAATGCCTTAAAATTTTCATAGCAGAGTCCTGTTGGCGAGCCTGACACCTCACCACAAAGCAAAACAATCCGCAGGTTTTGACCCTTGGACGTCCCTTCAAGGGGGCACACAGCAGCTCCTCTGCTGAGACTCTGTCCCCCTACAATTAAGACAGGGTGGTGGTACGATGCCGTCGCCAGCCCCCTTCACCCTGACAGACCACCCCACCCTCCTGCACTCGGTTGCGATGGACAGTCCTCACAACATTTTGGCCAGGTCCAGTGGAAACCCTCATAGAGGAAAGGGAACATCTGCCCATCTAATTTCCACCAAGGTACTTCATTAAATGATTTCTTTAGGATGAAAAGAAAATATAAAGTCAGTTATAAAGTTTCTCTTGAAGAATTAGCTGGATTGTCTTGTTACAGAGCTATTTAGAGAGGAATTAATTTCCCATACTACGTAGGAGAATTGAGAAACACCCTCCCTAAAGGAACCATCATACTTCCAGAAACACCCCAGCTCAGAGTGGTGGCCATCAGATCTGGTACAGAAGGACGGCATTCCCCCACCGCCGCAGCTCACGGACACATCTGTGTCGCTGGCTCTGATCCCTTTTTGCGCCCCAGGGAGCAACCTGCCTGCTGACAAGAAATGCAAGTCTAGCTGGAAGAGGGTATAAATTAGGAGAACATATATTGAGGGCTACATCTCATGCATAGTATGATTATTTACACCAGGGAGAAGAAATCTAGTCTCCTGTCCAGTGTGTTAAGCTGCGATTTAGGAAACCCAGCCATCAAATGCAGAATCTGACTTTATACACTGTCTTCTTTATTTACTTTGTCTCAGTTCTTCATCAGTAAAACTGGAATAACAGCTCTTCCCTATGCCACTGGGGAAATGAAAGAATAAACAAAGATTGTAAATTGCTCAAACACTGGGATAATCCTGATCATAAATACATGCAGAATGTTTTTATTTTTATTGTTTGCTCTGTAATATTGTACATAAGGCACAGAGAGTCACCATCCCCTGAGATTTGCTGAACATTGAGAAAAAATACTATCAGAAAATCACAATGAAATCTAACTGGTCTAAACCACTTTTTTATCCCCATAACAGATCATTTCATAACTACACATTAATTGCATTTCCTTCACCACTGCACTACTCACAGTTCCCCATCACCTATGACATAATTCTCCAGGATGTCTCTCACATGATTGGTTTTTGTTTTTAATGTATGTTAATGCTTTGAAACCGATTTTCATCCTTATTAAGTATTTCTTACACACACATTCTTAAAGAAAGCATTCATTCTCTGGCAGGCAGCATATTTTCCTAAGGAAATTCTGCTGAAAGTTCTTGCACAGTATTATTAGACTGAACGATCTTTGCCCACCTCTTTGCTAAAACAGGTCATGCTTTTGTCTGCATTCCAGTGAGCTTATGTTAGGTCCATAACAACACCAACTCTTCCAACATCACCTCCTTTATTAATCTAAATTTGCCCTCACGGACAGCCCAGGGATCACCTATCAACTAACGGCGCTGGGAGTCAGTCCCCTTCTCACGAAAAGTAGCGTTGATTAAGAAACCCCGCTGACAAGAGGTAAGTATGTGAGGGAAGACAACAGGGCTCAGCATCGTTTTCGTTTGGGAAATTTTACTTGTTCAAATATTTTTTTCATGGGCAATCTTGCTTTTTTCCTTTTTTTTTTTTTTTTTTAAAGCATCTACTTAACAGTGCCAATAATCTCAGGAGAAACATAAGTAAACCTAGACAGATAAAGACAAGAGCAGAACATCATGTTGGTTTTCTTTTGCATCAGATCCAGCACATAAAAAAATGGGAGGAGAAGGGCAGGAATGAATACATTTCATAGAATAGCAATATTTTGGTAGCTCTGCAATAGAATTCACCAGACTCTGAAGATAAACCAACAGGGCTATTTGCTCTTTGAAATGCCGTAATTAAGGTCTGTGAACACAGGCTTAGGAATGTATCAACCTGCAAAACCAGCAGTAGCAGAAGATGAAGAAAATAGTATTAAGCTTGAGCTTTTGCATACGTTTATCTTGCTGGGAGTGCTAATCCAACTGAATTAAAAGTGAAGCATAGCAGTTTGCAGATAAGATAGCCTGAAATGCATAGCTGTAAAAAGCGTCACTTACGGTAGCACTGCTTTCCATCAGCCCCCAGCTCGAAGCCGGGATTACAGACACAGGTGAAGGATCCCAGAGTGTTCACACAACGATGAGCACACCTGGCTCTCCCTTCTGCACACTCATCAATGTCTATGAAGCAGAGAGAGAGGCAAAGACATTCACTTGGATATTAAAATAAAAAAATAATATTGCTCTACAGGTACACGGCTGTATTTCCGAACATCCACTGAAAAGAGCATCCTGATGTTAGTCTACAAATGACAGCATCTGATGAATCCAGGAACACTGAATTCACAACATTATTCTCCAAAAGAATCTTTTTTTTTAAAGACCGTTGACCTTGAACCTCTCAGTGTGAGTATTTACAATATCAAACATTATATTTGCAGCATCAGCCAAAGCAACTTGTTTATTATTCCTGTAAAAAGAGCAATGGCAAAAGTAGTCACCTGAAGAACTCAGAAGAAAGTCCTATCTTCCGGTACCCTAAAATGATCACTAGGTCCTCAATGCCATTATATTTAAATTAATGGAGCAGGAAATAGCTGATTATTTTCTGAATGTCAAATGATTTGGATTAAGTGGTGGCTGGGTTTCAGCAGGTACGATGGAGACAGATCTTCTCTGTCACATCCCTGAATCCTGCAGCTGCTTCTACAGAAGTCCAGCAGGGAGGCACCTACTCTAATCAGAGGAGTTTCACCCCACCTTTAAGAAAAGAAAAAAGAGCTGTAGGTGGGGAGACTGTTCTTCACCCAGTCCTCTGTCAAGCAGTCTGTTCCTCAGCTTTACACTCGCTAGTCTGTATTGTGGAGTTAAATGTCACCAAAGGCATCCATCTTCCTAAAAACTTAGTGGAAAAGCACGAAAATATTTTTAAGGAATAATAATTGGGAAAAAAACCAACAAAAGCTTACACTAAATACCGCTCCTGTGGAGCACAGCTGCAGAAAACACCAGCCTCCTTGCAAAGACTGGCATTATCTTACATGCGGCAAACCCCTAACCGACCTCCTCCTCCTTCTCTTGTTCTAACATTTCACTTGTAAAATACAGATTATTCATCGCAACAATCCTGGGTCAGTCTCTTGCACACAGGAGAGAACAGTCTGGTGTGCAGCTCCTCACCTTTTACCACAGCAAACCACCTTCTAACAGGTTTTTTCCTCCGTATGTGCTGTAACCAGTGCCGTACTCATCGCCCTTTGTACTTGAACACAAGTAGCTTTACAAATGCAATCAGCCTACTTGCAAAAAGAGGCCCCAGGCAGTGCAAACACCACACACCGACTCATGAAAATTTCAGGATAAATGACAGCTTCTCTGAAGCAGCCATGTGAGTAGCTGCTGTTTAGAATAAAATGGGTTATTTCTCCTTTTTCTGTAATTAATTGTCTCTTTGCAAGTAGAGTATGTTGGCAAATGCTGTAAATGTTCTTTTCTCTTTTTCTGCTTTTTCAAACACAAAAATAAAAAGCTGGAAAACTGAAGCACAGCCACCATCCTGCACATGTTTCTCTGTATCTTGTAAATACAGCTAATAGCTAAAGTATGACACTTTAGTTGCCCTCTGTCTCCTAGCTCGGTTTCCAGAGTCAAATACCAGCTTGAATTTTGCAAAAGACATTGAATAATTTCTAGGAGAAAAAACAATAATTGTATATCCATGGTAAGACATGATGCTTAATGATTCAAAAGACTGTTGCCATGAGGTCAGGAAGAAAATTTATTCCAATACATAACATTGCAAGTTACCTAGTGCTTTAGTTTATACATAAATTAACAGAATTGTCAACGTGTATCCGAGATAAAACAAGTAACATGCTGACCCTAGTTTTAAACCCACTGCTGTTTCCATCTATTAATCATCAGTGAAGTGTCTACGCTACTTGAAAATACTTTGATTTTTCAGTAACCTCACTCATAAGTAATCCCAGTAAGAGAGGGGAATCACTGAGGTGTGCAATGCTACTCACAGAAGGGCTTACAGGCAACTGAGTAAAATACTTGTGGTGGGTTGACCCTGGCTGGACACCAGGTGCCCACCAAAGCCGCTCCATCGCTCCCCTCCTCAGCTGGACAGGGGAGAGAAAATACAACGAAAGGCTCACAGGTCGAGATAAGGACAGGGAGAGATCACTCAGCAGTTATCGTCATGGGCAAAACAGACTCGACTTGGGGAAAAAAATAATTTACTTTATTACCAGTCAAATCAGAGTAGGATAATGAGAAATAAAACCAAAGCTTAAAAACACCTTCCCCCCACCCCTCCCTTCTTCCCGGGCTTAACTTCACTCCCGATTTTCTCTACCTCCTCCCCACCAGCAGCGCAGGGGGACGGGGAATGGGGGTTTGGGTCAGTTCATCACACTTTGTCTCTGCCGCTCCTTCCTCCTCAGGGAGAGGACTCCTCACACTCTTCCCCTGCTCCAGCGTGGGGTCCCTCCCACGGGAGACAGTCCTCCACGAACTTCTCCAACGTGAGTCCTTCCCATGGGCTGCAGTTCCTCATGAACTGCTCCAGCGTGGGTCCCTTCCACGGGGTCACAAGCCCTGCCAGCAAACCTGCTCCAGCCTGGGCTCCTCTCTCCACGGGGCCACAGCTCCTGCCAGGAGCCTGCTCCAGCGCGGGCTTCCCACGGGGTCCCAGCCTCCTTGGGGCATCCCCCTGCTCCGGCGTGGGGTCCTCTCTCCAGGGGCTGCAGGTGGAGATCTGCTCCACCGTGGACCTCCATGGGCTGCCGGGGGACAGCCTGCCTCACCATGGTCTTCCCCACAGGCTGCAGGGGAATCTCTGCTCCGGCGCCTGGAGCACCTCCTCCCCCTCCTTCTTCCCCGACCTTGGTGTCTGCAGAGCTGTTGCTCTCACATCTTCTCACTCCTCTCTCTGCTGCAGGTTTTCTTTTCAGCAGTCTTTTTCCCCTTCTGAAATCTGTTACCCCAGAGGCACTACCACCATCGCTGATGGGCTCGGCCTTGGCCAGCGGCGGGTCCATCTTGGAGCCGGCTGGCATTGGCTCCATCGGACATGGGTGAAGCCACCTCTGTAGCTCCCCTGCTGTCAAAACCTTGCCACGCAAACCCCATACAATACTCAAGGTCGGAAGTATTTTGCAAAGCACCCAGCACCCTCTATACATAAGACCACTATTTAAATATTGGCAAAATTTTGGCCAAATTTTCAAAAGGAGGACTTTAAAATTAGTGTCTGAATATGTACCCTGATCCTGACAAGGCTGTTAAAAATCTGCGCACCATGAAGTCCACAAGTGCTTTTTACTTCATAAAACCGATAAACTATCTAGTTTCCAAGCATCATATTGAAAGAGAAAAGCAGGTATTTTGATCTCTAATTCCCCCACATTTCGGGTCAGAAATACTTCAGATCCTTTTGAAAATCCCAGACTAAATACAGGATTTTAGAATTCAACTTTTTAAGCTCCTCTCTTTGGAAACCTTACACTTCATGATTTCTTCCTTCACAGTAGTTTCTCTATTAATATGGAAACAGTTCTCCAGCTAAAAAGCCCTTTGAATTCTAAATAGGTTTTCAGTGACCTGGTTCTGAGTGTTACTTGAACCAATTTTCCAGGAGCTGTATCTGGGGCGTTATTTTAAAGGGACCCTACAAGAATAACACTACAGCATCTACAAATCCAATTGCTAGAAAGCATGACTTAAGAGATCACAGAGTAATTTTCGTTACTAAAATGGTCCTTCAAGACTATTGGCTGACATAAATATCACAGAGAGAAACGCTGTTTCAAAATGCATACATATATTTGTATAACGTATTCCTTTCCATTCAAAGCTCAGTAAGCCAGAGCGCTGATTAATATCTTTCTTCCCAATAAACAGTCCATAGTTTCTTACCTAAACAGGACTTTTTGTCTGCAGAAAGATAATGCCCTGGATGACACTCGCATTTTGCAATTCCTCTCTCATTTTGACAGATTTGTGAGCATCCTCCATTCCCACTTGTGCAGGGGTCTATCACTGAAACCAATTAGAGCACACTGTCAACTTAAAGGTCACGGTTTTGTCTGAAAATAGTCTTACCTGCCATCGTTACAACCAACAACGAAGATTACTGTAGCTGTAAGAGATTACACTGAAAGAAAAAATATTTGACAGAATTTGGTGTATAGTAAAGCCGTTGTTTTTCTGTATGCTATTTTCTCTGTTGCTGGACAGCATTTTTCATAGAGCAGCAACGATGCTTTAAACAGCGGGAAACTGGGCTCGTATTACACCTTGGAAGTAGGACAAGAAAAGTACAGTTTATTCTTATTTTGCTGTAACTGAGCAGATTTCAAGAGTTGCTCTAAACAATAGCAATTAGCACTCCAATATGTGTGAACCCATAAACACATACAACGGTGGAGTTCGCCACGGAACAATGTGTATTTAAAGGTCTCTAGAGGAAATAAATGCTGAAGAGCTCCCAAAGACCTCCTTCAGTCTAAAAACATATGCCATTCATGTTGTACATCAAGATTTTTTTCTTTTCTTGAACAATAACATACCATTTCAAGGATAAGCTGCTCTAAGTGGCAAGTACTTAGAAATACTATTTATAAAGTGTCTGCAGAAGTCTCCACCTCAAAGACTTCACTGTGTTTTATGAGTTTATTTCAGGAACACATACCTGCTGGAAGCGTACTCATGTATTTGCCCAAATAAAAACTCTGCACACACAAAAATAGACCTACCGAGACTGTTTGGACAGGTCTGATTTGAGTTAAGAGCCAGAGTTTTCATACCAAAATCTGGTATTCTGCCCAAGGTTGAGGTTTTAGTTTGGAGTACTAGTTACACTAACACGCTGGTGAATAACATTACATAAGCAAATTTGGAGGACACCTTTGAACATGTGTCCTCTAGAGCTCTGCTTAGTTTCAAATAAAGCTTTTTAAAAGTTAAGCCCATTTCCTTACAATTCAAGCTCTAATTCAGTTTTAGCATTTTACTAATTATTGTCCGATTTGAGACATTTGACCGGTATTCCTCACTCGCCTCCGGCTCAACATCTCTTCACTGGCCATCTCAAGCTCTGTACAAGCCAACTTCTATCAGGGCACGAGGAAGAAAGTCAGCATCAGTTCAACAGCACTGGCAGCAGAGCCAGGGTTTCAGTAATCCTGGGGAAGGGTTGAAGGTGTTTTCCTCTAGACCTTGCTGCTTTGCTCTTCCAGTGGCTAACCACATACATATATATAGCTATGCAGGAGAAAGGAATAGGGGAGAGAGACCTCTATTTTATAAAGATACATTTAAATATGGGGTGGGGTTTTTTTATTTCCTCCAATTTTCACTTTTCTATGTAGCCAGTGGCATCTTGTGCCACCGTTTGGCAAAGGAGCGTGTTGCCCCAGAACACCTTCAAATTCCCTCGTTTCACCTCCTGCTATCTCAAGAACATAACCGTTCAAGTCTGCAGGCTGAGAGTTTGACTTGAAAGTATTTAAAAAAAAAAAAAAAAAAAATATCACTGTGCAGGATGTAGAACTGAAATATTCTGTTGGACTTTCAACACGATAGGTTGCAAATAGGTTTCCAAGGGACAGCAGCACTTCATCCTACGTGACGCTTTCAAGGCTGACAATTTGGCTCTGCAGTTCGACAATTTGCGGTCTACAAAGGATTTAGCTTCAAGCAAGAACTCGTTCCTTGCCGATATGAAATATGGAGTTATTTGCCAATTCTTTTTCTATTTGGTTAAATTAAATGAAACCACTATCAAACAGCATCTGTTAAACCTGCGTATTACAAAGGTTTTGAGAGCATCCAAAGCTTTAATTTGAGAATGATTACAGCATAGAGTAAAACTTGTAATACTCTGTGACATGACAACAAGCAAACAACAAATTATAGGGTAGATTTTAGTAAAAAAATAGTAATTTGAATAAAGATAGCAGCCTTGGAAGTCCTTAGACTAGATAAAAGTTTGTAAAGGAAAGATCTTCAGGACATAAGGCAACCACTGATTGACTTGTTTTGCACTGACATATCTGTTCCTTCCTGTTATAGGCAGGTTTCAGGAAAAGCTAAAAATAACTCATTAGTGTTCTTTTTCCTACACACTTGGCTCTTAGTGTTTGATTTAATAATTTTAGTAGATAACAGACTCCATCCTACGAAGCTCTATTCCAAGCTGTTAAACACTATGGCAAAAAATTTACTGGAACTGTTTCATTTCCTAGATGTCCCAGGACATCCAGGAACCTCATCTGAAAAAGCCATGGTGATGCGTTGATCTGGGATGGTAGCAATGGTCTTGGTGAAGTGCGAGTATGGGCTCTGCATGTGCTGTGGACCCTCTGGATCTTCACTGCAAGGTTGTAAAGAAGAGGGTCTCCAGTCCTATCTGCCATGACCTCTAGAGCACCTAAAGAAAGACAATTGGGCCTTATCAAGTTAATTTTCTTGCTCACAGCAACCATGACTTTACACTGGAGAAAATATAAAGTGGTAAAGAGTAAAATTTCCTTCTCATGGCAGGGAAGGTTAGGGGTGGAAACAGCATTGACTTACAGAAGGGAAACTCAAAGTGGCTTGAGAAAGATATTTATTCTTGCCACCCCTGGATAACCCAATGGAGAATTCACTCTAGCACACATCCCGTATAGCCCTTCCTCTTATACAAGTACCACGGCCACTGCTGACCACATCCATACCTGTCTCACTCCCAGAGCAGCTATCTCACCGCTTCATGTGATGCCACACCACTCCATCCCATTGGTTTGCCTCCACGCTGAAGGCTGCACCACGCTGCTAGGCTTGGGTGTTTCTGTACGGCCCTTCAGGGCTACGAGGTGCAGCATCAAGCTCCCAAGGAGTCAGCGAGGATGACTCCACACCTGCAGCACAGCTACGCCTGCTGTAGTAAATACCCTCATGACGCTGTAGTTTCTCCATCCAAACTAGCACTACAGCAGCCGTCCTTTCTGGTTGGGAATTAAAAGCAGCCAGGCTCATCTCCTCCCACCTTTTCTACTTAAAACTTCTCTAATTGCCAACCCAAATGTATTCATGGCCACTTTATGCTCATTTGTTCCTGTAAAAATCTTGTCCATCGGCTTAACTAGCACTTTTCTCTCCCAGGTGTTTATTCACTAAGGTATTTATGGGAGAAAAGCGTCTTATTTGGTCTTCATTTTGCCAGCTGAGCTCCCCTTGCGAGACAGATTCTCCTTCCTCTGACCACAGCCGTCCTCCTGGGGGGGTTGCGCTACTATATTTTGATTTACACCACCCTAAACACAGGTAACCAGACATACACGCGAACTCCAGAGAAGGTCTCACCTGCGGACGAAGCTGACCTTGCCCCTTCTCCACTGTTGAGTAATTGCTGTCTGGTGACGAACTGCTGCCTTCGGTGGGTGGCTGACCCTCATCAGCCCCACAACGCGAGGGAGCGAACAGCCCCAGCTGCCTGCGCGGTGGCAAAGCATCACCAACGAGGGGACCGAGCCTGCTCGTTTTGCTGCTGAGCTGAGCCAGAGCGCGAACCGGCACACGAAGCTTTGAAATGCTCCATGACCACCCGAGGGACAACTCCCACCCAGCCGGGCATCACCACACTCAGACCCTGCCGATCCAACCTCTGTCCCACCGTAACACCGTAAAAAAACACTAAAAAGTTTTATGCAGGGGTCCGCACTCCCAGCTGGCTTGGCCAAGGACATCTCGAGTGCCAGAGGCAGCGGAGGAGCCACATGAGGTTTGGAAAAAGGCTTGGAGAACAGCTGAGGAAGGTCTCTGATGTCCTGTCCCCACTAACGCTCTCCTTTTCCGACTCTGACAATCTCAGGGACAAAAAGCGGCCACGCCGTGAGAGACGGAGGAGAGGCGAGCTGGCTGCGGATGCTCGCTGAAGCGCAGCGTGTGCAGTCTCTGCGGAGGGCAGGACTCGGGGAGGCCAAAACCGAAGGCCAAGTGTTCGTTGCACACAGCATGAGTTGGAAGCGAGCTGAACAGCAGGATTTACTTACACTTTATACACAGCATATAAAATCTCCGAGCAGAAGAGGAGCCATATGGAAACGGTTTTGTGACAGGAATTTTAGTGCAATAAATCCATAAATTTGGCCCTATCTGTCTCTGGCGTATTCAAGTGTTCCATGTGTGTGCACTTGTGTTGGGGAAGGGGGGGGGTTTTGCCTTAAAAACTGACGAATATGTTAAGATATACGAGGAAAAAAACCCAACAATCAGACCCAAAGGTAGCATTTCTGTTCTGCTTGTGAGAGCGTTTGCTTACAAACCTGAAGAGGAGGATGAATGAATCAGACTGCTATTAGGAGCAACATAAGCCAAAAGCAGATAAAGAAAAGGCTTTATGTAGAATAAAACATGGTATACAGGCCAAGTCTATATACAACTTGATGAGTAATAAAACGTTAGAATTAAACCACAATGAAGTTCCTAACCTATGTCATCATCGTCAGTGTGCAATGAACAGCCAGAGGTCTACAAGGCCAAAATCTTGTTTGAAGTTGTGAACCAACGTGAACTTCACACCTCAAACAGGTGTCATTTTAATCCTGTTAATAAGCAATTCCTAAAGCTGTTTTTGGCAAGCAGGGTGAAATATGAATGAATACAGCGACCTGAAGCACTACCCTGGGGTCTTTTAAATTGCCTTTAATGTGTGTCTCCAGGCAGGGAGCGCAGGACTTACCTTCACAGGATTTGGCATCCCTCTTCAGCCAGTAGCCCGGCTGGCACTGGCACTTGTAGCGGTCTTCACCGAGCTGAACGCACTCCTGCTCGCAGCCCCCGTTGTTAACACTGCAGGAATTGACGGCTGGAGCCAAGGAAACATTGAAGGAACGCATGTCAACAACCCGAGAAACTTATTTCCTATTTTAAATACATAAATGACAGTAAAAATACGCAAACCTCGACGAACAGCTTTCATAAATGCACCTGTCCCCATCCCCTGCGTGATTACTCTCCCTTGCATTCATGGTGCTTGTTTGACACAGCATCCCACGTCGGCGAAAGCCCGTGATTCCAGCGAGAGGCAGGTGAGATCTAAGAGCTGCAATGCTGACTGAAATACAGCCACCCTTTGATCTGACAGCAGCAAAGCACTCAAGAATCCACTGAGGTAAGGAGGGGAAAAAAAATCGTGGCCCCACTGGCACTTGCGTGTTGTTTTTTTTCTGTTCCTGCTATCATTGATTTAAAAAAAAAAAAAAAGGAATTGTCTTTCAGGCTGATTTCCTCAGCCTCATGCATATGAAGCTGCAAACGACAGGAGTCACAAGCTCTGCAGGACGGACTTACAAAGTAATCCACAACGAACAAGAGGCTCTTTAGTACATCTCTAAAGATCCTTCTTCTTTTACCCAGACAAATTAATATTCTTTTTCATTCAGCATATATCCCCGGCCTCTGGAGAAACATTTCTCCTCCTGCCAAAATATGTTAACACACACCCACACCTATTCACACACTGCATATAAAAATAAGATAGTTCGTTTGAACCTGTTATTGTGCTGTACGTATGTAAGCGTGAGCGTGTGCATGACTGCATCTATATATATTTTAACAGCAGGGATGTATTATGTTCTCCATGAGTAGCTGGGAAGACTATTTGGTCCTTCATGGAAGGCATGAAACTCTGGACCCAACGAAGCCAGCAAAGAGCTTTGATACTTATTTTAGGAATATTCATATTAATTCATTTATCTGTAATAGATAAGAAATGTAATCTGTAGTAAGAAAACGTTACCCACAAAAGCTGCTGTAGGATGCAGTTCACCCTATGCTACCAATTAGCAAATACTTAGTTTGTGCAGTCAGATATGCGTTAAAAATACAAAGAAAAGCAAATTTTTACATTATCATCGATGCATACACAGCAGTAGCCAGGAGACACCTCGCTGCACACTGGACCTGACCCTGGCTTCTGATCTCCACCTGTGCCTGCAAACCTCCCGCCCGGTTAGTGATGGAACCTGAAAGCAGCTCCATTTCTACACGGGACACAGCAGACCCGATACACTCAAAGCTTCCTGCTTGCTGCACATTTGTATCCAAAGACCTGTTTTTCAGCAAGAATATTCAAATAAGATGAAAACATTTCAGAAGATGAAAAACACCTTAAAACGGCTCCGAGTGACAGAATATACATCTCGATTTTTAAAAGTGCCATTTTCTCCCGCCTGTTCTGGGCATAAGCCAATTTGGCTGTAAGGGGAGAGAAGCAGCAACCTGCCGTACCCAGAACTTTGGAGGCTTCGAAGCCAGAAGGGGACGGGCGTGAACTCCTGTGCCGAGAGCTTGCACCGGCGGGGCCGTGCAGCCTGGCCCTGCGTGGGGCTCTGCCGGCGGGCAGGGTGCAAGGGATTACTCCAGAGCGGCCACAGCCAGGTTTATCACGCCTGCTGCCAAGGCATCGTGCAGGCTACATGAGAGGAGGTGCCAGACTGAATGCGAAGAGCCGCCGGGGAAGGAACAGGATGAATTGTGCTTGTGCTGCCAGGCGCCGATCAGAAAAAAGGAGGGACTTGGCATGTCCTGAGTCTAATTCCACCGGTAAAGGGGCTGGTGGCTGGAGGTCTGAGCACGTGGCATGGGGTTCAGGCAGAAATACGGCATGCCCTCCACTTTCAAAGATTTACTCTTGAAGTTTGGTGGAAAACCAGCCCCGCTGTCGAGTCCTGACAAGGCACAGCGGTACAGGCCCGGCTCTTTGCCGGGGAAGCTGGGGATAACGCCTGGCGATGCTGAGCGAGGGAGGCAGCATCGCAGGAAGAGGGACGGCGGTGGGAGGCATCATGCAGGAAAGACAAGGATCTACCGATGGTTGAGAAATATACATTTCTCAACCTGTTATTTTTTATAATAATGGTCATATTTGTACAAAAAACCTGAGTATGAAGCCATAGTTAGATGTATACATAGCAACCATGGGATTAGAACATGCAGCGTCTTCAAACCTATGTTTTCCATCACCAAGAAATGTAACTTCAGACATACTGTGCTTTTACTTATGTGGAAAAACACAGATTATAGATCTGTAGAGATATTTTCTTTGTTACTTCCTCTATTAAGAGCCTTAGTGTGCAAAAGCCTCCATAAAAACCCACATCTCAACAGCTTTTCTACATAAGGCAGACATCAAAGGTAACAGCTGGCACCAGAGATGAATCAGGGTCTAAAGACTGTGCTCTGCTTTCACTTCTAGGAGTTCAAACGAGAATAAATTCCAGTGAAGACAATGAATTTACATCAATCCAAAAACACAGCCCAATACTACAATAAACATGTCTGAGCTTCTGCTTTCGAGACACCAGTCGGTTAAACTTTAATGAAGTTAAATTCATTACATTAACATAATCAAGACATTAAAAACAAAACAAAAAAAATTGGAGTGTTACCTTTGGTTATTCTAATTACCTAATTTGTAGTGAACGTTTAGTCTGGCACATATATCTAAAAATGAATTCAATATTGAGCAAAATTTGCGGGACCAAAAAGCTAAGAAAGACAAGGAGCATTGAAAAAGATGGGATTCTGGCATGGCACAAAGTATCAGAGATCATCACAGGATTCAGGAAGAAAAGTATTTTACTTTCACACACTAGTTATCACTGAACAAGGCAACCCATTTTAGAGGTTGATTGCCTTAGAGTACAAGCAGAAGTTTCTAATGAGAGCAGGAGGAATGACAAACAACAAACCGATTTCTTCAAACCACGTATATTGAGGCTCATACTAGCGGTGGAGGGATGGACCACCAGCAGTTAGTCAGGATCCCAAACACACTGTGATGACGTGGTAGGAGGACTGGACTCGCTGGAAAGAGCTTGTGACAGAAGTTCAGTAATCTTCCATGCAATCACACGAGAAAGTAGCTTATCCCAGGTTTTTGACTCTTCAGATGTAGGCTGAATATCTTATAAGACGATAGATCTACTTCCTTATGTATGGGAGACTTCCAAGCCATCTAGGCTGCAAAATCTGCTTCCCCTCAAGTCATTTTGGCACTTTTGCTCCCAGAAACATAGGGTTGCCAAAAAGAAAAAGAAGATGTGGAAAGAATAAACATAACAGAAATCTGCGCTGGGTTCATCTGAAAAGCTTGTCTAAAGGGATGCTTGTTTCCTATTTCTGCAGCTGAGATAATCACCTTCCATAAACAGCTCATTTCCAGAACGTAGTCTCTTTTTATTCTTAGTACGTGGGAGAGATCGTTACATCCTCTAAAGTATCCATGGAAGAAATATTATTGCTAATGCAAGCCCAATTTGAAACGCTTAGCTGCACTAAGTCAAGAGAGAGGTGCATTATTGGGTTTACTTCTTGATCGGATGAGTGCTCAAAACTGAATGTATAAACTGGTGGAGCAGAAGAGGCAAACTCTCCGTCCCCAACAGTCAGTGCAAGCAGTTAGTGCCCAAATCCCAGTGCTAGGCACTCCTGGATTACTGGTTTATATGAAATGCTTCTCTCTGTCCTCATCAATTAGTAACTGTTTTGTGCTCCAATGCATGAGAGCTTATTATACCCATTTGTTTTGGTGTCTTGTCTAAACAGCTGAAACAGAACTCAATATCCTCTGCTCAGTATTGTGTATATCCATTATCATGATAGCAGTTATCTCTGAAACTTACTCCTGTCTCTCATCTTAGGATTTATTTCTGCTTCTCCTCGATAATTTCTGAGGTACTGCAAACAGAACTGAACATTGTATGAAGTATTTTTAATAACTTCTTGTGGATACTTACATTTGTGAAATGAAAACTTGCTTTCTGATAATGTTCATAGCTAGGACAACTCCAAACTGAGCTTCTTGATGATTTGTGCCATGAGAAAACTTTACTATTCTATGTCCACAGAAGGTTTTACATATTACACAGGTAAATTCATTTAATTGCCATAATACCTACTTTTTGTGTTTATCATTCAGTTCTCTCGCTCTTTTCCCCCCAAAGCCACTTTAGTCCCGTTTTTGTATAAAATTTCCTCTCTGCCACAGCTGAAAGTGAGACTATTCTGAGAGAGGAACTCAAACATCACATCTTTCACTTCTGGGTCTTCCCTGGTCAGATCTGATCAGAGAGAGAGTAATTTCTCCCTTTTCTTTTAATTCACAGAAAAACACCAGTGTTTCTAGTTAAATATGAACCACTCTACTTTTACATTATTTTTTTTCTCTCATACAAGTGTTTCCTTACCCACTTCTTCTCCAGCTAAGATAATAAAGAAAAGATTGAGACTTCACCGTATTTTTAATCGCAGTTAATTACCAAAACACTGAAAGTCTCTGTATGTGGTAAACCCAACAAACCTAAAAGGATAAGTTCTTTAAATAAAAAACATTATTGCCGCAGCTTGAGCACTGGTACATCTTGTATTCTAGTTGCATCAGTAAATTTATTGCTGTGATAATACCAGAAATGACTGATGACATATTTGGCTGATGTTAAGCACAACCAAGGGACTTTGTGCAAGAACCAAGATAATGACCAAACTGTGAGTGCACTTATTCTGCAGATGTGGTCCAACCATACTCAACTGTTCTCATATTACCTAAAATCAGGCTTAAAAATTTAAACAAACGACGTCCTTTTCTTCTTCCCAAATGACAGAACATTTTAATCCTTTTTGCAGAATTCAACAACTTGACTTTTGTACTGATTTAAATGCAACACAAGGACAGTGTATTTTATTTTATTATTATTTTTAGCAACACGCAGAATTAACTCCGCATGTCTTGTTTCAGGGCTTAGAGTCCAATCTAAGAAACACAGGGTTTATTTTTAATGGCAGAGCTGCTAATCCTCTCCACAAGCACATAAACGGGCATTGTGTCACGGGCTGAACTGCCGAGCTCCATGGTGCTCTCATTTACATCAGCATACACAGGGTAACTTCATACTGTAAATCAGTGCCTTTTCACCCAAATCTGAAAAAGAGGGTACAGCCTTTGGGATCGTATCCACACTCTTCTTATTGTTTTCTAATGCCTGTTTCTTGGAATGGGATTCCTCTGACCAACAGTAGACGTCTGTCAGTACAACTGCGAGCATCATTCAGATTAGCAGAGCAGCTGCTGAGATGAGACCTGCAGCCAACCCATGCTCTATATTCAATGTCGGCAGAAAGGGGAACACACCTACAAGCAAGCATTCGTGAACTGAAGATCTTCAATATGGGAGCTTTAAAACTAACTTAAAGAAAGGCAATCAGTTTGGTTTGCAACTTCTTTTGTTATTGGCTTTCGTGTGTTGTCTTTTGCTTGGGTGTGCCACGGAGGAGTACAGCACGGGTTTTGCTGGCTGAGCAAGGGAAATTCGGTATCAGTTATAACAGAGATGTTATAAACAGGACTGCAGCAGATGAAGATGTATCCCTGATGTACAGGAGCAGTACAACCTTTTAAAGATCGGTGTAGATAAAGGAATGGATCACAGGGCATAGGACCGCTGTGGGAACAAGGAGCTTTCGCACATCTATAGCACCCTAATTATCAGCCCACAGCATGAGCAGAATCTCAGGAAAAAGGGCTCAAAACTCTCACCTTCACATGCATGGGCACCTCCTGTGTGAGCTAAAAGGATTAGCACAAACTAAACATTCATGTAAAATGCCTTGGAGGAGAGTTTTCAGCCCACTCCATCCATACTTCTCACTGTGCCTAGTAACTACAATGTAAAACAGATCCAGGCAGACAGTTCTGCATTACTGTTTTACCTAAAAAATTCTACATACAGCAAAGGCTGAAGAGAAGAGATGAAGGGTAGGGCTTCTTCTCTTCATGCACTCTCTGAAAACCAGAGAAGACCTCTGAGCGCATACTTAAATATTTCATTAGCCTTTTAGAGCTCCCTCTCTAACTACCAGTCCATAGCACCATATTCTCAAATGTATCTTAGTAATTCACAAACGTGGCCTCTGCTCTTGATCCTCCCGAGAGGATTTTCTGCTCTGCTCCCTGTAGCACAGTCGCAGAGATTTTACTTCATCATCTCACCCCTCGACCCAGTTAATGATATCCTCCTGCCTCTGCTCGTGCCACCACCTGGGAAAGCCTACAGGGTCCCAGTCTGGGCAGTCTGACTGAGATGGTCACCTACTGTAAGGTTAAATCCAACTTCAGGGTGGTAACCACAAGCTTTTATTTTGTCTTCATCACTGAAGACACAAGCTGTGCTTTGGGACTGCTTGGCTGGAAGAGCAACGTTCTGCCAGGCACCCATGGGCAGGAGATTCACTATCCACTGTTTGTACAGGCAAAAAGACTAAGTAAGAGGAAGAGTACTGGGGTCAGAAGTCCAGGGCACGGCTGGAACATGGAGGGGGATGTGACACAAAGCCAAAATGCCCAGAAATGGAAAAACATTTTCACTGGAAATGAAGACCCCTTATTTCTTTAATGCCTGCTGCAAAACAAAAGAAATTTTCAGCAGATTGCATCACAGAAACACGGGTCACCATCACTGCTTTGTTCTCAAAAAAAGAACAAATTTGGAAACACCTGAATTCTCGCAAACCACTTGAACCGGAAGGGATACCAACATCCTTTGTGAATTAGGCAAAAGTCAGACTGGGGAAGTCTACAAACCTTTGCACTCACGCAAAGACAGGTTTAGCAGAGAAAAACACACCTTGAAGTATGTGAAGTGCTTGTTAATGTTTACTTACCTATGCAAGTGCGCCCATCAGCATGGAGCCTGTAGCCCGCCCGGCACTGGCAGTGGAAGGAGCCGTGCGTGTTGACACAGCCTTGCTGGCAGCCACCATTCACCACCGCACACTCGTCCACGTCTAGAGAAGGAAGGCAGATGACGAGAATTACAAGACAGCCTCAGCAAAGACATACCCTCGTTCTCCTGGACGGCACACAGCTCATACATAATGCAACCGTTACACTCAGACTGGGTTTTTGTTTACTTCGCTTCTGCGCTGTAAACAGAGCAAAGAAAATTGAGATTTTATGGTGTTTTTCAAAGTTCCTGCAGGCACTGCCTCTGTAGTCTCTACTTCTGAAGCCCTTGTTAATTAGAGTGATCTGTGACACAGCCGTTTCCTCGGGGCCAAGAGAAAAATACAGGGAAAGAATTAGGGTAAGATAACACATCTGAGCTTGTAGGTACCGCTGGTCAAACATTTGGCTTTTGTAAAAATCTGGTGTATGAAGATTTCCTTTTGCATCAGGCCTTTAATCCTATTAGCAGGTGCTCTTGGGGGTACAAGCACATACAACTGACATAAATGGAAAAAAGCCATGCAAGAGCAGAGCCCATGCTCTCAGTCAACAGTACATTTTCAACCACTGAATACAAAGAGAGCTTAGACATTACATTTAAAAAGACAGATGTTTTTGTGCCACATCTTCTGTGACTCTTGTCACGCCCTTGGGCTTCCCTGTGTCCACCTGAACTTTCCGTAGCATCTTCTCAGATGACCTCCCAGAAAAATGATGTGATTTCCTGATGATACCTTTTCCGAACCTAAGCAGGTATCTTTCCATATTTCACATTTTAAGGGATTACGTTCAAGCCAAATGAAGAGGGAAACCAGCATTAAACCAGCTTGAGAACGCTGCTGTAACGTTTCATCTGAAAATGATGGACAATGATGGACAAAAAAAGATCAAGAACAGTTTAAGTAAACAGGTGAAGGTTTAAAACAGACCCACAAAACTGAACTTCCAAAAGTACCACATAAGCAGTGTCTGCACCTTTTCAGCAACACTGGGCTACTGTAAATAGCATTTGATTGGCATGTTGACACCATTACCTTAAAAATTGACACAGAAGTCATTGGAAATAAGGGTCTGTTAGTCCATTCCCTGACAAAATTTCACCTGGTAGATGTTTGCATAGAATTTGTCTGTCCTTTCCTTAACAGCCCCCAGGGATGGCAACTCCACCTCCCTCCATCCCACCCAGGGGCGATGCTGGTACCAAATTATCCCGACCGCCAAAGACATTCTCCTCTTGCCGAAGCCAAAGCTCCCTCCTGCAACAGACATCTATAAAGAACGCCCCTTTCAACATTAAAGACTCCCATTGATTTAATTGCTCTTTAGATCATGTTCTCAAATCATCTAAGGGATTTACCCACCCAAGCGGGTGTGCATGAGGAGATTGGGATTTAAAGAAATAAAAGAGTGGCTGCAACAAGCGGCAAGTCTGCAATTGCTGCTGCGGGGAAGTGAGCCGGCAGCGGAGCAGAAGACAGCAACACAGAGAGGTTTGGTTTTTTTCCCCCCATATTGCACTTGAGGAACAAGAGGTCTGGCTTTCATATTTTTGCTGTTGATATGTCTGCTTTGCATTTAGCTTTCATGGTTTACATTTTTTTTTATGCTTTTATGTTTATTCTGTTTTAGAAAATCTCATCAAAATTAAATGAAAAAGGAAGTTTTAAAGACGACTTGGAAAGGCACAACGTCCTGGTCCTAAGGAAATGTATTTATAAAGTTAAATTTTAATACTTCACATGTGAATTTCACTCACCTAAAATGAAGTCCTGGTGTTGACTAGTGTTTAAATTCAGACCATTTGCTAATGTGCGCCACTTTTTAATCCTTCTGCTGTACTTGCTATTTTATTAGACTGTATACTACATACATTTCCTACTGCCTGGAGACATCTGGAATACTCTTTTTTTAAACAGAAGTTTTGCTTTTTTAATGTAAACAGTAAACAGAAAATGTTATTCATCTTGTTGAATTCTATACTGTTAAGAAATAGCCTGCTGAAAAATGCCAGGATGAAATCAAAACCAGGAAACTATTTGTCTTGAGTATCACAGAAATAAAATAAGCAAAAAGGCTCAGAAAAATATAACAAGGAAGCAGCTGAACTATATAGTACACCACGTTCTAGTATTTATACCTCAATAAACTCAAATATTGGGAGCAACAATATATGCGTTTTAAAGGCTACAATCAACCGCAGAATTTCTCTAATATACCAAATACAGTTTTAAGTTAGGATATCAGCACTTACAAAGGAGAAAAAACAGTCCAGCTAATAAAAACAAGCACTTGGAGTTAGCTCTATTTGTTATTCTTTATTTGAACGTTCAAAGAAGTGACTTGGTTTACGGGGGAGCTCCGCACCCAGCAGCTCTGGCACCCACTGCAGCTCTTCTTTCAATGGCATTTCCCCTGTGCTGGCACATCCCAAAAGGCCATAAGGCAATTATACTGCTAATACTTGTAAAAAATAAAATACTTGTATATACGAGCTGTACCTAACCCCACCCTGAGACTCCCTGCAGCAAGTGGGGAAAAAACAGAGGCGAGAGCAACGAACTTGCAACGCAACTCCAGGATGCCACGTGCGCGGCAAGTCTGATGACAGACGATCCCTTCTAGTCTCAGGCTTTCTCTGCAAGATCAAGATTTTAAAGATCATATGTTGAAAGATTCCTTCATGTACTACAGATACAATCAAGAAAAATGCAACGCACAGTCGCCTTTCAATGTCTCCTACATCTCACGGCCAGGAAACAACTTTGCCCCCAGTGACAGAAGCAAAATGCCTTTATTATTTTGACTGGGGAGCAGTCTGCAAAGTAGACACTAATCTAAAGGGTTGAACTGTGCTTGAAAGTTTTAAAAGTCTAACCTATTTGGACTTTTATATTTAAATTGCTATACTAGTAAAGGACATCTATACCAGGAAAGCAAGAGTTTATGCTGTTATAGGTACAGAAGTAGCCATTTCTTTTTCTACATGGGAATAACTATAGAAATATAAAATTATGCTAGAATTATGAAGTTATAAAAATATAAAAAATATTATAGAAATAGAAAGTCATTCTATTGTAATTCTAGAATATCACGGGATTATGGAAGATTGTATCTGTTTAACAATACACTATAATTAAATTTGGATTAGTTTCCACTGCAGATCAAACTGAAACACCTACGTGCTCAACTCTCTATAGTTACAATTTAGGATGCTTATCTGAATAACCCAAATATTCAAGCCATTTATGGCTTGCTTATCACAAGTCAGACCGTGATGAAAGCAACTGCATTCCCACAAAACAGAGGGAGAGCAATCCGCTGAGACGAGAGGTGAGAAGCAAAATGAGAATGGTGTGCTGTCCCAAGGCTATCTTGCAAAGGGGATTATGCTGCTGGGTGAAGAGAGCAGTTGGTATGTGAACATTCTCCTTCTCATCTACGGAAGATTTCAAGAGACGCATTTTAGTGGGATTCCCCACTGAAGGTATCTCTGCTTTCCATGCTGACCGTACGCAGCACGTGCCGCACACACAGGGATTGTGTCCCCATTTACTCACTCTTCATGGGGAACAAGCTGGCAGGAATAACCTTATGGTCGGTCATACAAGCCAAAAGTCAATCCTACCTGTTTCCAAGATGTAAAGTGTTTTAGCCACCATGACATGCACCTTTTTTAGCTCCTCATGCTTCTGAGGTCTGTGCGTTTGGACTGAGCTCTGTGCATCGCGACCGCACACCGACCTTTCCTCCATCCTGAGACGACGCACATCTCAGGTCCCCAACATGGGAAAAGAGGATGCGGCGTACAAATGCACGACCCGCTGCCAGCACCGTGTCCCTTCCAAGGGCAGATCCTACTGATGAAGTTACAGATTTTGAAATCCTCCATACCCCTGAATGGGGGCTCTGCTAATCTTCAGGGAAGTTTGTCCCCCATCGATTTGACGGGCCACGTTGGCAACAGTCCAACTTCCCTGCCCACAACTTGTTTAAATACAGAGCTGTGTGATTGCTTGTTTGGAATTCAGGGTCATCACATCAGTGGCTTTTTTCATATCGTTACTAAAACATTTAGGAACAGCTATGATCAATCAGTTCCTTAAAAATAAACTGACAGCAGTGTTAAACACAGATAATTAGTGAACGTGCAATCACGTCTTTATAAAGGAAAAAAAAAGTTGTTGCCAGATCGATTCCCTACTAACAAACAGCTTAGCTTTTTAAACCATTAAGAAATGTAAACAACATGCAAAACTAAATCCCAAAAGAATTAAAAAACCAGTTCTGATGGCAGTAGGACTGAGCGTTTGCAGTACCCTCTCCATTTTTTATGATCTTTTCCCCTCTTTTCTGGCCATATCATGCAAGACAGAGTTGTGAGCAGGTGGGCTATTTTTCACCTCTCAGTTTTTAAGTTCTCTACTTGCAACACTCCAGTACCACTTGCAGGTCAAGAGCAGGCTGCAGCTACAGCTCCCACATCTCCGAACAGAGGGGAGCTGGTGTTGCCAAAGGCACTTGTGCTTATACTGCAAACCAGGTACGTCCTTAAATCTGCACATAACAAATACCTGAGCGGTCATGGGCCTCCAAAGGGACTTAGAAATGTTTGACCCTGTTTTAACCACTGGACAGGCACTTCCAATCCCCAGTCCTCTTTGCTTTTAAATCCTTTTTTTCCAAGGAACCTGTCTAGCAATTTCTGCAGTGCCTACTCCCACGATTAATGAATCACCCGCTCTCCCACAGGTCTGCAATGATGCATCCATGACCCTCTGTAGGCATATGCATATATTTGGGCTCCGGTGCAGGACAACTGCCACTTCACATCTCAAAGTGCCTGCAAAAATACTGAAAGGCAAGCCTGCTTTTCTTTCTAATTCGATTTATTTTTTAAAGCACTGCTTTCCTAGCAAGGTCATTATTTGCAACTTTTATCGCTTTTCACATGTCTTCTGTGGACATGTGTGCAGCTGCTCTGAAAGTACAAGATGAAACGGTCTTCTAATATTAAGTTTATTGCACACTTTTCCTGCTTGCACATTTTTAGTAAAATGAAAGGTATGAGGTTATTTAAAATACAGCCTCTACTGCAGACCTGAGTTCCCTTTGGGCTGACCAAGGCAACGACGGCACAAACATTTTGAGAATCCTGAATGGAAAGAGAGATGATGTGCCAAGGGTATCCCAGGGATGGCATTCACATCGAGGACACTTTGTCAAGAGCACCATGTGAGATCTAAGCTGGCACAGGGTGGCAGAGCAAGGTTTACCTCTCAGCCAGCTTCACGGAGCCGGTGGCATTTCTTCTGGGTGACAAAGGAACAGGCTTTCTCTCCCTTGACTGTAAAAACACGCACAGATTGATAACTGTTCGAAGCCAGTACTTTCTGATAGACAAGCAGAGAAAAAATTTCCTCTTCACAGTGCCCAGGCACTGCTGGAGAAAGAAACCAGAACTGGGCAGTAGGGATCTCAGCATTTGAGGATTTTTTATTTTTTTTTTTTTTTTTTAGTTTTGGCAAAAACTCTTTACTTTGGCAAGTAAAGAACAACATGGAGAGGCAGAGACCAAACAGTTGTGAGCGTCACCCACCCCACAAACACCAGAGACTTGCTATGGAAGAAAACATTTCTGTCCAGCTGGGAGCTGATGTAAGAAACACATTCTGGGTACACGCTAGAGCAATCGCCTGCACGCAGGGACCCAAAACACCACAATACCATCTGCGGATCTGGCCCAAATGACTTTCACAGAAGCATAGCTACACCCTTTTCACCAGATGCCTAAGAAATACTACATAAAATTGGAATGAATGACACATGCACGTTTCCTTTTTCCATTCACCACAATCCCCCCCAGCTCACTGCAGAAAGGACGCAACCAGCAGAAGCAGGGAAACACAAAATCCTACTTGCATTTACTTAAAGGATGGTTTATGCTGATGGTTTTAAAGTCAGATTATAATTAAAAATAATTATAGTAATTATTTATTAAAAAATCATGACCGGAAAGAGGAAGCACGGTCTACTCTTTGCAGCATTATCTTAAAATTCAGTAAAATCAGGGTTTTCTCTCTTCTTTAGCCAGGGAGCTCTGTGGGTCGTTGGTCCCCACACAATATTGTGAGGATTAGTCAGTAACGACGGTGATACAGAAACAGGGAAGGGAAGATTGGATCTTATGTAAATAACCACAATGAGAAATCTTAAGTTGCCATATTTAAAATAAATAATAATAATAAATAAACTGTTCAACTCAAACATTTATTTGGAAATAAGTTAACAAAAATCTGGCTTACCACTCCCTGACTAGCTCTCCTACTGTCTTCAGCTGTAGATCATTTAGTACATCTGACAGGAAAACTCCCTTATTGTTTGCTATTTAACACGATATTTAAAATCAACAAAGATGTACGACAGTGCTTTCCCTTCTGTTATGTGTAACGGTGCTGTGATTAGTCTCTTTTATACATTCCAAAGGATGTTTAAACCTCACACACGTTATGAAGTAAAATATCATATGGTCTTTCCCCACTAATTTACATGGCGGATTTTACACATTAATTTAGTGTGTTTCTAAATTAAGTAATTTATATACTTAAGGGAAGGAAGGGAAACAGGCTTGGTTCCCAGCCATTCATAAGCTGATCACAAAAGTCAGAAATTTTTTCTATAAAAGTGAAACATAAAATAAGACCCGCTATCGCTATAAGTAGATACACTCATGACAGATTCAACTCACAGCTTCCTTTAACTCGCATAGTCTCCCCAAGTCTCAAGTCTGAAAACGTCCATAATTTGACAACCAGTGTGAATCCACTCACAAGTGTACTCACTATTAAGCATGACATAATTTGCCCTTGCAGCAGAAGTTTTTAAAAGGATCTCTCCTGTTTTACTACAGTGGTTTACAGGGTGTGAAAGTTTGATTGGAGGAGTTTTGAAACTTCTGTTGCTAGAAAAATATTTGTCCATTTTTTCCACAATGAAGGAAGTTTGACATGAGTATTGACTCCAGGAAGAAAAATACAAGTTTAAAGTCTGGTCAAAAACAAAGCCTAAAATTCAATGAGAAAAAGCAGAATTTCTGTTCATATTAATAAAAAAATTTTCATTGTTTCATTGAACTAAACTGAGCAGCAAAGAGGGAAAAGAGCAGTTTTTGATAGCTGTGAGATTTTAAAATCCAAACCTCCTAGTCTAGGGCTTTTTTATGCTTCGCAAAAAAACATAAATATGCTACAAGCTCTTTTGAGTGGTCTGCTAGAACCTGATGTTAAAACACCTTCATGAAACAGCTTTCGGCATAGACAAATGTTCTCCTGCGGAGCCAGCTAGGTCATTTTGAGCTGTTAGCGCTCCTAGGCTTTTATTTTTGCTCCTCAGCTATTTGTTTCTGCCCTTTCCTGGCCCCTCCGATGGATTATATGAGCATCCATTGTCAGCTCCGGTTCAAAGTCAGCCAGGTTAGCTCCAATCGCTGCTGAAGCTTGCTTAAATTTCAGTAAGTCGCAGGAGTCTGAGGCAAGCCTGCTACAACAAAATTAATTAATGGAATAGCTTCAGCAAACCGTACTGAAAGGAGCATGTCATGTCTGATAAGAGATTGGTTAAAAGATTCCTTACCCAGTTTAGTCCCTGTGAACCGACTCCACAATGGAAGAGGACCCTTGTTAGAACAGCGAGTTTTCCACCACGTTTCTTCTTTGCCCAGGATTAAGGACAAAGCAGCTTTAACCAGCACCTATTTCGGCAGGGCTATCCAATTAGCCATGCACAGAAACAGGCTTTCCAAATTATCTGATTATTTACCTTCCCCTGAAAATTGATGGCATTAAAAAACCAAAGCTTTGTGTACCAGGTTCACTGTCTTTCATTCCGTCACCTTCCTTTAGACCTCCCCAGTGATTTGGTCACATTGCGGAGAGGAGTTTTCTACCCTGTAGTTGGTCCCTTGCCCTAGATTTCAGATGTTTTTCCAGGTAGCTTCAATGACTTCTAGCTATGTCTAGGTCAGGTTTCCTTTCTCTCACCCCTGGTTTATCTGTCTTTATATTGAGAACACCAAAGGACAGAGACCATGGCACTGTGAAATGCTGAACAGCAGAGTCATCTATGGGACTATGTTGGGTAATAAATATTTATGTTCAGGTCTGAAGGGAGATGCATTTCCCGATGACTGTTTTCAAGGAGGGAAGAGGACAGAGGCATCTCTGAGGCCTGGCTTTTTAGGGAGATTCATGGAGCAGCTGTGGAGGAAAGGCAGAGAGCTGCTTCCAGCACACGTGCCCAGTGCAAGCTGCCCTACAACCCGCTTTTGGGGAGAAGACTTCTATAAGCACTGAAAGGGACAAGCCACCCGATCAAGTCTTAAAGACCTGGATTTAATTTCCTGATCTGTCACTGGCCTTTATTGGAGAAAAAAATACATTAATAAATTGCTGTGAGACGTCATGCAACCCTGTTAGTGTGGGCCACAGATGATTTGAAAGAACGAATTGATTTGCCAAAGATCCTGGTAATTTGAATTCATTGTCGGGGCAAGGGAGGAATATATCAGGGAAAAAGATGCTCTAAGACTTTTTTTTTTTTAATATTGCTTTCATTGAAGACTGGCACAATGCAACCATTGAAAGTGGTGACTTGTTCCTCACCAAGTACTGGATCCCGCAATCACAGTTCATTTCTCAGATGTCCCTCAAGAGCAGATCTCCTGGACAGAGTGATGTGAAAAGACAAAAATGGCCAATATCTGTACTGCCGATTTCTGCTTGCTTTCAATGCCTGACATGCCAATCTCTCCCGAGATATTTAACAGGGGTTTAGCTCAATAAACAGCCAAAGCCCCTCATCCACAACTCTATATGCAAACCATATGTAGCAGTTGAAAACTCTGAAGATTATAATTAGAACTGTCTATTCAATTTAAACAAGGTCAGGAATGAAAACTATTTCAAATTCAATAAACAGGCCATTTGAAAGTGTAGACGCTGTGGAGGACAAGCTTAACAACTTAATTGACAGGTAAAGCTTCATTTCTAATCCTCATTTTGATATCGTCTGTAGCCTCAGGAGTCAAAACACATCACTGCTCAGTCCTCAAAATATGCAGAGAAAATGAAAATGTCAGTTGAATGAAAAAAAGGAGAAGCATCTGTTTGATAGCTGTGTAAGCCTGTGATATGTAAACTGCTTTGGAGTCAAGCAGCCCTAATTAGAGTTTCAAGGCATTCTTCATTAAATATACACACAGAAACATATATATACGAGTTTTAAGGAATTATTGAGGCCAGATAATTTGCAAGAAAATCAGGGTATAGAATTAAAGTGAGGAACATGACAATTTCATGGACCGACCTCAGACAACAGCGTGACGTTTTCACACAGCCGTGAAGAAATACTTTTCTCCATCTTTTCTCAAAGCAGATCTGTACATTTTTCTCCACTCTTCGTCTTTAGAACAAAAACGAACGATGCATTTCTGAATCTCGGAGTAGTACACAGCATCTCAACGAAGTAAAGCCGAAAAGGAAGACTGATAGGGTTACCAGCCTCCACAGTGGGGTTATACTAATAGATATTTTGGCAACTGTACACCCTTGACGACTCCAATTCACATCAATCTGAAACCCACACAGATGGACATAAACTCTCAGTGGAAAACGGGTGCCAGGATAAGTGAATGACCACATGAAATAACAAGGGAGTACAATCTGAAGAACGACAATCCAGACAAATGCATAACTTATGATCTTTAAAAATGTTTATATACTGAAGAAAACAGCCTCGTTAATTTTACTGTTTCCTGTAGAAAAGAAGTGGATGTACCGGCTGTGAACAGTGAAGTTGGAAGAGGACGTTTTGCCTGTGCACCGCAGCAGTGTGGGCTGAAACACAATAATTAAAGTTTTATGTAATTTCTGCTTAGGAGAAAGGCTTTGAGATCACTAGCATCAGCAGCTTCACCGCAACGCTCCTGCAAGTTTTTCTGACGTGGAGCAGAATAGCAGAGGGAAAATTTGTTATGAGGCTATCAATTTTTAAATACAGTTCCTCAGCACAATTCAGTGAGGCCACGCTGGGAGGCGGGAGGGTGGCAAAGGGGGAAAGGATCTCTACGAGATGTACTTAATAAGCGACGGCATGATACAGCCCAAATTCCTTGCGCAGATTCAAATCTGAGACGTACTAAGGAGGTTTATGCATTGGGCCGTCGGCATCTTCTCTCGGCAGGATATGACAGTTTGAAAAAACAGTTATGGAATAAAAAGAGAAAAATAACTGATCTGATGAGAACATCTGGTTTGTGTTAGTAGCAATATCAATGCCCACTTGCTGAGCTCAGTAAGTGTCTTTACTACAGCAGAATGCATAGAGAAATGTCTTTTCTACACACAGTAGGTAAAATATGCAAAAGAAAACGATCATCATGCAAATACCTTCATAGCCTGATGTTTCCAGCTTACAGTACATACGCTCTGCTGGTCGGAAACATGAATGCTATTTGTGACAAATGTCCTACTTGGGTTGGTAAAAAGCTTTAAGACATCACATGGATAGACTTGTCTCACAAACTGACTGGAACATAAGCCAATCTTAGGAATAATTGGTTTAGGAGGAGCAATCGCCAGTCAGAACTGTATTGTTCAACACGTGAAACATGTGCAATGCTGGCACTGTGCACGCAGTGACAAGACTGTGCAGGACTAGGAAAACAGGGAGGGAAAACACATCATTCAGCCACCAAACTCCATCTCTCTGCCAGTCTCACCTAGACGAGGCCACAGCACAATCCACTCCATTTCTGTAAAAACCTGGCTCACTGACATTGCTCTACAGCCATTAGTTCATAGGATGCCTCCTCAAGAAGCTGCTGCAAGCGTCGATCCCCCACTGGAGCTATCACAACTCCAGGCTGATCTGCAACATAAATCACCAGCGAGCAAAAGACAGCATGTTACACAGGTTTTCCTGCTCTGCTTCCTTGTGACATATATTAGTCACGACTCTGCAGAGATTCAACCACAAGAAGAGAGAAGTGGCATTAACACATCCCAAACCTGTCCATACCAACTTCAAGAGCTGGATCCTAATGAACAGTGTCACCAGGCACAGAAGATTTTTTTTTTTTCCCCTCCTTTTTTCCCCCTTCCCGAGATTAAAAATGACATCAAATTAATCACTTGATTGCTCCATTTTTATTAGTTGTTTTTGAACTCCTTGGCTGACATTGAGTCTCTTTTGGGATAGTAACTGTTAACAAGGTTCTCAGGTGGGTCTTTCAAAGATCCGGTATGCAACAGCAGGAGGTTTATTTCAAGTTGGTCTTCTAATAAATCCTAGTTAAAGCCCTCAGGTACTCATGTAATTGAAGCTTGAGTAATCCAATATGATGTTGATCAAACTACTGATCTTTTAATAATGAACCGTAGCCCTCCCAGCAGTTGCTATCTTGCTGACAGTCACGTCTGGATCGCTTCCTTTGGGCCAATGCTTTGAACAGAGAAGCTGACAGATTTCTGTTTGGTTTAGATTTTATCACGAATTGTTTTAAAGCTTTTTAAGGATATATCAGATGGCTCGTAAAATCCACGGGCATTTCAATAAAAAATGGGTTTTCTATCAGTTGTCTCAGTGAAGACTGGTATTAAATGTTTCTAAAGAGGAATATAAACACCACTCAGGAGTTGTACTTCTTCCTATCTCTGTATCTGCCGTTAGTCCTTGTTTACGTAGCCTGTAGGCAAAGCTATAGAAAAAGCAGTAGTTACCCTGCACAATACTCTCCACTGAAAGGCAAACGTGCACATTTTTCCTCTCATAATTTCCATTTAAAGTATGAATTGAAGGTTTCTAAGCCTTGCCTCTCTACACAAGAATAATTCAGTTGCAATTTACATTTTCGATGTGCTCAAAATGAACACCAAGATGACTCATGTGCTGTTTATAAGATGCTTATATTTGCTGGTAAATACCTTGCTACAAACAAGCTATAATTTAAGTATTCAAAAGTCCTGCTTCTGCATAAAATTACTACTAACTGTAATTTTGGAGACCATGACCAGAGCTTCAATTTCAGGCTTGCAAAGCTCTTCCTACACAATGATTCTTAAAAGTACGAGTGTATTTTCTCTTCTGACAATGGCAATCATTGTATCTCTGCAATTGCGGAAAAGATTACCTAGCTTTTAATTCACATTAGTCAGCTGCAACAATACCATGCTTCTTTCCTTTCCTTTAAAATAAACTAATTATTGTCAATCAGCCCAGTGGAATGTTAACATTCTCCATAACCTGCCTTTCAGAGGTCGTCATAAATGCTAGAAACTAGCTAATATAAACTAATCAGAGCCCTAGAAATATCTCAAAACATGTTTGTACTGCAGTCTATCATTTTTGTCATATTATTTCTAAATATTATATTTTTTCTGGACAATAATAGTCTTTTGATATAGTTATATAGTGCTTTTCATCTAACTATTCAAAGCTCTTGCATTAATTAAACAACATTAAAACCCTGTGTGGTGTAGCAAATACTATAATATTTTCCAAACGTTAGATGTTTTCATTGTCAAAAGCTGATCAATAAAGCTTTATGCATCGAGCAGTTTGGACAAAGAAAACTTTTCAGGCCAGCATGTTTGCTCATGCCCAACTTTCTGCACAAACTCACAATTGCAAGAACTAGAGTCCCATGCAGAGAAACCATGAAGGGGATTACTGTCATTCTCCCTGTACTTTACGCAACCACTCCTTTCCAAAGATAATAGCAAGTTACGGTTCCCACTTAGTATTTCCTTCCAGCTGGTAGAGCCCATGTGAGGCTTTTCAGATCCCGGAGGCAGACACGGGAGCTGGAAGCCTTGGGGAAGCAGCCCATGTGCCGAGTCTATAATCAGCTGTGACGCACGGTGAGCTTTCAAGCGCCATATGGACTAGACCAGCAGACGCCGTAGAGATGGGACTCTTCGTTTGTTGTTACCTGGGAGGCCTGTGGCATCTAGAAACAATTCTTCCCTTTCAGTCCGTGTCAGATCAGTGATCAATAATTCATCTGATAACCGAAATGCAGAAGGGGGTGCCAGTTTTCTGTGGTTTATGAATAATACCGGGCTTTTTCAAAAACACGCTGCTTTGGAACACCGCAGCAGATGTGCAGCAGGAAATGTATGACATGCCGATAAGCTGCACTACCCTCAACCCTGTGTAATCCTTACGTAACCTGAAAATTAAACTGCCAGTTGCATGGTTTGTTTATGCAAAAGGCTGTTATTAAAATGCTGCAGTTGAATTAAGCGTTCAAAGAGAAAAATCTAGACACCAAAAAAAACCCTCCATGGAAAAAAGAGATTTTTCCTCCATGGGAAAAAGAGATTTACCAAGATTACCTTGAAATAATCATTGAATTCTTGAAACAGAAGTGGTCCCAGTCTGTCCCGAGAGCCAAGGCTGCAAATGCAGGTAGGACTCCTTCAGCTGTTGCTTTGGAGCTGCAGATGAGGATATTGCTCTTGACACCAGCCATTTCTACCCAACTGGTCTCCATAAAACTTGTGCTTGAAAAGTGACTGAAAACTGACTGTGCCTGTCCTCAGCTCCAATCAATAAAAACATGCATCCAGGATAAACGAGCTCACTCTTCAATGGCAATATTCACTTTGGAGGAAGCTGTCATAACTGTTAGCTCATCTACCCCGAGGGATATCAGATGTGAGAAATTATGTGGTTTAGCTCACAGCCGTCCTTGTTCAGTGTGTAAGAGAGGAGCGGGGAGACTTTAGCAATAGTCAAGCATGGATCAGGAAAAACCTAAACAAGTGCAATTGAAATTAAAAAATAAATCAATTATCAGAGCATCAGATGCTCTTCTTGTCTAAGACTGCGACATAAGTGCTCAAAAAATAGGTTGGAAGTGTCTGTTCTGGTCCGAGTGATGTGTCTACCCTTCCCTGATTGAAGAGAAACAGGTCAGACACAAAATGACTGTGATTTTGCTGAGTTTAGTATATGATACCTTTTTATAAGATTGAAAGGGTTCATGTGTCCCCAGCGTGTAATTGAGTGGATTAGGCTTGGGAGAGTGCACAAAACGAGAAGGGACTGACCAAACCAACCCAGGGCCTTGGCTACGTGCTGACAGCCACAGCGAGCCTGAAATGAGCCCACCGAAATTCAGCTCAGGTTCCTGCCTGCCTTGGGCTTGCCATTAATCAGGCTTCAGGGAATTCATTTAAGAAGTCCAATAACCTACAGTTAATATTACCTTTACTATGAATCTGTTGTAATTTTTACTACTTATTTTGAGCACATTTTTTGCTGTAGTACTACCACAAAGAGACAAATGCAGAAAGATGACACTATTTGCCTAGGAGAGCGCAACAGCTTCGCGCAGCTATCGATCCCAGCTGGCTCCGAATGCAGCACAGGAGTGCGTAAGGAAGGTCAGACAAACGACCTCCAGCTTTCATTTCTTCTCAAGAGCCAGGCACAAATGCTTAAAAATGAGAATCGGGAATTTCCAAAAGAATTACTCAGGAGTAGAAATAAAACGACATTCCCAATAAAGTTTGCAAATGTGGCTCTGAATGTCTTCAGTAGTTTCTGCCCGGATCTTCTCTGCAGCCATGCACAAACACCAGGCAGCTCTCCTGCCTAAATTCAATAGTTTCCAGAAAACCATGGAAGTCTGACTGCATAATGCTAAACAGTGTTTAAAATGCACAATAAATCCTTAATCTTAATTAATATATTTCCCTTTATAAGAGGAGTAAGGGAACCCTTGATTTTTATCAGTTGGCATCTGAAATCAAAAGCAGTAATTATGCTTTTTATTTGTGACTAAAGATACTGATTTGACAGGTAGGAGCAACCATAATTAAATAATATTTAAATGTAAAAACAGGTATTGCTTGTTGTTGAATTCACTTCAAATGATCAGCCGTCTACCAGTATTCTGGATGTACAAACTAATGGAGAAGAAAACATTTATTCTTCGCCCTCTGACAGGGTGATTCACAGCTTTTTTAGATTTTGAAACTTAAATACTTGGAGTTTTCTGACTTAGCTATAAGAACCCATGTTGGAGTCCCAGGGTACCCGAGAGCACATAACGACAGGGTTGGAAATATCAGAAATTAGGTTTTGTCCTCTTTTCTCTCACAATTCTTTTTCTTTTGCCTATTCTTTTTCTCTTCCTTTTTGAATTGCTGTAAAAAACCAATACATTAAAATATCTTAGCTATCAAGACTGTTCACCCAGGGTCTGTTAAGGTCACAAGATGGAGTTGTCTGTTCCCCTAATTCTTTGAGGTGGACATTGAGTGGGCACAGTAATTCAGTTACAAATAATTAGATAATTGTGATACAATTCCTGCAACTGGTTTTATTTCCATTATCTCAAGACAAGGTCTTGAAATAGAGAAAGATGAAGAAGGCTGGGTGGCTTCACCTCATCTAGGAGTGCCTTCACTCGATTGCTCTAAGATTTGAGTTCATGCGGAGTGGTACTTGTTGCACCTGTAATCAGAACTGGTATATTTTTCTTTTTGTAAAATATAATTTATTTTCCTTATTCTCCTTCTATTGAAGTGTTCCTGAAAATAGCTAACTCTGTGTCATGGCATGCCATAGTGTTATGAGTCAAATGCAACTTTCTGAGATAAGACAATACAAAAGCATCCTGAATCCCTCCAGTGGACTAATTTCTCCTGTTATATTAAAAAATAAATAAATTAATTAAAAAGCTCCTTGGCATTTCCCTAGAGGTGCACGGTACTGTGTCCTTCAGGTTTTTTTCCACAGGACATGGCAGAAGCCTGGTGCATTGATTTGTTGGGCAACGAAAACAGTCCAAATGCAGAATTAGCATGTTTGTTCTCTTTGACAAAAACAGAGTTTGACAAGAATAAGTTATACCTCAAACCTTACAGACTAAATAAATGCTGAGGTCATTTTAATAAACGCTTTCTTTCTCTTAGACAAATCCCTCGGTATTCCTTTTAGCCCAGCTATTAACTCTTCTGTGGCAACAGTGTTTGGAGAGTTCCCATCCGACCTGGGATGAGGCTAAATCAGTGACACCAGTGACTATTACATGACTGGGGTAAACAGCGGTGGCCTTGCAAAGTCACCCACTGGCTCTGGACACAGCTGCTCCGAAAGTCCCTCTGGCAAAGGTCAGGAAACCTGCCAGGGCTCCGAGGTTTGACCAAAACCCCTGGGGATGGGGTTGCAGTGATTGCAATATTACTCTAATCCGTAAAATAAAAGCTTCTTTTCATCAACAGCTCATCATAGGACTTCATTTGTCTCTAACTTCCTTCAGTTGCCTTGACAGATGAGAGCACAACAATATAAGGCAGAAATGACAGTTTACCAAAGAAGGTTAACATAAGGTCACGACCTTTTTTTATTTGACTTCTGGAGCTTATTCATGTGTGAAAACACACTTTTGTAGCTGTAGCCTCAGCATCCCTTACAGATCTGGACTTGTGCCAATAATTGAGTTTTAAAATGGTATTTATGTTCAGAAAATACCATTTCTGCTTTTCGTGATGTTCGAGTAGGATCGTTTCACATTAGTATAAAATATTAAGTGAGAATATCTATACGTCTCACAGCGTATCTCACTGACTTAAGAAGTCAGTGGTGCCTCTGCTTAACAACTAAGGAGGTATTGCACACACACACGCACTTCCTCTGCCTTCCTCAGACCAAGTCACAGCTTCCTGAGCAAATCCACCCACGGACACCGACCAGACTGCCCCCAAAACACTGAACGCCGGTATGCATAGGGCACAGAATCAGGCTGACAGTCATACACTAGTAAACGTCAAATATTAATTTGTTGTATTATTTGTGCAGTGATTTAAATCCAAATCCTTCCTCATCATTAATTTCCATCAGACACACGAAGAGTGAGAGGTAAGCAAGAGCTTTCTGTCAAAATCTGTAATGCCTATGCGACTACCTGCCAGAAAATATTTCTCTCTCAGATAAGAAAATTCAAGTTCTGTCCATGAACACTGGAGAGTAAAATCTGCAGTACAACACGCAGATAATTAGTTTTGAAAGGCTAATCAGTTCACCGCTCTGGCTGGCATTTCTATACAGATGCACGTGCCTTCACCTTACTACAACTTGCCTCTTCACCTAAGTATCCCTCACTGAAGTGAAGTAAGACTTTACATACTACATAATTCTGAATGATATATCCTGGCATAAGAGCCCCCAGTTAGTTAGAAAAGATCCTTACAGGCCTCGGAAGGAGTATGGACCCCGCAGCGTGGGGTGTCCCAGGCTGTGCTGCTCGATCCCCTTCCCCATGTGGCTCTAACCGGCTGCAGAACCATCCAAGAAAGGGAAGGTTTAGTCAGTGCTGATAGCAATAACTTATTTTAAGATTATCTCGCCTATTTTATGCTGTTGTCTTTGTTCGTATTCATGGAGCCTTGTGTCTTGCACACACCTTTGACATCCTAGCAGATAGAGATGCTGAGCATCCTCAGCTCATTCTAGCTGTGAAATTAGGCCTTCGGGTCTCCTAAAATTGCTCACAAAACCCCCAGCTATTGTTGATCAGATCAGCAGTACACTTCATTATCTTGTTGGATTAGTGAATTTTTATCCACTTTCCCTTCCTTAGCATTAAACAGCCACAAATGGCAAAAACCATTTTTTTTTTAAATACAGTTATTTCCTGACAACATCTTTCCATTTTGTCAGAAGGGTGCTCTACTTTGTTTCTGAAAAACAGGATCTTTGCACTAATAATGACTTACTGAATAAAATCTGTACTACTTCCACGGTGCTTTTCTAACGATACACCTTATTTGTACCTTGGCTTATAAAAAAACCTGTACACCAATTGATCATTTCAGTCACCAGTGAAATAAAACCAACCATGAGACGGATAATGGGAGCAGAACAATAGTACACATCTATTTAACGCTCGAGTTTAGACTAAAGGGTAACATAAAGCACAACGATGCTAGAAAGAAAGAAAGAATGTAACTACCCAGAACAACTATAAGCCTTATTCTTCCAAAAACGCTGGCTAACCTGAATGAGAAGCTGTTTTACTCTCATCTGCAAAATGATCCCTCTGAGCAACGCAGAGGCGTGAATAAAACACCAATTCAGTGTCACGTCCTGAAAGAGCAGCACCTTCCAGCACCACATGCAGTTTTGTTTGGAAGCTCAGTTTTCCCTTATGTAGTAATCAACCACTAAGTTACTTATACTGTAACATCTGATGGCTAGAAGTTGGCTGAAGTTGGCCTTCTTGCAAGTCAGTATAGCGATACGCTCGTCGTCATCATCTCCACAAAAGTTCAGGTGTAATTAGTGTCACCGCTACGTTCACTTTGTTCTATGACTTGAGCGTTTCCAGTTTATTGTACGTTTCCATTTTTGTCTGAAGATTTCAAAAAGTGGCTTCAAAACGGCTAGTAATATATTCTCCTGTAAGTCCTTGTTAGATAGTATATAGTACAAGAATCAAATATCTTAAGCTGTGTTTGAGTTTTTAAAGAATGTCAAAATACTAGAATTTAAAGTATATCTTAAGAATAGAAGAACTGTGCAGAAGGAACGCTAATTTAACTAACTTATTAACACAAAACTATTTTAAAGAAAACAGGACTCTTGCATGCTAAGCAATTTAGGATTACAATGAGTAGGACCCCTGCTTTCAAGAAGTTAGTTTTTGGACAACTTTTACGCAGATCTGAAAGCAGTAAGTAGCCGTCAACATACAGACCTCTATACTGGTTCATGGGCATATTACCGGCCAGTCCCCAAAAGAGGTAAGAGAAGGCTGAGATGAAGTAGCAGGAATCTGTGAATCATACATAGTATTTCTGGCTTGAGCTCTCAAAAGGCCAAAATGAAAACATGGCGACCATAATGAAAAACTTCAATCAAAATAAAATAACCATCTGCACCTTATCTACACTGTCAAGTTGGATATCAAATGATAGGTTGCTGTGGAAAATAATTCTACCATCTTCTAGTGAAAATAGGAGTGCAGTCAAATAAATTATAAAGTTAGGATAAAGCATATGACCAGAGCCAAGAAATACATTGCTTTGTACAAACCTTAAGAAAGCAGCTGAAGGACAATGGTAAAATGAAATCCTGGAAGAAAGGAATTTGTGAGATACTATGCAACAGGAGAAGCCAGAGAAGATGGTTTCTTGTGAAAAGATGATAATACAGTTCATGAAAACCTACCTAGCACCTTTCATCTTGAGATAATCAAAAACCGTCAACGATATACTTACTGCAGCAATGAAATGCAATCGAGGGTGCGATCCAGGCACACAGCCAGTGCACACAAGATCATATGGCAGCGAACATTCATTACCTGTGTTAGAGGAGAGTTCGAGAAGAAGGAACTGCTCTGGCCTGCAATACAGTACACCTTGGCTACTTTACACCTGATCTCCTCTACCTTTTGCAGCATCTGATGATGCAAAAAATGTAGTGACTGTAGGTCAACAGATCAGATGGGCTTGTTTACACCCACTCTATGTTTACCAGTGCATCTTTAAGAAGTCTAACCATAACTTATTATGTGTCCTAACATAAGCTTATGTGATGTTTTGCTTCTACACCAAGTCAAGCTTTTGCATAAGAACAAATTTTATGCCATAATGCACTAACTAGACTTATATTCCCCTTAGGAAGAAGACAAACGGGTTTACGTAGCATGTGGTTTTAAATCCTTTTTTATTCAGTTAATCTCTGGCTGTGGAATTGTGACTGAAATGCAAAAATGTATGTGTATTTTCTGATAAGAACCATTTTGTCTGAGAGACAGATGAAATGTTATCAAACATATACGCTTTCTTCAAGTTTTTAAATTGATGATGGAAATTCCACAATCAGAACATGGCACAGGCAATCCAGGTTAAGTGATAACATTTTTTCAAAAAAAGAAAACAAAAACCCAGCCCTTTGAAGTGTTCTTACAGTTACATCTTCATAATCCAGACATGAGAAGATCTGCACTCTGGACAACTCTGAGTATACGTTCTTCGGCTGGCTCCAGATAAAAGCTAACATTTCCTTTTCCTTTCCAACGTCTTCTCTGATTTCTTAATAGCAGTGAGACACAGTACAAAACATTACCTCCACACGATTTTCCATCTTCCTCCAGTTTCTGGCCAGCTGGACATTTGCAGTGGTAGCTGCCGATGGTATTACAGCACTGGTCATGACAGCCACCGTTCTCAGTGGTGCACTCATTTACGTCTGTCAGAAGAAAGTATACAGCAGTCACTAAAGAGTGGGCATTGACCATATTACCTGGTTATTTGAGGACAATCGTGTATGATTCTGATGTGACAAAACGAGATGTACAGCTAAGGACCCTGAAGGCAACCGCAGGAGCAGTGACTCCCCGCTACGTTGCTGTGCCCCCCAACTCAACCAAGAGGTGCAACGGTGGGATTTGCCTCCCCGACTTCTGCGCAAGGTGAGGTGCGGAGTCCACCCAGCTCCAGCTGCAGGCTCTACCCAACTCGCCAACTTCCCGCTTCTGCGCGGCGGGAACAGGAGCAATCTTTATAGTGTCATTTCCACCAGGCTCACTTGGGTGTTAAGGTTGCTTCTAGCAGTCATGGCAGAGATGAGAAACCTCTGAAAGATGGGAGTATTTTAAATCAATTAATGTCCTTCTTTCCTTCAGATATGTGTGCGCTAGTATCTACACACCTTACTTATTCACCCGATCAAGTCAGTGCTTGCCTGCATGCAAAAACAGAACTTCACACATTATAAATGAAGAACATTAAAGAACCGCATAAATAAATAAATAAGTAAATAGGCTAGCCAATGGCAGAGAAAAATCAATAGTGAAGACATTTGCTTTTTAACCCATGTGCTTATATACCCTACATAAGAAGTTCTGACGAAATGTGATAGAAATCATCAGGCCAGTAATACTGCTCCGTTGAACAGGATCAGAGACAACAGCTGGTATGGAAGTATTTTGAAACTAGAAAATTTGTCAAATGGGATAGCAAATGTCACAAAACCAGCAGATATTTGCTGCACTGATTTCGTGTATTCTGGAACTCACACTTGTGCAATGCTTTCTTGCTTGCTTTGCTCTGTCTGAAGCGTTAATGTCACACCGACACATAATTTGTCAGCGCAGGGGTAAGCAGGGACAGCAATGAACCTGCGTAAGAATAACGGGCTGTGGGTGTCTTTTTTTCAGTTTTTTGACAAATATCTTGAACTGGCTTGGTGGCAGAGCATAGCTCCTTGGCATGTTGGTAAGGGGAAAGCCAGGGCTAACACAGGGGACACACCACGTTCTCAAAGCCTGGCATGAGGACGCAGGCAACAGATCTCACATCTGCAAGGCCTTTGGCATTGGTAGAGATCACACATTACATTCAGGCTAGAGAGCAAGAAAAGTACGAGGAGGAAGATTAAGCAACAGAAGATAAGCAGCATCATGACTGTGAAAATCGCAGGCAGTTACTTCATATTAGCGGCACTCTGCACCTCCAACGGGGAAAGGCGGCTTTTTAAAAAACTTCTAATTAGGCTCTGGTCAAAAGAAATACAAAGTGCTGTAGAGACAAATCACAAAAAGAAAGCATTTCACATTCATGCAAGAGAGAGGAGAGCCTTTCAACTGCAATCCTTAGCTGTTAAAGTCTAAGATTTACCAAGGTTTGTTAGTTCTTTGATGAGGTTGAGCTTAACTTTACTAGCTCATTTCTGATCCTGGCTAAAAACCAAAAGTTAAAGAAATTTTTGGGGAGGTTTCAGACTATTAAAAAGCTAAAAGGAAAGTGTATCATGAAACACCAATATTTACTAAAATGCAGCTGAAGAGGCACAAACTCACTAAACCCATCTCATTTCTCTATGGCTCTAAATTCAAGTGTAATGACCGACACAACAGAACTTTCTTTGTCCTCAGTGATACTGAAAACTACTGGCAAGCTATACCAAAAAAACAAAACCAAAAAAAATTCAGTTGTCTCAGAGCTACACAACAAACCAAATCCTAACTCGCGTGAAGTCAGCAAGGCTCTTCTCGATTTCATGGGAACACAATTTAGACAGAAACTTTTCAGAAGAAAAACACTCCCCCCTGCTCCAAAATGCAAAAACAAATCGTACCAAAATAAGACATTCGTCTGTTCACTTCTCTTCAGCAAGAGACGGAGAGAACATATGACAAGCGACAGATTTTAGACATATTCCTCAAAGCACTGGAAGAAGGCACGCTAGCGCTGAGCATCGTGCAGAAGATCGACAAAACAGGCATGTTCCAAATGATTTCCTCCCTCTAACTAGCAGACATCTTGATGTGCCTTGTGGTAATAAACAGTAATGAGCCACATAATAACCCTGCTCCACAGCTTCGACTTCTATTTATACTAACAGTATTGAAAACTATTAAAATCTCTTGCTCTTTTCATTTTTTTAAACAAAATAATGGGAAGAACTACTTTATTCTTCTACGCTGTGTTTAGCACCTACAATGCTACATGACCTCCTAGCATAAAATATTGACTAAGTGATGTGGTCTACGATATACAGCCCAATTTATTAACACCAGTGTCTGTATTCTGAACCAAAACCTTGGAAGAAAACCTTTCTAGCTGAGGAGCTAATCATTGTCCTCTTGATTTCACAAGGGTGTAATACATGCAGAAGCGTACAGTGCTATTGCATACTAATGTATAGAATGTTTTTCCTTTTGATTGCAGTGTGTTTCTATTAGCAATCAGAAATCATCTTTCCTGTTCAGCATAAAATGCTGTGGTCCACCCATGAGTTTTGCCCCCCAAAAAGTATTGATGCTATATGACTGATAACCTCATCATCTTCTTCCAACTCTCTGTCTTCTTAATGCTCTGTCCAGGATTTCCTTGTCTCTGCCTTAATACTTGATTTCATCCTTTGATGAAATGTTTTCATCCATTTCTTTTGCTGCTTCTTACACCAGAAATCCACTGCTTTTTCTATTATATGCAGAAAACCTGACTTTTCATCCACATGTCTCTAAAACAAATACCTCATTTAAAGCTAATCATCATAACTCAGAAATTATAGTTTCTTTTAAGACACCAAAATAAGCTTTTTGATACAGCTTTATCCCTATTACAAAGCACTGACATTTGAACAAATACACTCACTAGGTATAAATCGTACTAGTTTTAACTTCCGTGTTATGAAAATTTGCTCTCTAAGCATCTGCATCCTTCGCTGTGCTGTCTCCTGTGCAAGACCTTCTCCATAGCCTGTACCCTGCCAAGTTGTTTTGTACAACTCTAATAAAGGTCAGATGTTGCCTCAGTCCAAGAAGCACAAAAATAAATGATCCGAATGTGAAGTAATAAAGAATATGTTTTACATTTGTAAAAAGACGGTTCATATAGCTCTTATAAGCCACAATCAGCTGTTCTATATTCCTAAAACACAGAGTAGACAGAATTTTAAAATCCGATTACAGCTTTGCCACTGTAAAAAAGGAAAAAAAAAAAAACCCAACAAAAACAATTCTGTCAAATGATAAATTCCTGTCTGCTTTCCATATTCAATGTCACTCAAGGTTGCAAATATATTTGCCTTTTGAATAGCAAGAAAAATGACAGGAAATTTCTGACATGTAACAAGTCTGCCAGGTTAGGTCTGACAAAAGTTCAACGTTATCAAGACTATCAATCCATCTGTAATGACATGCTGTAGGCGCTTCAAAAAAATAAATGTGATGTTTGCTACTGCAATGCTTCACATTTATTTATAGAGCCAATGTTGGAACACAAAAACATTATCCATGGGACATACTCTATGTGAGCTTTCAATCCTGCCATGTGAAGTCTTAAGGAAAAAAAAAAAATTGAAAAAACCCTTCATCTAGATTAACTTGATATTAACTTTATATATGATCTGACTACCATACGTGTGGGGGAAAAAAAATCCACAGCATATTTTGAATCCACTAATATTCCAAAATGTGGATTGTAGACATATGCCTATGTCCCACACTCCCTGCACATGTGGTATTATAGAATGGCACTATGTAAAAAGGTATTCTTTTGTCTAAAAATCTCGTCAAATATTTGATACGTAGGGGAGCCTGTTTTTCATGAAACGGACCACCTTTGCCCAATTAAATATGCCTAGGAGCTATATGCTAAAGAGAGAAGGACTGATTCCAGTCCCTTTACTTCTCTCGTCTTGTTTAATGCTACTCGCTCCCTGTCTGAAAATATCACACGGCAGAGCAAGTCAGAGACATCCTCGGCTCCAGGGAAAACAACCCCTCACCAAGTTTTTATGCAAGTCTAGGTGATTTCAGATTTCCTACAAATAAATGAAAACTGTATATAAAAGCAGACACTGGACAAAGTGTTTTTCATTGGTAATTCTGATTTTAAATCTAACAGAAGTGACCTGCATTATTACTAGCTCTCAAATGTAGCAAGCAGATGAAGAAAAAAAAAAAAAAATCATTCTGAAAAGCAGAAATACATTAGGGCAGAAGGCTCCTCTACACACCTCTACGCTGTGCTATTGGTGAGGGCTGCAGCTCTGCAGGTCCTCCACATGGAGCTTAATTCAGCACCTTTAAAAAGCAGCGAAGGATTAAGCCTGCCCTGACTGCACGGCTGGACAGACTTGCTGAAGGAGAAAGCATCCGCACTGAGCAGGAACGACCCTGCAAGGAGAGGCCCTTGTTCTGCAGCAGGAGAACAACGGAGTGAATCACCATTTAATTCTGGCAACAATTTGTATGTTTAGATCCATGGGACATACCAGCTAACCCATTGCTTACATGTTAAAGTATTTTTAAGTATATTTTACCTGTCCAACAAGTTTATGCAATATGCATTTATACAAAGATTCATTTTTAAGATAACAAAGAGAATCTCATAACTGCAGCCCAGTATTTAAAAACTATTTTCCAAGGTTTCTATATTTATCAGCTGTATATGAGCAACAACTTTATTTATTTAATGCAACCACATGCAAAATTGCCATTTCAGTGACCAGCCTTTGGGGCTACCCTGTGCTCTGACCCATAAGCCGCTGACTTCAGTGCATGTCAGAGCTCACTGGACTTGTAATAAATCACTGAAGTGGAATAAAATCTGTAAAATCATTCACATTGTTATTGCAATACCACATGAACAAAGCCCACCATCACGGAGAGGCGAGGTTATTTTGATTAGTTTAAAAGTGTTACGCTAACACCCCGTGCTTCAATTAGGGGTCAAAGTAACAAGAACATATTTATTTAGGAGGAAGACAGCATTTCACTAATAACACTTCTTCCCAGTTGGGATTTTCTCCTGAAGACTATGATGAAAATGGCCTGATTTCAGGAATCTAAATGTTAAATATCTTTATCTAAGAAAGAGGTTTGATTACTCTCTCTAACAGGCACTGGCAGCTTATATTGACTTTAATAGCAATTTAGAGATGCAAATTCCTAACCCGGAAAACATAACTTGGATGCTTTCAGGCACAAAACCCGCATAATGGTTAGAATCAAAGCCTAAATATTGTTTATAGTGTGCAATTTAAATGCACCTATATGTGTACCTTAATATATCTGAGTGCCTGCTACACGAACAAAGGAGTATATATGCAACTGTATTACAATTTGCTTTTATAAGGAGGTGTTATATGCAAGTGTCTGCAAATCACAATGCACACTTGACAACTTCTTATTTATAGATCTAAGTAATTTGATTCAATTTTTTAAAAGTGTTAAAGATCCAGAGAATAGGTAGCTCCTTAATTTACGGTTTTAGACAGTTTTTTAAAATTATGGCCCAGATGGTCTGCAACCAAAGCCATATGTCTAAAAAATCCTGAAACCTGAGAAAGTTGATTTGAACTTTAAAGGTCACTCACTGCTATGACACAATGTAGTTCACGCGAATGCATACGCACTTACATCATAGCAACGTTATACGTAAATATAACGTAATGAGCAAATATACCGGACAGGCTGTCGAGCACAATGCTTACACCCCAGAGACTGCATTTGTCTTTTTCTTCGTTTTGTGCAAGAGCTTTCTAACAGTCGTCTTTGAACAGTAATTGTCTCTAAAACATAAGTTACATCCATCACTTCCAGCACTAACCATAAATTATCTGCCTGAATAGAAAACAAAGTTGCTCATTCTGATAGTCAAGCGCAGTCCTACACGTGTATTGATTAAGCACTCTTAATGCTTTATTGGGTTTTCTTCCTCCACAAAGTCAATAACAGGATGAATATTTCTTCTTGTGCTGTTATGAAGTATCGTAAATCTAAGCTGTTATTAACAAGTGTTTGATTAGTGGAGCAAACTTATCTGAGAGTTTGGCACAGACTCTTCGTGCGTGAACTCCCGGAAAACACCCATCATTGCCACTGTCTCCATTGGCAGCTATAGTACTTGGCCTTTCTCAAGTTGTCACCTCCTCTTTTTATTTTTTTTTCCTTTTTTTTTTTTTTAAGGAAATTACTGCTGCACTCATTCCTCTTTATCCCCATGTCACATTCATACACGCAGAGAACATCAGTCACGTAACAAATGTGTGCGTGGCCCGCGTTCCCCTGGGATGTGGGTCTCTGCCATGTTTTGCTTTCTTTTGTTACTGGGGCACTAAAAAATTCCATGTCATGAAACTTAGATGCAAAACCAAAATCAAACAAAGCCCCTTCTTAAACATACTTCGTTAGTATTAATTTTTCCTTATTAAAATCATCATCTGAAGAAAAAAAACACAGATTCATCAATCATTTGCACTTGCTCACATTAAGAATAACTCCTTTGAAGTCAGAATAAAATTCTGTAGAGGGAATAAACAGGCTCAAAGTTTAAATAAGTGAAACAAGCAGCTCTCAAAACCCAAGATGCTGGCAAGCACTGCTGTGTTAAGACTAGACCTGTAGTTCATCTCGTGCAATAGCAGAGAACGCTCAGTGCCCTGCTGCAGGTACAGAGATGGCCTGTTCCACCCCAAGCTCTCCTCCTCCTGCTCTCTGCTAACTAAAGACTAGACTCAGTTCTGAAAACTGGCATTTAAAAGTCCTTTTAAAATCTCTATCACTGGTTATGGCAGTTCTCCGTAACCATATACACGGCTGCTCTCTCTTTTTTTTTTTCCTTCTTTTCATTCCTAATGTCCTGAGCATCAATGACATTTTGCAACAATGACCTCCAAAACCAAACTTCTGTGAAAAAATACCACCTTTGATTTTTTTTATCCCTCTTTAAAATTCTCTATCAAGCAGGAAGAACTATTTCCTAAAAGTGAAATGCAGGACCTAAATCATGCACAAAGTTTTCCTTTCTACACCAACTAGAATAACTAAAACGAGGGGGGGGGGAGGGTGGAATCTATCACAGCACAATGAAATCCTGTAACAGTACTCATTTTTAAAATACATTTCCCCAGACAAGGTATGAATAATGCAACCAAACATCCCAGCACATCTGAATTAAGCAACAACAGACTAACGGATGCTAATTGGCAATGATTGGAGATGATTGTGGAGTACGGCTGGAACTATGATTACAAACAGAGCTTATGCATCCAGCCCAAACCTCAAGTACTGTTGCTGCAATTAAAGATATTTTATCAAATTAGACAAGTGTTTGCCTTTGCCTGCTACGATGGTTATGAGCAAAACATAAAAGAAAGCATCGTTTGCTATACTGCGACTTCCCTTACATCAGAGCTCTGCCGGGATAGATTTCTTTCTGCTTTGACTTTTTATGCCACAAAATGGAGCCTTTTTAGAAAGAATTCAGGACTCTGCAGTGACGTCCTTAAAAGCCCTTACTTTTGTCTGAAAGTGCTTTTGCCCTAAAAATGCATTCTCTTTGTGGTATATCTAACTTCCAGTACCAACAAGTGCTGGTTATGTACACACAAAACAAGAAAAGTCTTTGAACTTCAAAAGTTTGATTTCACAATACAAGCCCTTACATATTTTGCAGGCAGATAAACATTCTTTAAAGATCATTTCCAAAGCAGTGATTATTAGCAAGAATTCAGGACTCTTAGCAACTGGATTTCTTTTATGCTTTGAGTGCTAAATCGCAAGCATAAATTGCAAGCACAAGCCAGGCGGTTGACTCCAGCCGAGCCAAGTCCTGGTGCCTAAAGGGGAGTCCACAAAGTGCACCTTGAACCCCAGACAGGCTGGCATCTTGCTGCCTTCTCCTTTCCTGGGTAAGAACATCAGTAGAAGATATCAATCACTTGGTCACAAACTAAGGCTGGCTCTTTCCCAGTATTTTCTATTATTCCCAACAAGATGTCCAACTTTCCTCTCTTGCTCCTCTATCTCAAGAAAATTTACATGCAGAACTTCTGCCTTTCCTCCAGCTTCCTATGATCTCCTATAAATCAGGTCATCAGAACTGAATTGAAAAAGAATACAGATAAAACAGGTATGCTAGGTCATTTCTAAAAGCTTAGCATTTACAGTCATTAAGTTTTATAAATCTCCATAAGAACTAGTTGCCTCCGTATTTTAAAAAAATCAAGGCTATGGAAAATTATAGAGGTTCTCAGGAGAGGGACAGCCAGTATTGTGCTGGTTTTGGCCGGGATAGAGTTAATTTTCTTCACAGTAGATAGTATAGGGCTGTGTTTTGGATTTACGCTGAAAACAGTGTTGACAATACAGGGATGTTTTCGTTATTGCTGAGCAGTGCTTGCACAGAGTCAGGGCCTTTTCCACTTCCCACCTCACCCCACCAGCGAGGAGGCTGGGGGTGCACAAGGAGCTGGGAGGGGACACAGCCGGGACAGCTGACCCCAGCTGCCCAAAGGGACATTCCATACCATAGGACATCATGCTCAGCATGTAAAGCTGGGGGAAGAAGAAGGAAGGGGGGGATGTTCAGAGTGATGGCGTTGGTCTTCCCAAGTAACAGTTACGCATGATGGAGCCCTGCTCCCTGGAGATGGCTGAACACCTGCCTGCCCATGGGAAGTGCTGAATGAATTCCTTGTTTTGCTTTGCTTGCGTGCGCGGCTTTTGCTTTCCCTATTAAACTGTCTTTATCTCAACCCATGAGTTTTCTCACTTTTACTCTTCTGATTCTCTCCCCCATCTCACCGGCGGGGAGTGAGCGAGTGGCTGCTGGGTGCTTAGTTGCTGGCTGGGGTTAAACCACAACAAGTGTAAATAACCTGAAGGTACCCATGGGTTAGCTAGCGCCAACATCTTCAGGACCAAACACAAGCTGAGAGACATACAGCACTGGCATCAAAAAAGAACAGCAAGGAAACAAAGGTGACAGCTTGCGCATTCTGCTCAACCTGTATTTTTAAGAGATTTAAGATGTCACGTCCTATGAAGAGCACTGCAATAGTCCAACACATAAATAACAAAAGCAGAGCTAAAGATAGAGCTGTACATTGTTGATGCCTTTCAGACTCACCAGGATAAAAGGTGAATGAACAATTTCAAACAGAAATAAATATGCTTGCTCCAGGTAAAACCTGTAATGATGGGTCAGATTCTACCAGTTCAGTGGTGGCATACTTTGGTACCCGTGTGCAATGTGGGATGTTTAAAAGCTCTGCTATACTATTACTTGAAAAATCTATGTATAGCAGCAATTTGAGTTGTGACAGCAGGAGTCTGAGCAGGGCGAACTCCAGCCAGCAGGATGCAGGAACAGGGAATTGGGCGCTGCAAGAACGGCTTATTTGGAAATTGGCTTCCAAACATTCATGTAAAGGAAACTCAAATCACGGTTTTAGCTTCTAGTTGCAGAAAAGACGACAAAGAAAAGGACTATTATAACTGTAGAATAAAGTAAGTGTTTATTCTAGCTTTGTCTCTTTCTCTGTCTTTATTCTGTACTCAGAAAAAGAACTGATCAATCTAAGCAAGTGTATGGCTCCTTTTCTCTAAGCCTGTATAATAAATGTCTCAAATCCAGCAGTGTCCTCACTTCCACTGCAACGCTATGGAAAAGGGATACTTGAAGCATTCCACAGTAAATTTTGGTACTTCAGTTCATGTTGGGGCAGGCTCTTACCTGGTACAAAATACTATCTGATGTCATGCCAGCAGTGTGGCCAGAACCGTAGGTGCAAAGAGATGGGTGCTGCCACAGGAGAAACCCCCCAGCAGAGAGCAAAGCCGCAAGTCCAGAAGTTGCTGCTTAACATACAAACAGGCTGATGATTACAATAGTACTTTCTGAGCAAGCTAACAAATTAAGCAGCTTAAATTTCAGGGCACTCCTATTGCAATAAGCCAGTTCCTTACGAACTATTCTTTTTCATAATATAATTAACCCCAGGACTAAGCATGTGAGCAAATTAGTTCATTTTTCACATGAATAATGAAAACCTTTTTTTCTTTTTTTTTTTCCCCAAACGATTATGAACTGAAATGAATGTAAAAGATTTCTCAGCAGAGAAAGGATGATGTGCGCCCGGCTTCTGGTTTAGAATTGGAATTCATTATTGAGATTTAAATGAAAGCTCCTATTTTTCTTTTCTTATTTTTCTTAATAGTTGTCCTTGCCAGTCAATGTCAATCACTGGTAGAACAGACTCTACTCATCATCAGATATAGCCTGGCATTAGATCAAACAGCAATGAATGGCATGCCTCCACTATTGACTTAAATGGGTTAAATATTTCTTTCTTCCTATGTCCTCCTGAATATTCTCTCCCATCTTTTGTTTTCCATTTCTAGAAGATCTTCCTAACAGTTACGTGGGCAGAATTACTCACTGCCCTGACAAAAATCCTGCGCTAACTATAGTTGTAAAGTCATCTCGTTTTCTACTACAGAAAATAACTTTTCTGTAATCATTCCCTGCATGGCTGAAACACAACCATGCAACCAGGTCACTCGTTTACAGAGATATAAATGAGAACTCACTATTTGGTTTGCACAGACATATGCCATTACCACTTAGCTGCACTCAGTCACTGTGTCTTCTAGTAACTGATCTTGTGTGTCAAGGGCAAAGGAACCCATGGGGAAAAAAAAAAAAAAGATTAAATCTTCATCAGTTTAATTTGTAAAGAAACCCAAGGGAAGTCATTATTCCCAGAGACTTCATTGCCTAATTTGTCTTCTGAACTCTTCTAACTTACCTGACACCAATGGGTGCTTGTTAACTATTGCTTACTGTGACTGCCGGGCAGGTTTGCTAAGGAGCGCAGCATGCAATAGCCTATGTGCACAAAGGGCAGCATTGTCTGGTGCCGAGCACCTCGATGAAAGGGAGCTGCTGGGTGCTTCAGAAAGGCAGCTATTTCATTTAGTGCTAAACGGGAGCTCAATATTTCAGAGAAGTCTGGATCCTTCTCACCAGAAATGGCAGCGAGGTAAGCATCCTTTAACTGGAAGGGAATTCCCACTAAGGAATTCAAGCAGGACACTTAAACTTGGATATGGAGTTATACCAAGCTTGAAAACAAGAGATGTACAAACCATTAACTTGCATAAAGTTTTTACCAGTGACAAGCTCGAAGCAAAAGACGGAAGAAATAAGATTTTCTTTTTCCAGTTAAATTAACAATGAGTAGCAGAGAACAGCTGTGATTTCTTGGGGCCTTTCCTAGCAGAACAGCACAGAGGTCTCCTTTAAAACAAATAAATCAGGCTCAGTGTGATGGTGTAAGTCAAGACATTCTGCAGAAAGAACAATTTGGCAGAAAGTTACCCCAGCCTGTCCCCGGCATTTGAACCTGGGGCCTTCACCGCTTCTGCAAGCACATGTGTTCACCACGTGTAGCGGCTGTCGTTAGCAGAGGTAGCAGACTTAGTTTTACAGCCTGGGAGTTCTGGTTATAAAAATATGTGATCTCAAGGTTTTTAAACCGTCAAATGTCAAAGGTGATCACAGGCAGAAATTAGAAGGCTGAAATTGTTAATCCTGCATTGCTAAAACTGATTCATACCAGAGCCAGAAAGAGCCAGTTTTATGTAACCCAAACTTTACACTCTGGTTCCCAATACAAACTAAATTTGCCTTTTAAATCTATCTGGATGTCAGGCATCTGATTTTGATGGAGAGCCATACCCAATTTTTTCAGGGAGTATAACCAAGAAGAAATTTGCATTTGTGTTTTCAGCACGGCATCAGTGAGATGGCATAAATAATTTAAAACTTCAAAGTTACTACATCAGTTGGTCTTTTCAAACATGATCGTTTTACACTTTAAAACATGCATTCCTCTACCTCTCTCCCTGCAAACAGCAGACATATTTTTTTATGTTCCTCACTATTAACAAAGAGTATAGCATTGTAAAATCTTAAATAACAACACACTCCTATAAAACTGTTGGGTTTAGGATAACCAACTATATTTTTTGAGCAGCAGTAAGGTCAAAGTATTACATTTAATACTCTTAAACAGAACATGTATTAGAAATAAATTCGAAGTTCTTAAGATCTATTGTAGATGTTCAATAAATTAAAAGCAGACATCAAAGGGCAAACACTATTAGGGGCAGAAAAATCCAAACATGGCCATAGAGGCTGTGCGGAAATAAATATGTATCCACCCGGCACTTGTGTGCAGCACACGTAACTTAGGCAAAGACAAGTACATTCCATAGACACGTGTATTGTCTGGAGTCCGAGTCCTGTTTTCAGAAGAGTGAGGAAATAAATCAATAAATATGTTTACCTTGATCTTTAGTTCACTCTTACGGACCACTCAGAGCGTCTAATTTAACCAAACTTCTTCAAACCAAACGCTGCCGGCTCTTCAGCATGTGGAAAAACAGTTGTACAACGTACTGCAGAAGAATCCAAGGCTGAACAGCCTGGCCTGAACATACCCCCGACTGGATTGAGCACTATTTAAAACCAAGACCTTTCTTGCTATATGCATAAGTCCCTCCTAAGCGTGAGCATCTAGGCAGGAGAGCGGCGGTGCCGGGGCCGTAGGCTGACGCCAGTTCACAGCTCAGATTTCCGCATTTGGAATTTCACCCTTCGGTTCCAATCAAAAAATAAATTCCTCACATTCAACCCAGGCTAATTACTTTTTTGCATGGAAGAGACAGCCAAATTCATTCTGACGCACAAAAGGAAAGTGTGATATATGAGCAAAGTACATGTAGTATAATGTTATGGATGGTTCTGAAAATCTAGCCAGAAACATACGTCGCTCCTAACATCGTAGCTGTTGCCAACAGTTACCACCTAATGTTGTCTGAGAGACTGCAGTGATTTCATGTTCAAAGGAAAAAGCAAAGACTCTGGTATCTCTGATACCACACTGCCGTTACTGATGGCAACGGTGAATTTTTAACAACTCTAAAACATTCCTAGAGAAGGCAGCGATCATCTTCATCACATGGGATGCATTCACTGCATACGTGACCCTGCATTACTTAAAAACCAGCACACTGCCCCAAAAATCCTGAAAGTTGGCCGTGAAGCTTTCTGGTGAAGGAACTGACGCAGCGAGGCCATCAAGTTGATCTTCAATTGCAGGATACTTAAGCTGTGAATTTTACTTTTTCTGTGTACACTGTGCCGCCTCTTTGGCCCACCTAGAAGCTTAAAAGGCTTTATTTTACTAAATACTTAAACCTCTTCTCCAGGGTACCCACATTATGAGCATTAACAAACAGTGAAAAGAACTGATAACATGTGGATACTTCTGCACTTTTTTCTTTTTAAATGTGGGAAAGGTGTGAACAGTGACCAACACAAGTAATGCTAAAACCTGGTTACTACACCACTAAAGCAAAAGACCACAGGTTCAAAGACAGGAGAGGAGGAAATTAACAGTTTAACTTAATAGGCAATATTCTATATAACATAAACCTAAGAAGGATTATTTGGGAGTTTTATTAATGGAAATTGTTTTAGCAACTGGCCTTTTTACCTAGTAGCCAACCACGGTGCTAGTATAGCCCACAGTTCACCTTCCCACTGGATATTACAGGGGTTTTAGTGAGATATTCTGTGGTGACAACTCCTGACGTCTGGAGAGACCCAGCCCCAGCGTACACCTCTGCCGGATCCGTGCCGGCTCCATGCAGGGTCAGGTCAGATGTCCCCATTGCGGTGCAGTCACCCAGGTCCAGGTGACACTCTCGGTCTTCACGCAAGCGTGGACGAGCGGTCAGCAGAAACAGGAGGACGAGAGGACAGCCGCAGCCCAGAGAGGGAGAGACGGCAGGAAAGACAGCCAAGCAGAGAGGAGCTCAAAGGGAATTTGGCTCATTTTCTGTCACTTCCGTCCTCCATGTGGTGTAGCCTTCCCGCGGCTGGATCAGTGGTATCCCAGAAACCTGAATAAGTCTGTCTATGTACTACTCCAGAAGAGCTTTGCAACACTTCGGGACGAAAAGCAATACTTAAAACAAAAGATACCTGCGCCTGATCTAATATGAAAACATTAACACTCAGAGGTGGCCCTGGCTCTTCTGACATGCAAAGACCCAGGAGGAAAACTCACAAAAATAAATGTTAATAAACGTGCTTATCAGAAGATATGAAATACCTTTACTCAATGCTTTGCTATTGTTGAAAATAATTTCACACTTGAAACGATGAAAAAACCAAAGCTTAAATCTGTATGTAGGAACTGCACTGAGAACAGGAGCTCAAAAGGGCAAAGCAGAGGAGCAGACGCGGCACAAAGGAGACAACGCGGTGGGACTGTGCCTGACAGTCCTCATGGACTGCCACCGTTCCCAAGCTAAAGGCTGGATGGCAGCGATTGTAATGGAGAAAAGAAAGGAGCTCAAGGAAATATTTCTCTCCATGACGATCACTCCTACTTTCTTTTTACAGTTGAGTTTGGCCCACTGCGGAGCAGATGATTGATGGTGTAAAGCAACGAGGTATGCTGTACCGCCATGTTAGATGCTTGGACATCTGACAACGCCATACACCTCTGAAATACACATCTTAAAACATGGCTCTTTTTCCTCTACTTTTTTCTCTTTTCTTTTTTAAGGGATCATTTTCTGCAATTCCTCTTGTGCATTGTCAAAGGGACCAGGAGACAGCTTTTCTAGGAAGAAATCGGTTGGTTTGGGAGAAGATCAACAATTCTTGTGAGGCCAAGATTTACGCTGTGTTCTTAACTGGTGCCCTAAGCTTACGACCCAGAGAGGTAACTTTCCCCTGTAAAACAGACCTCAGTGCTTAACTTACAATAATCTTCTCCATCCTCAGGTAAAAGTTCTTCACAAAGTACAAAACACTTTTAAGCATTTTTTTTTTCCTTATTTCTTCCTCTTCCCCCACCTCAGCAGCCGTACACTTCTGATTAAATTAAAAGCTGGCCGACTAGTAGTTTTGTGGGTTTTTCCCCTCAAATGCTAAAGTATAATTATAAGATGGGGGGAATACAATTACAAATTCAACCAAGGTCATTAATGTACAAAATGCAAATTGTCTCCCATTTGTCAAAGACCCTGGGGAAGTCTAGAGATAATTGAAATGATAGATGAACAGAGGAGACTAACTGCTAATGGTCTGTATATCAATGAATCAATGTCACATTTATGAAGGGCTTTGGGAAATTATTTTAAATACTTCATCTATAGCTGAAGTTTAGCCTACTTTTTCTTTTTAATGCTGAAAAATTAATGATAAAGTTCAGTTTATAGTTACACAAGTGTCAGCCTGTGGTAATGGAAGCTCAATAGCAAGACACTGAAAAACTACTTATATTTGTACCAGAAATGACCAAATTTCTCAATTACTAGGGATTATGGTATAACTAAGAGCAATATATATTTCAGACATAATCAAATATAGGACCAGCCCTCACCCTCAAAGCATTTAAACTCATCTATTTTCCTTTGCATCTCATTTCCTCCGGAATTTGAATAAATTGGAAAAACGGGGAGCATACATACCACTGATTCTTGTGCTTACCTGTTTTCCTCATACTTTCAATTACAAACTGAACTGCTTAGAGCAGGGGCTATTTTCAGATGTATTTATGGGGCACCGACCGAAGAGGAACAGGGAGAGGAGAAAGGAAAACCAGAAATATTTCCTTTTCAAACAAAAAGTGAAGCAAATCTTGGAGGTAGCTTTGATACAGTTGCACAGAAAATCCTATTTCCGCTTCAAAAAAGGAAATACTACAAACCAGTTAAGTCACTCTGCAGAGTCTTCTCCCAGTTGTGTAGGGGCCATGGTACATTAGTAAGTGACGGTGAGGACAAGGCATAAATAAAAAGGAAGTTTCAAACATTAAGATGCCATTTTGGTTGAATCTGTAAATAGTTTGGGGAGAGAGGTCAGTTTAGAGGTTTGGGGGGGTTTTTTTGTTATTTTTATTATCCCCCCTCCAGTATTTTTCTGCTTTTCTTCCCCCACAACAGGAAGGGGTTGGATGAAGGGAAACCAGTAGGACACCTGCAGGCTTTTTTATCAAAAAAAGCTTTTTCTAGCAAAAAGAAATAAACCATCACATCCCATTTAAGTGGCAGATAGCAGTACGCTGAAACAGGTAGCAACTACAAAATCATCTGAATTAAACCCCTTTTCATTCTCGCTCTGAGAGAAGTGAACGAAGTGAGAAGAGGTGAGTTTTTTATGAACCATCTGTAGGATTGAGAGAGATTTGCTTCATCTGAAAATAGTACCACGATCGCTCAGCTTGTGGAAACATGAACTAATCTGGAAATTACATCTGGATTTCCCCAGAATTTGAATAAGCTGGTTATATCTAAAACATACAACTGATTCTCCTATTATAGGATTTGGCACATGAAGCAAGCAAGCAAGGAAGGCTCTCGGGAAAACATCGCTGTCTGAGAGGAAACTTTGCTGCTGTCTGGGAAAAGATAACACATATGCATTGCAGGTAAAAAGTTCACACTAAATTTTCTGGTCATTACAACTTACAACCACAAACATTTATAAAAAGAAACAAGAAGTCCCATCAAGCTGCTGAGAAAACAAGGAGGGATTCCTATGTGTTGGAACCAGTCTTCTCGATTATAAAATATCCCTGGGGATGGCAGAGATCTGGACCAGCTTCCCTTAGGATAACAACAAACCTCGAAGCAAAACTGATCAGAAATGCAAGATCCATGCAAAAAAGGACCCCCCAAATCCATCTGCTGAGAACCAGCACTGGCCATACTGTCTTTTCTAGAAGAGACTTGTGAATAAGTACTCCAAAAAATCTCCACTGAAAGAGGCTGGTATTATTGGATAAAACAAAATTTGCAGTGCCTATTTTCAGGAAGGAAGGAAGGAAGGGAGGGAGGGAAAAAAAGCTAGCAGCACAAACAAAACAAGGTGTCTTACAAACTACAAGACATTTTTGGGGAGAAAGTCTGATCTGGATGTTTCAGTTCGTTGGGAAGGCCTGAAAACACACAAAAATAGTGTCTGCTTGATGCTGGTTTGCTCATACACCTGTCCTTTCTCCTCCCACCGCCCTTGTAAAATCTTCATTTCACTGTCAGTCTTCCTTAGTGTGAGCTCAAATTAACCACTCTAAAACCAGTAATGTAACATCTTGCCTTAGTTAAATGAAAACCTATTTTTCTCCTTTTATCTATTATTACACATTTACCAATCCATGAATAGGAAGGGGAGCAGGAGTGCTCCCTCTCCAAGGCCTCAGAGCTGCCCTTCCCTCCTGCAGCCTCCCCTGTCCCCCCCAAATCCTTCCCCCAAGAAGGAGGCACAGAGAAGAGAGAGAAAAAGGTCTCCACCAAAGAGTAAAAGCTCCAACAAAGAAATAAAGTTGAGCTTTACAGAAACCTTTAACTTTCCAGTGAAGTCGTTTTCCATATCAAGTCGTTTCTCTGAGCATCTCAGTTCTGCTTTCCATCTGTGCTGAATTTCCACCTGGGGCTTCATGGAGATACTAAAGGAGCAAAAAACCTGGCCTTTAAGGATTTTCAGGGGAACATTAACTCTCCATCACCGTGGACTCCAGTGCTGTGTAATCGGAACAGGGCTATCAGTCAGTCATTTCACCTCGCCGGTGTACCATGAGGCTCAATTAACGACTCTTTGTGAAGTGCTGCCTCTCTCCGCTGTTGTTGTTATAGCTTACTAAGTAGGCAATTAATAAAACATTCAATTCCTCCATTTGCCAAACACATTTGTTCTGCTAGATTTTAATTTTTTGAATGAGTGAAATACGAGTAAGATAATTTACATGAGTTAATGATACAGTACAAGTTAACTGATCAGTTATTGTGCATGAGGAGATATCTATTTGCAGGAAACAATTTATACACAGCCTTTCAGGGACATAATTACTTGCAATAGCAGAGTCTCAGCACACTCTTCCATTTTTATTTTTTGCTATTTTACAGATGTGTCTCTCACAAAATCCTAAGTGAAAGCAGATTACCTGCCACTGATTACCCAACACATCCACAGAGGAAGGTAGGGGAAGCGTCTCTCCAGTGACAAGTTCTGACTTATGGATGAAATGCCCCTCTTAATTGAGCCCCGCTTCTTAAGCTAACGAAGTCTTGCTGAAACCCTGGGATGAATTTGCCTCTTTGTAGAGTAAGTTTTCCTCATGTCACATCCTCCACTTTCTTTCTTCTTATTTCATTAAGATTTTGAGTTATATATACAAACTGTTCATTTCAAATACTCATTATGGAAATACTGCAAACCCAGAAGATATCACAGTCATTTCTTTTACAGCTTTTCTTTTTGTAGGCGACATTCATATTGCAGAATAATTTAGACAGTAATTTAATCACAGGGTTTAGAGGTCCAGCAAATGTTACATTTACATAATGTCAGTCTTTCAGCAGATAATTTGGTCCTTTGCGTGTGTTAAAAGACAACATGGCTTGTTAAGATCATGTTAGTACGTTTAACCCAACAGATGAATGGCTGGTTTGATAATCTGCCATGTATTTCTAATTTTCCTAAGGATGATTAGAAAATTCTATTTAGAGTAAATTCGTGAGCACCTTCATTCCATCAGAGTGACAAATCAAAAAGATTATTAAGTCTCAGGGTCTAGAAATCTCCATAAAATGGTCATAAGTCCTTGCTACACAGTAAATACCAAAACTTCCCTCATATAAATACTACATTAGTTAATATTTTGCTTATGCTTGCTTTGAGTACGTGTGACCGAAGTTATTAAAATGTGCCGCATAACTTAAGTTTTATAATATTCTCATAAGGACGTATGGGTATTTTGTAGTTTGGAAACGTAATATTCTTCTTTCTCTTGTCAAATGCTGCTAAAGAGAATGAAATAGGATATAAGAAATATGATTTAGTTTCAGCGTGGTAATGTTACTACCCTGGACCCCCAAAAGATAAAACAAAAGGTGGTAAATCATTATTACTCAAAGAGAAATAGCATGTCTGTACAAGTGATTTTCAAAAAGTACTATTGTGTATTTAAATTTAGAAGAATAATAACCTAGTCAAACAGCACCTCAGGAGCCTTAACACTGAATACTTAGCATTTAATACTGTATTTCTGCCTTTTTATTTTGAAGTTGCACGTTGTATCCTTGCTACTTACATTAAAATTGAAATCTCCCTTTTAATTTAAACTTGTACAAGACCAGGATTTACAGCAGAAAAACTGTTGCATCATCTGGCCAGCCCATGCCACTGTAGGATATTCCCCTATTTTCCATTGCCTCACTTGTCTGGTTTTAAATGTACTGTAGCTAACCACAGACAAAATCAATAAGCCAAAAATTACACCTGGAGCTGATAGCACATTTTGATCATTTACTTTTATCTTGGAACAATTTCACCACCCTTTAAAACAGAAATGTGTTTACCTAGAGGACGAATTCTTATGGTCTTCTATCAATGAAATATATAATAGACATCCAGAGTGAGGGTCTGAAAGAAGCTGGAGAGCCAGGTAGCAGAACAATACGAGATGAGAGACACTCATTATTCTCCTTAATCCACCCAATTGACAATTGTTACCAGTCCCACTTCTACAGTGCAGAGAAACACTCACTTTCTCTCCTGGCATAAGATTTTTAAAGGATCATACTTCATTTCTAAAACTATTTTATTTCTTCTCGTCATACACTTAAGAATAAATGGAAGTACTGCCCCTTCCCCCATATTTGTGTGGTATCCTCTCTTTACAGGATATTGGGAGATATGGCCGTAGTCCTTGCTGCAGGCTGATAAGAGACCTAATTTGAGTTGTGATGCAAGGGACAGTATAAGGGAGGGGAAGGTACAGCTGTTTTTTAATACAAATTTTGAGAACAACGCATAATAATTTCAAGTCAGTAGTTTGCAATCTGTATCCTTTATGAATTATTTTTACTTATTAAAGTAACTGAACGGGTTTTTCCATTCATTATTTGTTTTTAAAATTAAATCCAAACAGCATTTGTGTTACAGCAAGTTTGGGCTGAGGACCCCAGAAAAATAAGGAAACCCTACCTCTTCAAGATGTGAGAATATTTTGTATCATCGTAGCAATGAAAAAATGGAATTGGTTAATTTGCATTTGTACTTAGATGATAAAGTTTTAAAACCATTAGAATTAAATCACATAGAGATTTAATTACCACTAAGGTTAAAAAAAGGATTATTTGCTATTGACACTTAAACACAGTGAGTTCCAAATTTAGAGTTAAGACATAGCATCTACAGGCAACTCAGAATGCACCGATAAGTTTGTCATCCAAATGATAAAATTCTAAGCTCAAGACACTTCCTTTGTCTATTCTTTAACATAGTTTGTATTATGGCCCTAAGACTGGATGACCCACCACCAAATGTATTTCCTTACTCAGTTGCGAAGTCCTTAGACAGTTTAAGGAAATAGCCTACCAACAAGAGGCTGGATTTCCTTGAGTCAGAAGGTCCCACCAGTTGACCCCTTCATCAAATAGACTGGCACAGATATTACAACTTGTGGGTCTGCACTAGGAATACATTGGAGAAAACATGCATGATGTCAAACTAGTCCAAAAGTCAATGTGTATATTGATGTAAAACGAGATCTTTAATGCCAAAATCCTTAAAGTGCTTTACATCAACCAAATAATTAAATTAAAAAGAACTAAAGGTTTTCCTAATTAGACAGCATGAAGTGCCAAATACTCATCTATTTTCATTTCCAACATGTTTTTGTAATTCTTCTCCTCGCAGTCCCTGATGTTTACCTATAGGAAAAAAAATCTCAGCTACTTGGAATTATAAAAAAAAAAGCTGGCTTACAAGTCCAAACAAACCCTCCAACTCTTCTACAAGAAAGCAAAGTTATAGAAGTTACTCCAAAATGTTCTCATTAGCACTTCTTTAGGAAAGAATGAGAATCAAAAAACCAGCTCTGTGAGGAACGAATATCACAGCTATTTGTTGAGGCTATTATAATCATATCAGTGGCTTCTTGAATTTCATAGTCATAGCTATACATCCTTCACTGACAACTATCAGTGAGCTTAACTCAAAAGCCTAAACCAGGATGAAGGCATACACATAATATGCTTACAAACTGAAGAAGAAAATAAAATCTCAAAAGGTCAGATTTACTTTATGGTGAATATATACTCAATAGGGACACACATAACGCTCCGATTCGTATCTTAACCCTAGTGAAGCCATAAAAGGGTAAGATGTGAAGCTCAAATATTATATATGTATTCCCTATTGTATATGGACACTGCACAATACAGCACGATAGGGAATATTTCACCACTCTTATTTTGCAAATGAACCTCATTCAGGGCCAGGAATGAGGAACTACTTTGGCTTCTGGAACCAAACTGTTACACAACGTTATTGAGAGCCCACTCCAGCCTCCGCCAGCGTCAAACCCAGGACAGGCAACAACGATCTATTAGTACCAGGCATGGGGTGTGCAACCTGCCTGCTTTCCCTGAGAACTCACAATTACGAATAACTAGCAGCTGGCACCAAAGTAAACCTTGCATAATCCTCAGTAAGACAACTAATCTTCCTCTTACTGTAAGAATGAGTCCTGCAGTGCAAAGGGAAGCCATGCCTTTATGATATACAGGTTTTTCTTACACCCAGGTTACGCATTTAATTTGCTATTTACTGAAGCCTCCAAACTTGGCAGTAGAGGGAGACTGCACGATCGCCAAAACAATTGGAGAGAATTAAGACTAGACAGTATAGTAATGACAAAAGCCTCAGGAGAGATCACACAGCTGTTTCCCGATGCTAAGCATAAACTATCTGCGACCCCAACTAGTAAACAATAAACTAATTGATACAAGTCCCAACCCAGTGCAAAAGGGGAATACTTTACTAACTCGACGTGTAAAGCATCTCACCTGCTTGCACTGTCCTGCACAAGGCACATAAGCCTCCGGGCTGGTGTCACGGCAAAGTCTGGAAGATGTCAGTCTCAAATGGGCAAGATGACAAACAAGATCTGTGATTTAATTAGGCCACAACTTTATTAACCTATTTCTTCAGGGAACTACCGGTGATAGCTCACACAGTGTAGGCCATGATTCATTTTTTAATCATTTCTGTCTGGTAAAGAGCTGTGTCAATGTTTCCCTCCCTCCTTCTCTACACAGCCAAATTCCTCCGAGTAATACCGAAGGGATCTAGGTGTGGGGGGGGTGCCTTTACTAGTATCAACGCCATGCTGTACCCCACTTCTTTCTAAGGACAACCTTGGACCCCAGGGAAGAAATACTTGCACAGGCAACATGCAGGTATCACATAGTTGTTCAGCTCCTTCTCCTCAATCCCAACTGATTATGGAGATAATTAACAGTTCCCTTTACAGAATTTCCCACTGGGAAGGTAGACATTAATACCTTAAAAAAAAAAAAAAAATCACATAAAATACAATATGTTCAGAGGGCAATTATGCATTCACATGACTCCTGCTGCCTTCTGGCCTTGTCACCACCTGAAGGGCAGGTCTGAGAAATCCTGAGAAGTCCTCCATATACAGTCCCCTTGCCAAATCCCAAGTGATTCTTGTTTACGTGCAGAACAAACACTTCACAGGGCTCTTCCTGGGGGGATTTAGCCCATCTGGTCTTGTGTTGGCCGACCAAGAATTGTTTTACCTTTGAGGTACAGCTGCGAATTTCCAGGGGAATTGCCTGTCCATTTGAAGACCCAGCGCACAGTAGAACCAAACATTAGCTCTCATCATCATAATTTTTTATAGAAAGGCTACAGCCCAAGACACATTCAGATAAAGACACGACAATCAATTTCTATGGCACTTGCAACTTTTGGGCCAAGTACTCTGCAGGCAGAGCTCCAAAGACTTCAGAGTTACACCAAGAGAGAATATGTTAATTGTCTGGCCAAGACCATGAAAAAAAATGTTCTTGTTATTGTTGTTGGAAATCAAATGACAAGCAATTCATTATTGCACTGTAATTCCGTGCAATTTATTGGTTGATTTGCTGCGAGGGATTTTAGCCACATACTAATACACATACTATAAAAAGAATGCAAATTCAGTAATGCAAGTCTAAATGAATGAGAAGTAACATTTTCTCACAGTTTGCAAGAAATTAACCTTTAACGTCTTTCCTATGCTTTGGGAACAGCACTTGGCCAAAAGCTCTTACAGTAATAAAGCAGTGACCCATAGCAAAGAATAAATGTCAGAGTGAAATGATAACAGCAAGCCTATTTGCCAGAAAGTGGTAATTTATAAGATTTTAATTTGAGATCATCATGGGGGGTCAGCCTTATCAAATAATTCAAAATGTAGGTCACAATTATAGCCCTTGAAGTGTGGTTCTGCTCTGAAATGTGACTGTAAAAATGGCATGTTTATTATTTCTAAATGATTTCTTTATCAGATATATTGAGTTTACAAGTAAAATGGTAATAGGACAGATTTGCTATTTGCTTTCTACAATTTTTACATTTGTGTAGCTCTCCGATTTCAGCAGTTATTTCTGATTTACATTACCCTAAAAGGAAAATCAGACCACTTGGTTTCTCACCTTCCTGCTTAAAGTTCTGCAGAGCCAAATTATGTCCTTGTTGTTCCCTGTGTCACCAAAAGCTTTCAATAAATTTACACATTTCTAAGCTAACTGGAATGTAAAAAAACCAATTCTCTCAATAATAAGAAAGACAAAATACAAGCCACCTCTCACTTCAGGCAAATTTCTTGGGTGGCGTCAGTCAGTGTGGCTCCATCAAAATCAATGGAGTTCGCTAATGTACAGCTTTCTCTACAGTGCTGTCGCTTGGCTTTGCTGGCTTTCCAAGTCTAACAGCAGCAGGAGAAAAGGCATTTAACAGGTTTTTAAATCACCCTGCCCAAATCAGTAACTGTGAAACGCTAATACCTGTCTGGAGCAGATCACTAGGAATGGCTGGAATCCAGTAGATGTTTCAAAGTGAACCATACAAGATGGTCCAGGAAGAAGGAAAGAACCACCCAGCACATTCCTTACCTTTTCTCACAACATTTTTCACACCTGTGAACTCCCAATTCCAGGTGGATTCTTGATATAATGCAATGTAATTGCTTATTACTCCCAGTTCCTCAGCCTATGTTCAGAGATGCGTTTGGGCCGGTTCTCAGCTGATTTCCAGAGAAACAAAATTAATTCTAATGAAGCAACAGAATGAAACAAGAGAACGGTGAGCGAGGCCTACCAGCTAAAGACAAGTGTGTTTGCTTCACCGTCGCCTGTGCAGAGGTATGGAGACAGGAATGCTGTTTACGTGCAGGATGGACCTTGCCTGTCTGTAGTACACACAGTGAGTCAATTCAATACTGCTGCTGCAAAGAAGCAAGTCCTAGCCATCCTGTTGCGTCTTGAGAACTTGTACCTTTGCTTCTTTTTCCTTTTAACTACAATGGAAGTTACAAAGGCTGAAAAAGCCCTTACTCCTCTCTTTGGCAAAACAAGCTGTAAACATAGAGAACGAACCCATCAAGAACAATGGACTGATTTTCCTTTCCATTAAACAGCTTAGAACCAATCAGAGTTTGAATGAATCAGACTTAAACACAACACAAGTGAGAAGATGACATGAAACATCTCCATAGTCTCCATTCAAAATAGGGTCATATTCTAATTTCGTCACATCTCCAATTTCACTTAATAATTTTATTCAATTATTACATTTCTGCAGTAATTCTGTCTTTTGACATTCTTCTTCTGTCACAACTTTCTGTAAGCCAGCATATACATTCATAAAACTCAATACTGACATGCAAATAGATGATCAAAGCAGACCGAAGTCTATATTTGTCTGTCCCAGAAATTGTCATGGACTAAAATTCAAACTGAACCATTAGAACACAGATTTCATGGGATTGCTGAACTCCACAATTTCAACAAGTAAAATTCTGCCATTACTTCAAAATACTTTTAAATTGATCTCATCTTCTCCAAGGTATATTCCTAAGAGAGGGAATAACTGGATAGTTATACAGACTGAAGAGCTGGTGGCATTGTCTGGGGGTGACAACCGAACCCAAGGAAGCATAACATTAAATATAACAACTTTCATTATAAAACAAGGTAGGAGAAATGCAACAAATTATTCCTTACAGACAATTTGTTGCTTAATGGCCTGAAGCAATACCAAGGGCTATTAGAGCTGATAAGACAGTCCTTAACCGTAGTAACAATCTATACACTGGGATTAATGCTATCATAAAGTTCAAGCAATGGTTTATAATTCCAAATATTGGCAGAAGCAACCAATTTTCTGTCTCTTGGAAAGCAGAATACCTTACATTAAGTAAATCATAATTCAAAAGCAAGGAGAGGGGAAAAGAAAAACTCCTGCCCTCCAAATGAATATGTTTCACTTATTATAGTATGTGTGTTTGAAAATCCATAATTTTATGTCAGGAAACAGAACATGAAGTAATGCACTGAAAACACCTTTCTGCTCCTTTCTCCCAGGTTGAGTCAGCGTTCAGACAGCATTTTAAGGCCGATGCACATGGCTTAGCAGACACAGAAGAATAAGCCTGGTTTTAGGAGGCAAATGACTGGCAGTACGTGCTTGGTCACAAATGCACATGAAATGACTGGAGATCTTCCAGAAGCAGCTGATATTTTGTCTAATAATCTACCAACAAAAATAGTCTGAAAACCACTTCCTCTTTAATGGTACCTATCTCTTTAAAGCTTCAATGGACAGTCCAAATCTCTTGAAAGACAAAGTATGAAAACCTGAGGGTTGACAGCGAAAGTCAAAATAAGCCCAAACTCAGTCCTAATAAATATGGTGTACTGTTCAAAGCTTTTAAGAAACTCCATTGGGGTGCCAAATCCCACAATAGCAAGCTATCTCATTAAATTTTTAACATTCAAATTCTGATCCAGAGTGGAAAAAACTCAGTAATCATTTCTCTCTTCAAGTCATCTACCGCATTTGAGTTTCCAGATGGGTCTAGAGCAGATGCAAGTTCAGGAGCAGCAAGGGCTGGATTCCTATTAGAACAGCTTGCTTTTTCTTACAAAGGATCAAAACCAGGTTAATTAATATCAGAACTATGTTTTAAGTTCTTCCATGCAGCAAGAACTTTGAAATGAAAGCACAATATGTTTCAATTAGCACATCTGAATATTTTGTGTCTTTGCTTGCACTGGAGAACAATGGAGAGGGAGTTGGCAGCGTTGCACCATTTGATTTTATCCCTACTGCCTCCTTGGACAGTGCCTGCACTGGTGTCTGTCCATGATTGGGGCTTCTATGTACTGCTGGGATACAAAAAAAAAAAAAACACAAAACCAGCATGGGTTGGTTTTTTTTTCCCTTTGTTACTGAAAGTTAAAAAAAAAAACCCAAACCACATTTTAAGTAGGAAGCTTTCAGAAAATATACTGGCCTTTTGGCATTTCAACACTTTGTGTATCATCTTGCTACTTTCTTCTTCTTAAGTGGCTATATTACTCTTGCAAACTAGCAATGGGTGTGGAAGTATTTATTATGGTTTATGTTTTCCGTACAGATCATCAAAGGATAGCGAAAAGTGTCTGTGTGCCGAGAGGGTGAAAGAGAAATGTAATTATTCCTGCTTGATCTGTTTATTTCAGAAGTTGGACACAAGTCATTGCCATGACATTTTCATTTTCCTGGATACATGACTGGATTCTAATCTCATTTGTGCTGGTGTAACTGCAGGAGGATCAGCGAGCTTTCCCCCCATTTACATTTTGGTAAGTAACAGCAGGAATCAGGCCTGTAACCCTTGATCGTTAATTCTGGTTCACCTCTTGCATGTAACAGTAGCTGTCAAAAAGATTTTGGAAAACTGTCAATCTCTGGTAAGAGATAAAATCTTGATTAATAAAAATAATTTAAAGCTGAGTTTGTTCTATTGGAAAGAGAGGTCATTGGCACTACAGTGTCAAGAAGCCAATATTTTTCAAACACATGGTATTCTTAGGGGAAATCAAAGCAAAGTCTGTACAGAGACTCCTGCCAAGTGAGCTAACAACTCCATTTAACAAAACAAAATCATCCTGATGCTTAGAAGAACTCTTTCCTTAACAAATAAAAATCAAAGCAAAATGCAGACCAAAGTAAAATTACTTCCATGATCAAATCAGAAGCTAAGGACCAAACTGTGTGTGTTGAGGGAATGGGAGCCGGGGAGGGGGGGGGGGGGGAGTTTTGCTTTTAAGAAGCAAAAACACTAATGGAAATGATCAGTGAAAATTCAGTTATCTGAGCTTCTGTTCAGCTGTTCCGTGATTTACCAAGAAGTTGCTTAACAGATTTGAGTTTACAGCTTTGCTCAAACTGAGAAAGTCAAGAAAAAGACTCCGTAGGAGTCGAGATGATCTTACTCAGCCTGACTGTCCCTTTATTTGCATCCATTTTATATGCGTGCGCTTTCTCCGATACCAGCTGTTTGGATAACACTATTACAGCTAGCTCATCTGAGAGCAGCCAAAGATTCAACGCAAGGGTTGCAATAATCGGGTTACTTCACCCGCATGTGCAGTTCTGCAAAACATCACTGGCCTTGGCAACTTGCATTTATGACACCTTTCAAAAAGAAAACCGACCCATAGAGGGCATTGCCGTACAGGGCAAAGCATGCTTTTGTGGATGCTAAATATCCTTTCCACCTCTGACTAGTCATGCTTTTATACCAGTACAATGCACAGATAACAAGGCGGTGAAGTATCCCACCAGTTAGCAGATACATGTATGTACAACACTCCTTGTTAGTTTGTAACTTGTGATAAATTTCATGGAGATACAGAGACTTTTGCTCCAAATTTTAATTTGGAGGAACTCCACCAGGGCTCCAACAGATGCAATGCAGTGTCAGTGAGGGTCACCTCCAGCTAAGCTCGGAGAGCAGCTCTAGTACTCTGAATTCTCAGATTGAAACCTAAAATGCCTTTGCATCATGTTTTCCTTATTCAAGTTACTAGAAGCTATGCCTAAGAAGAAAAAAAAAAAGTCAAGATTTATTCTGTGATTCTGTGAAGATGTGCTTCTACGGATATGAGTATGTGTATATGTTGCAGATAACTAACTAGCTACATGACAATATGCATTGGAGATGAAACCAAAGCAAATGCCAGCATGATATATTGTGTCAGTAACATCAAAGGAGAAGGGGAGGGGAAGTGAGTGTGAAAATCAAACAGAGTACTTGGGAAAGAAAGCTAATTTTGAGTTTGATGTGCACGAGTGACACTCATTAAAAATTGACGAGTGCATGTGAGAGGATGCCACCTGGGATTATGCAACTGCTAATTAACATTTAACACCATTTTCTAACCTTATAAAATATTCTTAGCCTGCTGAAGGCTTCTTCATAACAAGCACAATGAAAAAAAACCACCCAGCACCTAGCAACAGCAAATCGAATGGGAAAACTTTATGAACTTTTTAAAGCAACATAGGAGACATGAAGGGCTTGCTTAAAGGGACACTGCCAAGGCAAGCACCAGCTATCACCAGGTGAACATCTGTGTCTGTGCCCCCGCTCTTTCTCAGTGGCGGGCACACGGCTAAGACCAGCAGAAGGACAAAGGAGCAAAGGGACACGGCACTGGTTACAGGTACCGTTGGGTGAACGTGCCTCCTGGTGCAAACAGACCCCGGTCCTGCCAGGCTCCCATTGCCTGCTGCTTTCACAGCGGCGCTGATGCTCCTGCCCGTAGGATTCACGGGATTTTCACAGAATCATAGAATCATTTAGGTTGGAAAAGACCTTTAAGATCATCAAGTCCAACTGTAAACCTAACACTGCCAAGTCCACCACTAAACCATGTCCCTAAGCGCCATGTCTACACATACATATCTTTTAAATACCTCCAGCACATATTAATATGAAACTAATATAAAATCCAGCACATAAGAATATTAAATATTTTCCAGCACAGCACCCGATTGCACCCTGAGTGACACCCTCCTACTTACTGCAAGCCACAACTGAGACTATTATGTGAAGTCTCTCACCCTTGAGATTTCGCTTGAACCTTGCAATAGCTGCTAATTTCCCCCCCAAAAACTGTCTCCTGGATTCATGCCACTACCCAACAACCCAATCCTGCTTTCTAGTCCTTTTTGTAACAATGGTCAGAGGAAATACGGACTCCAAGGCACCTAGCATCTGTCCTTGCTGTAAGTTCACATGGCTTAGGGGTCCCAAAATAGTAATTTTGAGAAGCCGGGTAGGAAGTACTGGAGAAAAGAGGAGAATAACTGAAAAGAACAGGAGAAAGTAAGGGAGAAAGAAAAAGAGAAAGTGGACAGAAAGCAGATAAGGTGACAAGAAGACATGAGCCTGGTGGAACGGAGCATCGTAGTGAAAGGGGCACATTTGCTGATTCAGCACAAAGTTTAAGGAGCCTGGGAACTTGCACTTCAGAGCATTTAAAAAACCTAAGCCCAAAGCAACAAAGTTTATAGATTACATTTGGGTTTGGCTATTTATGCTGTGTGTTTACAGTGTGCATTTCATAGTTTCAACAAAGAAAGGAGACCAGACGGACAAACCCAAACAGAGCTTCCTTCTACAGGGCCCAACACACAGGCATCTCAGCAGATCTCGCTGCGGTAACAACAATATGGTTCTTTGCAGCTATGAGACATTTGTATAAACCCAGGAGCCTTCCAGACTTTTATGTGTCCCAGAAAGAAAGGGGTTTTTTAAAAAGACAAACATCTAATGCTGTATGTGTACACTGTAACTTTACGAAAAGTGATGGCCCCATGATATCTTAGATATGGCCCTAACTGCAGAATACTGACATATTTAGATAGATTTTAATTAATACATTGGTATTCATACAGCATGCCCAGGAGGATTCTTGTGTCTTTCTTCACATGCTTCCAGATGAACTTGCTAATTGAATGGTTAAATGCTTTCCACAGAGGCAAGACAGAGATTCTCCCTCTTTTCACTGGGAAAAGAGAATGAGACTAACTCTTACAAATAATTCTTCACCACAATCAAAATCTTTTAAAACAGAGTAATACCTCCAGCAGTTTCAGATGTGTTGCAGTTTAACCATGTTCCTTAAGTTTCATAGATACCAACAGCTATTGATGTAATGTAATTTATCTATACCCAAAAGATGTGATGTGTTGCCTTGCAGTTCTTTGTTATAATTAACAACTGCTATGGTACTTCTATCCTGGGTAATGGATAACAAGAACAACACGCATTCAGGGAAGACTGAGCATACAGAAAACAATAAAGGATGTTTCTCTAAAGGAGAAGTGTAAAAGAGGGAAGAAAAGGGGCTCAGTAAATAAGCAGCGGCCATGTTCCAGCTACAACAGAAGACAACACGAAAGACCAAGACCAAGAGAAGATAGTTGAGGGCAAGCAGCATTAGATATTGGCTCGGCAGACATGGTACTGAAGCAAAGCAGGGAACTGGAAGAAAAATAATTTTTAAATAAAAGGAGAGTTGTTTTTTCTTGCAGAATTTGAAGCAGTGCACTTCCAGATGTTCTGCTTGGGACTGTCCAAGCCTCCACCCGTAGCTCTTGCCCTTTTGCTTTTATGGGGCAGTGTCAGGAGCAGGGACAGCTCTGGAGTTACGAGAGCTGTACCCAGAGCAGGACATTACTGCACATCCAAAATGAAAGGCTATAACCTATATAAACTGTACAGCAGATATATTGTCTAAATAGAAGATGAAAGGGATTTCAACATACGAAGGAAGAACGAAGGATGCCTAGGATAAGTATTCTCTCTGTAAATAAGAACATTTTCCTTTTTATGGGCCCAATTAAAAAAAATCCCCCACTGTATGACAGTACATAGGTTCCTGGACTAAATGAGAGCACTCAGTCAGACCCAAGGCAGGACTGTGCTTCATGATCGGCATCCGTATTCATTTCTGAGTGTGCCTGCCCTCAAGTTTGGATTTACAAATCCCAGATATTACGCTGGCTTCCTCCTTATGAATTGCAAAACCTACATTGAGAAAATGGAGAGAATGAAGTTTAGATTTTTATTTTTTTTTTTTTAGGATTATTTTTTATCATTAAACATCATTGTTTTAAACGTTTAAAAAGTATGACCTTTTCTGAAATGGTCACTGTTTAAAATGTAAAAATATACTTTCACATAAAGAGATACTTATTTTGCAGAAAACCCAGAGAGATAAAGCTTACTGATTGCCATGAACTGTCATCTTCATGGGAAAAAGAAAAAAAAAAAAAAAGATCAAACACAGACTTTAAAATCTGCCCAAAGCTTCTAACCCTTAAGCTAATAAAAGAAAAACAGTAAATCAGCTTTAAAAATATACTACCCAAAACTTTATATCCTTAGAAAAGCATGTATCTGAAAATTATTACACCACAAATATGAAGTAAGAAAAAAAATGAAGACCTCTTTTATATGCCAGAAGGAAATAGAGCAATTAGAAAAAAGAAACAAGCTTGAAAAGCCTATTCAGAGAATGGGGGAGTAGGTTATTTGGATTGCCAGTATGCAAATGAGGAAGGATATAGATAAATTACATGCAGGGATGTGATTTTTTTTTTTTTCCTTAAAAAAACTCTTGCCATAGCCTTCTAACACATGAACTTTCTGTTTATATCGTAAAGTATCATTTTAGGGTTTTTCTTATTTCTTTCTTTATTTTCTAAGCATTTGAGTTTAGAAAGCCACTGACAATGAATTTTGGGGCATACTTAGAGCAGGCGGCTTGTTTTGTTTAAGATTATTGTCAACAACTGATCATATAACAGATGCTTATATTTGTCCATACTTCCTTTATTTACATGTTTCTGTCTGTACCCAGAGGCAAACCAAAACTGAAAGGCATGGAGTGGATTTTCTGTAGCAAAGTGCTGATTACTTGGTCCACCACGTTTGCCAGCTGCTTCAAGGGGGCACCAAATCCAAGATATATTGGAATAATTAATTCAGAGAGCTACATCTGCACAGGCAAATATGATCAGATCTACAACCAGGAGAAATGGTAACATGGATTTACTGAATTCCACAGGAAACCAGAAAAATCACATTCACTGGGAAAAAACCCTTTTCAGTAACACTGGACAGGCATCACAGATGCTTCCTGCCAGTTTTACCTTTGGTTTATTTGCAGTTGATAAAACCACAACAGTTTGTTGGAAATTTCCATTCTAATTTGGTAAATGTGAATTTGAGTATGTCTTTAGCTGTGCTGAATGACAACTCGTACAATTTGTCCAGCAAACTTAAACAATGACATTTTGGTAATGGAAGACAAAAAAGGGTACAGTCGTTACTGTAGGACATTTCTTGATGCACTTCTTGTATAAAACCCATTCTCAAAAGGAAAACTAACTTGAATTTTCTACTCTTCAAGAAGAAAATTTAGGGAAAAGTATGCACAGCATAAAAAATGTGACTCCCTCCCACCTCCTAAAATTACAGTAATACTAAAATCAAAACATGATGAATTTATAAGTAGTAGGTCATGTAAAATTGCGAAGGAAACAAAGTTTTTCCTATTTTTACAAAGAAGCTACAGCCAATGATGCCAAGGTGCTTTCTACAAAAATATATACCGCCTATGAAGCAGCAGGGATAAATTTCATTTTGTTTCCAATCACTTTGCCTTAAAATCTCCCTCAGATTTATGGCTGGTATGATAAAAAGGAGGGCGAGAGTTTAAATCCTCCTTGCTTTCCCTCTTCACCAACAAAAAGTAAGCTTGATATTTGCTAGTGCAAAAGGGCTCTTACTACGATTCATTCAACTTTTCATTGTCGTAAACTTTGTTGCAAGCAGGGGAAAAGCAAAACTGTTCTCTACTTGCCATGCATATAGTATTTTGTGTAAGAAAACAAAGCAGGTATACACACAGCGCGCATCGATACTCAATGGTGACGATAGCCACACAGCCCCTGAAACCAAGTATGGGTCGCCTTAAAGTTTGCTTACGAGGTCTTACCCACCCTTGATTTCTGGAGCCATGGGGGCAGCTTTGGGCGAGGTGCTGCATCTCTGTGGAACCCAGCGTGGGGCGAAGATGATGAGTGTGACATCTGTCTGCACCAAGTCCTTACAGATTGATTATAGAACAAAGGGGTTTTGGCCAAGAAACACATATGCTTGATCTAATGACTTATATTTCCTGCACAACATTCCTCTTACATCATTTGTACTGTCTCTGTTGCACTTTACTGGGACTAATAAACATTCCACACTTACTCTGCAATGTATTTTCTCCCTGCAAGACAGCCTACTTGCTATTAGCATGTAAACTGCACACTTGCCAGTCAGGCTAACCTCATCAATCTTGTCCAAGGCAGAGGAGCTTGTACCCTCTTACAATATTTCTGGGATTGCACTTTTAAGTTATTCATCCATTCATTTATTTGGGGTGGGGGGGAATCTTAAGGATTTCATCTCTAGACTTCAAAAATAGGACATATTAATGGAAAGAAAAAGGATCACTTGAGTTATTTTTAAACTCACACTTGAATTTTTTAACCCAGAGGAATCCATTTTTGTGTTTCCCAGAAGAATATATTACAATTTCATCCCTGCTTTGAATTAAGATTTTTAAAATAACTATCAAAACCATGCTTGGATTTCTGTGTTTATGCTCTCTCTCAATAATGACTAGCAACTCACCCCCTGAGGAGCAGAATAAATTAAGCGTGTACCATATTAACACAGCTTCTTATCCTGGGGCTGACTTCAATATTCCTTGCATGCCCTTGCACTGCATGGAGATGATGATCTCCTCGATGCCTTGAAGAACAGGGCTCTAACCACATGCTGCCAGCATGCCCTGCGAGAAAGGCAGTCTCTGCTGGGAAAAGCTTACAGTTGAAACAAGACGAGGAAAGAGGGTACCCAAAGTGTCCCTGGTGATCACAGTCTCACCTGGTTCAGCATCCTGGCTGGCTGATGGCTGGGAAATCAGCATATCAGGAGGGAAGGGAAGAAGTCCTCTCCTCTCTTCATATTCTGTTGGGATTTCCCGAGACAAAAATTGCATCTGGGCCACAGGATACAACCCTTGCTGATGGGCACAGAATTTGTCTAGTCCTTCTGAATTCATTTGTACTTTTTGGGGGCTCCATGTACTGTAAAACTGGGTTCCCTCATTTTGCGTTGCTTGAAAAAGTAATTTTTCACTTTCTCTAAAAAGGAAGCACGGGTGGTTTTGTTTTGCAGTAAGAAGAGAAAGGCAGAGAAAGATTACGAGCCTCGCTCAAGACTGTACAGGAAAACCACCAAAATAATAAAAAGACCTTTCTAAATTTCACCTCTGATATTTTAGAACCAATTCCTGAATTCCTTTCTTTGTGAATGAAGAATTTCAATATGTTGCCTATGCCTGAATTAACATGAGACTTCATTAGACAGAAGTAAACCCGAAACCTGGAAGATTAGACCTCAAAGTGCAAAAACATTTGCCATTTCAGAAGCTCCGTTCTTTAGCAGTGCTGCTTCCTAGCAAAGCTTTTCCAGATGATACTTCACAAACTGAACATTGCTCATAATGTGAACAAAAGCTTTCACTAGTAGGAGGGGGGGAAAAGCATCCACATTATTTCATTCTGAAGAGTGGCTGTTGTACAGCAATTACTTTGCATAAAATCTTTCATAATGAATTAAGAACACGGAGTTAGTGCAGCAGCTAGTCTGACATAGCAGGCAATCCATCACAGAAATGATTCATAAATTAAATCATCCCCAACTAAGCCCTTCACATATCACTGTATAATAGCTCCTAAGGAGTCATTATGGGTATTCTGTCAATAATGCATAAACTTCATGACCCTTTTAACTCCTACCGCCCCTCAGATCCAAACCGTAATAGCCCATCACTCCTTCTCCCGTACATGATTGCCGTGCGCTGTTTTCTCACCCCCACGGAAGTCAATGAGAGCGCTGTCATTGATCTCCAGCAACAGAAACTCTCCTTCCCCTCGCCTTAATTTTCACAAACAAAGAAATTCAAACTCAGCGGTGCTGCCAGGGCTGAAGCTGCACGCAGAGGACATGGAGAAATAAAGGAAATGAAGGATTAAATACCCACTTTGCTTATATTGCCAAAGCTCTGCCCAAACCATCGTTTGTGTGATACTCAACATGCATACAGAGGCGGGCTTGTTCAGTCAGTTTAACTGCTACCGATTTTGTTAATCCTTCTCAATTTTCTGCTTTCACATCGTGGTTTCATGTGCAATTTCACCGATAAGAATTGATAAAGCCAGAAGAGAAAGTCCCATTTGACGTGGCCTATGTGACTTGGTGGTTTTCTGAAATATTCCACCGTAGCGCCACAACTACCACACTGAAACAACAAATTATCTGCTAAATGCCAGCGCTGCCAAGGTGAAACCCGCTGGAAGGCACCTCCTGTAGCGTAAGGGAGCTAGGAAGCATTTCAGCAGTTACTGCCAAGGAAAGGTGCTTTTCAAGTGAAGTGTTTTATATCAAGAAGTAAGCAAAATTGTAACTTCAAATCTGAAATATATCGGTTAGGGAATAGAATAATTGAATGTGAAATTCTGAGTCTGACATTTTACAGCCCTTGTTTAAAGTGAGCTATTTGGCAGAGGTTTCTTTTGATAGAAGAAATATTATGGCCAAATTCAGAAATGAGTGTATTACTACTAAACAATAGCATAACACGTTATACCTTTATTAGTTTAAGGACTACTTCACAGCAGGCAACTGTGTTCTTTCTTTTAAGAACTTGAATAAGTTAAGAAATCTGTTTTGTTATGTACAAGAAACCATCCTGCAACTTGGTAAGAAACAACACAAAAGCAACGGTCCAAATATCGCAGGGTTTTTGCTTAGAAGGAAGATTTATGAAAAGAAAAAAAAAATCCCTTTTTAGCACAATGTGTGTATAAGAGAATTTGTACTTCCAATAAAATCTCTGCCCAAAACCACTAAACAGTTTGGAGGTCTATTTGATATAAACGAAAACTAAAATTCCGAGTTTACATTAGGATGCCCTTTACTATGTAGCATAGCGTAAATCAGTGTAATCTGCAGCTGCGTACATCTAGTAAAACACACTAAAATACAGCCTGCCTCATTACTGTAGCTTCTGCAATTTCATTGCTATTCATCTTACACCTTGCAGAGTTCACTCGTGGATCAGTCACATCAATTACTGCTTTACGCTATGAGGCTCTGATATTACCTTAAGGAAAGCTCTGTACATCCAAATTCAAAGGCTGCCAAGGTGCAGTTGTGACTTAAACATTATCATTTAGTTTTCACACACAACAAGGAAACCTATCATTGTGAAAATAGGTAATCAGTCAAATAATCTTGCATTCACTTCAATTACAGGTCTGCAGTTTACAGTTCTAACAACTGAGTGAAAGTGTTGGGGGTTTTTTTCAGCAGTAAATATTATTTGTAGTTTACTGGAATTTTTCAAGGGAAAAAAAAAAAAGAACAAGAATGAAATGAAGAATACAAACTTCAAGGAACCACACATACTGGGTTTCTTTCCAGTATTACTCTTCAGGATGGTTCAGATATTTCTCTTTCAGGGATTTTATGCATGGTAAGCAGTAACAGTAACCAGAAATATTTTCATTGCACCAGCCTTCTGGATCCACTGGGATAAATCACCTCTTATAATAGTAGCACCAAATACTTCATGTCATTTTAAACCTCTGGATGCCTAAACCCATCCTTTACTTCACTAGTAATTACTTTTTTAGAAAAAAGAAATATTACCTGCTTGACAATTTAAGCCAGCACTGACACATTAATCTTTCTCTTCAGGTAGCGTCTCAGACTGAGCGTCCCTCCTAACAGCGAAGCCCCGGCTTGGGGAGACACAGACGGGGGAGGCATCCTGACACTATTTTCAGTCTGACACCGAGGAAGGTCAAAGAAATGACTCCTCGCATTGTTTCTGTCTAACAGTTGTTAGATTTGGTACAACTATTTACTTTTTTTCCTACCACTCTGCAAGACAGAAGAATTCAAATCGAAGTTTATTTTCATTTTTTCTGTGCTGTTTCCACACCTGAGCACCATGAGCCTCGAACTCTCCCACAACTACTAATTGTATTCATGCTGAGGCTGTCCCTGATGCTCTCTCTTTTGCATATACAAACATACACAAACACATTTTTCACGGGATATGTGATATCCTGAAAACCATCATTTCCACTAGGGAGAATTCTGAGAATTGTGAATTTTTCAATTCCTTTCATTCCCATTAAAAACAAAGCCAGATTTCTGTTGTGGTGACAGGCGTTGAGCAGAAGCTGCCGTTGAACCACAGGATACACGAATGGGACAGTCGCACTGATGCAGCGTCAGCAGTGGGTGCAACAGGGACACATCCTCAAGCGGTGTAAACAGTAATAAGTGAACCTCAACAAATGTAGCCAGGAGGATTTATTGGAGCTGAGTATCTTCCCAACATTATGCAGCAACGTGACAAACAAGGACACGGCGTTGGCTTCGGCTCTCCCACAGGACGTTTACACCAGCACCACAGTTCAAGTGAATTTGTGTGCTCCCTAGGACTCTAATTTTACATCTGACACAGCCGCACAGACACTGAAGTCTCTTAATTGCTGCTCTTAGACTACTAAGCTGGTGTCAGACTATGTGATTGATAACTTTTTTAGGATTACAAGTGGTGGGAGAAGCAGCCAGGAAGATGGCCACGCTTCAGGGGCAGCAGGTTTGGGAAGGAAGTTTTTGTTGTTGTTCTCTGTGTGTTTTTAAATATACAAATATACGGACATGGAGTCTGACTCATATTTTATAGCCTCACAGCTCTATAATCCTGGCTGCTCTTAGGCTACCCTTCCTTCAATCACCTCTTTGTCACCTGCCGCTCAGCAGTAACTGTTCGGGTTTGAATTGTAAACGCTGGAACCGGCATCACATGGGCCAATGCAGCAAGACTGAACATGAAAACTATCCCTGTGCACCCGTGCACTGATTTATATAAGGAAAAAGAGCTTCATACAGTTAATATAGTTTCAAGTGTATTTGGTGAAAAATTACATCCGCAATTCAACCGCATGTTGAATTGAGTTTCCTGCAAACTTAGATCAAGAGGTATTTATATATCTGAAACATAAGATAATCAATTGCATTGGAATGTGACCACTTGACACACACATACTACTTGGGCTACTTAGAAGAAAGGAGTAAGAACTCGCCCAGAATAAGAATTTTCCTTTCACATAATTTACTGTGTACCCAGATGTACAGCTAACCTTACTTGATCTCTCTGTTGCGTGTGCACTGTTTCTTATTCAGATTAGAACACAAATATAATCCACTGGCTTCACGTCTTTACTTCTTACGTATTGACTTTTTTATACCCTTATGTGGCCTAGTTTCATTTATTAGGAGCATATAAAAAATGATTGCCTTCTATAACTCTTCTTCCAACGCCTCCAGCCTGAAGGCTTCATGAAGTTATAAGCAAAGATTTATATGTAATAAATAATTGAAAATGAAAGAGGTCTTAAATAAGTTCTGTCTTCAACAAAAGAAGTAGTATATTTCAGATAACAATGACTTTTCTAGTGAAGGGGAAGATAAAAGTGTATTTAACAGGTATTCTGATACCATAAACTAGAATACAATGTTTTCCTGTAATATATTTGAGCATGCAAAGATGCTAACTCAAATCCTACATTAAGAAATGACTTACTATTGTAAATTGGAATTCCAGATAAAACAATAAACTGTACTACAGACTTATATAGCTACACAGTCCAGTTGGCAAAGAGAATCCATTTAAAGATTTAATAAAAAACCCCCACATGCATATTACTGTTAAAAGAACAAGAGGAAATACTAGAATGAGATTTCCTGCCTTTGTAGCACATACCTTCTCTCTTAACTATCCACTCATAATTTTCCCAGAGAAGTCCTACATCCACACCCCATCACTCAGTTCATAAAATGGACACAGCTTTCGTACAGAGAAGCTACTGAGTGGATTAAAGCTTATTTTTCATGCGTGGCTTCCTGCTTTACTGTGTTTTGCCAAGACTCTTCCTTGACCAAACTTGACCTAATTCATACATAATTTTAAGATGATTTTGCGTATACAAACACACGAATAGATCATGAAGCTATACTACTCAGATTCATTCTACTAGAAAACAACTCTTGAGATTCAAACTCCAAGTATGGTTCTAAAAACTACTATCGTGTGCTTTTTATGTTTTTTTTTCAAATGACAATAAATCCATTTTCACTGTACTGGCAGTTGACTTTGACTAGACAGTTTAGGACCAGATTAAACTAGTTTTAGATAGTTTAAACTACTTCTATATCTTAAGTTGCAGTACCTACAATGTCCATAAAACTGTCCAAATAGAATTTATACCCACGTTACACAAATAACACATCAAGCATGGAAGCAAAAATGAGAACAGCACTTTCCCAACAACAGGAATGAAATAATATAATACAAAAACCTCATGGGCAGTTTCTTCTAAATTACAGTTTTAAAAACTTGTGCTATGGTTTTATTATAAAAAGCTTCAGTCTATTATACTGACAGAAAAACTTTCTGAAAATTTGTTTTCACTTTCAATACACAGAAGGAAGATGACAGTATAAGACAAAGGTTATAAGATGGCTACAGTAGGATAATTCCAGTATTTAATTCTCTTAAAAACAGTAAGTTAACAATCTTATTACTGCTAAAGAGCAAGTTACCACTTCTGTACCTGTGACAAGTAGTTTCCCTAACATAAGGTGAGAATGAACCATAAGGCTTGAATCTCAACCAGTGCAGGGACGTGAAACTTGCTGTGAAAGCTGATAGTTTGCCCACCTCTCTCTACAAAGTCCTCAGAGAACCACAAAGAAACATTTTAAAAATTCAATGTAAACAACTAGTCACCAGTTTATGAACACGAGTAGGCACCTACCAGTAACTTAGGTTAAATACAAACCAGAGGCCAAGGGAAATACGCTGCTCAGGAGGTTAACAACAGCCATGAGTGATGTCCATGCACCTGGAGATGATTTCAGCCGCCTGGGCTACATTACTTTATTAATTTAAACAGGGAGATGGAAGTTTTGCATTGCCTAGGACATCAGCTTCATGTGCCTGCTTCAATCAGTATTGGAAATGAGAAACACTCTTATACTGGGGAGGCTTCTCAGTAAGCTCCTGAAGACAGGAACTGCGTGGCGGCCAGGCAAAAGGACTGACAGCGTGTCCTGTATCTCTGGGCATTTGCTTACAAAACCGGAAAGGGAAGAGAATGAAACTGAAAATACAACGGTAGTCTGAAAATAAAAATATGTAAGGGCTTATATGGCATGGCTGGCCTATGGCAGCAGAAAATTGGACCTGATTACCCAGACTGATCCAGCTACCCTGAATTCCCACAAAACAGGCACTTCTAGTTAGCCACCATGGTCCCCAAAAGTCCTATTCTGTCCTACCTCAGCACACTTGCACAGTTCTAGGAATACATCAAAAGAACCAGTTTTTAGTTCAAGCTTAGTTTTCCTTTCTAGCCTTGTGTACTGCTGACTAGGCTCCGCACAAATTCCCTGCAAATCAGATTTGCATTTGGGAAAAAAAAAAATTAAAACACAAAAAAACCCCATTTTTCCCTACAATTGTAGATTTTTCGCAGCAAAGTAGTATACTTTTCTACTACCAGTAATTTTTTGAATGCTGAAATGCTGTTTCTTTTTATAAATATCGTGCTCCAGGAGATGCCCAGGAGATTGCCCCATTCCCAGGAAATCTTTAGATTTATTTTGATCAGTTTATTGGCTTCCTCCTATTGATTTCCATCAGCCTAGCAATTTCATTTTGAATCTAAAAACCCTGACAATTTTTTTTTCTTGCTGAATGTATTACTGGCCACGAAGATCCTGCTATCGGAGCTTTCCTAATGAGTACGGTGGATTTGCTTAGCCCTGAGAAAAGCCCAACTCCCATTTCCAAGAGCGTGCTTCACTGCAGAGCTACCAGCAAACAGAATCTATTTTAGTTTCTTCCATCAGCAGGTTGGACTGTAAATACATGCAGGAAGTAGATCTGCAAGTAAGAAGGTGTCATCATTACATACTTATTTTCAGGATAGTGCCAGGCTTTAATATCTTCATAATCACGATACCATTTAAAAGCTGCCCCAAGCTATTGCCAATTTATAGCGGACATCCATGCTGAGCAATAATGGCTTGTACTGTGATAAAATAGATTTATTCTCAATATAAATATACTTACTGAAACAGCTTTTCTTAAATCTTTATTTATGAGACACATCAGATAGAAATATTTCCTTTCGTTTATTGGGCTATGTATCGGACTTTTCACTTCATTTAATAGAAAGATTACAGAACATCATTGACACAAGGATCACACTAAAGGCTACATATTCTAAATAATAATTTCAGAGAAAAAAAACACTATGAAGAAAGGTATCTCTAGAGAAATCCACACAAATATCAGTCTATATGCCCATGTTTGGCTCTAAAATGCACAAATGTAGCTCAGACTTCAAAAGGAACGGAGTCTCGTTGATGGACCTTCTGGAGATATTTATCTGACAAGAGACTTTCAAATTTGCCCCCTCCCCCTTTAAGATATTATCTTTATAGTGTACTAAAAAACCCTGGCCTTCGATATTCACCTAGCAGTACACTGGGTCGTGTTGAAATTAATAAATAATAGAGCCACTAGCAACACACTATTGATTTTCTGCCGGATTTGTCTATCTCCTCAGAATTTTAAGAGCTGTTTAAACAGATATATCCATTATGTGTTGGAAAGAATTTTAAAACTCCCCAGTGGGGCTGTAGTTGATGACATATTGACAGTATCTCAGACTGAAATAATTTTGGACACTCCGCTTATGTAGTCTGCAGATACAGAGCCAAAACCACCCAGTTGAAGGGCAAAGTGAAGGTCAAATGCCTAAAGCACTCACAAAAAGCAGCTCTACTGCAACACTATTGTTTCATCCCTTGGTCATCAGTTAGTGAAGACAGAAGCAATTCCTGTTATCAACTGTACAAATAAAATTATTAAAGCATCAGACTGTTTTTCCATCGAAAAGAGTGCCCTAAGGATTGAGATTTTAACTCTGCTGCTAAAGAACTGAGGAGTTCTTATCTTCATTTGCTAATATAAACAGAATACCTTCACTAATTCCCCAAAGCAGCTCCCAGCTCCTTTGCAAAGCGTTCCTGAAGTTCTTTCCCCGTGCTCTGCTTCTATTGTGGCACAATTTAAGAGAACATTTAATGCATTAAATCTTGAAGGCTTCAGATTTTCCATTTGAAATGTAGGGCACCAGAACATTGTCACTTTGCTAATAAAACGGAATGATGTGGTTTCACATCCATTTACCAATCCCTTGGAAACTAAGGTAATTTTTTTTACGTTTTAATGCACTAGTTTAATAGAAGAGCGTAAAAGAGTTTTGGTTCAACTTTGACAGGAGACTAAAACAAGAACATGTTAATCAGCTGCGTAAATGCTCCTTCTTGTACTGTTCCTATTTTCTGCTCCTTTGCTTGAGTAGAAATGTTTTCCTCATTATGGTCTTGATTAAGAAGTTTGATGTGCTGACCTTGAATATCAAATTAAGCTCCATGCTGCAAGCAAAGCATCCTATCTTCTCTAGTGGCTTATAAACTCATTAGACACTTCAGACATAGTTTTAAAATTTGCTGACACTATATTAATTTAATATGGAACAGAACCGTTAAGATTTATGAGGCAAATTTGCAGCTAAGTGAAATACGCAATCTCCAGGTGATTTCCACCAGGAATCCCTTCCGTCTAGGTTTTGCCTTGTTCTTAAAACAATGCCCTATTAAATATCAGACTGTTAATTATCTTTTCATTTTCCAGTCAAACGATCAATACAAAAAAAGAGACAGCAGTCTGACAGCTGTTGGTACGAACTGGAGCCAGAAAGGCTACAGCACTGAGAGACGGTGTTTTCTTGGTGCCGTATGGCTCGACACAGTTGTGTTGCACATCACGCAGAAGTTCAAAAGGAATAATTTCAGTGTAAAAGTTCACTGGCTGCTATATAGTGAAAATAATTTATTTCAGATGCCATGTTTTTGAAGCTGCTGGATCAGAATTTTAAATCTTTTTGCCATATATATTCCCCAAGGGCACGTGAAGTGAATCAAGGCTCTTTTTTGCTTTCATGAATTCTAGACTTTGACAAGAGTTCACAGAGAAAAAAAAAATAACTTCCGAACATCAGTCAAGCCCTGTGTGCCCGGTCTTTGCTTAACACGCTTTGTTTTCATTTTGGCAGGATATGTTTTGTTTGCATTTAAAATGGGGCATTTGATATCAAATACAAGTCATTAGCTAAAAAGCAGCTCCACCAACAATGCCAATCTCGTCTAACATGCAGGATAAGAGTCACAAAAGAAAGTTAATTCAGTCGTTTGTAAAGACACTTAAAGGGGATGTCAGGATGTAAAGCCTACTCACAACAGGAAGGAGGGATGAGGAGAGGGAGACAACGGGTAAAATTTATTATTGGAGTAATATTCTCACCAGACTAATTTATCCGATATAAGGAAAAGTATATGTCGCATACCCTCATGCTGACAAGATTTAACTAAGCAGATACGCTGCAGAGAAAGGGTCAATATGAGGACACAGAGGCACCTAAAATACCCAGCAGCCTTCCCTAAATACTCAGCTGAAATTATTCTCTCTCATCTTCCACATGGTGTGCGACACAACAGTCTCAAGCCGTATGGCACCAAGGATGCTGATGTGCACTTCTGCTGCCATCCTGGCCAAGAACCCAGAACAGCAGCAGCTGCCACAGGGATGTCTCTTCTTTCACATTGATCATTTTGCTAAATACTGAGGATCAGTGCAGCTGTACACATCACAGCTCCAGCATGGAGGCTGAGTGGCTCACACCAAGACTTTCTTGGAAGTCTGGTATCAGCCTGCGCGTTACTTGTGAGAAGATGATCCAAAATCAGAGTGGTAGACAGGATGCTTAACCAACAGATGCAACCTTGAGCACAAAAATACTTTTTTTGTGGAGTTCCACTTGGAGCCTATTCTGGCTCAAATATTTCAAAACGGAATACAAATATAAGTAAAAGTTTCATACGCTGATAAAAGTGTATGCTGTACAAGTGCTTGGGCCAGAAATGTTTGGGCCAGAAATGTTTATCTATAGAGTGACTCAAATTGGCCTGAAGAAAGAGAGTGGCATCAACAGAACTTGATGTTACTGTTCAGTTGACTTCTCTATTCTTACAGCTGTTCGAGGGGAAAACAGCTATATCTAATGTCAGCATTAACTGCTGGAGCTGCAATTCAAACCAGGATGGCAAGGTGGAAGTAGGGGTCACACGTCGACCTTGTAAGTAAAGAAAATAGAGAGTGTAATTTCAGTCCACAAAAGACCAACATGCAAATACAGAAGGACAACAAAAGGACTTTATCCCGCATTCAAGTTGACATTTCTAAGATTTATTACAGAAATGAAGGTTTTTAAAAAGTGTCACACAGCTTACAACATCAGAGAGGAGTGTGACCTTCACTAACCCAAGTAAAAGCAACCCTAAATAAAATAGCCAATTAAAAGATGAGGTGAGAAATGGGAAGAGACCACCAGCCACTTCTGCTTCCTCTTGAACCAGAAAGTAAAAAGGAGGAGAAAGAACTGCACTCAACCCTGAAAGGGGGGAAAAAAATGTTAGCTAATGTCTTCTATTGTAGCTAATCTTTCCCTGGGCAAATACAATTAGCTTTAACATGCAACAACAAAAAAGTCTGTCTTTTGCATTTTGGCCACTGCACATTTGATAAAGTACCAAGGAGTGTTAATTAACGGCACAAATCTGCTTTCTGAAAACCAGAAATAATGTATTGTGGTTCAGTTACATGTAAAGAGAGAGCAAAACAGCAAAAACCATGAAAAGTTGTACCTTGTGTCCATGCAAGTCATACAAAGCAATCAAGACTTTTGCCTGCACTTTTTTTTAATATTTTGCACTTAATCTAAAGCAGCATGTCTAAAATTTTTAAATGAAATGTCATAGTAACCAAAAATACCATCTTCAAACACAATTTTATGTTTGTCCTCTATTCTTTTTTCTTCTTTCCTGTTTAATGTTATAGTGCTTACATTTGATATTCCTGTTAATGATCATCTGCTTTTGTTTTAAAATAACGTCACAGGATTCACCTCTCCCACTGCTGCCCTTCTCAGATTTACTGCAACTTTATTCCCCAGTCACCGCCTAGTGCCACACACAAGCTGACCAGTTACCTGGAGGTGTTCTGCCATGGCTTGCATTAGCATGAAATTTCATTTAGAATTTTTTAATTGAAACGGAGATACAAAATTTGTTTGTGCAGTGTGGTGTGTTTAAGAGACGCTCATCTTTTTGTCCTGTTCTACAAGGGAACAGGAATTGCACAACACTTTCTGCTCTGATATCAGAGGGCTGCTTTGCCCTCTTTCCGAGAGCATTTTCCTTCATGGCCAAATCTACGCAGAGAAAAATGTTCCTATTGGCATAAAGGCAGACAAACTGGGCAGGGAAAGGAATAGGATTTCTTCCCCTCTTTCTTTTTGTATTTTTTCTGCTGACTTCCTGGAAAAAAAAGCAGAGACTTTACAGGAGAAGTCCAAGATCTATAATATTTTGTGCTCTGAAATGTTTGTTTTAACTAAACACAATGAAAAAGCAAAATTTCCATCACAACAGTGAAGGTTCAGTCTATGTTTTAAATGAGAGCTGCCTGCACATGGGTCATAAAGTAAAAGAACTAATAGTGTTTCAGCCCCTCAACTCTTCATTTCTTTGGATTTATGGTCTAGTACTAAACCAGGAAACCAAAACCCAACAGGCAGAGATGAGGAAAACCTTAGAAAAAACTACAGATCTGTGTCCACTGCCAGATGGTTTAACAGCAACAGCACTGAAAAAAAAAAAAACATTTAATGACAGTAAGATCTGAAACAAAGATACAAATACTAGAACATAAGGTTTTTAAAGCAATTGCTTAACAAGTTTATAGAGAGATTAATAAGACACATCTGCTCATGCTAGCTGGAAATCCTGTCAGTGGCCCAGGAGCTTTCTTCCAGTCCTAGGTCTATATTATTTGATGGGAATCTTAGTCTTCAATGCATTTACCATCAATGCTCTCCTGTGAGGCAGGGAAACGCCTGTCTTTCCATTTTATCGAGGAAAGGGGGAGATTGAGGGCCCTGTCTGGGCTCACGGAGGAAGGAGAAATCTGCTGCCCCAGTGAGTACACACGCCGTGCTGCGATCTCACATGGCCTCATTTCAATCTTTCACATACCACTAAATGTTTCCTTGTTGAAACGCTTTTGTTATTCTTTTACCTACAGCGAACTCTCAAATTCCACACCTTCACTGCCTGCTGCCGGACATCGGTATACTGCGTGCATTCAGAATTATCCATCACCTTCTTAAGTGTTAGAAACTCTTATTAGAGTTGTGCTTTCAAGTTCTCCCAGGCCTTACAACCTCATTTCCATTACTATTTGCTTTAGCAAATACCAGCTGCTTGTTTTTCCCTTCCCTGAGTTAGCACATTTTCAACCCCCTTCCAACCTCTGAGAGGGATGCCGTGTTCCTCTATAACGTGATCCCATGAACACTGATCTCATCCCACCACCCGTTTTCCCCTATGTCGTTTAATCTTCTCTGCGATGAAATAATTAACTATTCTCCTACCTTTTCCAAGATCAATGAATCTCACTCAGCCCTCATTAGTGTAACTCTCTTATCATAGCACACAATATTACTCTATCAAAATTATTTCCTGAATCCTTCATACTCTTATTAACAAGTCAGCAGATGCCTCTGGATGGAAGGGTTTTAAACACTGCTATGTAATGTACAGTTTAGTTTTGCCAAATAAAACTCTTTCTCTATCCATCCAAGAACATAGATGTATATAAAATATATGGTATAAATTGTTTTTAAGTCTGTAAAGGGTGGGCTGCTCTGTTTCTGGTGTGTGTGGGGCGCCAATCAACAAGCAGGTATCGCCGAAAAAACAAACAACAGAAATAAAAGAAAAACAGCAAAGACCATCTTGAAACACCCAGCTTTCAAAAGAGGTCATTTTTTAGATTAATATCTGGATCTTGGGTTAATCTGCAGCCAAGTCTTATCACTTGCAATTTAAAGACACAAACACCACCAGTTGTGTTAAGGATGTACCACAGCATTACTGAATGGTGTCCTTCATCTGAAAATACTAAATGTCAACATACTGAAGGGTTTTGATTTTCATTTCATGTTGTTCCAATACTGCTGTCCTCTCTCAGGTTTCTCTGTTCTCATCTCTTTGCCTTCTCCAAAGGTACGCTCATACTAATGAGGTATGGGCTCATACCTAGGGGACTAATAGGTGGAACGAGAATAATGCTAGATGTGGCAGGTATTCAATTTCCAAGCACAAACCTCAGAAATCTTCAGTGCTTTGCATATCCCCAAAAGCCTAGGCCAACCTACATGAACTTACATACACCAGGTTCTGTGCTCAAAACCCCTTGCTTCTGTCCCACCCCAAAGGAAGACAACTTTATTAAAGGAAGCAGCAGAGTGGCTTAAACTAAACTTTAATTCTAAGCTTTTTATAAGGTAATCAATCAGGCATTAAAAACAGCAGAAAAATTAGCTGCAAAATTATCTAGTCCTCCAGCTGCTAAGGATTCATAACCGCCTTCCTGTTTTGCAGCCTGATTCAAGCAGCGAGCTTCAAATCAAAGAAATTCATCTTCTGCCACTAAGGAATGTTAAAGCAAACCAGCCGCCACTCCTTGCGCCCGAGGGCAGCCCGCAGAGCCCGGGACAGGCCTCCTGCAGCACTCACCTTCAACTCCCCCGGAGCAATGCTCTTATGACAGTGCAAAAAGAGATGGAGATTTTGAAGAGCTTGCCCATTTTCACTGCCGGGTAGACCTGAATTTGCTAGAAAGGTTAAATTGCCCATTTAGGTTAGAAGTGCATAGGTTTTTGTTTGTTTGTTTGTTTTTTAAAAAAAAAAAAAAAAAAAAGTCCTGCAAGGAAGTGCTGTATTTCCGTGATCTCGTTCCTGCTCGTGTCGGAGATCCCTTGCAGGTTAATGAGAGCCATGAATCTGACATTCCTGCGTAGCACAGCCACAGCTTTCTTTAGCAGACTTGTCCAGCACAACCAAAGCAGACCCCCAAAAAGCCACAGAAATTTCAGCTAGCAAGTTCTGTTTTGATCAGAAATAAACCTGTGTTTATCCCTAATTCATTTTAATCCACAGACTAGATTTCAAGGTGCCTAGGAACACTTTAAATGCAGCAAATATGATGTTGGTTTTCTTTCTCCTGAAGGAAAAAAAAGTCTGATAAGGAGAAAAAAATAACAATTTTTATCACGAGGCAACTTTAAGTTAATTTAACAATATTTCAAGATGACTGCACATGGATTCTCAGACTGTCAACTATACAAGTTACATTCCCTTTACAGTCTTATGCTTCACCTTGGGATCTGCTCATTGTTTCAGTCTCCTAAAATTAGTTTGGAAGCCTTGCTTGCACATGATTATTTTTTCTCTGTTTGTCCTAATTTTACTTGAAAAATTATCCCATAAATGCTTCTAAGTGTGACCAGTATTTCTGATAAAATCAGTAGGTGTTTGTTGTATGGTGGTTATTGTTTTAATTTTCTTTTAAGACCTAAACTTCCCTCTCCTAGTAATTAATTAATTCAGCAACAGGATTTTATAGTTCTCCTGGAGGAAGGAGGATTCCTGTAGCTCTCTGTCGTGCAGAAGACAGAGCTGCCTACGTGCACCCTTTGTGCTGCTTCACTGTATCTACAGCTACTCTTATCTACAGCTCAGGAGTGTGTTTTATTTAGAACTATGAGTAATGCAGACCTCAGTCACCATATCTGCCTTTCTAGTTTTTAGAATCATGTATGATGCCTTTAGGAGCTGACATACAACAAAGAAAATGAACTTGAAAGACGACAGTCCCATCTATGCAATAAAAGAGTTTATGTTTGAGGATATTAATTTCTTCTTACATTAGTGACAAAGGGATAGAAAGAAAAATCTGCCAGCAATCAGCAACAGAGAGCCAGGGGGGGAAGAGTCTAATTTGAATCCTCAAGGGAAATTTAGCTAGACAAATTAAACATCCCAGTTGAGACTTTAGCTGGTTAACACAGCATAAAAGGGCAACAAAAATAAAGTTTTGGGTTTAAGGGTGCCCAAAGCCCATCACCTACTACTATCCCATGCCTTTTACTTCCAAGATTAGGCTTTTGTTCAAATACAGAACCAGACACAATCTCTGGTCACCACACTACCTTTAAAAGCAATTTCTGCCTTGTCCTCTGCTTGCCCATCTCACTGCTAACCAGATCTGACATAATTAAGCTTTAAAAACTGAGGCCATTGTTGGGTTATTTGTCTGCACCAAGCCTTCCAAGCCTATATGGTAAACTTCCTTTCGTTTTGTTTAATTTTTCTAGTCTTTGAATGTTTTGTAACATGGTAAGTTTTAAAAAAAAAAAAATATAAATTTTAGCTGTGGGACAAAAGGAAGAAAGATTCAAGGTACGTATTGCACATTGCTTTTGAGAGAAGAGATTTATCACTGATTTTCTGTTTAGGAGAACACCAGAGAGTCAGTGCCTTTCAAATGCGCTTAATGGGATGACAGACATCTCGGAGAGCACAGTGGCCAGTGAAGAAATAACGAGAAGCAGCAGCCCATAGGCAAGAGACTGCTAAAGGCAGGGCGAGTACGTGCTTGACTAGAGATCAATGTGTGCTGCAAATCTGGTGACAGCGCAATGGATTTCAGCAGAGGGAAAAAAATATTTAGATAGTGAAATGATGTGCAGGAAGACTTGAAGACCTGGCAACAATCACACAACAGGACAAGGGGATGGCCACTAACAGGCACTAGAAGTACCAAAAGAAATTCTGGTTAGCAGGGATTTTTTCTAGTCATCTTTAACTACCTACTCCACAGTCCTGAGAACCGCTAAGTGCTTACAGAGTCTCTCAGAAGAGAAATTTCAAAAGGACAACTGGATTTGTACTTTATCAGGATAATACTTTCAGACCTGTCAACAGCCCCCTCACATACTACTTAAAGATGAAGTTTTCTTTGGAATTTGCTCACAGATTGGTGGAAGAGGTGGCATTTGCTTGGGAGGTTTGTGGCCCTCCCCCAGGAAATGTTACTGAAATTACTTCAGAAAATGCAAACGGGTGTGAAGCCAAGGAGAAAGTGCACACAAAAATGACAGTATTCCATTTTGGGTCAGCAAAAAATTAAGCTAGGTTTTAAAAGTTTTACTCCTTAAAGAATTAAGATCTTAAAATCTTTTCTGTCTTGATGAGAGAAAAGGTTTCCATCTAAGTAACTCTGTAGCAAGGTGAGAGTTGTTTTACATACTGATGCAGTGTTAAGCCTATTTAACATAAAATCCTCAATTTTCAGGGGGCAGTTGTAAGTGCCAGTGTTCCCACAACTTTTATGTTCTTTTATGTCCTGTAGCACTGGCTCAGTTCACTGGTATAACACCATCAAGTGCATGTTATTGCAGAGCCTTACATAGAAACCAGAAGCTGAGCATAACGGTTAGCTGCAGACAATTGAGCTAATTGAGCATGTTTCACTTATCTTGGTACTTAAGAGCCAGAGATAGTGAGTGTGCTGGTGAATGGAAGAACATCTGCCTGATAACATCCATTTCATGTGCGAGTTACAAGTTTTAGAGAGCAATTACACAGCATTTTTGTTTCAAATCCAAATCAGATGTTTAAACCATTCTGTGATTGCACAATTATCTTGTTTTACGAGGCAACCCAAACATCATTTAACAAGATTTGAGTACCACTGTGTATTTTCAATTTATTAACAAAAATACAGAAGCCAAGCCCCCGAACATGACAGGGAGAAGCAATGGAAAAGGCATTTAACAAGGCAGTGGTGAGAACAACCTTGTTGGGCCAGTACCTCTCCCCACCTTAATGGGAAGAGAGATGCTCCCAGCTCTCCTGCTTCGTTATTGCAGGATTATTAAACATGCAGTAGCTGCTGATGAAGCAGAGGCACAAAGGGAAGCCAAGGCAGCTCATTCCTACCAGCCTCCCCATAACTCTCATCTGGTGAAGCAACAGCGAGGGGCAGAAGAGCCCGTCCCCCACAGCACGACACAAATCCAAGTACTAGGAGAAACTGCTGCAGTGAAAGCTCTCCTTGATCTTTGGTCCAGATTGGGCCTGTTATCTGCAAATCTGGTCAAGCTATGCAGTGAATTCTCACAGAAAGTCAGAAAATTAGAGACAAAAACATCAGCTCTCTATTTGGGTACTCAGAGACTTTCCAGGACCTATTACAGCAACGAGGTGAGAGCTAGAAGAGGATCTAAGCAGGACTGGGTCCCTGAGTTACTTGGTGAACTGCAGTACAGCCCACAGTTTTCTTATTCGGACTTTATCCAAATGTAAAATTGGGAAGGAGAATAAGCCAGATGCTGCCTTGGAGAGGATAGAGGCTGAGCAGACATAAACATAATTCTGTTACTCAGGAATTAATTCTCACCAAAACATATTTCTGCCACACTGAAATTGTAATATTCAGCTTCCAAATCCACAAAGTCATTCCAAGACTATTCAGTACAAATTACACCCTTAAAAAAAGCTTTGATTTATCACGTCTCATTTATATAACCTCCTTCTACAGTCTAAAGCTAATTTAGTGTTTTCTAACAGAAGCTTTCCAATGTTACTGTACTGAATTAAGCAATAAAACTGAGAAGTCAAGGCCAACTCTCAACTCCTAAAGCAGTGTTGTTGAGCAGGGCACAACAAACACGAGTCTAAATGCTCACTTGTGCCTCCCAGTTTTCAATCCCATCATTGAAATCCCATGATTTCAATCCCATGCAGGAGGGACCAGTCATGACCTTCACTTGCAGAATGATGGGGGCTCCAGATGTTCACCTTTTAAGGTGAACCTCATCATGTCCTTCTAGTCTTTAGCAAGATATTTTAAGACTAGGCTTTTTCTTAAGAGGTCATGAAATACATCGTCTTGCTATATAACTTGCACTCTCAGCAACCAACTACTCAGTGCAGGTTTTAGTCTTCCGTCCCCACTAGGACCTATCTTTTGTTCTCACGACTCCCAAGGGCTGGCAAACCAGAACTCTGAAAAACTCCACCAAACCAGTCACGCTTGCAGTGAAAGAGCAGGAGAAGCCAGGAGCAGTGGCTAGCAGGCCAGATTGAACACCACACTGCAAAAATCTTGGCAAAGTAGAAGGATCACCACTAAATCTGGCTACAGTCTGCCTAATTACTTGACAGCACATGGTGGGAGACAAGCAGGGCTGCTGCCTGAAAAGCGTGGCAGAAATTGAGGACTGCAGACATAAGGCATTGGAGAACAATGACAACCCCAAACCTCAAAGATAATTATAACTGAAAATAGTTGCTTACTAATTTGTCTGCCACTAACACTCTTAGTGAAAAACTATTACTCTCTTCATGTGCTCTTTATGGAGCACAAAAATCTTTAATGGAAGCAAAATAACTTAATCATTCCTCCACGTTTAGGAGGTTTGAGGTCCAAGGAACACAGAAGACAATGACAGTGAAATACATACTGTGTTTCCTTTTGTTTTGCCACCGAGTACATTTTCATAGGCAGAGCACTCAGACCTTATCTCCTTTCTACAAGGTCTTAAAAGACATATACCATAGGAAATAATCCTGCATTAGTACAGGGACAGACCAGATGACTGAAAGGTTATCCAGAGCTCTAACTTTTAACACTCTGATTTTCTGGACTTTTGGTAGAGGCTATATGAGTATACATAATTTGCAAACTTATTTCCTCCTGAGTAATCTTTTATTTACCTTTTTTCTCTCCTCGCTGACTTACAGAACTAGCTTCGTGACTAAACAATTTTGGTAAGCCTTGCAATCAACAGGATTAAACAGTGTGTGTTGGGTGAACTACAGACAGAATTCATTTGTCAGATCCCCAGTGCCCTGACTTTAATCAGGGGTAATAAAGCCAGCAGTATTGCTAATCCAATCGCAAGTCCAACGAAAAAATAAATCTGTAAATGCAGTTCAAAAACTGCCCTTTCACTGTGCAAAGCAAAAGTGCAATGAAAATCTCTCCCTTTTTCTCTCTCACTCCAAAGGTCCCTAATGAACAAAAAAGCGAGGAGGCAGAGGAGTTGCATATCAAAGCCCAGCTGTCCCTTGAAATCCAACTTTAATTATTAATATATGTGATGTGCTGAGCAAAGACAACATGTTTTAGGTCTTGCAAGCTTACATTGCAAAATGGTATGTTGCAAAGCTACATCACTTAAAACCAAGTGGACTGCCTTTTCAAGAAATTTCTCCTAATAAATTGTTTATCTGAATATGGTATTTTTCTACTGTTTTCTGAAAAATTATTTCAAAAACTTAAGACATTTCTTTTCCCAGGAAATTGTTCTCAGTGAACAGCTGCTTCTGTATTCCATTTGCAGAGGGGCAAGGTACACAGCTCAGAGCAGTGGAAACCACAGAAGAGTTGCAAGGACTGAACAGGCCACGATGATGAATGGACACTTGCTGACTCTGCTGGCACAGACTGATGCCAAGAGCTTCTCCATCTCACCTTCAGAGAATACGTATGGCAGCACTTTGAAGCAAAGCAAAAACTAAGGAGTGTGTACATTACAATTCTAGCTCCCCTATACTGTTCCAGGAGTTGTCACTATTTGAGGAAGAGCTATGATAAATATTTCATAACATAACAATATGTTTGCTCCAATCATTTATTACATGCAAGTCAGCTGGTTGAGGACTAAAGCAGTCTGTCCTGGTGGGGACAGACTCCCAGATTTGATTAGATTCTGGGCTTTTCACACACAGCACACATTGAGAAATGCCTTGTCTTCTTAATGGCAAGACATTAGCTTCACAGGCATATCTTAATGAGGGCAATGACTAAAATAAGAAACATTTTACATGTCATAACTTTATGCCAGACTTCTGCAGAAAGAACCACAGCAGTGAATGAGCACTACGGACCTCACCTACCTTAGCCCATGTGCTCCTCAGCCTGAGCTGCCCACACCTGACCATTATCTTTTGAAATCTAAACTAAAACAACATTACTGTGGCTTCTGCATGATCAGAAAGAAAACCTAGTTAATGCCAGTCTCTTTCAAAGGAGGTACTTCCCTCGAAGCTGCTCCTGTTTTTATGGCCACAGCAACCCTAACTTTCCTCCTCTGGCTGATGTTATTTCAATGTAAAACAACCCCTCATAAGTAACATGTAAAGAAGTCTGGCCAAATTTGAGACACTTGTATATACTTGTAGGGACATTTGTCACTTTGTTATTGAGCTTGGTTTTCTTCCCCATCAGGCACCGTATTTCCAAGCTTTTCAAAAAATGAAATGGATGTCTTCCTTTCAGCCTCACCTTCCACTTGTTGTTTGTGAGGGTTTCACTCAGCATGTTTCCACAGATATGGGAACTCCTTTTGTCTCTCCATCAATTTTTAAAATGATAGACTCCAAGAGTTTGGCTGAGAATGGACAATTCTTTAAAAATTCATTATTTAAGCCTTAATAAGATCTCCCCCAAAAGCACAGATATCAGCAGGAACTTAAAAAATGCATGTCAAAAGTAACATGGGTTAGGAGCAAACCTATATCTCACTACAACATTAGAGGCTCTGAGACCATCACAAGAACCATCTTCTGGATCAGATTTTGAAGAGGTGCAGTAATTGTTCAAAATCACTAATGAGCACAAAGAAAGGGTAAGATGAGTTTGCATTAAAGACAAGATGGTACCTGTAATGCCTTCTTGAGGTTTTTTTTATTATTAGAAGTTACATTCTCACCTACATCATTGTTACTTCAGCTGGATAGGTTGTTCTGGACAACTGAGCAGCTGCTGTAAAATAACCACTGCTAATACTTTAATTATAGCGATATCATCATTAACTTGTGCTCTCAATCTGTTGCCTCCACCTGTTATTGTGGGGTTTATATTTATCTTATAGTACCTGGGAAAGAAACTATCTTCCTGTTATGCAGTTGTACATTGCTCAGCAAAACGGGGGCCCAAGCATGACTGGGACCTTTACACACTACCGAGAGAGGAGAAGAAAAATTTTGAAGTTCTCTCTCAGTTTTCTCTATTGCTACTGGCATGTGATGTAATGACTGAGGAGCTCCAGCCTGGAAGTTAACGCTTCTCTCATTATGAAAAAGCAAAGAAGTTCATAAACCCTTCATAAAGCCCACAGGCACTGATGAAAAGCAGAATATACATCAAATATAAAACATTATCCAGGATGTCAACCTCTTAGCAGGTAGGCACTGCCTATTTGAACAGATATTTTTTGTACTGATGTTGGTTTAATGAAGCAACTTTTGCTAGTTGTTAAAAGAAAAACCACTGTCTCTTCATTCTCTCTTATTATTATGGCCTGTTGATCACTAAAGTGGATGTTCTTTTGGTCCTCTGAGTCACAGCAGGAAGCCAACACACAAGCCATGGGTTGATTGAAAGTCTGAGATATGGGCTTTGGATCAGCTCCTGAACAAAGGTATATAGTTTTAGGAAAGGTAACAGACTGTCTCAAGCTGAAAAAAGTTATGTCACACACGACAACCCCAACACAAGTCCACGACACCTTACCTGTGTCGGCACCTACTCATAAAACCAGGCAGCATCGAGAAAAGTTTCTGAAATTCTCTCTAAACAACAAAATTACTTCAAATTTTCCCCAGACAACAAAATGACTTCAATTAATCGTTACACTGATAGACTGTTTCAGGGCATACTTGTAAATGGTCTAGGGAACAATAATTAAGCACTTAACTTGATGAACAGCAGCACTTTTTTGAAACCAGTCATTAAAAGTAAGGACAGAGTTACCTGCCTCATTGTTTAACAAGATCTATTAGAATAAAAACATGAAATAGTAACCCTGGAGGAGAAATCATTCTTCATAAAATATTAGATGGTTACATTTGCTTTCCCCACAGAGTTTCTTTCCTGGCTCCGAATTTCTTCGGGAAGAAGGCATCTCATTACTGCACTTGCTCTTTTAAAAGAGCAATGCTTGTGATTCAGCTAAAAAGACATTTCAAGGAAGTGGGTGACCTCTATATCTTTCTTGGATATAAAAATTCAGAAGAGATATATATGGGTCACAGTTTCTTGGAATTCCCAATTAAAACGATATTACCTAAAGTATTAAGATGTCACACAGTCACAATAGAGGTGTTATTCATAAAACATTTTTTCTTAAGAATGTTTTTCTAATGCTAATTTATAATTACTCAAACTTTTATTCATTTATAAAACCTATACATTTATTAACACACACAAGTTCTCCAAGACTTTTCATGATGTCAAGCTTCAACAAAAAACCCTAGGACGCTTCAGTTTTGAAAAAGAGTTGGCTGGAATAGACAAAGAAATATTTTAGTCTCTTTATAGCCAATTGCTTTATCAATCTGCTACAGAACAGATTAAAGAAAGGTATCTGAAGATGTAGCTCATCTTTATTAAGCTTCATGAAAAATTCTATTTATTTTTTGTATGACCTTGGTTAGGTTAATGGGAAGACTCTACTGACTTCCACCTATGATTGTACCAGGATGTTCCTATAGCGCACCTCAAAAAGAAGTGCAAGAGAAGCATTAGCATTATTATTATTATTTTTAAATCTCAGTTCCCTTTGTATAACAGAGCCACTTCAGTGGCATCCAAAGTGTCTTTTCAAACACAAAAAGAAATTAATTCAGCAAAAGAAAAATAATCAGTCGAGAGGTTAACTTTCTCACTAAAGGGACAATTAGAGCCAGGTCTATTCCCAAAGTAGACAATGGAAAGACTTAATGTATTTGGATCAAGCTGAAGACAGGAGTAAAGAAGGCCTGACCTGGATACACACTTCAGATTTGTTTCAATTTATGGTGTCATTAATCTGGAGGGGGAGGGCCGAGGGGGGAGGAACTGTATTTCAGCTTCAGACAGGTTTCGTCTTTAAGATCTCATTTATGCCACACTGCATTTTACTCAATCCAAAGCACTTTGACTAAACACTTGAATATTTACCACTGCCATAGCACCAGTAAAAGAAAAACTAATTTTCTGGAACTGATTGAACTTTGGCAGACTGTGGGCAACATTTTACAATCCAGAAGTCTTATTTTCAAAGCTGTCAAGCTCACATACCCCAAATGACTTCCCAAATGATTTGGGTAGCCAGCATTTCTGAAAAATCAAGCTACAGTAGCTACCTGTTCTTCAGGAAGGTGAACAAATTACCATCAAAATAGATACCCTTTAATGGCAAGGGTTAAACCCTGCATAAACTGGCACGTAGGAGTTACAAAAATAGCTTCAGATTGGGAAATTTAGCTTAATTATTGCCATTTTCACTACGTCATTGTATGTCCACAAACATTGAACAACAGTGTGCCTCAGTTTCTCTCATTTATCACAAAGTTTATATAATCAAACTGCCATGAAACTTAGAGATTAGGTGGTAGGGGGAAGCCATTTAAAAAAAAAAAATTACTGTATTGATGCCTACTACTCGCCCCCAAGAAAGAAGAGGCAGACAAAAACAACGTGGCAGTCGGCCCTGCAATTTCAGAGGCTCTGTGGCAGTTTGTATTAACTGAGGAGCTGCAACACATGAAACTACATTCTGTACTTTCCTCATACCGGAGCTTTTAGTGGGAAAAGCAAAACATCCTCGAAGCTCTAACCTTGTGTAAGCACGAAAGGCAAAAAACAGGCCACATAATGAGAAACTGAACAAAGGGAAAAGAAACCTTCCTGGCCAAAGTAGTTATCTGCTCCAGAAGCAGAAAACAGTCAAAGATAACACAATTTGCCCCCAGAAGATAAAGTTTCTGGTGTCTGTTCAATGCGAAGGCTTGTGCTTGTTCAGCATAGTATTTTCTTGTATTTGTTTCCCTTAGACCTTGGTGATCTCTCCTGTATTCAATTGCTCGGCTCTATTTCTCATCATGCTGTGTGTTACAAAAGCAACTATTCAGGACTTGGAGGCACTGAAACTCCTTATCTTGAATTGTAAGGACAGATTACACTAACCTCACTCACAGTGAACAGTATTTTATACAAAGTGTGTGCACCACCAAAGGCCCCAAGAACCCCAGTGCTACAGTGTACACCACAACAGGAACAGGGAAATCACAAATGATCAAAATAATTTCTTGGCACTTCATGCTGGCTGATAAATATACCAACGCAATACAAAATTTTATTGATACTGAGGTGTCTGCCATTTATTACCTAAGAAAATTTACCTAAGAAAATCCATACCTGCATCAGAACAGTAGGGCAAGCCGCGTTTGTAGAAAACTGTTTGTACTAACTATTCTTACAATAGTTCTCTCTGCCTGGATTGAAAGCTCTTGTAATATTCTGAACTAATCCAAAGGGAGAGATAGATCTTTCTTGCTTTGGAATAGATTCAGATGCCAAATCACAGGGGTTGCTTTGACTCCAGAGAACCAAGTCTTCTAAATTTACCTTTACTGGCAAGAATTACAAAAAGTAAATCAACCTCTACAGAAAAACAAGGAAGCACAACGTCATTTCCAAGAAGACAAAATTGCAGGACCTCATCTGTCACATATCAGAAAACTGAAGATGCGCAGAGTAAGCATCCAGGAGCACAGAGACACACAAACCTTTGCATCTCACAGATGGCGCTGACTTGGAGATTGCCAGCCCCAACAAGGTCAAGCTGGCAGCAGTCCCTGTGATGACTGGACTACAGTCCAGCCAAGTGTACCATGAACAAGCTGCCAAACAAAACCTCACACTCTGACCTACGAATTGTGCCCATCAGTTGTTTGCAGGTGAAAAACAGAATCACTGAAATTTTGCAGTGAAGTTAACTTGTCCATATTTTATTCAAGTCTGTTTACAAATTGTTTCTTCTTCACACTTCATTGAATCAAAGGCTACAGCAGCTTATTATGCTTAAGATTAATTTCTGAAGACTCTGCAGTTGCAGTGCACCTTACCTGTGCCTTAAATCCCATCAGCTCCCTGGCAGATGCTCCTCTGAATGCCAACAGCAACTAAGGCACTTACCAACCTCATACAGCAAACAAAGCAAAGGCTTCAGCTAGCCAGAGCGAGCTAAAATTGGCCCAGGATTCCTAGCAATCCACTACAATGGCACAAAAGCTCTGTAGGGTACCTTTTAAGTAAATAAAGCCAGCTACCAAGGTATAAACTTTGTCATAATATTTCCCACACACACACACATTTTTTTAGTTTTAGACTTCAAAAATTATCTTAAGTAAAATTAATGCATGTAAGTGACCCAAGAGCTCTTTCTTTCACATTACTGAATGTCACATCACATGTGCGTGTCAGCTCCAGAGACAAACTTTCTTATTAAATCCTTAATCAAGGCGGTTAACATCAGTATTCCTTAAATTCATTTGAAAAAAGACTGTTATTTTATTCAAATACACATCATCAGATTAAAAGTTCATCATAACATTGTAACTGTTCACAGCGTAGCCCAAATTTTGTAGAGATACATTTCTAAAGAAAAGGTATTATCCCTCAAAACAGCACATATTGCTGTTTAAAACAGAATTACCCTCCAGTTGCCTGTTGAGGGACCCTTAGCTCCAAGGTGATTAGAGGTCTGCACTCCATCATCTAGTACATACACATGGACCACGTGAGACTTTACAAAAGTGGCTGCTCTTCAGCTCCCTAATTCACCTTGCAGTTATTTGTAGTATTCTTAAAAACAAACAAAAGCCTTACAAATTGTAAACAGTCTTTCATTAGTACAAAATGGTTTATGAACAAGTCAAGCTATCATAGTTGGCGTCAAGTTCTCTTAGCCATAGTAGAGATGATGAGGTTAAATCCAGAGAACCCAAAGTCTTGCTTTTTGCAAGCAGAGTGGTGAGGGAAAAGCCCTGGTCATCTGCTATGTTGTAAATCTGCTTTGGAATTAATTTGCAGTACTTAGAATGTCAGTCTATTTATTTTTAAATTTAGAAAAAAAAGTCAGTATGTGTATGACCATACTCTTTCACAAAAAAAAAGCATTCACCTAGTTTAAGTGAATATATAAGTTTAAGAATCTTACACAGTCCTACTCTATCGCCTATCTCTTGATAAAATATATTGCCCAAAAATGTGTTTTCTGGGGCAAAGGAGGAAAGGGAAGACTTTCTGCCTGCTTTCAATGGTCATACATGACAAGACTATTCACATAACCTAATACAAAGTCTAAATCTAACTGATATTTCAAGGATCATACTGTTTAGGTCACATTAAGTGAGTAACCCTGGCCTATCAGCAGAAAGCTGCTTGCCTTGATAGCACATGGAGAGGTCAAATACTACCGTGGAACCACCAGAAAACCAAAGAAAAAAAACTATTTAGACCCAGGTATGGGAGAAGTCTCTATTCTTTTCCAATCCACATTCAGTTCTCACCCAATTTCAATTCAATTCCAATCTGAATGACTATATGGGAAATTAGAAACATTGCCTACAATATATGGGGTTCACTTTATCATTTACGCTTTTCTGTATACTCTAAGTAGGAGTGTATGTAGCTTCAAAAATCACAAGTTTTCCATTTCTCCAGAAGTATCATTTGTTTAATAATGTATCTCATGGCTTTACAGAATAGAACGCATGCCACTAATTTGAACCACCGCATTTTATTTCTTTATATGAAATAAGTAATGCTGAGAAGTAAGTAACATTAGAGACCAAAGGGAGGTATAAAAAGACACAACCTGACTTTATCTTAATCAGCCTGTCTAAAAACAGCACAAATATTATGGTATCATCTAGAGGTCTCAGCTATAACAACCTATACAAAAGCAAGCAAGGTGCCTACAGGGCACAGCAAATTGCCATTTCCAGCGCCTCCTACAAGCTTTGAGTAAGTTAGCTCAGCTATCAGATGCAGCGTGGCTAAATTAGCTAGAAAAATAGCAACAGGTCGTCTGGGGGAAAATCCAAGCTAACACAGCTGAGAGCATATAGCAGGGTGAAACTGTCCCCATTCTGAATCAGTTCAAATGAACCAGAAAGAAATGGTAGGAGGTGGAAAGCAACAACACAGCAAAGCAAAAAGAATCCGCCAACACAGACTACGCAAAACAATCCTACAGCAACGCCAACACAGAGTCAGGAGACCTGACTCCCCTTGCTTGCCCTATATATCACTCCCATAACATATGGTGAAATTCTGCAAGAATACTAATGAGTTATGAAAATTATGATTCTTGAAGTCAATGTATTTCTGCACTTTGCAAAAGGGGCTTTGTGCAAGTACCTTCTGTTGGACAGCAAAAAAGATCATAACACTTTTCACAGCTACAGATTACCATTAAAGTCATTCCACAGATGTTGCCTTCAGATGCAAAAGTGCTTTCTAAAATGCCCGCTCTCTTCCCCTTTCCAAAACATGAGAGGTTTCGGCTTGAAGGATTAGCAATCCCTCGTTGCAACTGCTTGGCTCCATCAGCCAGTAAGCCTCTCCTGGACCTGCCCCTCTCTACCTCCTTATCAGTAGTGCCTGGGAGCTTTCCAGGGGACACAACCCCTTGCTGTAGGGTCTGCCCACAAGACAGAAGGCTATTCTGTTTCACTGCAAATGTTATGCATTACTTGTCACCAAAGGCCAACAATATTTGGTACTGTGTAAACATAAAGATACTTTCCTGAACAGAGAATGTAGACTCTAGACTCACTGGCTCTTTATAGATAGGAAAGATAAATAGATTTACTGAATATAGATGCTACCCTAAAGTAACCAAGCATTAATATAGTGAAATAAGCACAAAACAATACCAAGCAATGGTCTATACAGTTTTTACCTATCATAAATAAGATATGAAGGCCTTTGATATGTAAAATATACAAGAAACACTCCTGAAGACTTGAATTCGTTTAAAATGGATTTTGTTTAGAGTCACTTTCAACTCCTACTGCTTTCTTACAAGCCTCAGGTCTTCATTTTTAAACAATGAACCCTTTGTATTCTGTCACACATTCACAGTAGTAAAAGCCAGATGTGAACTGCAGAGTCTCATTAAAAGCATCATTGCAAAGAGGTGATGGAAGCTTAGAGGACTTATGACAAAGCAGGGAGGTCTGAGATTTCAGTAATTCTTTTGGTGCAAGAATATAAAGTTGTCTAATGTGAAACAGCCTTTGAGCTTTCAATTAAGTATAGTGCTGAGAGTACCACTGTTTGTAACATAGTGGTAAGACAAAGATAACCAGCATTTGTTAGGTTTACTTTATTCTACACATGCTGAAAATAACTACAGTTCATAGTCAAGTAAGTCCTGTACTCCCAATACTAGTTCCAAACATAAATGGCTTTAACCCAGATTACAGCTAATATCTCACCACGCTGAAAACAACCTCAGTTTACACAAATTGCCCTATTAGAAGCCTAAAGTGGGAACAAAGACAACTCTCTGCTTGGAAGGGTTTCCACCAGGGACAGCATGATTGAGGCACGTTGGTGGTCCAGTAACTTGGAAGGCGGCTTCCCTACTCCTGTTCTGGGATGGAAGGATCCAGAGCTGATGTTTCACAGAGTTTCATTTCTCTTTTCAATAGAATCATGCTTACAAGGAATATAAAATAAGATGTGGACTAAGCAGAGTCAGGGCTTTAAATGCATTTGGGATTTGTACTGTGACCATTCTGCATAACGCTTATAGGGCACTTTTGTTGGTAATCAAAAGGATGCACTCTTAAAGATGGTAGTAAGATCCTCATGAGCACTTTCCTGGCTCAAATGCTTAAAAACTCAAGCCAGCACTTAGAGACAAAAACATACACAGTCAAAATTAACATTGTACATTCAGCATCAGACTAGATAAGTCTTTAAACTTTGCACCTTGTAACAGTCAAGTTATTTCAGTAAAACAGTATGCTCCTCTCCTAGAGGACATATGAAAACTGGCTGCACCTCTGTTATCCTAAATATTCATTTTATTTTAAATAAAGCCACGTCTCCCACTTTCCCGCTATCTGAGGCACAAAGAAGACATTGCACTAGAGAGAAATTGGACAGATTTAACAATTCAAACTTATCTCCTCTTTTAGGCATGATATAAGTGAATTTAATCCAGAAAAACTGTATCATTAATATGTGCTTACAGACATTCCCTTGAGCTTTCGAGTTTGGAGAACGGTATGAGTAATCATATCAAAACTGTAAGCGCCAGACAGGGAAAATGGGAGTTGCAAGGTCCATGATTAAACATCAAGATAAGGTGAGAAAAAAGTTTCATTTTCACATATGTAAGTTCATTTTTCTTTAAAAAATAAGTGTTAAATTTACCAGCCTTCTCAGCACCACTGTTTGACTCTTCTTGTATTAGTTCTACTAACCATGATTAAAAGAGATGAAGTCCAATTCTGTTCTTTGTGACAAACAAAAAAAAAAGACAGTGATGAATGAAATATTTCCATCTGGTAAACAAACTGCCACAAAAATATCAGAACCACTGTCACTGCTAGCAGCAGCGGCAAGGCAGAGATTTCTATTCAACCTTTAGCTTTGCTGTAGCTATCTGAAGCACTTAATTTCTTTCACTTTGTAGTAGGCTGCTTGAAAGGGAAAATAATTCAGTGTTCTCTATGCAGAAAAAGAACAAAACTGTATCTTATTATAGTAAATAATTTTTTTCATTAAAATGACTGCCTCCTAAGTTTCATATACAAAAACTGTCCTGAAAGTACCACTATCAGGAGTGACAGACAAAATTATAGGGATTTAACTAGTGATTCAAATCCAAGGAGGATAGGACACATACAAATTTTAAAATGAAAACCCTTGCTTTTTTAGTTAGATGTCATCCAGATCTTAGAAAAAAAATCCACAGCAGTTTACTGGCAGATGTGGATCTGACACTGCATTGTTATTGTTGTTTGTTATTTACAGCTTGCACAGGCAAAGTATATTAATAAACATCCCCTTTGTTTACAGCATGTTACACTTTCCAGTTTGCAAATGTTTGCATAATATTGCAATAGCTGGATTGAACATACTGCACAGGGAAGAGATCCTTGACCCAAATGACTGGACAAATTCCTCCTCTGAGACTTCCCCCACAACACAGAATAGTTCTGAAACACCTGATAAAACAGAGAGACATCCTTGGGTATGCAGAATAAGGGAACACTGCTGACAAAGACAAATTTCCTACAGATAGCACATGAAAGGGAAAGCTACTTTTGCAGGGTTGATGATCATAGGGCAGAATAACAAAACACTGAGCTACTAATTTCACCCACGCCAGAATCACACTCAGCTGAGAAAAGGTACGTTTGTTTCAGAAGAAATAGTGTTAGACACGCAACCAAAGCTTGCAATTAGCTACCAATTATAATATCTAGTAACTAGTCATGGCATAGTCATTGGACTAAACAACTGAGATCATCATCATTTCAAACAAAAGTTCCTGTAGAAAAAAACATTTCTGAAAAAACAGTATTGGCACTTTCCATTGCTAAGCAATAGCAATTAAAAGCTATTATAAACAGAGAATTTGCTTTCCTATATAATCATATTCATTCAAATCTGTATGCTTGCCATATGAGAGGAGGGTCAGGCAAGAGAAAAAACACGCAGAGCTGCACAGGTCAATTCAATTTATTTGAAAGTCTCAGTGGACTTCCAAAATAGAGAAACCTTATGGAAGGGGAATGTGTCAGCTGCACAGGCCTGAAGCTAAATATATTTTAGGTTTAGAAAAAGAAGATTCAAAAAATTAAACGATGATGCACAAGAGATCAATAGTGCTGATCATTGTCAGGCATTTGATCAATTTTCTCAAACTGACAAGGTGGGAAAAATGAAGACCAAAAAAATTCTTAGCAACTAAAAATAAAATATTAAAAGGAGAAATAAAATGCGAGGACCAGACCCTGCTGCAGATAACAAAAGGGAGCAAACACTCAACAGTGAAGAAAACTCTAGATTAATACCCATCCAAGTCCCTGGGGTAGCTTTTCCAGTTAAATGAATTGCTTGAGATTTGGTTTATCGCTAGCTTCATCTGTATTTTTCTAATTCTCAAATGGCTTTGCTCAAAACAGGAGCTAGTTTACTACTTGCTCTTATTTAGATTTAAAATTCTAAATCCGCTTTTCCACAGAAACTGGAATTCCAGTTATTCCAGTCCAATTATTTCATTAGACTCCTAGGTATGTACTTTTGAATGGACAAGCTAATTAACAAATTGTTTTGATGTTTTAATGAGGTAGCCTCCAGCTCCTTTAAGGATTAATTGCAGTGGGGAGAACAGCGTTGCCATGTTTTCTGTCTGGGTGTTATCTGGAGTGAAAAAAGTTACTGCTACATCTTCTCTCATCTACCGGGTACCACATCGCCATCCTGTCAGGCAACCTGCTAATCTGCACGTCATCTGGGTCTGTCTGCAGATCCAGACTGCCAGATCTGGTCTGCCTACCAGCTTCAATAACAGAGCATTCATCTGGCTAGCTTAGCTTCTTTCTGAGGCTCTCATCATTTTTACATGTTGACTACTATAAAAAAAATTTTATTGCCTTTTTTTTTTTTTGAGCCTGAGTGTTGCAATTTCCCTTGCTCATATCCGTACAGATTTGTGAAACCACCAGTCCAGATAAGTGGTATTTGCAGCCAAATCTCAGTGCTGTTTCTTCTACTGGCTCCTTCTCTGCGACATCAAGCATATATTTTCTTGCCTTACCTTACTTCTAAGGTCCCCAATAGCTCTGTCCCATCAATCAAGATATCAGACTTCATTATCCATATGATAAAAATAAAAGCAAACATCCCTCCTTGCATATTGTCTTACGTTGTCCCTCACCTTGTGGGACCAGGCAGGGACACAAATCTCCCTGAACAAAACTAAATCATTGCCCACCTTCAAAAACCCCTCTAACAACTGACTTTGTTACTAAGAAGCTGAACAATTAGGTCATGGATATGACAAAACCACAACCTAAAACAATAAATAGTTTAAATTCTCATTGGTTTTCTACCTCCCTGTCTGTGAAATACTGTCAAAAAAGTAAAATACTTCTTATCCCCACAAGTTAAACAAGAAACAGATCTACCGTGTTGCATCTGTAATTTCAATACAGGTAGATGACCCCTGTATTTTTGCCACCCTTTTTTCCTCAAATCACCAGGAACGTGCTCCTCTTCCTTTTCCTTCTGGCCTCCACCCAACCTTTCTGTTTTGGCACTACTGCATGCTGATATATTAAGTATCGTATTTTCCAGTGAACCACCTCAACCCTCTCCAATATCATGTTCTGAGGGACAATATACTTGCTTATGTTAACGCCGTTTCATTATACTTACCAATATTTTCTAGTCTTCTAATGTTACTAACTATGGAGTATACAGAGTGTGCTGGACAGGTAGTGTGCGTTAATCTTACTGCCAGAAAGAGTAAGAATTTCTCATTGGAAGCATCTGGTAAAAGCACACTAGAGGCCTTGAAATCATGACTGGTGCTCTCAGTATTTGCAAAAATATGAGTAAAAATACACATTAATTTGATTTCCCAGAACCTGTTTGCCCAATAGGAACCATCTGCTTCTATTCATTGACTCCTATACACCCTGATCCAGAGTTCATGAATCCAGCAGCAATCATCCATCCTTTGTCTGCAATGGTCTTTGCACTAATCCAAAGCAGAAGACAAAATAAAGAATGTTAAAATGAGCCTTAACAATCTATAAAATTCTTCCATTATGCAGTTTATGGCAAACTATTATCACTATACTTTGGATTCCCACAACGAGTTACTTTCTTAATAGCCTCCTCAGGGCATCATAGAACAGAGTCAATGGTTGAAAATTATATGGCAAACAAGAGACAGCTCCGAGTCGGCATTTTATATTCAACAGCAACAGAGATGCAAGTGGATTGATTTGGGCTCTGCATCCCGAGATGGTTTCAGTAACGAGCCTGAGTGAATGTAAGAGAAGAATTAGGAGAATTCCTCTCAGCTTTACTCAGCAACGCCTGTATATTTTTGTCCTCTGAAAGTATATATTTGAGACCTTTAAATAACAGCAGATATAGCTGGCGCAGAGCAACAGATTTGCACAAAGAGGAGGAGTTGTAAAAATCCTGTGTTCTGGACAGCACATCGTTACTCATCACAGACAGCAGTAATGGAAATAAGGACTATGTGAATCATCTAAGGTGCTCTCTAGGAACACACTGGACCATTCTACATAGGCCATAATAATAACATTTGTTATTCTACAGTGGATTTTTAGATTAACTGTCTTATCTGTTTTTGTGATGCTGCGCTTGGTGCATTTCAACACAGCAGTCCTACAGAAGGTAAATCATTTCACTAGCTCTCTAATAAGAAAGCTATAGTATAGCTTTAAGGAAGTACATATTGATCAAACCCTCTGTCATAATTACAGACTCTTCAGAACATTCCATTTTCACCAAGGAAATTTTGCTATTATTGGGGAAGACTACGTATCTGCAATGAAATCTGCTATCTCTAATGATTAAACGGGAAGAATAATTTCAACTGGAAGTTGGGTTGGTATGAGTACTGGCCAATATTTATTACAGCTCTAAATCATGTTCTTTGGTAAATGATAACCAGTGAACAGATGTAGCTTTATCAAGTCAAAGCACAAACAGGAAGATGCTGCAATATGCATAAATTCTTTGAGCATTTAGCTTAATGATATTTATTTTTCCTAAAATTTTGGAGAACTTACAGATGCAATGCCACAAATGCTAACATGCAGAAACCATTTTCTAGTTTGTTTGGGTTTTGGTTTTTGTTTCTTTTTTTTTTTTTAAAGGATGGCAGCCACAAAGGTACAACCTTTGAAGAACCATAAGACCATAAGTATATTAAGCACAAGGTTACTATAGTTTCTAAAAAATCTTTCCATGACTACCCTTTCTCATTCTGGTTAGCTATGTAACAGTTGTCAAACATCTCATTACAAGATAAGCTCAGTTTTATTTCAGAAACTGAGGAACAGACAAATTAACTGACAACCCAAAGAACAAACTGGTAGTAAGAAAAGGGATCAGCCGCTGCTTTTTATAATCCCATGAAATACTTATCTCAAAAAAGCATCATTAATGAATTTTCTCAGAAGCAACCTTTGAAACTTCATTCTAAGAGGCGAGCAATTCAGAAACTAAGACTAAAAATAAGTGGGTATAAAACCTGGAATATCTTCACATATTTTCAAGTCTCCAGATACAAGAGAAGATAAACATAACATAGAAAGAGAAAACATTACAAGAACAGTTCAACAGACAAATGTTTTCATGTTTTAAAGTAGTTAACAATTTAGAGAATGTTAGAAATAATTACTTGTTTAAGCAAGCTACCCACTGGACAACTTTTAGAGCCAACAGTGGGGGTTTTAATATAATGTATCGGCTCAATTCTGCTTGAAAAAGTAATTTATTTTACTCAGGAAATAAGTTGTAAACATGATGCTCTCTTTGAAATCCGGTACGAACCTCCATTCTGCTGCAAGAAATGCTTAGGGGTAGAAGCTATGTTTCAAATTTATTAATGATTCCTCAAGTTGTTATAGAAACGCAATTGCAGCAAGGCAATGTCTAGAGACACGAGTCTCTTTCATGTACACTTTCATAGGAACTGGTTGCTGAGGTTACCTAACAATGGAGTAACTTGTACATCCAATTCCCTCTTTACAAAGGCATTACAAAACCAGGGCTTTACAACAGAACAATGCTCGTTAAAGCAACTACTGTGCTTTATTTACCATATACGCATTTAGAAAACATTGCTATCTGGTTTCTTCTAATACCTGTTGGCCATTGTAAGTAAAATCAGTTCTTCAAAGAAGACATAAAAAAAAAGCTTTAGCTGGGGAAGCAGAACGCTATAGTTATAAAACAGGCTTCAACTCTACCAACTACTTAAGAACTTATAGCATATGCTAAATTCATTTTTAACTTCAGTAGGATGATTGAGTGCTCAGCAAGACATCTAGGGTGAGCTCTTGAAGACCTGCGCAAACTCTAATACCTTTAGTCAGGAATATAGCTCCTTTGGCTTTCAGTAACAACTCCAGAGATGAACATATAACCTAAGTATATTTTTTCAGCCTTGTCTAGCATGTTCTACTTGCTGTCAGCATCAAAAACTATTGGGTTATTTCTTTTCTTCAAAAGGCACAAGAATTAGTGAGGAAAGTTGATCATCCAAAAGAAATAAAGTTTGTTCTTGTTACAACATGCAAGTAAGAGCATTTGAACATGATGCAAGTGAGCAGGGACAAAAAGTCAAGCAAGGAGAGAGAAGGCAAAGGAAAAAAGGGAAAGGTTCCTTTTCATAATTAAAAACAGATTTCAGAAGGAAAACTCAGTTTCACTACAGTCAATGAGAGTTTTTCCATCAATTTTAAGGGAGCCATGACTTCACCCCCAGACAGTTATGAAGTGCAACCAGCTACTACTTTGTTTTAAAAAAAAAAAACCACAACAACAAAAAAACAAACAAAAAAACCCCAGAGGAATAGTAAAATGAAAAATCTTAGAATCTGGCAAATCCCAGAACAGCAGTTGAATATAAATGAGGAGATGAATGATGAAAAGTGTGTTAAAGCAATTTTTCAATAGGTTGGAACAAAACAAAAGTTTGTAATCTCACTCCACATCCCCAACACTATTTTTGTGAAACTGGAACTAGAAAAATCATGGTTTGGTATGGGTAGGTATCTCACTGGATGACTAAACAGTCTCAACGGATTTGATAAGCAACTCCTACAGTATGTCTGTGAAGCGTACACATGTTTGTGTGTTACACATAACCACATTTGCTAGAGACATTGTTTAGATAAACAGTGTCAAAACTAAGCACTTCGTTCAGAATTTATCATTTTTGAAGTTTTTTTTGCAATAAGGTCTCTACTAGTATTCTCCAAAAAAACCTAGCTGCAACTATACTCTATGGTTTTTTTACTTTGGCCTCTTAACAGTTTAAGTTACGATTACATGTGTTATGCTTGCGATAGGATTTCTGCCAGCCTTTAACTAGACCACTACAAAGTGTTCTGCACCTTCTTGGCCTTTATACTAGGCGAGTATGGACAGTAGGGCTACGCTGCCATAGTCATTTTGCATCCAACACCCTTTCAGACACATTCAGAAACACTTCCTTGCTCGTATAGCTCGCACTGGGTCCCAGCCCAATATACATATAGCAGTACTGGTCCCAGTATAAAAGTACTGGAAGAACACTGTGTACCTATGCAATTAAAGGAATTGGTCTTATTTACAATTCGTTTATCCAAAGTGCTCAATTCTGTATAGAAAGAAGTAACAATTTTGAAATGAAGAAACAGATATGCTCAATAGAAGATGTTCTTAGGATATTTGGTTTCAAAAAGAAAATTAGTCTTCTCTCTTTGTAAGCCTTCTCTATATGGACTATCTTTTTGCTCAGCATTTGTCCAGTCCTTAACACAAGCCTCCTGGCACATGTCACAGTGCCTAAAAATTCCAGTTCAACACTAAGGAATGCAGTTCTCTACTCAGAGCTCTAAAAGATTATTAAAAAGGCTATTTTGCACAAAGTGGTATAAAGAACACTCAATAATTCCAAATACATGAGTTGTGTATCATTTTGTGTATGTATCATTTATATGATTAAATTGGTAACAGCACACATGTCTAGAACTGGCAGGCTTCACTTACTGAAGGAAGATATTAAAAAATTAAATGCCTTAGTTTCATCATGCTATTCAGAGGGTGTTCTTGCCTCTTCTCCTTGCCAAACACAGTCTGAAATCTAGATTAATCTCATAAATCATTTCCTGTTGTAAACACCTGAACCATGGACTAGAAAGGAAATTCATCACAAGCTCTGCCCACCTATTGTGGCATTCTCCAATTCTCTAATGAAAAGATCTCAGGCTCGGAGAACAGCCTTTTATTTTCTTTAATGGTTATAGTTTAATAAAGCAGATATAATCCAGAAAGGCTTTAAAAGAAGATATCCCCTGGATAAGATCCACGTATATTTCAGTTTTGTCCAATAACAAAAAATTGTTCTCACTCTTACATGACAAAATATACGATGAACCAGTCTTGCGAACTATTCCTCACTAGAGTCTTACAGAGTCTTGACAGCACGCCCATAACAATTACACTCTCATCCACACAGATGACTGATGATCATAAAAGGCTGCCAGTCCAGTGTGTCTTACTGAACTTCATTTAAACTCATCGCAGCTACACAATTGCTCTGGAGATCTCATGGAATTTCTCCCATTTTACTTCCAGATGCTTATCAATAGGTTTGAACCAGTAATTAGGCTTTCACTGCCTTTTGCCGCTTTATGCTCCAGACGATCAGGGACTTTGGGAACGCAGGTCTGCCAGAGCACTAGGCAACATGGTACTGGACCTGTTCAACCAGCAAACTGAATTAGTGGGAGGTATCACGTTTACAGGAGATACTGAGGTATAAATTAACTGGGTACCTGTCCTTGTTCCACAACATACAGGCTAGGTACTTGACATAGCATCTCCACAGCAGGAGAAAAAGCTCCTTCTCTTTAAAGAATTTCTGCCTTTTGCAGACTGGTTTTCAAACTCTCCAGTTTCAATTACATAAAGTGACTTCAGACTGGGGCCCGTAAAGCTGCTCCTGATTTACAATGATGGAAATAGAGGAAAATTTAGCAGGAGAGTTCACAGAAAGTTAATTGGCTGAACTTACAGGCAGAAAGTCTTTCTCCATTAGACTGTTACAGAAAATACAGGATTAAGAACAAGATGATCCTCTGAACTTTTGAGCACAGCTTAGTCTACAAGACAACAGAAGGGGAGACAACAGCAAGTGTTCAGCTCCAGCATCGACTGAGTCAATTCCCACAATGATCATCCCCAAAACTAAATGCAAAACTGACTGCCAGAGGACAGAGATTAATGTATATTTTATAGATGCTCCCCTGTCCCTGCTGCATTCTCCCTCCATCCTTCCAACGTTTTCTCTTCCTTTGCAGCCATCGTTGCCAGGTCCTTAAGGTTTCCATGACTGCTAGTGAGCCTGAGGAAGAGAAAAGGGCCTGCAGGGCAAAGGGGTGGATGACTCAAATATGTAACTACATTATGGAGGGAAGAAAGCCACCGACCTGACAGACAGGAGCTCCAGATGTCACAACAAACTCCTATTCTTTGTATTAGGGTGCAGTATGCACAATAAAGTTGGCAGCGGTGGGGCAGAAGGACAATTGAGACAGAACAGTCTTAAGCATTAACCTTTCTTGTACCTCCTCTTGTAATCCAAGACAGCCTCAAAACCTGCACCTGCTCTGCTGCCATTTCCAGGACTAGTCCCTGGAAAACTGGATAAAATTATATTCTAAAAACTTCACACGCCACATTGAGGGTAAGTGTTTGAAATTCCCACTAAAGCAAAACAGATGTTGGAATGCAGCAATGGAACTAAGAGCTGCATCGCAGCACAGAAATTATTTTGAAGAATTATTAAAAAGTGTTTCGAAGACGCAACATTTCTAGAAATATGCCAACTTATAAGATGAACATTTAAACGTTAATATAGAACAGAGCTGAAGGCTCAACTCTCATTTCTATTGACTGTAACACACATTTCTCCAGAAAATGGGTGATGAGAGAAGATGTGTTTTCTTTCAGTGCCAGACATGCACATGGATCTGACACTGAAGAAAGTGTTTCACAATATTCCCCAGTGGCTGCAGGCATGATCCAGAAACCAATCTTTTAAAGAGCATTAGTCATAACACTGGTACTTTGCAAATAAATCAAAAGCAAATCAAAGTGGCCACAGCATTAGATAAGACATTGGATAATTTTGCTTAGGACCATATTTACTAGTGCTGGGAAGAGCCTGCTCCACTCTTACTACAATTTCTTTGACTTCTAATAGGACTGGAGTTTAGAGGGAGGGGTGGCTTTTTCTTCTTTTTTTTTTTTTTTCTTCTTTTTTAAAAGTCATGCTGTAATTCAAATCCTTGTAACCTTGGAAACAACCTCTCTCCTCAGATATGTCTGTGTCAATTAAAGTAATTGGGACACTCCAGCTAATGGTGCCTAGATTTCAATATCCAGGCTAGTGCTGAAGTATTAGTCCTAAAGGACTCTCAGCTGAGAAACAGATACTCTGAAAAAAGATTGTCTTAGAAAGGTTCTCCTCTTTTTGTAAGCATTTGTCAGAAGGTTAGCGGGAACAGGCTAGCTTTAAAGAATTTCTTTGTATACAGGATGCACAGGGACTATTTAGTAATAGTGAACTCTGACTTGGAGTTTATTTGTATGTGTATGTAAACAAAGCTCCCTAGGCAAAGCAGAGAAACACCATTTACTTAGCTTTTAAGATCTTTCACTAAAAAAAGTCAGATTTACAAAATTAACCTTCTTTCTTACCGTTTGTATATGTATGTGTACATATACATGCACATACACCACCCCCACTCAAAATTTCATATTCACTAAAAGACAATTTCTATATATGTCAGATTCATGAACAAGTAATACTAAGTACCTTAGACAATCCTAAAAATTGGAATAAAACTTACAGAATTACTGCCTTGTAACACAGGTGGCTGTGGAAAAATCAAGAAGCTGTCAGGAATTTCTCACAGCACCTAAAAGCAGCTTGTTCCTTCTTCCTTTATTGCAACCAGAAAGAGTTATTTAAAAAAAGGAAGATTCTCTAATGTATTTTGAAAGCCACATAGCCACCAATCAATCACTCAGTTCAATGACATGCATCACCACCTTTCTGCAGACATATATGTACACTCTTAGAAAAGGTTTTTGCTAAAGTTTATCTTGAGACCCACTCCCCCACACCCCAAAAGAAGGCATTAAAAAAAAGTTTCTTCCACAGAGGATGTTCACTGCAAGAATATTGGCATGTAGCATTGCTAATTAAAAGGTACAGACATTTTAAAGATATTTGCTCATTTTTGCATATTAAATTATTGTATGGCAGAAAGTGATTTTTAGTAGATGCTTTTGGTTATTATGCAAATGGTAAAGTGACTAGACCACGTCTAACATCTGCCCTTTCCATTCCTATCAATAGCAGGGAAACAGAGAAGGAATTAAGTAGTATTTGGGAAGAACTATCTAAATAATGATGGTTTGAAACTATTATTATTGGGTATTTCAGTTGTCACACATAATACTGGCAAAGGGAATAAAATAAGAAAGTCCAAGCTTCAAGGAATCTTTGCCTATATTAAAGATCTACTTTAAGTCTTTTCTAAAGCCTAGATGATCCAGGCCTTCCAGGCTGAAAGACCAAAAATGACCAGCAAATAGGGTATTCAGACCTAGGCAGAGGTGACGAAGTGATCCTTTGATACTGTTAATAATGGAAAAGAAAAAAAAAGCAGCCAACGGTGCAGTAGCTGAGTCAAGACCGATACACACATTCACTGCCAGCAAAGGCATAAAAAGATCAGAAAAAAAATCACAGTCCAGAATTGGCCGCCACAACTGTTGTTTCAGACCCCTTGAGATTTGAAGTTATTTATACAAGAAAACTGTAATGCAACATGGAATAACTCGATCAACAAGATTTAAAGTGAGAAGCGTACAAGTCTACAGTGGAACAGCTGCCAAACTGGACTTGTGACAGCTCAACTCTAGAAGGCCATTTTTCAGTTTAAAGACTACAGTAAGCAAAATCCTGAAACATTATGCCTATAAAACAGTTTGGAAATATGCTGTAATGCTCAGTAAAACCAGCAAAGGTAATGCAAGTTTCAACTTGTTACTCATTACAGTCTGAATATGGAAAACACAGTCTAGTCACTAAAAACCTAGACAGGAAGGTTTTCTGTAACAATTTATTCTTATAAAGTAAAAACTTGTGTATGTATTCTCACTCTTAAGATGTAAGCTAAGGGTCCAATTCTCCTTCCACTGAAGGAAGCTAAGTTTGACATTCACATCAACAGCAACAGAATTAGGCTATAAAGCTACAATTGCATATAAACAGCTGTCTGACAATCGCGTTGTAGAATAAACAGAAACCCAAAATTAATTCAGAATAATTATTTATATAAGCTTAAGTGAGATCAGCATTGTGGATTTTTTTATTTGGTGAAGATAATTATCTTTGTTTTACTACCTTCTTTCACATGAATAGATGCTGAATACTGTATCTTGCTTAAAAACATTTTGTATTTTAGCCTAAATATGTACACTCAATTTCATTCTGAGGTGAAGTGGTTTACTCAGTGTTTTATTTTACTAGTTTTACATTTAAAAAAAGTAGTTATATTCTCAGCAGAAGAGATTTTAATGCTGTACTAAGTCCACTCTGTTGACCATCTATAAGAAGAGGCCCACTACAGTGGATTATGCCAATCAGATCTTCCAGAAACATCAGCAGAATTAAGTATACAATAAAGGCTATTGAGAATTTTCCAAGAAAAACAAGCGTGTTTGTTTTTAGATCATTCACTGAAGTAAGTGTCTTACAGAAAACACACGAGTTGAAATCAAATTCTGATGAAACATAGAGGAGGCATATGCTAGTGAAGAGCATAGCTGCTCAGCAGCTCGTGCAGATGGCTGCTAGAGATCCCTGGTCTGCAACAACCCGTAAGAGCCCATCTGGAAGGGTTATGGACCCAGAAACCACAGGATTTTCCTTCAGTCACACAACTGGGACATTCTTGGGAGACAGATGCCCCCTGCATCTAGAAGCCATGCTGGCCAGGACCCTGAACAGGCAAAGCTGCAAGGCTTGTGCAGAGCCAGGGACACGTCACGCTGTGCGACTGAACAGCTCTTCTTTTTATTGATGAGTATAATGGAAGTTGCAAAGATCATTTCAGGTTTATTCAGCACCTGCCAGAGCCGGTGTCTTCTAAAGTTATACATGTACTCTACCCAAAGCAGAATAACTGAGATCTCCAGGTCCATAAACACTTGAATTTTGGTGCTCTGTTCTGAATTAGAGCAAGATCAAAACCAAACAACTCTCTGATCTTGAAAACAATCACAGAACAGAAATATTGTTGCCTGGCCAGCCCTACACTATGGCACATTTTCTCTCATGCTATTTGCAAAGGCATCTGCAATCTCAGCCCTCGCTGTCTCTAATATTCAGTATTTTGTTCACTTCAAACTAAGTACAGGATGATGAAAACTCATGAAACGTGATGGTGCCAAAAGAAAATCTGCACCGCCATTAATTGCTACATGAGTACATCAGATCTGTCATGAACAGTGACATGCCAGGCATAACAAGCATCTCTGAAGTCAAACTCCCAGTTTCACTCTGCCACAGAATAAAGGATGCTGATGACAGATGGGCAGAGTTAAGCAAGCCATTCGGCCAAAATTCGAGATAGATGACTGTAGCTGCATTTCAATGCCAAGACCACAACCTTAGTTTGTATCAGAAACCACTAACTTTCTGGCTTCAGTCGGGGGGGATCTATAAAAAATTATGTTATAAATAATAAGAATAAAAATGAAACAATCATCCACTCTCCTGGCTCCTATTCCTAGTTTTCTCCTCTGGCTCCAGGACTATTCCCTCTGCCTACATAGTTCCAGGTCCACGTAATTGCAGAACTGCCATTCCACATCACTTAATGCTGCTATCCACTTAAGTCAAAAGAAACTTTGAGGAAGACCAGTTTATATTTTGACTTTTAAAAGCAGTATTATAAAAATTGAAGAAGAGAGGATTAGTCTGATTCGGGATACTGAAGGAAGAGGGAGAAAGATACACATGACTAGAACTAACAAAATGGCTTATTGTGCTCATCTAGCAACATCAGACAGTAATAAGACAGGAAAAGGAAGAAATACTAATTTACCTTCTCCGCATTTATGGGTTCAGAATATTTTTGGTTGATATTCATCACTGGGTTCATTGTGGGGCATGTTTGATTTTCATCACTGGTTTCAAATTTGCTTTTTATTTAAAAAAACCAAACCAAAACAACACAACATTGCAGTAGATTACTCCTAATGAAGGAATGCAAATACCTCACACTAGTCCCAGCCACTAAATCCTTTAAATCAGAAAGAAACTGAGCCAGGAAAAAACAGTAAAAAGCCCTTAAACTTGCAGAAGTGCCTCAGACTCACCCCTAGTAACTGATCCAAGAGAGACTGTCTGTTACCGGTTCAGTTACTTACACACAACCATGAGCCTTTTTATAACAATCCATGCGTGCAGAGGTAGGAGAAATGGGAGGAAGAAGTAACTTTTTAGGAAAATCTTTCTGTCCTATTAGGCACTACTGGCTCTGCATCTATCCAGACATATGAAGACACTTTTCTCCATAGACATAGACTTTCCATAAATTGATTGTGGGGTCTCTAGATGAATACCAAAGCATTCACTCTACACTTAAGTATCTAATTTTCAGAGGAGCTAGAAGAATTAATTGTGGTACTATTAAGATGATCCACCATCATCCTGTGGAAAACAACACAGGAGCTAAATCAAAAATGCACCACCATCCTAGTGATCCTCCTTACCCTTTAGCTGTGGATTCTCAGCAGCAAGTGTGTTCTCTCGCAGAAAAGTGCTGTCAACTTATCCTTCCCACACTGTGTTTGGACCGCGTCTTCACTGCCTCCATTTGACTTAGGCCTGATGTGCAACTGAGTCACTTTCCTTCATGTCAATACATGCATATGGTACTTTCGATCACTGAGACCTATTTTTGCAATCTAAAAGCAGGCTGCAGATTGCAACAATCAGAAAAACATACTGGTTTTGATCTAATTTTCTTACATATAATTTGTTGAAAGGTTAAGTGCTCATTTTCTCTAGAAAAATAAAATAAACTTGATGTAGAGTTTAAACATGGCTAAATACCTGCCACACAAAACCTTCAAACAGAGAGTATGAGAGGCCAAATGCAATGCAAATAGCTTCTGCTAGGCTGTGCAAAAGCAGAGATGGGGCAAGTGCTCATAAAGTAAAAATGCTTCTGCAGTTCTGTCGGTGGGTACACTCAAAAGCCATTGCTTCCTTAACAAGGGCTGTTGATTCTTTAAGGCCTGGAGACCTATAGTAAGGCCTATATAGTTCTCAGCTCCTCTGAGGAAGCACTTATGTATTAATCCCAAAGAGCTGAGTGACAGGAATACAAGAATAGGACAATCTTTTATAGTGGAAGGAAAGGCTCAGGGAGGAACAGGCCAGAGGACACTATGCAATTTAGTATATGCCTTTGCAGATTTGAGTTGCTGGCGCAGCAACAAGGCCTTCCTGGCTTGGGAAGGAGACTAGGTGCTTCACACATGCTCTCCAGAATTTCTGTACCAACTTTGATCATCCTCCAGTGCAATAAAATGCAATGCAGAAGACATGTTCCACAGGAGATTGCGACACGCTCTGGCCTGTGTCCTAGGAACTATCAAATAAAGCCATCTACCACTGAGCCTCATAGCTTATGCTAACATCTTGCAAGATTAAACACAGAAGGAAAGCGAGGAAAGACATTGCAGTGCATGAAAGACAAGCCTGAATTGCATTGGCAGCAAAAGGACTTCAGAAGGGTGCTGGATTCTTTCTGGACAGTGCTGGAGAAAGGAGGGCCACCCCGTCCCTCAACTGGGACGCCAACACAACAGCATTGGAGCAACCTCCAGTCACTCTGCTCTCATATAATGAGGCTATATTTATTTTCCCCAGGAAGGTGTACAATGTAAGACACATGAGCCACACTGATGTGGTTTCTGGACAAGTGTAATAACCCATCCTTTGTCCTCATGCCTCAGTGCAAAGCTGTGTAAGTCATCAACTAATTTAGCCTACAGACATTAGACTGTCATTAGGAACAGACTCGCACATTTGTCAAGACAGTATGCTATGTAGGCAGGAGTTCTTCACCATTACTAGTCAAAAGTCTAACAGGTTTCCTTTTAGCACTGAATAAGGTTAAAAATGACCACACAGAAAACCTTTGAAATGGTGACAGAAATATGGGCCTCCCAACAGAGCAAAAAGATATGACCTGTTTAAAACTACTAAGTCAGGAAATTTGATATTGGAAGGGAACAAGCCCAATAAAATAAATCAGGTGATAGTTACTAAGTACCTGTGTCAGGATAAAGGGCAAATGAAACTCAAGGCATTATATCCAATGAACTGTACAGACAGAATGAACTGCATTGCAGATCAGCCAGAAATGGTTGTGCAAGGTAACTGGACTATAACCTTCACTATGATGAACCATACTTCAAGCACATTCAACTTCAGAATCCCAGAGCACAATGCTACCCTGATAGTATATTTTCATCTGGTTATAAATTTGAATGTGCTGTTCTTACACACTTTCCACTTGATACTTTGATATGTCTATTAAAAATAAAAGAAAAAGATACTGGCATTGAATTTGCATTTTTTGAAAGCTTATGTAAATGAACATTCATAAAGAGGGCACGAGAGCAATACATCAATTAATAAGGAAAACTTGCACTGACAGAGTAGCCCTGTTCCAAGAACTTCTGGCTAACCGTGGCCACGTCAGAGCACATTCAACCTCGCACAGTTCCTCTCCTGTGAGTTCTCCCCCACTACAACCTGTGCATCTCGCTTTTCTAAATGTTTAGGTACATCTGAAACTTCACAAATATGGGGGACTAGATATTTTGGGGTAGTTCACGCTTTGTTCTTTAGACAGTCTTCCTTATTTATTTTAAGACCAAAGCATGTGGAAAGAATCATTCCTGGGATGCAGTAACTGAACTCTGTGAAGTGCTGGAGTTCACTAACTGCCCAGCTAGGCTTTTACAACAAAAGCATGCATGCAGCATACCATAAGTCAGACATAACTTTTTTTTTTAAAAAAGGACAGCATGCTTACGTTACAAATGCTTATTTAAGAATACACAGGAATTTTGACAAAATGAGAGAAGAAAAGTCAGGTACGGACCAAACTTCAGTTTGAACTGTTCTGGACGGATAACTAAAATTTTCTCTGAAATTTTAGTGAGTTATGTTACCCTTCACACACTATTCTAAACTGCTGGTTAGCTTTATCCTTCACCTCCAAAAAGCTGTCCATATTCCATGATAAGATTGATGGCATTTTGGTTGTTGGTGAATTGTTTTATTTGCCATCCCATTTTCTTACAGAATTAGATGAAACCAAAAGAAAATGTTTTCAGGGAAACTCAATTAGTTGCACAACCCAAAAATCGTATGTATTCACATATACAGTAGTTCATCAGCTCTAAAACTCTCGGCTTTATTATGCTCTTGTCAGAATAAATGATAATGCCAAGTGGCTGGCAGGATAATGAACAACTGCCATGATAAATGGATCGTCACACAAAGCTATCTGAAATACAAAGATGATGACGAGAGCAACACTTCGAGCTACACCTACAGTTTCTCTTTTTCCATTTTTCCCCATGTGTTGTGCAATTTTCCAGCCAAGTAAATTTGAGACAGAAGAACAGAGGTGGAACATGAAACAAATTGTGGCTAAATTCTCTAGAGATGTGAAGTACAACTCCGCTGCAATCAATGTATAATTGTACAGTCATGCCACAGATGAATTTGCCCTCCATGCAAAGAATTTAGCAAGCATTAATATATTCACTTATTTCACAGTTATTAAAATTTGCCCTCTGATGAACATCTATCTGTTATCTACTCTGTTAGCACATTCTCCTTCCTGTTGCTTCACACACCATATAAAACTAAAGGTAGATTATTACAAGTGGAGATTGTTGCTTTACTATGCTAAGGTCAAAAACAATTCCAAATTCAGTTCCCAAATATGTTCATACAGTACCACCTTCAAGTCAATGAAAGCAGATTTTAACCATAAAGCAGAGAAATCAGGGAAGAGAGGATTTAATTGAAGTTTCAACTTCTTTGACTGTGCAAAGATCCAGAAGTGATACACTGCAGACCCCAGCTTGGAAAATATCACTTACATAAACAATCCTCATTTATACCAGTACCACAATGAGCAAACAAGGCTATTCAGTTAAGCAAGCATTACACACACTTTCAAGATGATGTTCCATAGGGTAGAAAGATCCAAAGTGAGAAAAATATTCAGGAGGCTTAACATCATGTTGAGTTTGACTTTTTTCCCCACCCTGAATAAGTTACATTTACAGTTTCTACATTATTTACAGCATAAATGCAACACTGGGATCTAGAGGCCGTGGCAGGGAGGGGGTATAGAAAAAAGAAAAAGAAAGAAAAAGCCACACTTGTACCTACAGGTACATCTCAGGTTGGGGCAGGGGTGTAGGAAGAAGAGATGGATGGACAACTGAAAGACTAGCCCAAAAAATCTCCACTGGAATGGGCTATTTCCCCCCCACTTAGTTAGCCTTTATGATATATACTAACAGGATTTCTAGTATTCACATGTGAAGTAAACGATGTAAGACACATCTACCATCTAACAGATCAGTATTGCCTCCCCTAACTCCTGTCAGCTTTTCTGAGCTCCAAAACCGTTTGAGATTACAGTGAGAGATAACAGACTCAGGTCAACAACCCTGAACATGAAAGCTATACTTGCAGTATGGGTAATAGTGAGAGAAGCAATTGCCCATGAATTCTTGGTGAACCAAAAGCAATTAGATTTTACAAAAAAGGAAAGAGTTAGAAATAAGTTTTCTTTAAAAGGATAGCACAGACACTATTTCCCTCACTTCAGTACCTTACAAGTGATGCACACCATCAGAATCTTGCAAACATCTTAAAAACAAGAGTAGCCACTTCTATTCCCGGTGGCAACGAAATAAATTTGGCCTTTTCAACTTTGGTTGTACTTAGAAGAGGTTATTAGAAAGTACCTGAAGAAGCAGAAAACAATTTTGAAATAACTGGATCTAAAGTTTAACTCACAACTTCAGGTTTGGAAAGTGGCAAGGACAGGAAAAAAGTGAACAAGGAAAAGAAGAAGGAAGAATGATCAAGGCCCTCAATAAAAACGAGAGAATTTCAGAGAATTACAGGGCTAGCACCTCCAGAGACCATCTCATCTGCAGCTGCCTCTTCCTCCGCAGGAGAGGTGACAAAGCAGAAATGACAGATATCTGCCTAGAAAAATAAAAGCTGTACTTTAAGCAGTGTAATTCAGTGCTTCATTATCATGGGGGGAAAAAAAAAAAAAGGGAGCACCTAAGAAATGCCATACAAGGCTCAGCTTTGAAACAGTCAAGTCTGGAATTTGACCAACTTTCATAGGTTTTCACGTGCCCAACAAAACATACCTTAAACAGACCCTGTTTTCAGAGAACAGCAAGTCTCATGGCAGAGAAAACAGAAAAGGATTTCCAGTATTCCAAATCATTACTCACCTCAAAATTTAAGAGAGCATGGGAAGTTATTTTAGGAAGCAACTGTGACCAATGATGCTGGAAAATGACAGCAGGGAATGTCTGAACTGAGTAGAGTTGAAAACCTGCTCCACAGTTCAAGACTGTAACTGTTGGGGTTTGTACTGTACATTTACAATCATTTTAGAGATGCTAGAAAGGCTTTCTAAGCAGGAGAAATTTAAGCAAGAGCAGTTAAACTTGCTTCGCCTAATTAATGTGTTGACATTTGTCTACAGTCCTGACGTTTTTTCTTCCACAGTTAATTTCTAGACTGACCATTACCCACAAGTAATACTAACATTAAGCTTATACTACAACTTTCAGAGATTAATAAAGAATGTTATAGGTTACATGTCCGTATTACCATTGAAATACTACCAATACTGCTGGGAGTAAGATAGCAACTTACCAGTGATACAACAGCATTAGAAAGGAAATTTTGCAATCAGCTGCTAGGGCAAATCCTTGTGTTACAGATGACACCACAGGGCCTGTATACGTACACAAAATAGTGCAGATTTGCTTTATAAAGTCTTCTCCTGAAGACACACTGGCATGCAAGTAATCTAGTGACACAGAAGAGGCAGATTTGCCTTCCTGGAGAAAGAAGTCATAGCAGCAAACAGTTTTTCAGGTATAAGAGGCATGTCATACTGAACTGCAATACAGCCAAGTCTGAAACTAGGCATACAATCTGTATCAATCTTAGAATTTCCGCATCATTTAGACCTAGCTTTTGTTTCAATCTGACTTGGAAAATATTTGAAATTGCCTGTGGAGGTTGTAGCTTCCAGTTTTAGTTTTTCAAGACTCAAATTCACTTTAGAATTTGAAATTTTCCATTCTATAAAAACTGAAAACTAATCAACCAATAAAATAAAAATATAACTTCAATAGCCACATATTATTCCATAGCATATCAGTCATGGTAGTCTATTACCGACATATCATTGAATAAAATAACAAATAAAGCGAAACTTTAAGGTGCCTTCAGCAAATGTTTAGCCATCTCCCATCCCTCTACCTCCTCACGTTTCAGGCAGGGACAGTGCTTACTTCATAAGGCTGCTACAGAAATACAACAAAATCCAACAAGTATTATTTCCTTTCTAACTTGTTTAGCCACATGTTAATCACACAACCAATGCTTAGCCTAGACTGCCTAGCATTACAGCATTACAAGTCACTCATAATACAGAACACACATGCACACACATTGCTGTTCAGTATGGTCGGCAATTAGATACTCTAGGACTTTTATTTGTGAATAGTCTCATATTTTGGGGTGGAAACACAGAATAAAATACTGCATGCCTGACATATCTGAGCAAGAGCCAGACAGACAAAAAACAAACCTCATACTGCAACCTCCCTGGGGAAATCTTTGTTCATTTTAATACTTGTTCAGTCAGCTGTCTCTGTGAATGACAAGGTTTTATCTCTAATGTGAATGGCTTCGAAGGCTACTTGCATTATCCATTCTTCAGCAGCTGCTGCTGAAACCACAGGGTTGCAAACTTATAATTAAATCCAGCTGCCACTACTGTGAGTTCAGTTATATCGAAGTGAGCAGTAATGCCTCGTGGTTGCTGGCAAGATTCTGTCTCCATTTCTAGACAATGTAATTAACTCTTTTGCCCCTTTTAGATGAAATAAACATCAGCACTGAAGAATGCTGTTAAATGACTGTAAAATAGTATTTATATAGAAGAATTCTGTTGCAGTCACTACACCTGAGAAAACAAATTTCTAGGTGGATGATGGCGAAGAACAAATAGCTGTTTCCTTAAAAGCACTGGGAGGACACCCAAGGAGACACAAGGCACAGGATGGAAGGAATTTCCTGTAGAAAGGAGGTATGACAGGATACACATTAACAGATCTACTCTTAAGCCTTAAAACACAGCCTCTAAAATAAAGCAAATATCAAGATCCAGCTTGAGAGAATTGCAGGCAAGGGCTGTAAAGGAAGCAGGAAAGGAAGCACAGGCCTTCCTTTGATGCTAAGATCATCTCTTAAAGGCCATTGTCCACGCCTAAGTCAGACTTAGAGATACAGTCCTGACTGAATAACTGCATATGCACACTTCTAGAGGTATACTTCTTTCTTTTACAGTCAAAAACTGTTCATATCCATGTGTCAACAAAGTGTTTAGGTCAGCAAAAATAATTAGCTACCTAAATTTGACTTTCTCAGTAATAATCCTTGAAGTGCTGTTCAGGAAGGCTCCATTTCCTCACTTTTATAAGAAACGTTGCAATGACAATGCCTCAAAAACATTTCATGGGAGTAAAAGCAATCAGCAACGACATGCTAGACTAATGCCACTGAAGTAGAAAGCAACAATCAACTGAGCTTTGTTTGTGAAGAGTTCTCTTATTATTTGTACCTCTTCGGAAACACGCAACAGTCCAATCACTTCTGAGGATGGGTGAGAAAGCGCGACAGAAGAGAGAAGAGCCTGATGTCTGACTCCAAACGCAAGAAGGTTAAAGAAAGGGGAGAGCTATCTGTTGAGACGAGAATGAGATGCATAGCAACCATCTCAAAATTCACTCTGCAAACCTCCCAAAAATACATCAATGAAGATTAAAAAAAAGTCTGCTGGATATTCTGCCAAATCAGTTAAAACCCTAGGTTATCTAGATGCTTTTTTAATATAGGGGTTGCATACAGAGCTACATAAAAACTGCATGAACTGGGTGTTGGCAAAAGTCTAGCCACAGGACCATGGGCTATTTAAACTCACCTGTATTACCTGACCTAATTGACAGTGATCTAGCTCAGATACCTTTGCACTGCACTGAAGCAGGTAGGCTGGATACCCAAATAAATTTGCCCATGGTCACACAGACACCAGCAGGAGCCATGAAATAGAATTTAGATGTTTCTAGAGACTCAAGGTCTGCTCACTCACCTTTTGATATGGGGGGGGGGAATGTACCTGCAAGCATCTCTGCACAACATTCATCTTTGCTATGGTTTGCTACCACATTTCCTGAAGCAACATCAAATAAATGCTTGCAGCTAGAAAGCAAGTTTTCTTCCATTATTTTTTACTTTTTGCAGCAAGTACAAAGTAAACAGCCTTTTGTACCAAAGACAGTAAGGGTGAATTTGCTCTCAAGTGGTTATTCTTAGGTTCATTTACTTTTGACATATTTGTTTGCTGTTTCACTACTGCCGTCTGTCTACCTGTCGCTTTGTACTAATGGCTGTGAAGCCCAGGCACTCAAGAGCATTTCAGCAAGATGGGCTGATTATTATATCCTGTCACATCTAGGTGAGAGCCAGTTATGATTTTTCAATCAGTGTTTTACCATTCCCATTTTAAAATGGCAAAGCTTTTATTCCTTCTAGCTTTTTAGTGGCTACTTTACAGGGCTTTTTATCTGTAGAGGTTTGTATCTTACCGATGATGAAAGGTGTTCCTATAGATGACACCAGCAAAGACTAGGTATGTGTGAAGAGGGAAGTGAATGCAGGGGGAAGGGCAAAGAAGAGAGAATGGAAAGGCTGGAGGAAGCCATGCTTTCAGGTTTTTTGAATCCTTCATAGGATCTTGCTTACAGCTGGAACTAGTCTCTGAATCAACTGTTATCCATCATTAGAACAGATAACGTCATTTTGTCTTAACCATAACTTGTTTCTTGAGAGATTATAGATAGCTTGGGCCTTCTGCAGTGTTTTGTGCACTACATTTGTCTTCTGCAAGTCTCTGCACAGAAGAACATTCAACTCATCTTTCTCGTGGGTTTCTAATCAGCTCCAGTTCTGTGACATTTTATATTTAGGTCCAATGTTACATTTGTATTAATTTGTGACTGTATACGTCTATAAATTATTATTCAAATCACAATTTAAGTGTCAGGATACCTATCAGTTGCCAAAGTGCAGAATACAGGAAACAGATTAGAGAAAGGTATATTACCATGAGACCAAACCCAGAAGGCATTACTCAATGACAGCAGATGACTGTTTTGATAGACCTACATGTAGGGGTTGACATTGTACATTAGAAACAGATTTTTTAAAACACACTTAAAATAGTTGGGTTTTTTTTTCATTTTAAAATATTTTAAAATCTAATGTGAAATTTAGATGCTACATTAAGGGGGGTGGGGGTGGGGTGGTGGAAATCAACCAGCACATGTTTGTTTCTCAGTGATCTAATTGCCTTGAAAATCTGAAGTGCTGAAGGTTTCCAACTATCCAGTGAGACCACAGTCTACTAAAAGGTTACATCAGAAGACTTTACCATGGATGAAATTTCATTAAAGTTGATAAACTAATTATGGACTGAAAGAGGAAGACACCAGTGTTTTTCCCTTTTTCCTACAAGTAAGACAGGATGAGATCGATTGGTTCTAAGTAGTGTAGGACATCACAGAAAAAAACAATCAATTCAGTTCACTAACTATAAATAACTGCTCTGATGAATATACTAATTTTAAACACCAAAGGCCTGTTGGCATATTTTCTCTTGCAAATACTTTTGATTAACCACATAAAATTGCCTAAAGCATTTGGTTTATATAAAATCCTTTATAAACTCAATTTTTAATCCAAATTTGCTCCTGACAAAGCATGAATTAAAATCGTGCAGTAAAAAAAAAAAGCCAAACAAAAATCATCCACCATTTCCAAGCACAAGAAACAGGAAAGCATACTAAAGTACTTGCTTAAATAAATTGTACATATCTAGTGCAGTTTTTTTCCTGGTTACTGAAAATGACCAAGTTAAGTGTCAAGCTCTTATGACAGTCCGAGGGAAGAGCTGGCTCTGTGCCTATACTTCTCTATTGTTCCTGTGAACTCTCAAGCTACTTGGACAGAGTTGAATACCCCCATCCCACTATTTCAGTTGATTCCTGCCCTAATATTCTTCCAAACCATGCAAGTATTGTCTGTCTTTTGAAGAATCACACAAGCCATGTTTTTGAATGGATATGAGATCTGAAATGGTTTTTGAAGTGCAAGGGCAGCGTACTTTCACCATTCATACCTTCTTCTCTACTTTTTGACCTGAACAGCATTATCTTACTTGCCTCTGTGCTTATAGACTCTCTGGACTTCTGTGCCATCAAGGAAGCTTTAAGTGCTGTCAAGCTTTTATATTGCTTCTGGAAGGGCCAAAACTGGATTTGTAGGTCTTGTGAGGCTTCACAGCCCCCACCCGAGGCAGAAACAGGCAGTGCTGTGACAGCAGCTTCCAAGGTCACCAAGAAGCAGATTGCACAAGAAGCATCAGAATGAATGCAGCAGTGACAGCAGGACACCAATTTAGCCCTGACAACTCCAAGCTGACAGGCTGATGATACACTGAGGATTACACTGAGAAATACAAAGGCTGCATTTGGTACGAACTCACCTGATGCCAACGTGCTACAGACAATATCAAGGAAGGTGAAGAGGTGCAGACTAAGAGGACTAACACAGTAATAACAGCAGTATCTTCATATGAAATAAGATACTTATTTTTAGTTAATGAGAGGGGAAATTTGAAAAGGTCATCCTTATTTTAGACTGAGCAGATTTCTAGATCTCCTTTTGGGTTAGCTTTCTTGCCTACAGGACCACTCTACACGAGTTAAGCATACAACTTGCATAGAAAGACACATCTAGCAGTTTTAGCAATGACAGAGTTGTCTAGCCAACTGAAGTAGGACTTTAAATCCTAAAACATCTAAAATAAGTTCAATAAGGGGGATTTTTCAAATGCATGTTGGGCAGCAGAACACTTAACACTGAATAAAAATCACTTGAAACAGCCTTTGAAACAGTTTTAAAGGAACTGTGAAATCTTCAGCGTTGGCAAGAATTACAGCAAAGAGATAAATACTTACTGGATTCTCGGATCACTTCATCTAAATCAAGGGCTCCTGCATTTGTAATATGACCAATTTATATTAAGGTTGTTTAAAACTTAGACTGTCTGCTATTTCATTGAATTAAAACAATTTGCTTTAGAACTGGATGAGATGTCAGCAGTGACTACTTCTTACTACTTACTAACTTACTACTACTTACTAACACAATATCAGGCATTAGTTGCTGGCCACAAACAACCTGCCACATAAGAAGTAAAGACAGTAAAGCACCATCATATGAAACTGCCTCATGCTGCTCGTCTCTCCTGTGTAGTTCACACATGACAAACAGAAAGGAAGTGCCATGGTCTACTCAACTTCTGATGAGATGAAATATGTCAACACACCTTGTTAGCCGTGTTTGTTGTTTAAAACACACTCACATTCTCAAATTTCACTACTCAGAAGGGTTTTGGATACTCTAGTACAACAGCACTGTTACCACTTCGACAAGTGCTAAAAGAGACGCTCGTTACCACAGCCCCTAACGCAGGCACAAGCGGTTGCACAACTCTGAAGTGCTTCAGCACATACCAAGCCAACAGGATGCTCTCAAGCTGTCAAGAGCTCACATGACACTGATGCTCCTTTACTGCCATATAAAGGACCAAAATCACCTACACCTTCATATTTGCTGTCAGCCAGTGCTTCTTAATCATGAAAACAGAAGAGTATGGTAGCCAAAGAAAGAGGTACAGGACTGATGGATCATTTTTCCTGGGAGTTGAAAAGGAGCAGAGGAAGAACAGAAGAGCAGGTCCCACTAGGAGTAGAAGATGATCACAAGGTTTCTTTTTACCAGAGGACAGGTACCTTTCTATCCTGAGCAGCCTAATCAGTCATCTCTGCTTCCCTTGCCATGACTGGCTCGCTAGCATTTCACTAGTGAGACCGAGCCATCTGGAGCAGGAGAATGACTGTGCTAGGACAGAAAAACCTGATAATCTTAAAGAGATTACATGTACTAAACCAGAGCAATCTGAACATAAATTATCTTTGTGCCATCCTCTTCCACTCTCCCTATGGGCTACTGGAGAGTTTTCATGTTAAAAGTTTTCTCTTCGGTAAAACTGCATGGAACTCAGTCAAAATACGAAAACAAAATGCCAGAACCTCTGACAACAGTGATGGCCTTGCTATCAGCAGCACTGCATAAGCACATTAAGAACTAATCTACCCTCACAAATAAACATTATCTAGTTCCACTGGGAAACAAAGATCCATGAAAACTAAAGACATCTCTGTGTAACAGATCCACGGGAGTTTTAAGCTTGCCATTTGCTATTTCAAGGGACCTACAAAGAATGAAAATTTGTAGCACTGTTTCATGGATATATACTGCCCTGTAAGGCTTGTCTAGGTCTTCAGTCTCAAAGAAGAAAATACGCATCCCTACAAGAGACCAGAATGGCAGACAGGACATTAATCAGAAGTTTTATCAAATAACTCTTTGCAGGAAGAAATATTTCCTAGAGGAAAATGGAAGAAATTTCTTTTTCACAGTGAATGAGAGAGTATTTTTAGCTGCAAGACGATGCATCAGAATTCATGCCATTTTAATCAATGGTTTCAAAAAAAAAAGAAAGCCACCTTTGTTTTAAGTAGTTCTGTAGTGTAAACTCTGATCTATCTGGACTAGGAGGTGCTGACATTTTTGTTTACTAGAATCTTTATATAGTTCAATATCTTAATAGCGTGTGACCAGAGTTAAGGAAGAGATTGACAGCTAGTCAATGAACTGATGAATATCTATCTCATAAGCATTTCATTTTAGCTACCCATGCAGTGTGCATTTTGCCTTTATACACACATTCCAATGCTATTATCTTACGCTTAATTACTTAGGTCTCAAAGCACTTTACAAAGGAACAAGCTATCATTATCAACATTTCATATACAAAGAAATTGAGGCATAGTGGTATGATTTGCTAAGTTATTGAACTAATATCCAAGGTCAGTGGCAGGTAAAAAACAAAGCTCTTATATCAAATATCAGGTGAGCAGTGTATTCAGCAGACCACACTGCCTCTCAAGATGTGTTAAATGCTTCCCAAGCACACAATCTTTAGTAATCTACATCAGACAGTGTAAAAGAATTTAAAATTCCACCTGCGTAACAGCAAATATTACAGTGTAAAATTTAAATATATTGACACTTAATCTGTTAAACACTGGAATATTGTGTTCAGCTTTCTTCAAATGATTAAGCTAAGATGACAAACATCATGTCATCATAAGATGACTTTCCTGACAAGTCTGCCCTGGCCATTCCTCACCTACTTTTAAACGTCTTCTGATAACACCCATTGTCTCAGAGATGCTCAATTGTAGTTACTCTTCCCTAATTAAGGTAGCCTCTTGCAAAACCTTCGTAATGCTGGGATTTTGTTTCAGTCATGAAATTATAAACTCTGTTCAGTTCTCACTCTTGCTTTTACCTTAAGTATTAAAACCAGCAGGAGGCACTTGGTAAAACCAGCCATAACTTGAGGTTTGATGACAAAAATGTTTAAGAGTCAAAACTAACCCCTCATTTTGCATTGAGCGATTTTACGTACATGAGGAGTAAATAAAGTTACCCTTGTTTGTAGAATTTGTAATGCTTTCACTAGCTGCATGTCCAAGTACAAGTCCCAGGGCTGAATTAAACAAGCTAAATGAAATTAATTTACTTCCATGTCCAGCTCAGGTGGCTAGCAGGCCTTGAACAAGATTACCAGGACAACTAGTGAATAACAATGAGACCAGCACTGCAGCAGATTTTATTCTTGGCGCTGGGTTTTACCGTTTCTCTTTGTTACAAGTCTTCCCTCTCGTTCACTGGGCTCAAGAGAAATGGGAGTCTCAACTTCCAAACAAGTAAAAAAAATAGAAAGAAATACAGCTTGCAAGTTTACATTGTAATTGATATAAGTCTATTATTACAAGATAAATTGCAGCAGACAATGAAAGAGACAGCTCAATCTGTTACTGAATCCTTGTAATGGCTATATGAAGAGCTCGACCATTTCACTCATAAATCTTTCTTCTAGGTTTTTATTGCTGCTTGTGTGGGTAAAATAATAAAACTATGAGTGAAGTATACAAGAGATGCAGCAATGCATTTCTAGTCACAATTAAATAAAGTTTGTTACAGGAATCATAACCCTTTCAGCATCTAATCAGAAATAATGTCGTGTTACAGGCTGCTAAAACACGACATGATATCTTTAAAAAGTCATTAGATGCGATCGTGCCAATTGTGAATAATCATCTCTGCTACAGATTGCTATGATGCACTGGGCTGTCATAAGTCATTCTCGACGATCTGTCACAAACTTTCTGCAGGACAGACCAGGACAAAGCATGTAGCAACTCGATTTCCAGGAGGCTGACCTACTTACTAACTTAATGGCAAATATAAACTCGACAAAGAGGAAAAGCCAGATTAGAAGATTCTCGAGATGTATGTTCCCATTTTTTTTTTTTAGTAACTGATTTTAATAATATTTTTATAATAATTTCTTGTCTGTTGTCTGTGGATTGTAGTGCCCAGCAGGGAGCTCATGAGAGCCACTGCACAAGTGAAACTTTAGAATTAGCTGTCAACACTGAATGACAGAAACAGAAAGATGATAAGCAAAGAGGTTGGAGAGGGAGAGATGGGATACATGCAACAGTTTTGCTCAAATGAGTGCAAGTACACTTATGAAATGCCCACGGTTCCTCCTCTGTCAGGAGACAGACAGGAGGCCACAACACCAAAAGTGACAGAAACCAAGATTACAACCAAGGATTCCCAACGGGCAGCTTTCTGCCAGTAGTTTGTGGTCTTTTATCCAGTTAGAGCCTCCCTTCCCCTGTAAAGTCCCCGAGAGGGCTACTTGAACACTCCTGCCAAAGAGACAACTGAGGGATGCAGTCTAGAGGTACAAGGCAGTGTGCCTCTGTACCAAACAGTCCCCTTTGACAGCTTCACATATCATAGTATAATCTTTTCCACTAACATTTTATAGCACATGTTCCAAAAACATAAACCATGGTTTTCCTGGCACTCATCTGTTCCACCAAACCCTCAAAGCAAAAGATGCTGGTAGGAGAGATTCCTTTTCCTTTGGATTAAGTGTTGGAAGGAAAACAGTTTATTTTACAGTAAGGTTGCACAGGCAAGTAGGGAGGAGGGGACAGACTAGACTTAATTATCATTTAAAACCACAATATATTACCATTAAGTAATGCAGTCACATTAAATTCGAGCTACTTTAAGACAGCAATATTCCAACGTCAGCCAGAAAAACAAAGGCTATAGCTGCTAGTTCCACAGTACATTTTCTTTAGTTTTGCTTGCAACAAATATGATACAAACCTCACAAGCATCTGACTGGAGACGCCTGCAACGGTTAAGAGGCCTTACACTCTAAATTACCTTGCTTTTGTTAGCCAGGTGAATTGTCCATAATGTTCTTTCTGAAAGGAGGTTTTTCCCCTTCAGAATTTAATTTATAAACTCACTCCTGCCAGGCTGCGATAGCAGCTACTGTATAAATCTGAAAATGATGACTACTGAAATTCCATTCAAACCTTAGGAATCAATAGAAAGCAGACAAACCACCAAGATAAAAGTTCCACCCAACTGCAAAGAGCAAGAACTGCAGGATACCTCACATTGTTTCTACAGTGTCTGCAGTCACCAACCTGTGAAATGGAGACCGCACAAACTCATTTCAGTTTGAAAATCTGGCCTGTGCTATCCACGTGCTGCACCCACATGATCTGCCTGCTGGAAATGCCTTAGTGCCGTAGGTAGTTCCAAGCAACAGAAGGAGATTCAGAAGACTAGCGAAGACAGTTTAGAATTTGCTGAGACTTACATTGCATTTGATACAAGCTTATTATATGGGCTCCTTAGAGCTCCTAATCCTGCTTACCTTGAAGCAGCAGCTCTACTGTAAGTCAATAACAAAGCAACCTGCATTGGTGTCACTCTGGTTCATATCAAGTTACATATATAAACTTGTTGTTTCTACGGGTAAAGAAATACACAGTTACAGCATCTCCCTTGGAGTCTGCTTAACTGAACTAATATTGTCTGAAGGCAGATGTTGGCACACTGTGGTCTGACGTCAGCAGAAGTTCCACTGTAAAGAGCTCTGCATTTTATTTAAATGCTTGCTTATAAATGAAAAATGTTATCTATGACCAGGCATCAATGAAAACAACCCTGTTGCAACGTTTGCTGACTTTTTGCATTTCCCACTTACCATGCCTGCTGCAACTCCAGCTGCTTTATTACCTTCACTGAGGGAGGCTGCTACCCATACAGACACAGTGGCTTTGGTGCAGTGAGCCCACACAAGACTCAGACTATCACATAAGCCTTGGGAGAACCCAGGGATCAGAATATGACAGAGGTTATGAGGCAAGCATGATATCAAGTACAGAGCTTAGCTTTTCAGCTCTTAAAGGGATTGTTGTAAACAGTTGTTACGTTCCTTCTCACTTATACTTCGTGACAGACAAGCCAGGTGAGGATGTAAACATATTAGAATTTACAAGTGGAAAAACCTAAATATTCAAAACTCTGCCTTTCTTTGAGCAAAACACAATGTGCTTCAGTTGAAAAGGAAATTATCATTTGCCTAAGACAAAAGAAATCCTTTGTCCCAATCACAGTCTACTCTGAAGTAATGACTTTTTTCCCCTCTTGAAGAAGCCAAATGGATGCAGTTCTATAATTTTGGAGAGCTTTACACAGTATGTGATGGTCTTATTTCACATAAATTACAAGACAACCCATTGTGGGTTTATCAGATTGTGAACCAGCATATGAGAGAAAAAGATGCCCATTGAGAGCGGCTGATAGTCTAAGTCACATAGAATTTAGTCTATAATATGCTAGAACACAGTTATTGAAATGAAAGATTGGTGCATAAATTATTTCAAGAATACTGGGAAATATTTGGTAGTGATCTGTAAAACCAGCCTTCCTACTTTCAGATGCACCAAAAGAAATCCCATAAATAAATACATCTGGTTCATTCACTACATTCTTTACCTACTGCCCAGCCTGTTTTGACTCAGAATTTACACTCACAAGGGTAAAAGCAACACTGAGAAATCTAGTGAGAGCGCCACAAGAACACGCAAGTTCAGAAGCAATAGGAAGATATTCCACTGACACCACTGCTGATATTCAATGGTGGTATTCATTACAGAAACTCATCTGATATCAACCAAATTAAATTTTCATCGTGCTTTGTTAAAATTCAATACCAAAAAAAGGCAAATTCTGGAAAATAAGAGAATGACCAAATAACCAGTTAGAGTGCAAAGGCAACTTTAATTTTAAGTCAACGTTAAAAAAATATTCATGTTTTAACAAATATTGTTAAACGTGCATTTTACCCAAACACCAGATGCATTTGAGACAATTTATGTTTGACTCACCATACTGGCAGCGAGGACCCTGAAATCCTGCAGGACACTGGCACATCTGGGATCCTGCTTCAGGACATTTCCCTCCATTGAAGCAAGTGCCAACAGTACACAGCACTAGTACACACAAACAGAATGAAACAGTGGTTTTTTTGTTGGTTTGTGCCAAGGATCCTCCAGAATTGCCTCTTCCAGTCATAGTCCTGCTGTAACAGGAACTTCCAAATAAGAAGAAAACCAGCTTTTTATTTAAGTGGAAAGGTTAGACTGCAATAGAACTTGTTATCATGGGTGTAACTAACATGTCGATATGAAGAAATGTAGATTCAGGCTGAAACTAACAGAAATACCTCTCAGGCTTGTTTGTTTTTTAAATACAAAGAGACAATCATAAAAGCAGGCTCTCTGAATGCAGCCCTCAAGTTGGTATGAAGATTAAAAAATACATAGGAACAGATGCTAACTTTCATACAGAAAATACAATTACTGACAAAACAGTAACAAAACTAAACACTGAGTAGATTGCTATCTTCTACTCATGTCTTGTTAACAGTGGCTAAAGTGCTTCCTTATCATTTAAATTAAATTCCATCTTTTAGGAAAACATCCAATCATGATTAGAAATTACTGATAGGAACAGGTTCTCATCAGATGGAGAACTGTAGGGTAGAAACACAATTGCTTCAATGGCAACAGCAGCAGTGAAAGAGCCAAAACCAGTCAGACTCCACAATGAGTGCTACGTCCAAGAAACAAGTGCCTTACAGCAGATTTCTTTGCATAATTTGGGTAACAGCAATAAATTTGGTTGGCCTGTCAAAGCCAGGCTGGCACAAAAATGCTGCAACAACTATAATCAGAAATTCAGTTTCCACTGTTTAGATTAAAATTAGATATACTTGGTACTTTTACATATGACAGCTTTTGTATTTTTAAAAGAAGTTTCTTTCCCCATCAATAGATTACCTCTTTATAACTGGAAATCCCAGTTATAAATAGCAAGAAACAAAATCCATCTTTTCTAGAAGTAAGCATCAGTAGGAAAGTAAGGCCTAAGGATATCCTCTCTTGGTTTGTCACAGTTTTGCCATCAACTTACAGTGCAAACAGCCAGGTTCACTGTCATGTTGGACCCATCCAGGGCAGCACTTATACACAGTCTGACGCTCCATTCTGTACACCTGCTTGTAAACTGTGTAGTACCCAGACCTTTGAAGAGAGTAAGTTTAAGAGAACAATCACAACTTCTGTTCCACTTATTCACATCTCATCAGTAACAAACTGTACTCATGTCATATTTACTATACATTTTTTCAGCCCCTATCAGTAGTTCTTGTTAAAAATGAAGCAAATATAGCAAAATGCATCCTGATAGTGAATTAGAGCTATTGGATGTTATGTCCACATATTTTCTGATGAATTTTTATTCAGGCTAGTCAAAAGTGAGTAATTTTGTTTTGCAATCAATTTTGCTTTTAGCTGTTGGGGGAGTCAGATCTCCCATCAGTTCTAAGCATATGACAGAAATAGAAAGAAGTTCAGTTTTTCAAAGTAGATGGCTTGACAGCTGGACTTCACCTGAAAAAGGACGAGACGAGCATTTCTGATAATATAAAATTGTGGTCTAAAGCCAGCCAAGAAGTTCCTGACCCACCCAAAACACAAAAAAGTCACATTTTTGGCTCAGTAATAACAGACTTAAAGTAAAGTCTCAGCAGGACACTAACTATATCCATAACTAAGTCACACATATTTCAGATGAAGTAGTTTACAAGTTCTCTCACACACACACAAAAGTTATAAAGAATTTGCATTAAGTTCAGTAACAGAATCCATTTAAAACGATAGATAATATATTACCTTCTCTCATAGCCCATACACCACTTCCTCCTCGTGCAACCTTGTTTCCACAACTTGACCATACGACTAAAGGCTTGAACACATGGCTGTTGGTGGCTTACCAGTGCCAACTCAAACACTGGACAGACATTTGGCCTTGAGGGAAAGAAAAAGATATACTTTATTATTTCTAGCACAAAATCTAGAAGTCTAGAGAAATATACATAAAATCATGCTACGTATAACAGTTAATAAGTTTGAAACAGAGCTTATATTGCTATTTAAAAGTACCGTAGTTCTATGACTTTTTGCACCTTGAACTGATCAAACAGCTCTCTTGCAAAAAATACGGTATCCATAAACACCTGACAAATCACGATCCAATGATTTCAGAATGGCAAATGGTCCACAGACGTTAATGGAGACAAGATTTCATTAATGTATTGGTTGCACAAGTCATGAGCACAAACACATTGCTGATGGCTATTTTTACATGAACGGCCCAGCTAGCAAAACACGATTGTATGTTGTTCCCAGAAAATGAGAGCTAAAGTGTTGGAGCAGGATTTGACTGACAACTCGGCAGACACTCTTTGCTGTCTCTCGATAACACCAGTCTACGGTAACCCTTTCAGATGAGGCACTGCCTGCCAAAAGGACGGCACCTCACAAGCTGAGGAGCAGATGACTGAGGTGAGGGAGCTTGAGAGGCTCCTCCTACGCCAAGACCGCTGGAAGCTCCCCCGCTAGGTCTTCTACATGCAACAGCCTCTATTTCAGCTGACGTGCCAGGCTGGGAATCAAAGACTTGACAGCTATAGGCATTGACCTCCACAGCTCAAAGCTACTGAACAGCCAGCCTCTATATATATGCAACGAAAACACAGCGCCTGCCTTAGAAACAGTATGTAAACATACAATGAAACTCAGGCTCCACACAAGCCAATGGAAGATTTACCATGGATTCAAGGGCAGATAAGATTTATCTAAACCATTGCTGCGGAAAATGTATATTCTGCAAGAGCCCCCCTTTGCTATCAGTCCCCTCAGGGAAGCGCATGAAATTTGTAAGAGGAAGTATCGTTGTTCTCTGCTGATTATTCCTAAAATAACAAGACCAAAATAAAAGTGTTGCTTCGTAGGATGATATGTAATCTTCATCCTGCTACCTAGCCCTAGTTACAAAAATAGCAGGATTTCAGGAGGTACAGAGGGTCAAAAAAAGGCACATGTTGATGGTTTTGCAGAGATTCTGCCAGCCTTATTCTGATTTCTCTGCCCTGGTGTAAGTTAGGAAGTGCTGCATGCCAGAAAATAACTGCATAAAACATGCAAGGTCTAACTAAAGCCACAGATCATCACAGTTTTTTGGTTGTCTTTTAAGGCAGGAGCCTACTGTATCAAAAATGAAATTAATTCAGTGATTTTGAGTAGTTTACAGATTGTCAGATAATAATTAAATCTTCAGTTCCCCAAGACAGCCTGCTCTAGCTGGTGGGGCCTTGCAAATTTAAGTCTCAACAACTAAAACACAGGGACCTTGTATACCCACTCTAGTAAATGGTAAACAACATTCAGCAGTTGTGTCATACTGGCTAGCAGACAAGTCCTTCCCCAAATTTCAGTTTGAGACCCCTCTTCAGGCTAGAGAGTAACGAAGAGAGTAACACATTCACACACTCGTTTCCTCTGTCAATCGACAGAGGTACGAATGGGAGCCTGTGCTAGAAAACAGAGGGGGTTTTTTGCTTTAATAAGACAGATAACTGTTCTAGCACAACAGCTGCCTGGCAGTTAAAGTTATCATTAGTTACACTGGATATTGCTAGCATCTCATTCAAGATTTACAGTGCTTTTTATCTCAGAGGCCCAAAGTACTTTACAGCTCCCTATTATGTCTGAACACCACGAAAGGTAGCCTTTCTAATAAAAAAGTACATCTTTCATCTGCAGGTCTTCAGGTGGTTTACAAACATCATTAAATTAAGCCTGTGCAGAACAGGAAAATACTATAAGCACGATCATTTTTACTGACGAGCTAAATACTTGGAAGAAAGTATTTAGCCTGCCTAGATCAAATCCACTCCACAGTATTTCCAGTACTGTGCAGAAGACTCTCGGTAGTCCCCATAGGCCAGCAGTCATGCAAAGCACACCCAGAATGGGAAATTCAGCCAGGTCTCCCAAAGATACTGCAGCTCCCCAGCTGAGGGGAATACTTGGGACATCCACCTCAGGGGAAAGAGGACCTTTGCCCAACAAGGACACTCCAGTAAAGAAACAGATCAGATTTAAAACACAAACCAACCACCCCCTCAGGAATTCCAGGTAGCCTACGTGAAGGAAGTTATGAAAACAAAGTCCACAACTGTATGCTCTGGTTGTCCTACCTCACCATCGAAAAAGAGTAAAGAGTACATTTGTACTAGAAAACCTTATCTTGACAGAAGTTAGTTTCCTGAACTAGAATGCCCATTTCTCCCAGGCTTTGGAGGAACTGCTCATCTCCATCATCCTAAACCACACCTTCAGTGGACATCCCTCCCACATTGCTCCATGTTCTGCCTCCTCCACTGCAGAGTCCATTTTCTATATTGCTCTATTTCCCATTCCTTGAGTTTGCCCTAGCTGCCTGAAGCTGCCCACACCATGAAGCACGACAGAAGACAGTAGCAGCGTAGTTTCAGATTGCCTTAAATGCCTCCAGAAACCACCCTTCCTCCACATTCCCATGTCATCTCCATTACTTAGCAATCCTTCCCACATGTCCCAGCTACCCCTTCCTCTCAAATTACCTCACCATTTAACATATTTAGCTTAAGTTCAGAGCAATTGTTCCCAAGCCATTCTTAGCGCAAAGTCTGCCGTTTGTTTCATATCCAAAGGATGTCTTTGTATGCCCGAAATCTTGCCAGCTTTTTTTCCATTACGTCAGTTGGTCTAATAAAACTCTCGCCTTACTTAGCAACCATGCCTCACTTAGCAGGCTTTTTAAAATGACTCTCCCTCTAGTGAATAGAACATCATGTACTGATAATTCATGCATATCTCCTTTTATTAGAATTGCCTAAAACTTTCCAGATAAAGGTACATTCACATGCATCGCTCCTCCATAAATAAAAGAGAGAAGCTGACAATTGTTGTAATGACATAGTGAGCCCATCCTATAAATTCTTACTCATGTGATATTGCCATGTTTCCAGGAATAGCTGTATTGACTTCTATGATATAGTTAGTAGGAACAAACGGCGCTCTCAGAACAAAACAAGCCAGCAGCATAAAGTCATATGTTTATTAAGATTTATTCAAAGTAAGCCATTCCTCCTAGATGCCCTTGGGATAATTTAAAGGCAGATATCAAAACCTCTGCTACACTATAATTAAATTGCAGCAATTGCATAACATGTAATCCTCTGCTGGCAAAGCTGGGAAATAAAACATGCCCTCTCCAACAATTAGCCATCTTCACAGCTTCCCCCACACGTAGTCAACACACCAGTTTTTAAGCCATCTGACTCATTGCTTTTTGATACATTACCTATAAACTTAAGAACAGTTTCTTGAACAAGACTACAGCTATTGAAAACACAGTTTTGTATTATGGCATTCTATTAATTAGAGGCCATCTAAGACTAACCTGAAACCTCAAGTGGATGTAATGGTATATTTAGAGGAGGAGAGCTCCACTTCTACTCCCTTGCCCTTTGCATTCAGAAAATATTTCTTAATGGGAGTTTAAGTGTTAAAACAAGCAAAACACACAAATGCATATTATGTTCTATGATTTGATTGATACACCAGTCCCTTAAAACCTTTTTATACTGATGCTCTTTGTTAGCCAAGACTAACACGAAGGCTATTATTAGCTTGTCAGTCTGACTCAGACAAGCCAGAAAGCTCTCTTAATATTTGCATTAGGAGACTGCCCTTTAAACAAAGACACCCTACACACTTCCAGCTCAAGACTTAAGATTCTAATGAACAGATAATTAGACCAACATGAAGCGAGAGCAGCCTCGGCTAATCATATGGCTGCGATGCCTGTGAACCACTGCACAACAGGAAAAGTTCAGAGAAAATTAAAAGCGTCTCCAGGCGGGATATAATTCATTCCTGTGTTTAGAATTGAAAAAGGAGTACGTATCTTCATACAAAAATACAGTCAAAAAAGCACCCATAGAGGTCTATTAAATACAAAGATGGCAAACCTGGCTCAGGAGGTCCATGAGCCTCAAGTTACTGAGGCTGAGGCAGTTATTCAGGAAAAGTCTCACTGCAGGCTCACCCCTTTTCTTATTCTCCTCACTAGCCATTTGCTGCCTATTCCAGGAAGCAGCCCACAAGCTCAATGGACGTGAGCCTGGGTGGTCTCACCCACCCAGCATCTCACAGCATTTGGACAGACAGACAGCATCCCTGAAGTCCTCAATGAGTCACTGGCAATTGTGGTCATTCATCCTGAGCTGCAATTCTACATCTTCCACCTCAAGCTGTCGTCACCACCAGTATCACCTCAACCAAGCTCTCCTGAGAAGGGACTGCAGCCTTCCCACAACTCGTGGCAGAGAACAGATGACAGAAACAGCATGTCTACAATCTCTCAAGTGAGGCTCTCTGCAGTTTTATCCCTGCTCACGATTCTGCAAGTCTGAGAAGGATACCAGTGCAGCTAGCTCTTTTACACACACTCACCCAAGCATAAATAATTTTATATAGCAATAGATGGGCTCTTATGACAGAAGTGCACATGGTTTTCACATAACAAAGGAAAAGACAGTTACAGGTACAGGCCATCTGCTCACGGGAGCAGAGAGGCAGCTTTCTGCACACACTCCTGGCACGTGTGGTCCAAGAGGGGCAAACAGAGGTGAGGAGATGGGAAGACAACTGAACACACAAGAGCTAGAAAGGGAACAGCTCCCCCATTTCAAAAGGTACATCATCTCTCTGTGACAGGGATATTTTCTTATTCTACCTAGCATGATCCTAACACCTGGTGCTCTGAGTGACAATTAAAGTAAATCTCTCATTCTATCAGTCCACTTTTTTCCAGCTCAAATCAAGAAGCTAAAGGTAGGTAGATTTAACGGTAGTGAGAGAGCAAACACACATCAAGATATCCCTAAAGGTTTCTTTCAACAGCACAAACTTTAAATCAAAGCATTAATGAATACGAAGCAAAGAATGATTTGATTGTCTGATTTTAGGTCTTTCCACAGAGACTAAGTGAATGACACCGCCTTCTACACTAAGCCAGAAGGCTGTTAACATCTTCCTAAAAATGAGATGTTGTAGCCTGCATTGCCTCAGCTGAAGAATTTGCAGCCTGAACACTATCGATCTTCCCATGAAACAGTCAATAGATGAAACCCGTCATAAGAAGCAACTTGCCGGAATTCTGTATTTTCAAAACACTAATTGGTCGGTGCTCCTTCCCTTTATGCCATTATTAAAAGTTTAGAAAAGCATAGTCTATATGCTTTTCCAGATTTAGTTTGAAAAGATCAAATAAGAACTTTCCTTAAGGTAACCAAGATTATAGCCAGGGCTAAATTCTCCACTACTATGATGGCAACTAGGGGTTCTGCTCTAGAATCACACTGATGTTGATCAGAACATAGTTGTACGTTGCTACAATGGCTTTAGCTAGAAACTTCTCAGGCTAGAAAATTGTCTGAATCTCCTCACACCTCCAACCACCCAAGCCAAACATCCTCAGCTTCTTATAAAAGAGACCTCTAGAAAGGCAGGTTGGCACCATGCAGAAACATGCTGCACTGTAGAGGAAAAAAGGTCAGCAACATGGTGTTGTATGCAAACAGGATGTTGATTAAAAGTTTGCTATAAATATCATCTCAAGTGGAAAGGAGAGAAAAGCATATTTCATCTGAACACAAAAAAAAGGCAAATTAGGAAATAGGCCACAGAAACAAAAGGTCCAAAGAACAAGTTAGATATATTTATTTATATAGAAACAAAGATATAGACAAATTTTGTCTCTAGATATATATTGCTTAACAGCAACAATAATTCACAAAGGCGGGAATGACAGAAAAGGCTTTTCTTCCTTTTTAAACTGCCAAGCTCCCCTTCCTACCCTTAATCTATTTTAAGGCTCATTTCCCCACATTTCCCAGATAAAATTAATCAGCACTACCAGAGACAATTAGGACATCTTGCTCCCTTGACCACTAATCAATCCCTGCTCTCTACTGATCCTGTATCAATATTTGTGACGTTTATATGCCCTCTGGGATATGGATTGTAAGCACCAAGCTCATTTAGATTAGGTCTCATTATCACTACTGTTCTCTGGATCTGTGGACGAAGGTCCACCACAGAAGACTCTCCTAACCCCACAGGTTACTAATGCACTGCTGTGTCTTATTCACATCCTCTCTCTGATTAGATGGAGCAGCTAAATAACATGAGAGTTCTTTCAGCCTTTGTGCACTGCATCTAGATTAAGAGCAAATCAATATGAGATGATTAATTACACACTCAGCTATTATAACAACAATAAGATTTTTAGTTCCTACTGCTATCAAAGCGCAGCGTCTGTCGTTTAGCTTCTATTTAACTATCCTCCTCCTTCCCCCAAGACAGAATAATCTATTTGGGTTAGCAAGAAAAACAGAAGATAAACATGCACATCCAGATCATTTAACTATGATTTGCCAAGTCACCTTTTTTTGCATTTTAAATCAAGGAATGACTTTTTTTTTTTTTAAATAGTGTCACATAGCCTCAGTCCCCAGCAACATCCAGTTTTATAGTTTCTTCTACTGGCTGACCTCTGCAGGCACTAAGTGGTGTCTGCAGGATCAGGTAAAGCATCAAGTAAAGCACGTACCCACAGGATGGCAAATATAGTATCACCACTTTAGCATACAATTCTGATAACCTCCAAATACCTGTCTTCATTCATGTTCAGGGAAGTGTGCACATTACTTGTATCTACTGTACCCAAAATAGTTGATTATTGAGAATATGGCTGCTTTGGCATGAGTTTATTGTAAACAAAAAAAATTTATTACTAAAATAATAGTACAGTAATTGCAGAGACTACCCGATATCAGCATCATCTTAAATCCATGATGTTCTTTATTGTTAGATGCCTTCTGTGCACCTCCACAGTTTTCTACACTGGGGTTATTTTTAAACAAGTGACTTAAAGAACAGCATCCAGGAGAGTGTCAGCACCACCGCCAGTGACCAGGCCTGCCAAGCCTCACACAGCACCGACAAACCCTTCTAGCACGCAGGCTGCTTTACACACAATTTCAGTGCCTTTGTCCCAAGGATCCAATGCTAATGTAATTAGAAAACGATATGGGAGGTCACCTATGAGGAGGCTAAGATATAGTTTGCACGTACTCGTTGTTAAGACAAAGCAAATAATTGTCCAGAATTCAGACAAAACTGAACGTTAAAAAAATGTGAAATTATAGGAGGAAAGCATCAAGTAGCAGCAGTCATCTCTAGATGAGATTTCACATTAACTACACCCATCTCAATTATTCCACTGCAGAAGAGTGTATAGTAAAAGTCACCCCAGTAAATCTGCCAGGTACACACACCTGAGCTTCTTTTAGCAAGAAGGCACAAGAGGACCTGATGCTAAAATATTAAAATAAAAGTCACTGAAAAATGTCATATCACTTGGGTCATAAGGAGAAAAAGCTCATTTTGGTTTACAGCAAGTGCCACATTGCTTGACAGAGAAACTAGTTCGAAGGTAGCGAAATCCTCAGTTTCAGTTTGGCAACCAGTATCTAGGAATTGTTCACCGCTTTTCTGGTGGATGTCAGATTTTAACAGTTTAGAGCCAAAAATCTCTTTTGTTGAAAGCTTGCTTTTGAAGTAACATGTAATATGTGCAAGAAAAGTCCCTACACGCCAACATTTTAAGTGTTAAAATATTCCAAGTCTTTTACTCCCCTATAAATCCTTAGCCTGATACCACTGATGCAAATGCCCATTTGATTTTTTTTTTTTTTTTTTTTTACATTAAGCAATTTTGGTAGAGCTAAATATTTTATGAATTCTAGCCACAAAAAAACATGGCAACTAACAAGCATGCATTAGTGGATTAGTGTTCAACAGTGTAAACGGGGAGAAAAACTCATCAAATATTTGTATCTTTCAGATTAGAAACTTATACTGAGGCTCTAAATAACCCACAGATTTCTGGTGTTACTTTACAGACAAAAAAAGATGGACAGGCCTTGCCTCATGAAGAATACAATTATAAGAGATAAGTTCATGTAACTGTATTTTTCACCATTGATGATGCATCTGTCAGGCAGGGAGAGCACTAGCAACTACAAATAGAAGGATAACCACTGAAGAGTATTGTAAGGGTTGAGGTGTATGAAAACTCATTTCCTACACAGGAATATTCTCACCTGAAAAGACTAGGCCCAAAATAGGTAAGTGTTTCATAGAGATTTTTTTGTTGTTGTTATAAAGCAATACAAAGCACCTTATAAAGCCTCCTTCTCAGGCATAGCCTGAGATATTATGATGTATTTTCAATATTGAATTAATTTGTATACATAAAAATACAGTCTGGGCATGGTGTTCTCTACTAAGCAACAATTTGAACCAAGTTCTGCTCTGACTTACAAAGGGAAGGCAGTATGGTGTTTCTACTAAAGAACACAAAAAAAGAATGTCAGCACTCCCAACTTAAATAACATTTGCCTTTTCACACACATGAGATCAAATATTCATCCATAGGTCAAAGGCACTGAGAGAAATACTGCTAAGTGTACAGCTCAGCTTGTGTACACATTATATCTGAAAGCATACATCTTACACAAAAGGCAGAAATCTCAAGTTTACCTCCAGAACAATTAATGACTATTTTTAAACCAAGACCAGCATGGAATTCAAAGTATAAAACCAAGACTACATATGTCCAGTACGCAATTTTAAAATGCTTTGATTTAGCAGTAATGAAAAGAAATTTCTCCTCAGAAATAAATTAAAAGCAATAGATTTTAGAGGGAACATAAGCAATAACAGGCTTGAATTTCAGAAGGAGGAAATCTATTAACTGTGTTCAAAGAGAGAAGGTATTTAATTGGTGAATAACACCAGTTTGCAATATGGTCTGTTAACTCTGAGAGCCAAAGCATTGCTTCCATCAAAGGAGGTTCTGCTGACAAGTCATCCAAAGACTAGGTGTTACATTACCAGATAATCTTACCCCTCCTCACCAGGAGGTTACTTCAAATTTATTAAAAATATTCCATGTTCTCTGTCATATCTAGACGACGGCATGCCTAGAACTATGATAAATAAGCAACGCTGGATATAAACAATGCAAAAGAAAGGAGTCAAAGCAAAAAGCAGGCAATTTTCCTAGAAATACTGCAAACACACAGTATATGCACATAATAAACGTATGCATAAATAACTAAACTATATCAACATTTCATAATGCTGCACAATTAATCCTAAAGAAACTCTGACAAGGTCTCCCCTCTTAGGGTGCATTTTTGAAGAGTAACTCAAGAAGCCAAATCCCATTAAAAGTGAATGGGAACAGGGGCTTACCTACCTTAAACTTACAGATTTAAGAATCATACAGTATATAAGCTATTGTGATTATGGGCAGCAAATTTCTAAACCTCTTGTAGGTACATTATGTAATGTCTCTGATATGAAAACAGTTATTTATAAAACTGGAAAATATAGTCAATCATGAGATCAAGTTAATCTTTGATAAATACAGCAGCTTCAGGCTATCACATTTTATGATCAAGTATTTTCATAGTCTTATGGCTGTTTCAGAGTTTAGGAGGAAGTCTTGATCTCATTTTTCTCCTGAAGAGCAGGAAAATATGTCATAAATCAGGAAGAGACCTATACCATGATGACACTCATTCATTACCTTTAAGTCTCCTGCCAATGAATATACCGGGGGAGGAGGAGGGGGAAAAAAAAAAAAAAAGAGCCCTTTACCATCTGTTAAAAGACTAAATTTGAAATTAATTTTCCTCTAGAAACTTTGAAACAGAGGCTTTAAGTGCAAACTCTTGAAAAATGTGATCCTGTGTTATAATGCTGTCCAGCATGAGCTCTATCTGGTGGCAAGATACTGTAGTGCACAGGCTAGAAAGACTATTTTTTGTTCAGCGTGATGTTCACATTCGCAAAGATGAGAAACATCTCAGTCTTCAACATTATTTTTCTTTCCTAGAAAGAACTACTGGATATTAAAGGATTGGGGGGGGGGGTGGGGGGGTGGGAAATGAGGGGACAGGACTGCCATAACTTTTATGCCAAAGCATTTAAATCATGCTTACTAGAATCACATTATCCAAGCCTCAAAGGCTGGAAGTAGCTACTATTCAAGAGTACTGAGGGGTTTACTGCAACCTTACAGATTCTAGGCAGACAGGACTGGGAAGAAGTACGTGAGGTTTCAGCTGAAAAAAACTTGTTAGGTAAAATTCAGTAGTCTAAATCAGAATTTGGCAGTGACTCTGGGTTGCCAGCATCACTTCAACCAAGGTTTAAAAAAGAGTTGATAAGAAAGACTTAACTTAATCTTAAGATACAAAATCAAATACACCAGTAGTAAATCAGGTCCTTATTTTCACTAGAAAACCTGCAATCCTTTTTTAACTATCAAATCTCTGAACATAGGCTATCCCATTCAAAGATATGGAAGGAGATTCTACTACATTACTCATTTCAGCTCCAAAACCCAAACATACTTGGAGCCCTTATTTAATGCTAGGAATGCCAACTTTCCTCACACCTGCAAACTGGCATCACTGGAGGTGAAAATACAGTGTATTGGCTAAACAGCCAATATACTGAGACAATTTCTCACCAAGAAATGATTACACAACCTACTTTTCACGTCATTTGGACAGTGTTATGACAAAACTCCAGGCTCCAAGTTTAAGCTGTATCACCATATACTTTACAGAAGCATTTTTTTGTGTTATTTTGTTTTCTGCATTGCATTCCAACATATTCAAAGTGACATACAATTTGTTCCACTGTAGCAATCAAAATTCAAAAGCATCTCTTCGTATGGAAATGCTTTGTACAACAGTAGTTTATCTTGAAATACATTCCAGTCCTCAAAAAAAGTGGACTTCACCGTTTTAATTATACCTAAAAAAAATGTTATTTATATCATTTTGAAGTAGTGTCCACAGCCACATCTGTTTGCAGTGAGACATGGTGCAAAAATAGTCCTGTATCTTTGTAGCCCAATAACTGGTACAGCTAAAGGTCCAAGTTTACATGAGTGTTGCAAATGTAGATACCATCTGAATGCTAGGCTTTGCTTTTGGGAATATGATGTATCTGGAGGCGCACAAGTAAGCCTACAGCGCCCCACAGAATTGAAGAAGCTGGAAAACAGTTACTTAGCCAGGAATCCAGCTCTAAATCCAGGTGTTCCTTGGAATGTGACCAAATTTTCTTCCTTATGGATAGAGTGAAAATATGCAGCTGCAACATTTGAGCAGTCAAAAAAACCCAACCAAAATAGTTTTATTGCAAGATTGTGACTGGATCCTCTAAAACCAAATCAGACCCTTTAGGTGTCATCCTGGACCTGCAAAACCACAGAACAAGTCAACGGGCTTAATGTTGACTGGGATGAAGTTTATCTCATGACTTTTTCAAAGAAGTCCTGACTCATGTGTCACTTGGGCACAGAAGAATCCATTCTTGAGCCATCTCTCAGTCCTAACTATGAAAGGTAATATTTATTGCCCAAAGGGGGTTCCTAGCACATACCTCATAACCACTCCTGCCTTTTGCTCTGTCCTATATAGCTAACTGAGCAAACATCTGTAATTCTAAAACTCGTAGTGAAATATTTCTCTAGGAGATGATTTACCACTTCTGACAGCAACTCAAGCCCTCTACTCTTGGTTCGTATTTCTGCACTGTCCCACAACTACCCCCAGCCTTCTGTGAAGCACGATCCTGAAAGTAAACTCAATGCTAGATAACCACATATCACACTAACAATGTCATTATATACCCCAATTTTGAACTATGGAGCTCACTGCAAAGTGAGCTGCTAAAAATGTGCTTTTTATGACAAGAGATGGTTAATTCCTCATTTCAAGGCCTAAATAGCATGCTTTTTGATGAAAACTGCATATTTGTTCTCTGGTCGTTCCAGTGTTCTCTAAAGTTCTAATACAAGATCATCAAGGGCTAATTGTCTGGAAACGTAGTTGATGGAAATAGCTAGTCATCCTATAATCTGTTCTACATTAAATCTCCTCAGGGGGCTTGGAAGCAAAATACCAACATCCACGCAGATCCCTCACATTTTTAGCTAGAAGCAAATACTCAAGTTAGCAGCAGAACGAAAACAATTATGAAGAATATCCTGTATATCCTCAGCCACATAAGATCTCAATCAAAACAATAGCAAATGCTAAAGAAGAAAGCACTCAGCATGGTATGTTCCAAGGGATACATTTGTTGTTCTTATCCCATTGACCGCAGATGACCAACGTCAAAAGAACAAAACAGAATTACTAGAAAAAGGCAATTCATGAAAAGTGTCCCTGTGGACATTTCACTGTTTCTTGGTGAAAGCTGGCAGACTTACTCCTAAGGAGGAATGAATGATGTCTTGTATTTCTGTTTACATCAAAGGTAAAGTCCCTAAATAGTGTAAAGTAAGTTTGGAGTAACATTTATACTTGCCTGAGCTCAGGAGAAGGAATAAGAACTATAGTAATTGCAGGAATATGCCTCTTAGGAAAAGCACTCAAGGCTCTGCCACATGTATGGGGGTTTGGGTGGGTTTTTTTGATTGCTGCTGGCTAACAGTGCACTGCTGCTCCCAATGACTCGAGCCCAATGGTAATATCATACAGTGTCATTTCCAGAAGGGAACGTTTCCTGTATTCTTTCAGTGACACTATCTTTAAAAAGGTAAAAGGAAACAAAAATTATTTGGAGGCAATTTACAGTTAAAACCACCTCCAGCTTCAAAAGTGCAGAATCATAGTTATTACTGATGTCAAATGCAAACAGATTAATGTAGGCCAACGGTATTCTTCCTCATAGCGGAGTAATTGCTTATAAAGAGAGCAAGAAGCATGCCTGAAAGAAACACAGAGCACTTTTTTAAAAGAAAAATGCTTTACCAGAAAATGAACTTGACTTCTCTAAACATTGTGATGGATACTTAGTGCTCTAGCAAAATGGAGTAATATAAACCACCTTAAAAGCACTTCTAGTAAATACATACTTACATGATATTGCATAGAAATCCAATGAGCAATAGGCTCAGACATTTCAATTTTGTGACAGAAGAAATAACTAAATTGAAACCAAATACAAGACAAATTAATTATAAAAGGGTGGGATGAAGTTGATTAAGTCAAAAAAATAGGAAGAGAAAAGAGGTTAAAAATTAGGGTATACACAGACATCTGAAGAGGCTGTTGTCACGTTGCTTTGGGGGTACAACACATTCCTTAAAAATACAAGAGGAGCTTTGCAGAGAAAAAGGTGCTTGACACAAAGCAGGGAACAGCTTCCAGAGATTTTATTTCCAATTTCAATAAGCAAAAACTTTAACCGTAAGATTTTGTGCATGCTATCAGCTATTCTACTTTAGAATTCGACCAGAAAACTACCTCTTGACAAAAATGTTACATTGCATTTACAACAAAGGACATTTGTTGCTTATGCCATGCAAAACACCTCATAGAAACTTCCTTCTGCGTAAGCACCAGTATGTATACATGTGGACCTAACTCCTTTGTGTCTGCAAGCGAGCTGTGCTTACAGCTGCTGACGGATGCTTTCCATCGCTCTCACCTCTGTCTGCTCGTCGTTTCTGTTCCTCCTGACTGGACTTTATTACTCTGACATTTTATTACTCTGATTTTTCTATTGCTGTTCTCCACCAGGTAAAGCTCACCGTAGCCCCTCAGAAAGCACGGACTAGTGCAGCTGTACGAGGCTCAGCTCTGCCACCCGTTCGTTCGCTTTTTAAATGGGAAGGAAGAAAGAGACTCCGTGATACTGATGCGCTCTCTGAAGCTCACTTCAGATCTCGAATCAAAGTCAAGCAAGCCCGCCCGCCTTCCCTCCGGGGCTGCAAGTCTCACGAGTAACCATTCCAAAACGACTCCACGGATCAGGAATCTACGCTGCGGGGGGAACCTGGGTAAGTTAAAGGCTCACCCAGCTAAACTTTCTTTGTCGCAGGGTTGAACGGCGATGAACACCGAGCTGCGTTCAGCAGGAGAACCCCGCGAGGAGCCGGAGGAACCCAGGACCCTGCCCCGCCACAGACAAAGGCGGCGCGTCCCGGCGGCGCTGCGACCCCCCCCCCCCGGACCCCCCGCCCCACTCACATGCCCCGCTGCAGCCGCGGCTCCGTCGCGCCGCTCGCCCGGGCGGCCAGCGCCCAGCACAGGCAGAGGTACAGGCACGCCGGCCCTGCTCCCATCGCCCCGCCGAGGGAAGGGAGGCAGAGGGCGGCCGCGGCTCGGCGGCGGCACCGGCAGCAGCAACACCACCACCACCTCCGCAGCACCAGCCGCCACCGGCCCTCCAAACCATTTAAAGCGGCGGCGAGGCGCGCCACTGGCTGGGCGGCCCCGGTCCGCCCCCGGCCCGCCCCCCGCGCTGCTCGGGGCGGAGGGGGCCGCCGTGCCCTCCTCCTCCTCCTCCTCCTCCTCCTCCTCCTCCTCCTCTCCTCCTCCTCCTCCTCCTCCTCCTCCTCCTCCTCCTCCTCCTCCTCCTCCCCTCCTCCTCCTCCTCCTCCTCCTCCTCCTTCTCCTTCTTCTTCTTCTTCTCCCGGGGGAGTCTCGGTGCTCCCTGCCCGGGGGCGGCGCAGGCCGGGCGCTGAGAGCGGTGGCCGCTGGGTCTCCTTCCGCCCGCCTCTGTCCGTGTACTTACGGCCTCACCTCTCCTCCTCTGCAATGTCTCTTCGGTTCCCCTCCTTTCAAGGGAGTTTCCTCCTGGTCGAAATTCCTGTTGGGTACAACACAGAGAGGTGAAGATAGGAGGGATTTGTTTTCACTGAATAATATATGAAGTTACATGCAACCTCATGTTCATGATGGTTACCAGTTCTCGGAGGAGAGCTGACCACCCCCTGCACACCCTCCCTTCTGCTCCAGGATGCCAAGCCATTTCTCCTTTACTGCGAGAGATGTATCTTGGCTTCTCTTTTTTCCTCTGGTCCTTCTTTGTTCTGTGCCTGACGTCCATTGCAATCACATCTGAGCACTTCAAAGAGGGAACCGTGAAAATAAAGGCATTTAACATCATGAGGGAGGGATGACACCGCTACTGCTGAGCGTTAGTGACAGCAAGAATGTAAAGCTGGGAACCAAGGTGTGGTTTCTTAAATCCGAGAGTTGCCTGCTATCCTCTAGACCATCCATCCTCGTGTCTTTATGATCTTTTACTGCTGTCAGAAGGCAACTCTTTCCCCTTTACTGGCAAGAGAAGGGAGATCAACTGACCTGGAAAGGGAACTGTGCATAGTAGCAAATAAAAAATGAAAAAACCACACCTTAAGCATTTTGTGATCTAATGTAGGACTCGGGGTCCATTATACCACGATTTTCCTATCTCTAGAGACCCATGACTAACCAACCACTGGGCTGTGAATGAGCAGATGGGCCCTGAGCCAACTGATGCTAAAGAGAACTGCGATTTCCTTCCACTCCAGTGGAATGGGCTTCGTCTCAAGTTGCTCCAAATTAGCTCCTATACGAATCTGTGACAGAGAGAACTGCATGGGCACACTAACATCCTCACGGGTTAGGGGTCAGCCTCAGTTTTACAGTGCATTAATTTGTCTTCCTTTCAGTCCTGTAACAAGATACACCAGCTTCTCCTTTACACACACTTTACAAGCACAGTTTCCTGTATGGTTTTTATTTTGCAAGGCCTTTGCTGAAGTAGGCAAACATTTACCAATCATAACAAGAAAGCTGTTTTTATATTGTTCATTGCTTTGAAGCTTGCATTGACACGATCCCCTTGAGATTTTATCAACTGATTTCTTTTTCATGGTAAAGAAAACATATAGCCCTTATCTGACCTTAGAGCAGATTAATTGTACCCAGAAATTTCCATGGAATGGCTAAGTCTTTCTTGCATCTGGAGTAGTTTTAACTCTGCAGGACCTTGTGTTGAACTACCCTCATTACCTCCTGCAGAGCACATAGTTTTCTAATCATTTTATTTCTTAAACCCCAGAAAATCTTTCTTCATAAAATAATAGACATTCATTATGTCAAGGCTGAGTGTTCATTATGTCCTGAGATGTCATCCCAACCTGGATTATTTTCAGGATCACATCATGGCAAAATAGCAAAGGATCTTACTGCTCACCTGTTTTTTCCAGGAGAGATAAATTAGTGTTTTAAAAATATTTTAATTTTTTCCATCCTAAGGAACTCAGAAATAAACTGTTCAACATTATTTTTCAAACCTGTATATGATCATTACAAATTATAAACAACATTTATTACACCCAGTTATTAAGAATAATGGAACAGCAATATGCAGATTGGGAGGTACTGAAGTGCAGAGTATCTTACTCAGTGAAGGCCACTTAACGGCCGAGCCCTTTGCCTGGGGGCCACACAGCAAAATGCAGCTGCAGCTGAATTCTGAAGATGGAGCAGTGTAAAATCTCCTCGCAACCTGTACAGAAAGCCTTGCAGGCCTTGCTTTAGCAACTATGACTCTAACGTTCTCCTGAACTGAAATGTAAACCTAGCCTGTGCAATGTGCCCTTCTTACAAATATTATCTAATGTTTTATCCTCAGCTGTGTTTTAATTGAGAATATCCTGCAAAGCTGTTGACTTTAATGGGACGATTCACAGGAGTAAGAGTTGCAGGGAACCAGCATTGGTGAAAGCAGTTTCAAAAGCCTACTGGGATAATTGATCCGACTGTGCCCAAGTTAGTTAAATCTTCAGACCTGACACAGGTAATACACAGGTAAAAGCAGACTCATTTATTCTAGTTCTTACAGTGGTAGCAGTGGGCTATATCAGGAAAAAAGGGTCGTGGATACAGCATTATTGACTTCTTTATATTCCACATCCCTGCCATGACCAACTAGACACATGCCTACTGTCATGAAACTTATTTGCTATACAATTGTGCGTCTTTGATCTTGATACCGACAAACCACATCATGGCCACCACCAAACCAAGCACTGAACGTGTTGACAAAAGAGTTCCCTTCCTCACTGGTGAAAGGAGTAAATTAAATTGCATCTTGCTCTGCTAAACCAGCTTTTGAACTGAGCAGCTGAAGTACTGATTCCCTTTGGTGGCTTTGTGCAGGTGAGCTATAACCTAATCCAATTGCATAGAATACAAACGGTTAGAAAAAAACAGCTCATGCCCTCCATGTAGTACTGAAGGACTTTCCATGGGATGGAAAATACATGATTTTCATTATTCTCCTCTCTTGTTGATCAGAAAATTGTTCTGACAGATTCCAGTGCAATCCAAATTCAGCACATTGTTTACAGCACTGTCCAGATCATGAATTCTGTAGAAAAGTTGGTATCTCTCATAAAGTTCCATCCTATCCTCTCCATTTTAAAGCATATTTCCCTCCCTGTTAACAGGGAAGGAAGTTTTAATTTTGGTTTATGATTTTGTCTTCCTACAAAGATGTTGTGAAAGTTGTTGTGTATCCCCAAGCATGAATGAGTGTGCCCACAACTTTGAGTCAGTAACACACCACCCTGTTCTATTTTCATTTTTCTGTCTAATTCTCAATATCTCAATTTCCAGTCTTTTTAAATCGTAGCTAGTTACAGGATTTAACATTCCCTTCTGATATAAAGAAGTTTTTGTGCAGAGATTGTAATTAGGAAGGCTGTGCTGTGTTCTGTTATTAGCAGGAATTGTGATTTTTGGAGTGGTGGGTTAATTGCTAATAACCATATGCAATGCTTCTCTCAAGATGTTTCCCATTACAGCAATTAACTTAGCAGCTGGGGTAACAGACATTTACCATTTGTCTTCACAGTATCCCTGATTTAGGATTGTTCCAAAAACCTATTTGGACTTTGTTTGTTCAATTCCCAGGTGTAAGATGAAAAGGAGGGGATGCTGAGAAAGGGAGATTTGGAAAGAACAAGTTGCAGGGATAGTACCTGTTTTCAGATGCGAACTGTCTATCAGTGTATCCTCAGGAATTCTGAATCTTCCTCACTAGTCTTAGTCTTGGACCTTCATTTTCATCAGTGCCGACTGGATGGAGAGCATGGCAGAGCAGCCTGAAACAGAGAATGTTTTCAAAAATGTATTGATTACTCTGTTGCTCAAATTAATCTGATTACTCTTTAGCCTTCTTGAGGATTTATTAATTGAAAAGTGCAGAATTTATTATTCCCTACTCATATCCTTAACCTCAAAATCCCTATGGTTTGTAATTTTTTTTCTTCATGTTTCATAGTCAACTATAGAGATACAAACATTTTTAGGTAATTACTTCCTTTCTATGTTGTCTCACTGGAGTTCCTCCCTCCACAATAAGCAGTAAGAGCTACGCCAGAATTACAGTAATATTTTTAAGTATATGGCTAACCTGAAATTTAAGAAGAAAATAAAGTTGTTCTACAAAGCCAGACCGCATGACAGAGCAATAGCAGTTTTCTTGATTTAATTCATCAACAGAATATATTGAAAGGATTAATTTTGCTTACAAGATAATTTTAAAGACTTTTAGGACCATGATGCTAGATTTATCCCTTTTTTAAGTTCGTTCTGGCCAGAGTAAATTCTGTATGATACCGTATTAAAGAAGGTTTGTTAATACCCTTGAAGATGTAAAGCAGCGTACCGAGGCCATTGGAAGCTTTCTCTGTTGCAATGAATTGGCATTGCTCCATTGCAACGAATGGGGGAACGCAAATTTACAGTAACCAAGGATCTAGCCTGTGTTGTTAATCATAATTATGGACTTACTTCGGGAGGTACATTTTCTAAAGCAGTTGGGTAAGACAAGAAAATTAAGTTCAAATTATTTTCTTCCACAGGAAGTAAAAGTAGTACATAAATAAATACTTGGTGTTGCACTAGATCTTTAAAACATATAATAGCTTTCTGGCACTGCATCGTTCCCCGATATTTTTTCCTGCAGCACATAATAGTAAGTTTCTGATAATAGTGCTCACAGACAGCTTTGATTATAACCACTTGTCAGGGAATGGATAACTAGGAAAATAACACCGTATTCAACTGTAAAAAATGCTGCCTGAAATACATTAATACAGTGATAATTTCTGCTAATAGAAGCCTCCAAACCCCATCCATTAGCTCTGAATTGAAATTCCTGCTTCGTTTCTCTCTTTCTGAGCATTTCTGCCCTCTGACCCCTCTTCCATTACTTGGTAGCAACACAGCCATCCACAGACATTAGCCGCCACAAAGGGCCCAAACCCCTGCCCGAAGCGTAATGACAAACTGGCTGTGTGTTTGAGCAAACCTGGCTGGGACTGGAAACTGGGACCCTCGCGGTGGCTCTGCCTGCAGCAGGCGTTGCTTCCCAAGTGCCAGTACAGGTGACGATGAGAGGCAGGGCACGCGTGGTTCAGTCGGTTTGCCTTGTGTGGGAGTTTACTGCCAACATCCTACTCATTCACCAGTCGCTTCCACCCTAGCAATCCAACAGTCACCAACTACGCTCTCCCATTTGCCCGCTGTAACAGAAACTTAGGTTTTCATTGATGTCGGGGATTCATTCAGAGGAGAGGGTCGGAGGGGTTGGAAGGGAGGGAAAATGAAAAGGGTCTGAACAATTTGACCCCATAGCAGTCTCTCTAAATGGGAAAAAATGTTCAAATAAAGTATTTCTTTTTCACAGAGTAAGTAGAAATCCATTGATATTCAAGTCAGGAGTATATTTCTGTAGGGAGCTATTACATCTGATTGAGAAAATAAAATGTTACCCACATTCACAATTACTTATAAAAAGACCGCTGATCTCATTTCTTAGCTTTTCTCTTTAGCATTAGTCAACCAAAACCCTAGCAAGAACACGCTATTGACAATATAATCCTAAAGTAAGTTTTATGTTGGCCAGCAATAACAACTGGGAGTACTTTTATCTATTTCTGGATAATGACATTCCAGTGAGTGGCTAACCTCGTGTACTTGTGTACATTCAAATTAAAATCACACATCTGGGGGGGACTCACATCTTCTCTGACCTACACAGGTGAGAGTCAGCTCTAACTCAAATAAACTTAATGGAGCTATTCCAGCCTCATCGCAATACAAAGAAAAGAATTAGGGTTTAGAAATTTCAGAGCAATCCACTATTTTGCAGAGCAGTGCAAATATTACAAAATATTTCCTAGGAGGAAATATTTTTTTATTTTTTAACAGTTCTTTTCTCAGAGATCTTCTTTTGGCCATGCTGTTACCCACCTGAAAGATCTGCAAACAGCTGAACAAGCAACTCATTCAAAAACTCGGCAGAGTACCTGCATGCTTATGTGTTCAGAGAAATCAAATTTGGGGTGTTCGTGCTAGGAGTGTTTAAAGGCTCATCAAGTCAGGAAATAGAGAGCGCCCTTTGAGACTTAGCCAACCAACCATAGGTAGACAACACAATCTGATAAATATTCTTGATAAATATTCTTCAAATATTCTTGATCTATTGAGAGGGTAGGAAATTTCAAAGAGTTATTCTCTAAGAAAATCTAAACAAATAAATGCAAAAAATAGTAAAACGTGATAAAAGAGGTCTGTTTCACCTAATGAATTTTTCAGTTAGTTCATAGCATAGTTCAGTGAGCGTCAGGGCTATACTAAAGGGATGAATTCAATCACACAAAACAGGCAATAATAACACTCCAGCAACCGCTACATGTAAAACTACAGTCTTAACTAGCACTAATACTTCAAGCGTTCTAATTTATCCTCTGGGGTAGGCAGCCCCCTCAAAATTTGGTTTTTAGATGTTAAAACTAGTAACTCTCATCTGCGTCACTGAAAATGCAGTTGCAAAATATATCAAAGAAAAAAGTGCTCAGAAGTAGAATTCTCCTCAGGGTTTCCCCGTCCCTTTGGAATTGCTCATGTATTTCAGATGTGAGCTCCTTGGAAAGCCTGTACTTTTTCCTTTGTCTAATACAGTGCTAAGCACATCACTGGTAATTAAAATACTAAAATTCAAAGGAATAAATGCTTTATTTGTTTGCCTCCAATTAGGAGCTAATGAAATCCCAGGAATACACTTTCAGGTAATTTGTCAGAGAAGAACCGAAACTCAATAGCGTGTTTCTCTGTGTAACTTTCCTCTCTGTCTGTTCTGCTGACACAACTAGACCACACTTCATTCTCAGAAAGACATTAGAGCATTACTTTACTGTTTTTTCCTCTAAATTACCTGCCTGGCTACTGTCACCATTGATCTCTTAAGTCCTTGACTGGGTAATCAGTCAGACAGCTAATTAATGTAGTGGCTTGGAGGGAAAGAGGGAAGGAAGGATGAAATGAAAGAGGATAGTTTTTTCCTTATCCTTCATGTTTTTATTGCCATTGAAAGGTGCTTTATCCATAGCATAAAGGAGCATTTGTCTGTGCTTTTTTCTTCTGAGGGACAGTTCACCTGCTATAAATCTATTTACCAGCTATCAACAGAAACCAGGAGAATTTCATGGGAATGATGAAACTGAAATCTAAGCAAAAAAATTCTAAGATTTTCTATTTATTTTTCCCCTATTAACACTTACGGACTGCAGTATGTATTTTGAATGAGTAGAAACTGCAAGACTTGACCCATATTTTCAGATATTTTTAGAACTAAACCAGATGTTTTAAAATTCAGATAACTTTGTCATATTTTGATAGAAAGAGAAGTTTTTTTTCCCCTCCTTTCCTCCTCCTGGGTTCCCTCCCCATAGACAAGAATGACCCATGTGATCTACAAATCCAAAAATTTATTTTTTTAACCAAAAAAATTTGTTTTTAACCAAAATGGGTCAAACTCAGGTGCCCGAACATATTGTTTAAACACCACCACTCAGTTTGACTTTAGTCTGAGACCAAAGACATGAGGAAAGGGAATGCCTCATGCTAAAATGTATATTCCAAAAGTACTCATCAGGGTCCATGATTTAAAAAAGAATCATATAGGCATATTTTTCCCTTATGGTGCTGAAGCACTTTGCTCCAGATCCTTCCCTAACTCCTAAACTTTTAGTAGGCTTTCTTCTCAAATGTCAGGTCTAGAAGATGAAGTCTGCACACTGCAGTTGAGGATATTTGCAAACTTTCCCCCATACTTCCCTATCAAATGTTAGTAACTAAGTTCTCTTAAAAGAATAAATGAACTATTAAGAAAGTTAGCAGTAGATAGAGCCTGTTTTCCTAATGGTGGATATTTGAGAAGTATAGAGGATTCTCGTCTTTGTAATAACTACGATACACGAAAAGGTATTTAATTTCCTTTATTCTCAAGGAATCATACGTATCCTGGAACAGCTCTTTTAATACATAGAGTTAACCTCATACTGCCATGCACATATATATAGGTATTCATGTATTACAAGGCAGGATTTAAACACTCTTGTCCACAGGGAGCTGATGAACTGAAAATGGTTTAATAAGCTTTCTTTTTAAATTCCTAAGGGAGACAGATATTAGCATCAGCAGTATTTGTTGCTAAATGCAAATAAAATCATTCTAAGTATGGGAATTGCACTGACCATGCTTCATGAAACAGCAAGCACAGGACTGCAGCAAGAAAGTGGCAAATAAATATTTCACACATGCCTGCATGTCTGTTTATCTACAGCTTAACGGGTTGTACCGTGATCATATCCAACAACAACAAAATGGTGTTGGAATGGAATCCTCGACTAATAATTCTGTGTCTATTATTAACTTGTGGAGAAACCCACATTGCTACAAAGACTTACACGAAAAGTGTCTGAGAAGAATATACAACAGTCAAAAAAGCAGTCTTCACTCCAACAAAATCAGCATTGAGTGGACTAAGTACTGCAAATCAAGCATGTTTTATTAATTCAAGTATCAAGACAATAATAAATTAAGCACCTAGATATACGGAGGAAAAAGGCAATGTCAGCAGTTACAGGCTTTTTAGACTGACCTCAAAATTTGTCTAAAAATCAAAAATATTTCTGAAGGTTACTATAATTAAAGATTAATGGAAATGGTATAAAATTCTAAAAAGTTTATGAAGCCAAATCATGCCAAACTAACTCAAAATTCTTCTTTTATTATTGACTTTTTAGATGCAAACTCCAATCTATACAGACTTCAGTGAAGCATTTATTACATGTGGAAAACTATTAGTTTAACCTCAAGCAGCTTACTGTACAAGAAAAGCTAAGGAGGATATAAGGGTGAGTTGTGTTCAAAAGGGAACCGTTTAGTTATGGGAAGCTCACTAATGAATCTCTCAAGGATGAGTCTCGGGGAAAAAAAATAGTACTATCTCTGCACATGGCACAAATGGTAGGCATAACCTCATGAAGTTTGCTGGTGAAAAGGTGAGAGGTGTTGAAGAGAATGAGAATATCATGCTGGAAAAACAAGATGACTTTGAGGCTGAAGTAAGACATGGATGAAATCTAAAACCACAAGAAGCTAGATGATACACTTGGGGACTAATAATAACACCAATCTTTGCTGTATTTGCCATGACACACAAAGAGAAGAAGTAGAGTCACTCACGTGATTCTGTAAGCCAGTAATGTGATAAGGCAGTTTAAAAAAAAAAAAAAAAGATTAGTATGCTTGTAGAATATAATGATACATTAGCAGTAAAGATATATTGCTCCTACTAGGAGGCCGCCTGAGATACCACGTACAATTTTGGTTATTCAGGAGTATGAAGAAAAGAATTCAACATGATGCAGGTATGGAGCAGGCCTATTAGAATGAACAGGAAAAGAGGCAGCCAGGAAACTAGAAAGAATTTGATCTGTTTAGACGAGCAAAAATAAGGCTTGTTTAAACTAGCGGAATGAAGGTTGGGGCAGAAAGAGAGATTGTTATGCGACTGCTCTCTTAAAGCACACTATGAAAAGGTGGGTGGGACAGGATAAATATCAGGGACACGCAAGAATGCTGGCAAAGCTTAAAGACAATGCTGGCATAAGAACAAGCCAGTTCAAACTGGCCATACATGTATGTTTAAGCAGTGAGTGTCTGGAATAGCTTCCTAATACAAGCAATAGAACACATCAAAAAACTAGCTACATGGTGCAAATCTGTAAGTTCATTAAAAGAATTCTAAAATATGTTTTTATGTGATAACAGGGAACTGGATTTGGTCACCAGGTGGTGCCTTTCAATCCTACGTTCCTTGCTGGTTTTCCGCCTTTGAATTATGAATCCTATGACTATAACCGTAGTGTGTTGCAGCCTCAGGTACAAGAATAACACATTGATCTTTTTCTAGTAACTCCTGTGCTAAAAATGGGGTTCTACCTCAAGTAACTATATGAAATGGCTTTGGAGGTTGCCAATTTAACTAACTTTCAGTGACTTCCAACAACTAAGCCTTTTGCTCCTTGAAGTGGGAACAATCTTTTTGGTTTGTGTTTGGGTGCAATAGAATCCTGAACCTTGTTTGGGGATCTTTAGCCTTATGCTAATATAAATAATAACCAAAAAATGGCAAACTAACCCTGACATTACAGCATGCTGTGATGTTTTCTCTTAGGAGAGAAATATATTTGTCTTTTAGATCACAGAAAAACATCTAGAGGCTGAATAAAAGCGAAGGCCAGCTACAGTTTCAAAATGCCAATTTGCATGCACCCATCTATCATGATAGCATGGGTAATTACACCAGTGGTGTCAAGGTAGTCCAGACCTCCTAGCTGAGTTTATTTGCAATGTTACTGACAATGGGAAATGATCAGTTTTAATAGTTTAGTTAGAACTAGAAAAATAATATGTGTCAACTTTCTTTTCAGTATAGCAGCACCTTCTTTTGTAACCATATATTTACTGATAAGCAAGGTCTACCAAGGTTAGCACTGCAGGGCTAACAGAAGAACAAGATAGCTTCTATTGTATCTTTGTACACCATCAGCAAGTTGCCTCCTAAATTTTCTTTACAAGACTTTTATCTCCAGCAATGATGCATGCAGGAAAAAGACTGGTGATTGATCAGCAATTGCAAAGTTGATTTTGCAGATCTAAACAATTGCAGAAGAACAAAGTCTCACTCCTACTATGTCATTCCCTGCAACAGCATTTTTCCCACTTTTGTACTGAACTCATACTAGGAAAATTTGACAGAAACATTTAATTTCATTAAACTGATATGGTAGACAACATTCACTTAACACCAATTAGCTTGTATTATAGCTGATAATTTGGACCAGGGCAATATGCAATTGACATTCAGAGCTTGGTCCGGACATGATATGGATAAAGGGGGATGCCTCTGCAGCTGTGTTGCTCCTCCCCTGTCACTTAACTCTGTGTGTGTTGAACTAGGTAGCAGCCCGCCAGGACATCTGCTCCTGTTATTAAGAATTACAGCAATGTACTAAAATCCAGTTTGAAAAGCAGTTTCTCTTTGTATACGTTTTGTTATAATTCTCAGTGAAAATGGAATTTGCTTCCTGAACTGCTACGATGTATTTTGGCTGTTGCAGCATTACTGAGCTGGAATCTTCAAATTTATCGTGTTTTTTATATTTGCTCTCTTTAAGTGTTGAGCACAGCAGTGATATCATTCAAATATACATTATTAACTGGTAAACTATTCTGTCCATCTTAAGGCTTGTCTTCACTTACTTAAAAGACAGTAAATGTAGCACGGGAACCAGAATTTGATAGCTTAGGCATTAAAATTAAATGGGACATTGGGTTTATTTTCTTGCTCCCAAAGCTCGTAGGTGACCTGAAAGAAGTCATGAAAAGAGCTGTAAAATTGTAAACAAATTAACTTTAGGCTGTTTAGCTCCTAAAGTAGAGTTGCAGCACCTAATCTTGCAGCAGAGAAGAAATGGATCGTCAGCATCACCAAGAAGGAAGCTATATAAATTACCCTATAGAAAAACACAAAAGACAAAAACGTGTCCTAAATCTCACCTTCCTCTGGGCTTAAATACTGGCCTATGAAAAAATAACTACGTCTGTTTGGAATTTGCAGTCTGGGATTATCCTGATCTTTACATCAAGCGATCACTAGATAAAGTGGCAATCTTTAGAAGAGGGATCAAGAACAAGTCATCTCTTTTTCAGCTCAATGCCTCCTTCTACGTTCCTGTCTTGGCTTCCTCTTTCTCCCAGCATTTCTCCAGAAATCCCCGATTTCTCATCTGTATTTCTCCTTTGTTAGGTGCTTCCATAGAGGAAGACTGGCAGAAGTACAGGAAACATCGAGGACAAATCTCTTCTTTTGAACTATTGGGCAAGAATAGAGACCTGTATCCTCCAGCATAATTTCTAACGAAGATAGATACTGGCTTCATGTCTTCTGGAGAGGTTATTTCAGGTAGCAGTCTGCACAGAGGGATGTCAGCATGGGACAGGCAAAGCTGCTGAGCCCTGCTAAGACAGAGACAGTTCTGGACACAAGCTGAAACAGAATGTTAAGCATTAGGGAAACATCACTATCAAAAACATGGCCATTATGAGCTTTAGGCTTGCAATTCTCACTGTACTGCCAGGATTTAAGTACTTGTATTTCTTCTCAATGTCCTAAGGCACTGGGGGGTTGTGTTTTAATTTCAAATTTCCCTTTAAATTCTCCCTGCCTTGCCAAGGTGGCCTAAGGACAAATCCATTAATGCATGCGATATGCAGGTATATTTACATTATGGGAGTTATGTAAGCAGGTAGATCTCATCAATAATTAAAGGCTTTGTGGATAAAGTAAGATGGGACCATTTTCTTCTTCTAGCTTCTCAGGGTTTCTGTGCAAGTTACACAGTTCATATGCTTTTCTTGTGAGTAATTTTAAGGGACAATATTTTAAGGGATGATGGTTCCAATCCTTCTGTCTGCAGAAGGTTGTGTGAGCCTCTCTCACTTATTTCTCGTAGAAACATGCTAGAGGAATTACCAATGTAAAATAGGAATTAGTAAGGGAAGGATCAAGCTCTCTGGCTCTGTTTTGATGACAGTCTGTACAAGGTGTAATAAAATCAATAGTTTCTCTTGCTGAAAGGTTTCTTTCTATCTACAGCAATGACAAGAGGATAGCGGTCAAAGAGCTCTATTAGCTGTTCTTTGAGAATCAATCACTTAAAAGCAATAGTCAGTATGACAGCAACTGCACAATGGACAAATAATTTTTTCACACAAACATCCTGAATTTCAGAGAAGAGAGATAATTTTAAAGAGATAGGAAATACAATATCTGTTTCTCTAAAAATCAAGAAAATACTAAGCATTTATTACTAAAGACACCGAAACAAAAACGCTCAGATCCTTAAGGGGTAAAAACCAACATACAAATTCAATCCTCTTAACAAGAACATTAGATAATGATCAAGATTCATTTGAAGCAAAATTTTAAAAGTCTTATCAGGAAGTTCAAAATTCATGAAGCTGCACTCCTAGAAGGAAGCCACCATGGCTGTATCACTTCTACTGTCAAACAGGGACTTTCCCTCATCCACAGTCTAACAAGCCTCTGATCCTCAGTATCTGGTGAGAGATGTGAGCTGATCCAGCACAGAGCCATTGTCTTACACCAGATGAGAACCAGCTGCGTTATGCCTCCATATTAGATCTAGATGCATCATAAAGATGTAATTGGCAATTACAAAGTCACATTAAATGGTATGTAGTGAGCTATTTAAATACATCAGAAGCACGTATAACAGAAGAAAAAAATAAAATAATATCAGGTAAAAGGCATATTCATGCATAAATAATGAGGGGAAAATATGACAAATTGGCTTGTTCTACACATTGAAGTTTCCATACGGTCTCAGTGGTGTGGAAGAGCAAGTGAAAGCCAGAGCAAAGAAAGGAACTGTGCTTGGAGAATTATTCCTTGTTGACACTGGGTGAGCTTATTGTGGCTCAACGGCAAGCATGAAAGCATGATCAAGGCCAAAAGAAACTCTGGTTAACATGCCCCTACTTCTGTCTGAGGTGCAGGGTTTTTTGAGATACTATAGCTAAGGAACACTGTCACTTACTTTGAGAAAAAAATAGACAATAGATGTATGTTGGAGTTACAGACAGAATGACTGTGTAAATGTGGATAGCAGACTGTACTCTGTCTTTTCATGCTGTCATGTTTCTTTGTTGATGTCTCTGTTTTAAGATCAGTTTGCTCCATGCATCACCAATTGTCTTTTGTTTTCTCACAGCAGGGAAGGCTCAGTTAATCCATATGTCACAACAAAAAATCCAGGCTTCTCTTTGATAGGAACCAAGCATGACAGCAATCTATTGAAAAGGTGTTTTGGACTATCATTTCTTCCAAGCTAATTTATTGACTGGATGGCTTTCAAAAATAATAGGTCTGTTTCCCAAGATAATGAGCTGAGATGTGACTCATGAAGTCCATGTGAGCACACAGACAGACTAATTATGAGAAATAAACTAATAATAAACTATCTGTCTCTAGAAATCAGTGTCTGTTGTGATATACCAGTCTAAACTTCAGAGAACATGAATGTTTCCACCTGTTCCCTACTGCAATGATTTTGTTTTATTAGCCTTAGATATGTAAAACAAATTTCTTACTGTTAAGCCTTAGACAGATCAGGATGCTAAGAAAGTATCTCACCTTTGGAGGTGGGGGATGACAGTTTTGCTGAGCAAACTCCAGTTCTAGCATGCGGTTATATGGGGCAAATGCTGTCCCACTAATATTCAGTTAGGGTTCCAGAATCTACAGATTCATAAATCAGAGCTGGCAAAGTGAAGCATCCATGCAAAGAAAGGACCTTTAACATACCCCATTGACCAATTTTTTTTCCCCAGTATATTTCACTTTAAATATATATACCACAGTGCAACTACATAAGCAATGTATCTTTCCTGTAGCATTTGTGGAATAATTTTAACAATTTTTAACAAATAGTTTCTGTCACTCATTTTCCCATTTCCAGGACAGATGATGGACAGGACACAGCCACATTTTGACTGTAGAAAAGGCATACTAAAGAAACGTGGCATATTTAGGAAACATGAATTATTCTCACACAATGAAACTTCTTCTAACAAACAAAATGCCCATAATCTTATCTTCCAGAAAAAGGGACTATGTCCAACTTCTGCTGAAGCTGTAAGAAAGACTGTCACTACCTAGTCCTGCCAGTTTTTAACTCTTGGACTCCAGAAGAAATTTTCATACTGCAAAGAGCCTTTCTGGCATGTTTACAACATACCAAAAAATGGGTGTTCAAAAAAACCTTCACAATGTTCTCCTCCCTTTAGGTGTAAACCCAACAGGACTTTTTATGATTACTGACTACCTATGCTCACTCTGGAGTAATCAGCTATAAAAACAGTGGAACGGTAGAAAATTCTGGGCCATTGTGTGTTTATGACTCTTTTAAGGGTAGCACTTTTAAGGCTGACCCTGAATCATCCTGACCTTTACTTAGCTGTTGAAACGTCTATGCCTTATGTTACCAAGGAAAGAAACTGGTACCTTAAAATGTTCTTGATCTTGTTCAGCACAGCACCTTGTTCCTCATGCCATAACTGACTTGCTTTTAGTTACCAGTAAAGCACAGTCAATGAGTTTAGAGATGACAAACAAAAGTTGCAGAAGTTGCATTCCAGAAGCATTTATAATTTCTTCTGAGAATTAAGAGCTCCCTTCTAGCACTGTGAACTCCAGACTGCTGTGGATGCTCTGTCTTTTGCTTATATTTCTATGAATTATTATGTGATTTCTACAAGCACACTTCAGCATATTGTACTTACATCAACACTTACTAATGCTTAGCAAAACTTTTGACAAATACGATCTGTTCTGGGTATGTACAAACAGTGAAAATAATATGGAGCTACAGAGTCATCATTATTTTCTAAGCCCTGTTTTCTCTTTAGCACAACAGATGTCCATTGAAAAGAAAAATATGTTTCCAGTGCTTTTAAAATTACTAGGATTTTTCCTCCACAAACATTTCCTATAAAAGCTGTTCCTGAGAAAATTGAGTGACCGAAAGCCCTGTTTGGAGCTGCCCTGGTGAGCCCCTGTGTACACAGATTTCCACTTCCCTCTCCTTTTGGGGCCCTGAATAAGGCCTCCAGTTTGAGCAGTCCCCAGTAAATGTGGGACTGCACAGTAGTAAAATGTCCATTCAGCAGAAATGAACAGATGCATTTTTATTTGTGAAATAAAACTTGGATTTTAAGGGGTGAAATTCTGAGACATAAATAATCCCATGGTGCCACAGCAACTCTGTAACAATAAGTTTTAAACCAATTTGCCATAAATTTTTGTGTACAAGCCAAAAAAGCAGTTCAAGTATACTAAATTGATACCTAGTAGGTCATTTCTAACTAGTGCAGGTCAGACAGTTACCTGTTGGTTTCAATTAAGCTTTGCAAAACCACCCTTGTATCATGGTGTACTGTGAAGAAAAATAATGAGGCAACATAAACCAAAGTGCTTCACTTACAGTGCAGACTTTGGGCTGTGTGAATCAAGTTTGCACTGAAAATAAGCAACTCACCAGCACACTGAGAAGAGTAGGTCAATGAAAAGCAGGACCAAGAGCCGGGGTGGGGGGAGAAAGGGAATTAGAAAGTTTTGTAAGACCCCAGTTTCCATCAGCTGGGTACAAGCACTTCATGACTTGTTTCCACTGAAACTCTATGGATTGTATCAAGGTAATAAACACAGGCTATTATCATCTCGCTTGGCACGTCTTTAGCGTGTTCATCCTGCAGATCTCAAAACACTTTACAAACCTCTGGCAAAGACTGCCTTAAAGTTCTGGAAAAGTTTTCCTGAATGTCATCAGCAATTTATAGACAGAAAGAAAAAAAAAATCAATAAAAAATCATAGCAGTCAAATATTTTTTCCATTATATTAACATCTAGGAATATCCACTGAGGTAAAATCAGTTGTGAAAAAACATGCAGTGAGAGATTAAATTTTTATAGTATAAATAAACAACACATGGGAAGAAGCAAATGACCATCCCTAATTCGCAGAGAAGAAAAAGGTAATATGTAACATGTCCGAAGTCACGCAGAAGCAGAGATGGGATGCTTGGAGCATAGTTATCTTGAGGCCTGTGCCAGTGCCCAAGTCACAAGTATAGTACAATATAATTTTCTTTTTTTTAAGATTGTAAGGGGCTTATAACTAATACATGAAAGTGTATCAGCTGATGGGAAGTTCAGATGAAAATTAACATACTGTTACAGTTTCTCGTTTAGTGACGTAGCGAACATCTTTGAACTCTATGATGAAATCTCCACCAACTGGGGAAAGATTTTTTTTTTCTATTTCCTATTCACCATTTCTTTTTTGGCTCTGAAATAAAACTGGGACATGTGGACAGGTGGCCCCAACTAGTTTTTATTTTTCTTGGACAGAGTCTATTCTCAAGTGAAGTGGAAGAAGAATGTCAATATAGTATTTACTACTTTGTGGAGGAGGAAATGCTGTTGCTTCAAGTAGCTAACCTCTTCAGTCAAACTGCCGTGTAAAATGCCAGAATCTGCCTAATGCAGATAATGAAAAGATCATAATAAACAAAAATCCTGGTTTATTTACATGTGTACACACGGTCACACTCTGAAGACAGTATGCCTTTGCGACAGTACACTGATTAATTCATCTCCAAACCCACAAGCCAGCTCAAGCCAGTAGAAACCAGATGTACTTTTCAAACTAGAATTTTTACTGAGGCTGTTAGAAATGGATCAGAGTGGTGCAGACTAGAAGCACTAACATATTATAGCATCTTGCAGATCCTTTCCCAAGAGCTGACAAATGTTCCTTATACACCTGGAACTGCACAAGCACAGTAGGTGTGTGGAGAGAGGAACAGAAAACCAACAACAGCACGTAGCTGTCCTACAGGCAGATACAATCCACCTAGTGAGCAGAATCCGTTCAGCTATAGATCTGTAGGAAACCTGTGGCACAAGAGAACGAGGAAGCGAGGGATGGGTTGATGAGAGCAAATGGCTTTCCACAAAGGTGTCCTGGAATAAGAAAGGTAGGTGGGTTGAAAGATCCTCTCACAAAGATCCTTCAGACCAGGAGACTTTTTCAGGACCCAGCACTTCCGTGTATCCCCATGAAAGAAATATGCTGCCTTAGGGAACTCTGTAACCAGGATTTTTTTTTTCCCAGAAGTTTGAATATTTGGGGTTTAGTTCCATCTCCGTAGGCAGCTTCTGGAGAACTTTTCATTTCATTAAGTCCGAAATCTAAACCAAAGTGGTTTTACTTTCACAGGACTTAGGGAGTCAGGCAAAAGGGAGACAAAGACGAAGCCAAAGCACACCTTGTTCAGTTCAGCCACTCCTTCCCCGAGTCAGGCGTGGCTATCGCCAGCCTCTCTGACCGGGAAGGTGCCGGGAAGCCCGAGGACGTTTCCACAAGCATCAGTGACCGGGTGCCATCTGGCGGACAGGCCCTGGAAGCCCACAGCATCGCCGGCAACGCGGGCACCGAGCACGGGCACCGAGCACGGTCACCGAACAGCCCAGCGTGGAAGGGACCTCGAAAAGATCACCTGGTCCAACCTTTCCGTCTTCTCTCTGAACTGGGTTTTGTGACAGAAGGACATCTGTGTTACTCCTGTGTCTTCTGTAGCCCGCAGGAACAATACAGAAGGTCCCTGGGCCTGGGTGAAGGTCCGAAATGTCATTGACTGCACAGCCACAATAAAAAACAGTGTTTTTAGAATTACGCCCACTTGACCCTTTGGATTATATTCCTTACAGCAGTAATCTAAAGCAGAACACATGCTGTTGCTGTTGAGGAATCATAGAGGGTAAACAGAACAGAAATTTAAAGAAGTCGTAGTTAAAGATCACTGAACAAGGAGAGAAGAAGAGGAAGAATAAATCTCAAACTGGCTCCCAGCTTGGATGCCTGAATGGCAGAAAACAGAATTACTGGAAAAAAACTTGTGTCAGAGAGACACATCAGACGGATTGGAGTAGTTTCTTCTGTAGTGACCAGGGATGCTCTGCTTTGGTGAGAAGTTGACATGTCAGTGCCATCCATATACTGTAATGGATAAACACAATGTAAAAATGAACATTGGAACCACACCTGAATAGTTCTAAGAGCAACTAACCCATCATGACAGCGCACATACCTATATAAAGTTGAACTGTACGGTGCTAATTGAGAGCCAGAACATCTCGGCATTTTACCACCAGGCTGTACTTGTAAGAAGTATTTCTGTCACTATATATTCTCATTACAAGGTGTTAAAATTGGCTAACAAATATACTGCTCCTTTTTAATGTGTAACATGACTGTACATTACTCAGTGTTTCTTGTCTCATTAAAAAGTAAAACAATTTCTCATCGGCACAAACTAATTGGTGCAGTTGATTTGCATACAGAGGCTTCCATATCACTGCCACATCTTGAAACATGAAGTCATATTTCATTGAAAACCCCCAAAAAGGATTATGTACTCACTTCAAAGGAGTTATTATTCAGCATCTGAGAGATTACTAAGAGCCCCAGAAGGATTTGTTGGATATGTTTCTGCAAATACTGCCACAAATATACTCGAGTCATTTACTTTTGTGGTGTTTATTGTCATGAAAAGATGAAGTTACAGGTCACGCACCTCTCAATCCAAATGGAGATTCCTAAAAAAGCTTGGATAAGGTTCTTGCTGATGAATATGCATCAGAAACATATAATACGGCATAACATAGGTGGTCTTTGTCCAGAAGGCAGCTGCATTCTAGAAGGAACACAGAAAATAAGACACACCAGGGAACTTGGAGTAAGGATTCTTTTAGCGTGTTTTCCTCCTTTTAAAAAGCTTACTAATGAGCTGGGTATCATCAATTAGCCTGTTTGCCTCTTCTTTTCAGTTGTATCAGCATTATTGGCCATTACTAGATGGGCTCTAGTGATGGAGATACAATAGTTAAAAGCTCTTTACCACACACTTACCACGTTCAAAATGAAGTGCTCATACCCTGTATTTTGTAATCCCTTCTCCAAATTCAGTTCAACAACAGGGTCCTGATCTCAGGAGTCAATATGGCCTCAAAGTAAAGTCCTCGTAAACTTCAAGGCAGAAGGTATTTATAAGATATTGGGCAGAGAAGCAGTATAACTAAAGTACAACATCAAAAAACATTTTTCCAGCTTCAGTCTTTAGGTGCAAAGGAAAATAACTTAAATTGGCAGGAGCACATTCCTAATTGGTTGTTTCAATAAAAGCAGCTCGTTATTTGAAGTGAGAAACTCTCCCCCAGCCTACAAAAACTGGAGATTTACAGTATGATCCCCATCTGGCTTGGGATGACATCAAGACTTTTCAACATGGTATCCAAAACAGTCAGAAGCCCAGTGGTTAGGATAGTAACATAGTGTGCAGAAGCCACGGTTGAATTCTTCCTTTCCCTGATTCAAAGAAGACTGTAACCTCCATCTGCCATCTCTTAGGTAAGTTTTATCTGTACACTGCCTTGCTGTGGACTCTGACAAGACTTATCCCTCCATCTCAGAAACAGAGCTTTGATAAATAGGGTGTTCTTTTTTTTGCATAGGAGATCTTTATGTTAAAAGCAGCTCAGATAACAAAGGCCTGACTATTTGTGATTGAGCGTAGAGGCTCATTGACTTTGCTGTTTTTAAAGGCAGGATCCCAGTGAATGTTTCTTGTAGTCAAGGAGAATTCGAGTTCAAAGGAATTTAAATTGTGTCCCAACAAAGCACTATGGCACAGAAACAGGAGAGAAAGCTTGGATGCGTGTTCTGGATCTGTTTTATAAATAGAGGGTTTGGGGCCCATGCAGTACTAAAAAGATTTCCAGTGATTTCAAGACCGAAAGCCAGATCTCTTGGGCGAAGTTTCCTACTATATAGGACTGCTATACATATGCTTAATTGCACAATTTCCTTTGTAAGTGAAAAAAAACCCCAACTATTATCATTAGTCTGTGGCTTTGCAGACTGGCATAATACCTGGGTAAGGACCAACCAATTGGAACACACTGCAGTTTTTTACATGTTTGCGTATAGAAGTTGTGACTAGTGGTAACAGCTTTGGCACCTTGAATAGTGTTTATTATTGCCAGAAGAAATCCTGTACTAACTAAAAATATTGGGCATATGCCACTTACAGGTTTATCATCAGAGGATACTCTACATATGCCTTTTAGAAGGCAAATGACATCTACATGCTTGCTTCTTCACTGCTTCTCATTTGACTGAGTTCCATTTCTTGCCTGTCTTCCATTTTCTTCACGTGCTAAGCCAGAAGCACCAACCTTTGAGCTGCCTACACCAAGGAAGAAGTTTACCTAACTGCTTTAATCAGTTACTGTGAGAAAGAGGATGCTGACACTTTGGGAAAAGAAGGGATGTTAGGGTTAGGCTAACACCATGGAAGAGACAAGATCCTTTGACCCTGTGGCAGCAGAAGGAGAAGGAGAGGTACCTTTGAGACAGTGAGAACCTAACAGATGGTGCAGAGTGAGAAAACCTGTAATAGCCATAAAAGCAGCTTGTCTATTAGAACCAGGAAATGTTAATGTTGCAGGTTAGCTTTTGAAGCAACTTCTAGGTTTTCTCTGAGGATCTGAACTGAGAAGCCAGTGATGGAAGGGTGTTGAGGGCAGCCTGCTTTCTCTCAGCAACAAGGTGTCTGTGTGTCCAGTTGTGCTTTAGTCCCTCGACAGCACCCAGCATAACAACCTGGCAGATGCTGTAGCTTCCATACATGCACATGCAGGTCACCCAGAGCACTCTACTATCCCATGAAGTTTACAGGCCAATATTTGCCAAGCAGGAATTTTGTGGGAGTACTGTCTTGCTTGAGAAGGTAGTTAATATGCGAGACATCAAGTTTAAACCAAATCCTGCTCTTCTGGAACAACTGTTTTCCCCAAAACTGACATTATGGAGTGTCATCCAGCCTCTGCGAACCTTGAAGTTTTCAGTTGTGTGTTGCATCATACACAAATGAACTAACATGATATATTTGCATGGGTTTTGAAGTGAGCTGTAAAAACTACATTGCTACCAGTGTGAAGCTAGTTAAAGTCAGGGTTTTAGCTGTTCCCTTCAAATAAGGAGAGGAACCTGTTTTGAAGCAAAATATCCTAGATACCATAATTCCCACTCAAAAAATGGAAATTTATTTTCCATTTTAAAAAATTTACTTTGTTTCAGACCAGGCCATGTGCCTTTGATATTTATAGAGAAATATTGGCATATTTGGATATAAGCGATGTGTCCAAAGAGGATGGGTAATCCTGACTGATACTGAGGCTTCATGTCTTCAGAAAATCATATAAAACCTACTTCTTGAACTAGTTTCAAAATTTGTACTGAAACACACGAACAGAGCCCTAAAAGACAGTGTACGCTGACCTGAGGAAAAAAAAGACAGATTCAGAAAGTTCAGTTAGCCCACTTTGAAACCTAATATGTCTCTAAATACCATTGTGATAAATGCCGTAAAAATTTCAGGCTTTTAGGACGAACAAATCAAAGTGGAGTACGAAACTTACAATGTGATCTAGTCTACGGTTACTATAATCTATTAACCGAACTTCATTTATGTGCCTCAAAACAGAGACAACCCTCTTTCCTCAAAATGCCCTGCAAAAGTGAAAACGTGAGAGTCTGACTTCAAAAGCTCTTCAACACTGTAACAGTAGATCAAGTCTATTTTAATTAGAAAAAGATTCAGACTGCAGAATACAGGTCTGGCTCTGGACCTAAACTGCTCCAGCATGCAGTCTGGCTGTCATATTTCAGCTGGGGCCTCTTACTTTTACTGTGGAAATAAAAATGAAAAAATTCTCCACTGTAACATTGGTATGAGTCCAAATTGACAATAAAATTACTAGAGTTTCTTGGGATTTACTCTAACAGGAAGTTTTATCCCTGCATATCAGCATTAGTCATGCACTAGGTTATAAGTCAAGTCAAAACAAAGTAATCACATATTAAATTGTGAAGTCAAAAGAAAGTAAAAGTGAAATCTTGAGTATACTATATTCAATAACCTGATGTTGACTTTAATAGAACCAGTATGTCGCCCAGAAAACTGTCTGTAGGAATTCAAGTCTTTGTTTTATACACATAATACGCATTACATAGTATGCTCCTCTTCTGAGAAGTGAAGACCTTAGGTAAATATGTATGCATACTTGATTTGATTAGGAATTGCACTTTTAATCAACCATTCTTAAGGTAGGAGGTCAGGAATTATTTTACCTAACTGTAACCTTCAGACGTGGACATTTCTGCTGTCTGAAACTGGAGAAAAACATCAGCTTCCTAGCAGCATGTTTATTCTACATGTATTATATTAACTCAAAAGCCATGTTGCTTTGTAGCAGCAGCCTTCTCCATTCTTTGAGGCACTTTACAGATAAAATAAGATAATTCTAAGCAACCAGGAAGTTTACCTGAGTCACTGTAGAAAGCTCACCATAATAAAATATTATTTTACCAAAATTTGGCAAATTCATTCTCCTCATTGCTGGTATTTGAATGCTAAAATATCCAATATTGTATTTTGATTTCCAATTGTTTTGGTTATTTTACCCTTTGGAATAACACAGCTCTACTCCAGATGTACATTAATCTTCCCTATTTCTTCTGCCAAATTTCTGTTTTCTGTTTTCCATTTGCTTAGTGCTCTCATCATGAGCAATATGTCTGTGTCACTTCCTCCCTATATGTTCAGGCTTTTTCTTGAATCATGCAATATGTAAGAAGAAAAGCCAAAAGGAGAATGCAAGTTCTTTATGGTTGCTATTTTTAAATACAGGAACTTCTGTGGGGCTGTTTGAAAAGGAGATTCCTTTTGAAGAGTAGATAATAAACAACATGCTAGAAATAACATGCATGTAAAATTAGTCTTAGAAAATCTCATGTCCCGGGCCTCTAGCAGGTCAGCATAAGTGAGACTCCAAAAAGCACAAAATATCCAAAGAGAAAAAACAGAGAATCAGGTTCCCAGGTGTACCTGATGCTGTGGGGATTTGGGATATTTGCTGAAACACGTGGACTGTCACCAATGACCTGGGCCACTGGGTTGCTGGTATCTCTTCACTCTCCCCCTCTCCTCCTCAGGGATTGGCCTGACTTATAGTAAATACAGCTTTGATTCCTACAGATGCAAGGCTAACTGTCCCGTGACTCAAAACCTCCTCTTTTCAGATCAGGGCTGAATAGGTGGGGAGGAAGGGAGATCCTCTTTGAGCCTGGAGACGAGAGAGGCAAAGGAGTCCCAGGGGCAGCATAGATATAGGGATCTCAGTCCATTCCTATTTGATCTTCCTAGGAATATGTGAATTGCCACCCTCTTTTATATGTCAGGGCACCTTCTTGAGGGACCATCAGTTCCTCAGTCTGCTGGCAGTCACATATTGTAGTTCTGACCCCCCCCTGGGGACAAGGTTATCCTACGTTTAAAATAGAATGAGTGGAAAATAGCAAGAATATGTTCACAGTATACTAGGATGTTCTACTATGAAACAGCAAGAGAAATCCAGGTAAGACAAACACTGTCTTTGGGTTTCTGCCAGGATATAAATGTATTCCAGCTAAGAACTTTTGTAGCATTAAATGGTGCCATGGTACCAGGCAGCGTGCTGGGATATGATGATGACTGTACTCTAGCAATGTGATTCTACTTCAGAGAGCGTAATCAGGAGTAAAACCACCGATGCTGCTTAATACCCTAATCCTGTTCACATTCCTGTTTTACTACCAGTTTTCTGTTACTTTTGCCTAAACAAATAGTTCCAACAGAAGCTTATCTTTGAAAGTCTTGTGTTTTATAGTTTACTATGAAAAGTAATGGTAGCTTTTCCTGTGCTTCCAGTATTTATAAACTATTTTTCCATGTTATTAGACGCTACTTGATACCACATTTCAGTCTTTCCCTCATGGCTCACTCTCCTCTACCCAGCCACCTATTTGCATGAAACTTTCAGGAATGTAATATCTGAGATTGCTGCCCTCTGATAAGTCTGCTTGAATCAGACAATGCATTGCAAGGTTTTAAAGAGAACAACACACAAACACAACACCCTTGGCTGATTCCAGCATCATTTCCTAAGCAAACTAAATTAAAAAAAAAAAAAAAATCAAACAAAAAAGCCATGCACTGAGCTGGACTTCATGCCTCTTGGCTAGAACACAAGAATGTCTGATAACATAGATGAGTAGGTTTTACTCTCAAGGCTCATTATTTATTATGCAGTAATTCCATACAAAGGTTCTTAATAGCAGCCATAGCACTTCTTTATTCACAGTGTAAATGTGCTGTGTAAATGCTTGTAAAATTTTATGAGCTCCATTGCCTCAAAGCACTTACAATTCAGGTATGATTAATAAATCATGCACGTGCACACTGTCTCATGTCTCTCCCTAACCTTTCAGGGCAATACTCCAGTTAGTTTGTGTCACATCACAGGCAAAGAGCTCCTCTACACTGACTGAGCAGTGTTGTTACGGTTTTTTTCCTCAGCTAACTCTAAAAGACATGAGTCCCCTTGTAACAGAGCTGTATCAGAGATTTAATTAACTTTACTTTTTTCCCCCACACATGGTCCACCACCTGTTGCCTTCATCTCACACACTCCCTGCCTTGCTTATTGATGCTGCTCAGCACCCACACCCTCATCAATGATTTCTTTATTTCACGGCCTGACCTCTCTGAGATTTCTTTAGGGTGTAAAGCAGCAGCCTGGTTCTCCTCAATCTTCTGGAGAGTTCCCACTAGGTGGCACCGAGTATCTGAGATTCTTCTCTCCACCCTGCATTTGAATTTCCCTTGCTGTGCTCCAGGTCTTCTCTCCCTTTTTGCAGCATTTCCAAACACTGAGATCATCGGTTTTAATAGCTGCAAAAACAAACAGCTCCTGGGATCTTTTCTGCTGTCCTTACAGTGCTGCACGGATCCAAGCCAAAAAACAAGCTATGCTTTTTCATACACAAAAAGATCAATTTCCAATGTAATTTCTACAGCTAGTTCAAGAACCTTACCGGTATAACTATTAATTACTTATTTCAGGATCATCTTCATACAACAAGTCCTTAGTGGTTCTCTACTTTGTCATCCTCACTTACATGTGCATGCATAATAAACCTAACCTCTGCAAGAATACCCATTATCCCAGCCAGACTGACGAGCTGGACAAACAGGGAAAGCTGTGAGGAAAACTGATGTGGCAGTGGCTGAGAGCTGCCAGCAGGCATTTATCTTCTGGTAAATGGGAGGAGGAGGAGAGAGTCCTACACAAAACCCTTTGAAGGGAACTCAAACAGAAACTGAATCAGGCAAAATGTGGCTCAACGAGGTTTTGGTAGCAAACAAAGTAATAATAATTCTCTCAACAGGAAGCAGTCAAGTAATTCCTCACCGATAGGACTGAAGTAATTTTGCATATCTCAGACATAAAATATTCACAGTGCACAAAGAAGAACGATTTAAAACACAATGAAGAGCTGTACTTAGTGAAATGGAGAAAAAGTTTGCAAACCTGGGGACTGGGATCATCACGTCTGTTAAGGTGTCCAGTCATGTGCATTGAGCCATCTGAACACCAGGACTGTGTTAATCCTACAGCAGTTCACGTGGTAAAGAATTCCACTCAAATTCTTCAAGGTATTTGAGCTACCGGTAGGACAAATACTTGCACAAAAAGTAAATACTAACCAAAAAAACCCCCACGCAATGAAGTCCTAAAGACTAGGAAAAAAAATCGGGGAAATCACAGAATTTTCTGAAACACAAGAAATTAATAGGGTTTTCACTTCAATTAAGGACTTCTTTTCTTTAGCAAGAGCTCAGTGAGTTCCTAGATAGCCTTTTACAAATTGAGGCCTAGACGCTGCAAACAAGTACATATGTGTTTAAGTGCAACCACTCCTACCAAGTTCAACAGTGACACTTGAAACACAAAGTGTTACAAATCTTTCAGGAGAAGAGCTTAAGATTTTTCTGACAGGTCTTTCTCAAGTTCAGCTATTTTCTCCACTCCTCTATACTCTTCTATGTTCCCAAACAAATCTGTAAAATTCCTTTGCACTGAAACTAATTTTATTTTGTAATGTAACAGTAAAGCACTTGCAAGACTAACAATTAGGACAGATAGTTATGCTTTGTGAGAGAAGCCTGTACACATTTTCCTGGTGTATAAGAGCAGCACAAAAGCTAGAAGTAAATAACTAAAATTAAAATAAAACTACAGTCCAGGGATAACCCTGTAACTGACTGGAAAAACAGTTTCTATTTCTCAGTCTGGCAGCCCATGATAGTATCACTAATGGAGATGGCAGTCCCATGAAGATGAAAATGAATGTGAATAGGCTGTTAAAGTCCTGAGTTCATTTTAATCTCATTTAAAGTTCTTTATCTACATTTCTTCAGATTTTATACATAAATTCATGAGTGCTTGTTTTCTCTCCTCAAATTAACTCTACAAAGTAAACAGTTCTTTCCAAACTCTGCTTAAAAGTCTCCATTTCAGATCCTTAAAAAATCACAAAGATATCACAGATATAAACATCAATGAAATGTACATTAGTTCATCAGTCACTACCTTATCTTACAGTGCAATGATAATGGAAACAATTATGAAGATGAGACTTCTCTTTCCTGGAAGGCCAGACAGTTTTACAGCTGTAGGATATCAGACCCTGGCTTTTATTCAGGTGCTGGAAAACCAAAAGACTGTGAAAAAATAGACAAGTCTAACAAGACTGGAAAAAGCAGGGGATGGAACAATTCAAAATTCACTGACCTATTTACTCCTCCATCTGCAATGGCCTCCAGTCTGGACAGCCCAATGGGAAACGCACCAGGACAATGTAATCACTGGGGATTATTCTATGTATCAGAAAAAACAATGTCTGTAGTCAGCGTTCCCAAGCTCAACATTTTCCTCTAACTCATAAAATACGGAATGCAACTGCTATCTTTCAAAACAGTAAAATGGGGAAGCCCACTTCCCTCGCAGCATTTTTCAGCTAGGACACAGGATTCCCCAACACTATACCACACAGAAAAAACACCAGGCTCCTGCGTCCAAACTGTTCTTCTATTTGCATGGTGCTCCCCCAGGAGTTAGATTTTTCTTCTGTTCCCACCTCACTGCAGGCACAGCCCCATGGCTTTTATGTGTAGTTGTTCATACTACGAAACACACCCACCTGCACGGGCAGACTCAGCGTTGTTGTTTGCATTTCACTTAGTGGTTCAGATTGATCTGTAGTATAAACAAAACACACAGAAGCAAAATACACACAGATCCCTGTCTCGGAGCACTTCTGTTCTATGCAAATAACATGCTGTTAGATAAGTGCCTAAAGGCTCAAATATCCAGCCCCTTAATCATAAGAGTATTCATATTACCATTAGCACTCAAACATTATTATTATTCTTTTTTGTAAAACACCAGCCCTCCGGAACACAGGGGTTTCCAATTGCAAGTTTCTTATAAGGTGGATCATCTGGCTATTGTTTAAAGTCAATTAATGACTTAACATGGTATTTAAATGATTTGGGATCCTAGTATTTGTTTTAAGCGTTTACTGTCAGTTTTTATGGTAGCTGTCATGTTAAGAACAATGGAGCATGTAATGGTATGAGGAGTTTTTTTCTGGGGATTGCAGCAAAAGGCTGATCAAATTCCAGTGTTTCTTAGAAGTTGTTCTGCCTTGACAGGCAACTAATAGCTCCAACACAGGATACACTGGAGTACTGCCCCTTGAAGTTCATCTGTGGTGGCTATATGGCAATGACGTAATGTACGGCAATTCCAAGTGCATCCCCTACATGTCACGTGTATAGTGAATTTGTAGATCTGTGGCATACATAGCTCCATTACTTCCTAGTCCTATTAAAACAAATGTACATTTTAATGCATCTGCTTACCTGCATTAATTATTTACAGAGGATAATGTTTTGGAGCCAGTAAAATGACAAGACTATTTAAGGCAGGAAGCACCAGAAACAAGATATTTGAAGTCAGAGTGTAGCCTCCTTACTCATCTCCATTAGTAACCACACTTTCTCACCTCAGTATGGAATGGTGTTTAAATTATTCTATGTACCTACGCAGAATTTTCTGACTAGTATTTTATCCCCATTCCTACCATGAATGCTGAGTGATTTAGAACAATGTATCTTTATATGCGTCCATGAGGTAGAAGTCAGTCATTATTTACTGTTCTACAGCCAGAACTGAGGCACCAGAAAACAAATGTCAAAGCTCTGTTAACTTGGAGTGTCCAGTTTGGGATACCTTATGTTTGATTTTTTTTTCAGAATATTAAGTAGCATAGCACTTTTTATATTAAAACACAGCCCTCCTTGTCCTCACCTCAAATTAGGACATCAGCAAACAGAGTTCAACTGATTACTTAAGCTGGACACTCAGACACAGGCAACTGACAGGTCGGCTAGAAAAAGCCTGACTTCCCCTAATGTCACAAACTATGACATCAGGCAAGGATAAATTCAATTTTCCCAGGAGCATTCACCTCTTCAAGTCCAACCTTTTTATTCCTTCAGTTCCTGACCACTAATAAATGACACTGAGTGTTAAAACAATCTTTGTACGCATTAGTAAGCTTCAGTCACTGGACAAAAATGTCATTCTTGCCTAAACATCTGCAGTTGGAATGTACTTTGTAGCTGGAGAGGTAATAACATATGCCTTGCCAGTACATTCCTTAACTTCTGGCAACCAAATGAATGGGCTGTGACTTGTATGGGACAACTTTCACTGTACATTTCCATCACTTTGGATCCCTGATCCATTGATTGGTAGGATTTTAAAAAAAAAAAAAATAAAAGACCTGCTGCCTGATCTATTTAACTGCTGTGTTTATTGGATCATTCTGGAAAAACTCAAAGCTGTTCAATGATCATTTTTATTAGAAACTGGTATCCCTAGCTACAAAATAATCATGGAATCAAGCTTAGTAAAACTGACAGTGAAAAAAATGAAAGAAAACACAAGAGAATTACATCAAGAGGAGGAAAACAAACAAAGGAAACAAAAAAACCATGTAGTTCGGTCATGTCCAAACTTACTGAGGACTGGCTTCCCATATCTTGTGGTTGATGGTGGGAACCCATGTCCTAAAGAAATGGGATATTTCTAACATCTCTCCCCTGAACAGGTTCTCTGTTATCCCATTGAGTCTGAGCACATTTAGCCTTTCCTTCTATTAGGGAACTTACGGGGTTATACTTTATATATTGCTCCTTTAATTTCTCAAAACTTATAGGAACTTCATTTTGCTCAACATTTCTACGACCTGGTTAAATTTGTCTGAAACTGCCCAATGTGTTGGCTAACTGCTTGTACTTACAAGGCACAAACTGACAGACGGTTTGATTGCACAAGCCTCATTTGCTTAGGAAATTAAGCTAAAGATGATAAATAGGTGTGTATTAATGCCTGGCCATGAATTCCCTGTTGCAGCCTCCAAGCAAGTTTCCCATGGTAGAACACGGCTCAGAAAGCATTTATCCCTCATCTTTTCTGATTATATCAGTAACTTATTCAGTGATGAGTCAAAGTAACATTCCTCTCCTAGCAACTAATTTAATGCTTTTTAATATATTACAGTCTCTTTTAGGTCCAAACCTTTCTATTTTGGGACTTCCAATTCAAATTTGCTGAATAGCTTCACATAATAGTCCCTTGCTCCCAATAAATTCCTCATTTTATCTCTAATTGGTTTGCTCATGAAGAATCACAATTTACATGAGCTGAAGAGATCTGTCACTAGCTATTACTGAATAAAAGTAATATTTGATCAAGCAAACGGAGATACTAATTTGCTTTTTTCTCAGCATTTGTTAATGATATTGCCAATTTCTACAAGCAGATAAAAGTATATTTACAACACAATCAATTAAATGTATTTGGAATAGGTATTAAATAATTATGTCAGTTCAGTGTCCTCTTAAATTTATGATGTCTATTCATCATAATGACAACCCAAAGTGACTACCATATTCAGATGAAGTTGCTGGTTAGCCAATTGTTCTCCAGTGCAAAGTGATCAAAACTAAAGGCGTAGACTGGTTTTATGAAAGGTAATGTAAGCAACAAGTGGAAACACAAGAAATGAAATAATTTGAATAGCTGCAATAATGAAGTGTAAATCATCTTCACTGATTTCAAAGTCTCAGTCTAGAAATAAAGAATTGTCTCATTCTACTTAACCGAGCTCAGCCTGAGGAGCTTGGTAATGCAAAAAGGCACAGGACATCTCCGAAGGAGTCTGGGAGAGGAAGGGAAGCTGGAGTTTGGGTGATACTAAGAAACCTACTGGGACTACTTTGTGAAAGAAATGGATACTATAAACCTACGTGAAGATAAGTCAATTTGAAACACTCAGTTTTTGAACAAAAGTTTTTAAATGTAACTTCAAGAACTTCAGGAAGCTTCTTAAAGGCAAGGGAAGAGAATACGATTTTTTTTGAAGTATCACTATTTCAAAGCAATTACAATTTCTTCCTGAGTGTCTAACTCGTAATTTGGAACACTTTGGTCTTCAAACGGAGAGCGAGGCATTCCGTTAAATTAAAAGACAACAAATATAAATTTGAGATACGTTTAGATAGAAGTCATACCATCTTGTGGTACTGACTGCTGTTAATTACTGGTATATGTAGAATATTTGAATAACAAATTTTTAAGCCTCTTTGATGTAGTTTTTCTTTTAAGGCCAGAATAATGCCTCTGAAAAACACAGATCAACGAGCTAGATATATTTAGAAAAAATAACTTTGGAGTACGTCTTTGATTTTTTTGCTTATTATTACTTTTAGTTTAGCTTGAGTCTTGGTGGTTTTTTTTTTCCCCCCCTGTAATACACCAGTAGAGAGAACTCTAGTTACGCTAATTCTGAAATCGTGCTGATTAAGGATAAATGCCGTTAAGACCCGTCTCACCTTTTTACGCACGACAGTGGCATTTGGGAGCACTGCATTACCACAGACACACTCTGCGCCTGAACTAAGATTCACCAGCGGCCTGAGCTCAGCTCTTCGAGAAGGAAGAGGGAAAGAGCAGCGCAGTACCTCTCGGGTGCGGCCAGCACCCCGAAACAAAGTACGGCCAACAACCTATGAAGAAAATAGATTAAACTGATGACGAGTGTAAATAAATGAGGCACTTGGTTATAAAATAACCAATAGATGAGGTGCTTGGTTTAAAAAAAAAGCCTAAAAACAGGCTCTTTGGGACTTTGCCTTCTCAGTACGAGACCCCTCACACCCCCGGGCGTCCCGCAGGCCCTGGTGTGGCTGCGGGGCCCGGGTACCCTCCGACCGCCACAGGCCTCATCACCCCCTGCCCCCGCGGCCGTCCCAGGCGGTGCCACGCCCGCCACACCGGCTGCCACACCCGCCGCGCGCCTTGTCCCACACGGTGTCACCCACCCCCGCTCAGGCTCCCCCAGCCCCCGTGTGAGGGGACCGGGCGGGCACACAGGCCCCGGCCCCTGCGGGAGGCCGCCCCGCCACCCCGGCCCCGAGGCGCCCCCGCCACCCCCCGCACCGGGTCGGGCCGGTCTGGGCCGGGCGTGAGGAGAGGGGCGGGCGGAGGGAAGCGAAGCGCCCGGCGGGCCGGACGGACGCGGCGGGCACCCAATGCGCTCAGGCGCTGCCGCCCCGAAGGGAGGGGAGAGACCGGCGGTTGGGCCCAATGAGGCCGCGCCCGGGAGCGGGACTTCCTTCGGGGATCCCGCGGCGGGGAGCCGCGGCGGAGCGGAGGTGACACGTAAGTGCGGGGCCGGGGAAGTTGCCTTTGTTCCGCTCAGGTGGCGGCGGAGCCGGCGGCCGGGCGGGTCCCCGCGGCGGGGCCGGGCTGAAGGCGCCGCGCTGAGGAGAGCAGGGAGCCGCCCCCGCCCCGCAGCTCCTCTCCCGCAGGCCGCGGTCGCCAGCGCCGCTGCCCGCCCCTGCCGCCGGGACCCGGGGGCCGGGACAGTCAGCCGGGGGCCGCCCCCTCCCGCCGCCGGAGGGCCGGGCAGCACCGGGCAGCCTCGCGGCCGCAGCATGCGGCTGGGGCGCCCGCCCCGCGCCGCGCAGAGTCCCGCCGGCTCCGCTCCGACGCGCAGGGCCCGCACGCAGGGGGAAGCCGCCCGGGGCGTCGCGGCCGCGGCGGTGCCCAGGGGCTGAGGCGCTCGGCCGGCCCCTCCGTCCCTCCCTCCGTCTCTCCCTCCTCCTCCTCCTCCTCCTCCTGCTCCTCCCGGCGCGGGCCCGGGGCCTCCGATGTCGCCGCCTCGTCGTCCGCCGCCTCCAGCTGCCCGCTGCTAAGCCGCGAGGGGCGGGGGCCCTCGGGACCCCGCCGGGGACATGGGCAACGGGATGTGCTCCCGAAAACAGAAGCGGATTTTCCAGACTCTCCTGCTCTTGACTGTGGTGTTCGGCTTCCTCTACGGGGCGATGCTCTACTACGAGCTGCAGGGCCAGCTGAGGAAGGCTGAGGCCACGGCGCTCAAGTACCAGCAGCATCAGGAGTCCCTCTCGGCTCAGTTACAAGGTACTTACCTCGGCAGGAGCCTCTGCCGCCCTTTCCTAAGGCTTGCCGAATACCCTCCTCCTCCCGCTCTGGGGAAGTCTGGGCTCCAGCTGTCCAACCTCTCACCAAGTTTTGCTCCTTATGCGCTTCTAACCCTTCTCTCCCTCCAGCCTGTGGGGTTTTGATATCTAACCGTGGGTAGGATCCTAGCCCCGCTGAAGTCAGCGTGAGTTTTTGTCATGGACTGCTAGAGAGCTCTCATTCCCCCTCGCTCCCACACATTTTGTAGAGTGACTCTTATTCCCAAAGGACCGCACATCACTTTGCAATTCCTGTTATAAATGCAAAAGGCAGACATACTGCCTGCTGCTCATCTAACAGTACAGAACACGTCCAGTTCTGGGACCTTTGCGTGCTTCTGTGTTGTCTTAGCAATATTAATTTTATGCTGCTGAGAAAACATTCAGCCGCAAAAATGCGAGGCTGCAGTTCCTGGGCAGCATAAACCTTAAATTGGTCCAGGAGGGAGGAGAGGAGTATTCTAATAAAGCATTTTTTTTAAAGGGTAATTTGAAAGTAAAGTTCAAATAAGTTATTTGGATAAGGTTATTCTGTTACTTCTGGAATACCTTTGAATATCTTGGCTTAAAGCTGCCACATAAGTACAGATCCTTGTGTATTTTGGTTTAAGGATGCACCAAATGTGGGCGTCCTGTACTTGAAGATGAAAAGATGCTGATGTCTGACATCTGCGTGTCCAGAAATCAGGTGCAAAGCAGCAGATATATACATGAAGCATCACTGCTCTAGGAAGTGCAAGACCTCAGTGGCTCTCTAACTGTCAAGTGCAAGGTTATCAGGTTGGCATATACAAAGTCCAGAGCCAACTTTCAAAACTCTTTAGAGTTTTATTTCTCAAAACTGTATAAAACAAGAATAAGAGTGGTCTACTGTAGCAGCTGTAATGGTACTGAAGTTCAGGGTGATCTTCAGCCATACTTTTCACTGTGGAAGCATACATAAAAGCATGCCTAGAAGCATACAGTTTTTATGCAGAGAGCGCAGAATTGGGCTTATGCTGTTAGATTCTTATAGTGATTTGTTACTTGAATATGTTTAGCCACTCTGAGACCATCATTACTTAGTATTTCAATTTCAGGCCATTTCCAGGTAATGCCATGGAAAAATTTGACAGAAACCTTCATTTTAGTCACGAAAAAGGTGTAAATGTTTGGCTGGGAGATGGGTACGTGGCAGATGGCTAAAGGGCTACTTCTGCTAGTCTGTATATTTGCCAACAGTATTTGAAGAGGACACAGGAACATCTTGTTCTCAAGCTAAAATTCAACAAGTTAGCTTTTTCTGTTGCTCTGGCTATACCAAAGAGGAGCATGCAACAAACTTTATCCTAACACAGAGGAGAGATTCTCTTGATCAGATATATTGGGTCTGGACTGTTAGTTTAAACTTTCCATGTCTGAAACATTATTTTGAGTAGTCATCATCTATCCAAGCAAGTTCATGGAAGCAGCAGGCAACTAGTAGTTGATAAATGCAGTGACGATGCTGCATTTTATATAAGTATTCTCTTGCTTGTTTCTGTGTATCAATGAGAAATGTAAAATATGGACCGGAATCTGAAAACGTTAATACATTTGATTATCAATGCAATAAATTCACATGGTTCTGGGACCCATGCCAATGTATCAAGCCTATTAAGGTGGAGATCTTATCTATGCCTAGTATGGTAGCAGTAAACCCTGTTTAAAAAAAAGAATTACTAGCAATTAAGTCACAGAATACAAGGAAAAATATAATGTAACAATAAAATTGGTTCTTTAACTTTTCCTGTATTATAGCAATAACTAATATACCTAAAATAGGATGAGGCTGAGAGCCCAGAGACATACGAAATGCAGCAGCAAGTGTGAGATGCCTAATCTCCCACTAAAGTAAATGGAAGCTATATGCCTAAAGACTTCAGAGGATTTGGGCCTAGTGAGCTAGAAATAAACTTTTCTTCCCTGTCTTTCCGTGTACGTTTAATGGCTCTTTCTGGGATGGCCTGCCCTGTATAATCACGTGGATTTTTGCAGCAGGAGTTTATTAGTGAGGAGAACATAGAGAATTCAGAACCTGTGCCTATGCCCAACTCACTCGGAGATACACAAGCACCATGCTAACTGGTGATGTACAACACCAAAACCATTTCTGAACCTTTCCTATTTAACTCTTTGATGTGGAACAACAGGAAAGAATTGTCTTTAAACAGAAACTTTGAAACAACATAAAATGTTGACAGAAAATCCTGTGTTTGCAGGTGCAGTATCTGACTGCACTTTGAACTTTTGATTTTAAATGGCCTGGATCTTAAATCAACAACATTGCTGTTGCCACACAAAAAAAACCTCCGAGCATATCTAGGCTACATCTCGTTGTTGTCCTTAACAACACGAGAGATTATTCTTTGAGTTTATTCTTTTATGAGAACAATAAAATGTATCACTACTAAAGCAGTGCAACTTACCTTTTCCATGCAGCGTAATCAGTTTCTCTGCAGATACTGGTCTAGAGATTTTTGGGGCTGAAGACTTTGGGGCCTGAAGTATGGCGGGAGTACTCCAAAATCTTTTAAACAGGAACCAGTGAAAGGGCAAGATCACTGACATAGCATTGCCAGGAGGAAAAGAGGGTGCTGTATCAACAGTGATTGATTTCTTAGTGTTTACAGCGCTCTTCTAGGTGATTAAATAAGACTTTAAAGCTCATTACAAGCTGAGGAGAGAACTGAACCTTGGACTTCTATTTCCTGAACAACCATTTCATCAGTAGGCTTTTATTGTTTTAAATTTAAAAAAAAAAAAAAAAAAAGGCAACTTCTTAAAGTTGTCCTTTTGAGGATCCTGAAGCTGTATTGTGCCGGGCTGGCTGTGCTCCGGGAAGGCCAACTGGATTGAAACGCTTGGATGATGGCGAAATATCGCCTGTTTTCTGAATTTTGGTTGGGTTTTTTCATGGCTGCTGTTGCCTATAAAGACTGTTGCTTTCCTGATTGTACACAGAGGAACAGTGTTAGGGCTTCTGGGTGAAACTCGAATTAGTTTGTGAAACGCTTAAGGATCATAGGCAACTCCTAAGTTTATGTATAAGGTCACAGTTTTGGACCTGAATGCCTTTGGTCTGCCCAAAATCTTAAGAAGGATCCTCAGATGTAGCTCGGAGTGCAGCCTCCCTTCACTTCCTACTGTCCCCTCTACTATTTTTCTGTTTCTGCACAGTTTTTTAGGTTTTTCATCTATGTAGGTAATAAGAACCTTCTTTTTGGTACTTGCCAGTTCTTCATGTCTGAATGAGCAGTGCTTTCTGTTTTTGCTTGAAAAGCCAGTTGTCTTAGATTTTTATCTTTTTCATTGCCTTGTTTTGCTCAAATGCAGCACATGAAGCAGGCTAAATTTTCTGTATGCATGGGAAAATAGCACTCTCATCTACCAAGGCAGAATGTACAGATCTCTGAAAAATAGTGCAGGAAGAGGTCTCAAGATCGTTGAACCCATGCACCTGATCTGAAGAGGTCTGCACATGACTGTTGTTGTAGGGAGTTCTGCTTTTTCTGGTGTTCGCAGCTTCAGCTACTTAGCTGAGAAGTATTTATGCCTCTTGAAATAAGACCAGGGTGCGATTGAAAGGATGGTGGACTTGGGGAACACGATAGGAATAACTGGTTTGAAAAGGCTGGGATCTTAAGCTCACCCCCTTTAGACAGCTCGCATTGTAGAAGATTTTGTATTTGAAAGCTAAACTTCTCACAAAAAAGAATGTCAAACTTTGGCATTTTTATCTCTTTAACAAAGTTCTGATGGGCGTGGAGAAAGTAGGGCTGCTTTTGTAACCCACAAAGGGAATACCAGAGGCAAAATTTAGAGATGACACAAACTTTCTTGGCTGCTAAGAAAACCTAAAGTCATTGTTATCTATAAGGTCTTTCATAGAGAAGCTGATCTTCCCAGTAAGCTGATTATTTTTAAATTAAATCTCATTCTCTGAGCATTGCATGTTCGAAACATGAAGATAGTCTTATTTAGTATTTCTTAAAATGATAAAAACAAAACTTGACACTCTTTGCCTCCTACAAAGATGTGTCAAACTAAATCATAAACTCTTGGCCATATAGGAACAGACTTCAGTTGCTAGAACAGAAACGCATTGACAGCTGTAGATGAACCTGATCGTATCTTTGACTGCTTCAAGACTGAATGTATCTACAAATGTCTTTTTAGCCCTTACAGCTTCTGTCTTCTCATTCTCTGGGTATTAAGTAACCCCTTGTGTACTATCTGTTTAATCTGTTTTAATCTCTAATCCTAATAGCAGCCTACATTTAGTGTCTTTTACTACCTTAATTTTCCTGCTCTTAAGAGTCTTAACGTATCTGATGGCTTCAGGCAATCTCTGCAGTCTGAGACCATACTGTAATCTTGGGAGCCAGCCCAGCAGGGACTCTGAATTTGAGAGTTCAGAGTTTGTCCTACTGCAGACAAGGTGTGGATTTCCTCAAAGCTATCTGATCCAGCACCAGAAAGCACCAGCTGAAAAGCAAATGTAGAATTCCTCTGTGCCTCTTGTCCTAGACCAAGGCCCCTCCTTGGAGGGGACCTGCTGGAAGTTGATCAGATCTATATCAGCATTATGTATAGAGCCTTGCATGATGCATCACGATACTAGATCATAGTTCCGTGTAACTTTAGTGGTTAATATTTATTATGTCTGTCTGCATGCTAACTAGGTAGATGCCAAAGCTGTTCTTAATGAAGTACATACAGATGTGGATGTACTTCACTGTCTCAGCCCTCTTTTATAGTACTCCATTTAACCTTGCTGGCAGAGCTAGGAAGAACTAACAGTACTTTTGATGGCTTATTTTTCACATGCATCATACAAATAGAGCTACATCTACGCAGCTCCTATATGGTTTGGTTGTTCTCCATAACAACAGCAGTCTGAATTCCTGTCATTCCATTTAGTTTCAGATTGCACATAACACTACAGCGCTTATTTTGATTGTGTTTTGTTGCTATCTGAGATCTGAAAGATCTGTGGTAGCACTGTAATAGTAGAGGTTAGTTCTCTCTGTACTATTGGCACGTAGGTGTACTTCAACACCAAGTACAGTACTGCAGGAAATGGCAAATACAGCATCCCTAATTCTGCCACCTGGCTTCCTGAAATGGTATGCTTTGGTTTGTAACCTCATCTAAGAATCTGTCTTTTGTACTTCCATTCACATTTTCCACTGGGTATTTAATGTTCTAAATACTTAAAACACATTAAACGTTTGAAATCACTTATGCAAAATTTTAGTATGGAAGATCTATATGCTGTAAATGTATATTCATATATGCATTTGTATGTACATATATGTATGTATAAAATGTATATTTAGATAGATATATGTCTGTTTTGCAGCTCAACCTGAAGATTTCGGGTTATCTGGAATTATCAAGATTTCTTCATAATCCGAGTACAGAAAAGGTGCTAGAGCTTTGTTCGGTTCAGTTAACTCAGGGAGCTGGTTTGTTGCTTCTAGGTCCATAGTGAGCGAGAGTCCCAGCAGCTGAATTCTATGACTGGAAAGATAAATTGAGGAAATGCCTGTATTTATGTTTTGGTTTTTTTTTTTTTCCATTCCTGTAATCCATGCCCAAATGCCCTTAAATCATTTTCCTTGTGGACACAATACTTCCAGGATAAATTTCTGCCAGTGCTGCAATGTTACATCTGCACCCAAGTTGGAATCTGGGCTGAAGATCGCAGAGCATGTAGTCTGAAGGAATATTAAGCAGCATGAGGTAATAGGGTGGTTTTGTTCCCTGGGTTTTATTGTTCCCCCTCCCCAGTTTAATATTGGGCCTGGTAGCTAACAGGCTGATGCAAGATAGAGCCAATATCCTGAAACTATTTGTTACTGATGATGATTTAAGCCTTTTAAAGCTTGTGATTGAGTGATCTGTCTGGTTTTATGAACGCTTCAGAGCCGAGAGAGGAGGAGGAGGGAGGCCAGATGGGTGGATGCTTTGGTGAGTTTGCATTCTGGCTTCTTTGACAGTCATCTTCTGTCACATATTCCTAGCAGGCAAAGGTTTGACAGAAGCTTCTGCATCACCGAAAACATCATCAGCTTTGTTGGAGGGAGACCAGTAGAGCAGCAGAGGATGAAACAGCCACAGTCATGATCTGACAATTGTAGCTGCAAACTGAGCCAGAAATCCCGTAGTCAACAGCGTAGTTTTAGCAATGTCTGGCTGTGCTAAGCACACAATGTGGGAAGAGTCTTAGGGTGGTTGTGACTTTGCAATTGTACTGACAAAACTTATAAAACAGTTAATATCTGGGAGTTAGGCGCTCCTGGAGTGGTTCAGTTAAGATTGTTGCTTTACTGTTAAAACGAAAGCCTAAACAACAGAGTGGAATTACTTCCTTACTTCCTACATGAGCAAAACTGATTGAATTCTTAGGTCTTAAATATGATGTTCCAAACACATTGTCTCATTGGGCCGGTTGTTTTGCTGGGCAGGATACAGGCATGTCAGCCTGTGTATCTGGGTGGGGCAACCTTATGAGTAAGGTTTCCACCCGCTCTTGAGATTTATGTACGTGTTATAGCATCTCTTATATAGTGGTGAGGATATTGCCAGCAATTTGTGGCTAATACAGCTCACTTCGCTCATTTTGGAATAGGATCCTTGCATAGAAAAAGTAATTAAATCAGTCCTGCTGAAAGTCAGGTGCTGTTTTGAGGTTTAATGGTAATGAAAGCTAAATAATTCAGATTACTGAAAAAATGAACTATACAGAACAACTAATTAAGGCAGAATCTTTTGTTGGGTGATTTTTCTTGGGATTTTTAGGATTCAGGTGCATGAATTTCTAGTCATGTTGGAGCCTGAGGTAAGCACTTAAGGAATTCAGCCTGTTTGGATGCTGTTCCTTGTTTAAAGAAGGGTCTTCTGAGCTGGATGCAATTCTGATCTTTTTCTGGTGATCTAGCATAAACCAAACTTCCCAAGATTTTCTATTATGTATCATTTAATTAAGAAATAAAAGAAACTGCAATTACTCCACCTCTTCCTCTACATTTTTCCCCCCCCCTAAGGTATCTGAAATTAGCCTAGTATCTTATTTTCCTGAGGTGACTCAGATCCCTGAGTTTGGCAGTCATTTCAGGGCTTAATTACAGAGATGTTGAGAGAAGTATGGCCTGCTTGTGCTCCTGGAGGGCATAGTAAGCAGTCTATTCCTATCCATGCCACCACGCTGAACAATGCCATTTTCAGTGTTTCAGTTAATCTGTCATACTCGGATGCGTATTTTGAGGTTTGACGGTGATCTTCTGTTACCAAAAAAAAAAAAAAAAAATTATGAACCACTAACTCAAACTATTGATTTCTGTATGCAGTTTTTCAAAACATACAACTGGAGCTGACTCTAAGTCCCCCATGTTAGAGCTCTCGAGAACTAATTTAAGGAAGCGGTTTAGCAGTTTTGTAAGGTGATAACCATAGCTATTACATCAGGTTTTGCCATATTCCATTATGATAAAAATGCAAATGTATGTTTCAGTTAGGAGAGACTGTTAAAACAACGTGTGTGTGTATATATAGATTACGTCGTTTTTCTTCAATGTCGATTTTGCACTAATTTCTGAATATATATTTTTTTATATAGATCCTAACACCATGTAGATAGAATCACTAGACTTCTGCATAAAATTGAAAAAAAAAAAAGTCCGAAACAATTTTTGAGAGAAAGAACAGGCCCTTGTTTCCTGGAGCTGAGAGTTGAGCAGACCCAGACATTCAGAGATGATGTGAGAAGGAAACTGTTGTCTCTGCAGCTATTCTGAATGTTTGTGTGTTTTCTTCAAAATGATCTGGTGTGTCATGACAAAAATGGCAGAATAATGGAGAGAAGAAAATCATAAAAAGAAAAGGGAATGGAATTTTTTTAGAAGTAAATCTGCTAACCTTCAGAATTTAAGTCTAAAATCACTACACAGGTTTTGTTTGAACTATTTGCATTTATCATCACTTCAAAAAAAAAAAAAAAGTTTAGCATAGATAGGCGTATAGAAAACAGCATATGCAAGGTGAGATGCTAATCTGACCCAGCATGTTATAACCATGGGTGGCACCAAAGATTGGAAGGAATCTTTTGTGGAGTGTGCAGGTGTTGTGGCTTAACCCCAGTTGGCAACTAAGCCCCCCACAGTCACTCGCTCGCTCCCCCCCACGTCGGGATGGGGGAGAGAATCGGAAGAGTAAAAGTGAGAAAACTCGTGGGCTGAGATAAAGACAGTTTAATAGGGAAAGCAAAAGCCGCGCACGCAAGCAAAGCAAAACAAGGAATTCATTCAGCACTTCCCATGGGCAGGCAGGTGTTCAGCCATCTCCAGGGAGCAGGGCTCCATCATGCGTAACTGTTACTTGGGAAGACCAACGCCATCACTCTGAACATCCCCCCCTTCCTTCTTCTTCCCCCAGCTTTACATGCTGAGCATGATGTCCTATGGTCTGGAATGTCCCTTTGGGCAGCTGGGGTCAGCTGTCCCGGCTGTGTCCCCTCCCAGCTCCTTGTGCACCCCCAGCCTCCTCACTGGTGGGGTGGGGTGAGGAGCAGAAAAGGCCCTGACTCTGTGCAAGCACTGCTCAGCAATAACGAAAACATCCCTGTATTGTCAACACTGTTTCCAGCACAAATCCAAAACACAGCCCCATACTAGCTACTGTGAAGAAAATTAACTCTATCCCAGCCAAAACCAGCACAGCAGGAAATCTTTTCTGGGATGGAAAATGTGATCTCTTTCCTAATAAAAGTCATGTCTGACGCCTAACTGTTAGGGATTAAATATTTAATTGCATTTAATACCCCTTCTCAAACTTTTATTTTTTAGCAGCAGCTATTACAGTTTACTGCTGCAACATGATAAATACCTCCCTATATCCCAACATATCTTGCAATTTTTTTTAAAATTTGTTGTTCCCTAGAGGTGTTATTGAGTTCTGAGAAAGGGAGTACATGAGGCAGGGTGGAGTAAAAGGATTCTATTAAATGTAGATGTTTAACTCCAGTTTAGAAATTAATTTTCATGTCAACCTTATAATTGAATAGAGGCCATAACTATTTCTTAGAAATATAAGCATGTGTTTCTGGGGCAAACTGCATTAGTGTGCCAAATTGTCCAGCATTCCCCCATTTCCTGAACTGCAGTCAAAGCAAAACTTTTAAGATCTGCAACACTTCTCCACATTGTGCTTCAGATTTCCTCTTTTCTTTTTGAGGATGCAAAGCTGAAGGTTTGATAAGCATGTGAATTTTCTTATATGCTTATCTGAACTCTCCACACATTCCAGAGCTTTTTGAAGTTCTCTCATGATTAGTTCTGATACCTTGTCTAATCTGTTACCAAGCTCTGCAATGTCAGTGTGGGGAAAAAACCCTTGATAGAAGGCAAGTTTCATAGTGAGCATCAGTGATAATGGTTATCCTGGGCAAGACACCAGGGACTGAGCTGGAGTTTGTAGAGCCAAAAGTAGGAATCGCACAGCTTTAGTTAAGGAGTCAGCTGTGAGCTTTAATGGATTCCCAGCACTCAGTGTCACGTCAACTACGAGGATACAGGTAATTCCCAAACTATTCTTTGGTTTTTCAGATATATTCCAACTTACCCAGAAAAAATTCCAGTGTTCCAAGATTGAAAATGTTATACAAAAATGCACATAGTCAGTTCTCTGTTATCTTTGGGTAGATCTTATCTGGTTTACAGCTAAACTTTGACTTAAGTGCAGGCACTTGATCAGGCTCCATCTACAGCTCTGTGTGGAGCTGTTTTAGTAGTCGTGGTGCATCTGGTTCGTGTAGAACCACTCTGCATTGGGAGCACGGTGCGGTGGGACGTCGCTCTGGTGTACAGCTAGCTGCCTGCACTCAAGCTAGTCAGACCCAGATCTCCGTAATTTGCTCAAGTCTCATTCTCCAGTTCCAGTACTGACTAAGTTAGAGGGACAGGTTTAATTGATAGGTTATTTTTGGTGCAGGATCTTTGAAAGCAGTAGATGTTACGCTTTCTCCTCGTGCAATTAAAATCAGTGGTACGTCTATGACAGGCGCTACAAAACCCCTGAATATGAAGATCCAGATTTCAAATACAAACTTCTCTGTTAAAATTATTAATACTCTGAGCAACATAAATGACTAGAGAATTAAGTCAAAGCAGTGGTTATTTTTAAGCACAACTGCTGATGCATGGTTTAGTTTGCTAGGAGGAATTCTGCTCTTTTGCAGTGACTGGCTGTAATTTGACAAAGCTATTACTTGATCGTTCTTCACATGACTAAATTGAAAAGTGTAGGACTTTGTTTTAAAGTAAATGTAATTGTCATACTGCATGCAGTGCTAGTTGTGGTTTTCAGTGAGCAAAACGAGAGCAGTCCATCCTTGCCTGTATGCAAAATTGTCCCATAATTAAGCCAGAAAAATGCTTCTTTTTCACACACAATCAGTTTCACATTATCTTGGCTTCTATTTCTGTCCTTTTTGTGTAAATTCAAAACAGAAAACTTCAAGAGCATAAAATATGAAATAGCTTCAATATTTTGTTCAATATATTGTAAATACATGGTTTCTGTAATATTGTTTTCTTGCGCTATACTTAAAACACAGTTCTCCTAGTCTTTATTGTGGGAATAGTTCCATTGTTTCTTAGATGTTTGCAATGTCACTGGAATATATGTTTATTGCTAAACTCTCAACTGAGGGTCTTTGAAATAGATGGAGTGTATACTGTGACCAGTATGTGGTAGAGAATCCTGATACTTGTCCAGGAGCTACCCACAGTTTGATAATCTGTTTTGAATAAGATTATCAGTAGTGAAATAGTGGATATCCTTGTTTGAAGCCAGATTCACTGACTTAATCAAATACAGAGCTGGAAGCTTGGGGAGCAGGTCTTGCTGTATTAATAACGTGTTCTCCCAGCATGAAACGTTAGCATCAGATGAGTCAAGAAATATCTTCTGAGATCAAAATTTTAATTACTGTCATTGGACTAGAAAATCTATCCTACATCCCATATTGAAGGGATTCTTCGTTGGCTCATGGAAATACTTTACTCTCAGCAGAAAAGCTATTTGCATGGGTTCACATTTTAAATGGTTCTATTTGCAGTGACAAGAATTGGAAATTAACTGTATTTTTATAACAAGTCTTATGTTCTACAGACCTTCATAGTGTTACTAGAAAAGTGCCAGTGTGGCTTACCACACGCTGCTGGTTCAGTTCAGCTCTGCCACAGTCTGAGAGAAAATAATATTGAATGTTGCCAAGACTACTGAAATCTGCTGGTTTTAAATGAAAGGTATTACTGTAAGCTCAGAGAAAGATTGCAGAATTTCATAAGAAACAATAACATTGAAATTAATAAAATTTCTTGCATCATGTATATTTAAATCCCAATGTAATCTTAATTTTCCAGTATGTAAGCTAGTAGGAGCTGGGGTATTTTAGACTCTGGAATCATGCTTCTGACAGACCAAAATACCAAAGTAACACAGTTGCAAAATTGCTGATAATGTAAAATAGGAAATACTTCCTTTTAAATATACAATAATGGCTTATTTTGCTTAATAATAGTTTTACTGCTTAGAGGTGCAAAGCAAAGATAAGAGAAATAACCGTAACTGTTAAAAAAGCTTGCTTTCATCACATTGCTTGACTCCTGTGTTGCAATTAACGTTCAGCAATGGTCAAAGTGGTGTAATTGTCTGAGAACCTACAGAGCATCGCATCCCCCGCCCCCCTTCTCCTCCACTTTCTTTTCTGTATGAGAAAAATCTTAAATCAAGGACTTGATTTAATTGGGATCAATTCAAGAACTGTTAAATATTTCCTTGTTGAAGATGAAAGGTGTTTTAACTAGCTGTGATGTTACCGGTTCTGTTTCTGGGCTCTGCTCTTTGAGGCTGGAACACTTCTCTGTGAGTTTATGTTGTTCTTTGTTCGTTCACGTAGGTTTCATTATATAGGTAACTTAATTAAACTGATACCTGCAGTTATTCCAGCTTTGGAACAGTGCAAATTAGCCATTAGATGACAATGTTTTTCCCCTTTTTTGTACCATTCTATTGAATATAACATAGAAACAAAGTTCAATTATTTGTGCAAAGATGAGTACAAAATTAAGAACTTACCCTAAGTTCTAAGTGCCCTGTTGGTGCATCACACCAGTAGGAATTTGTCAGATTCCTTATATAGATTCCACCCCCTAGCTGGGAAACCTGTAATAGAAAACACGTTTTTCAATGTATTTATTTCTTTGAGATTCTTGCTCAGACATCTTATATCCAGGCTGGTAGTGAAGCAGGAGAAATCCCCTGCTGTAGTAACAAGAGCCTTGTAGTTTGGACTCTTCTTGCCTAGGAAGTTCCTGACTTGTGGGAATAATTTACATTTATGGGAGATAAACTCCTATATGTACTTAGAAAATCTGACCTGCAACCTGCTCCCCAAAAGAGCGAGTAAGAAAATATGGAAGCTCTGCTTTCTTAATAATTATTCTTCATCAAAATCTTCATTACATTGCACATCATGGACTTTTATCAGAGAAAAACATTGCTGAACCAATAAGTAAATGAACTAGAAGGGGAGAGGTGTAGGAGGAAGTTTTTCTCGGCTCTTTTTGGCTATCTGAAGGGCTATTTTAAGACATTACCAGCTTTGTTCCAGTATTTCCAAGGTTAGCACACAGAAGGTAGCAGTGAGGATGCACTACCTGGGAGGGATGCAGAGACATTGCTTGAAAGTGCAGGGTCAAGACAGGAAAGCCAAAGCTCAGCAGAGATGCAATTAGCTGCGAAAGGCACAGAGCACCGCGGTCCCTAAAACCCAAACTATTGCATTCTCTTTCTCCTTTCTTCCTGCCCTTATTATGGGTCTGTTGTGCGGGGTTTCCCCCCCACACTTGTTAAAACACTGGGAGGAAGGTACACTTGCAGACAAAGAAGTGAAATGGAAAATGTTACTTCTGAATCTGTTTGTGGTTTAGTCTGTTTGCCAAAAAGCCTATTTCCACCCCTGATTGCATGGGAGGGGAAACCCATTATGGATTTTCATTTCTCTCCTGAGTTGCTATGCTACAACCACTGTTCCTTTTGCAATGTAATTCAGCATTCACAATCTTCGGTGCCTAGATAAAACCCATTACTGTAGTGCTGCCATTTTTTTTTCCTTCTCTGAAAGCTTACTTGCTGGTGACTTTGTGAATATTCATTACATGCTTGTTTTGTTGCAGAGGATGTTGATACATTAGTTCATCTTGACTGATGCCCTTGACTTTAGAAGATAAATAGCAAAGTAGAGATAGAGATAGGTGACAAGGATTGATTAGCAATCCAGCTTCTAAGCCAAAACGTAAACATTTGTAGATAAGCCAGTAGCTAAAGAGCCTGCAGAATGCACCTTGGTGGAATTAAGAACATGTTTTAAGGTGCAACTGGAGTTTTCTGTGGCTGCCAAGATACAAATCTTTATTTGATGCTTCCTGTTGAAGGCTTATGTTCACCAACGGTTTACTTCTCGGAAAATGAGTTTCCTAGTTTTGAAGGAAAAATCACACATTCCATTAATACAAATTAATAACTCTTTAAAAGAGTGCAAATTATAATTTGGTCAGTGAAAGGTACTTGTGTTAAACTGAGCTTGAACAAATATAATCGGACATTTGCAGGAGTTTTAATTAATATCTTTCCTTTGCTGCAAACTTGGTAGGCTATTTCAGATAATGATCCTTCAGTCTAGTGAGTGGTGAGGAAAGGGTAAACTGCGACTGCTGTGCCACATCGCTTGTGAGAGACATCCGAAACTAGGTGTACAAGCTGAATGAAATGCTGCTTTTCTGGCAGCTAAATGGTGGGACTTTCTGCCAGAGGATATTGGATGTCCTAAATACACATGGATACAACAAACAATTAGACAAATTCCTAAATGTAAAATCCATTTTGGAATGGTGTACGCAAAGGACCTGCCGGCGCCTCGGACAGTCTTTGGGAGCCATAAATTGCTGGGAGACAGTGCCAAAGAAATACTGTAAACGCATTGTGTGTATTCTGTAGTAGGCATCTTCCCTTGTCAGGTCTTGAGAGATGGCATGCTTGGTCTGTTGGACCATTGATATGACGAAGAGTGGTTGTCATACCATAAAAATCTAGAAATAAGGTTATCTCTGCTTTCCGTGATCAAACCTGGAGCAGTCTGTCCCATGCCGTGCCATCCAGCATTGCAGGTCACTGCCAGCCGTCACTGCTGCTCTCTTAAAAACTGTACAAGCCGGCACTGCCACCAGAAGAAATTGCTACGCACCCTGTCCCCAGCTGCTAGGGCCTGCTGTCCCATCACCTGTAGCAGTGAGAGCGACGGGAAGGACAGTAGGACAACAAGCAGCGGAACCACCTCTTCTGGTAGCAGTGCCAGCTCAAAGGGCTTGTAGAGTTTGGCAAAGATGTCAGAGCATCTTTCCAAAAAAACACATGCATTTTTTTGTAGTCAGTGACCCCGCTGGAGGGGACAGCGACACACCGCATGACACACTGCATGGCTGCCGTTACCTGGTCTGCTGAGGATGTTGCGGGTTGTACTACGAGTGGTGCCCCTAAAACTTCAGCTTGTTGCTCTTTGGCCGAAGCGCTGTACGCAGACCACTTCTTCATTCATCTCTAGACTATCGTGTGGGTATTTTGACTCAATTAAAGAAAATGCATAAAGGGATTTAAAAATCAGTGAAGATTCAATTTGACTCTCAAACTGAAATGGTTTCCTGACGAGCAGTCTCTGATGGCCTAGCCTTACAGAGGAGCATCCGGTTTAGCTTTATACTTTAGCTATCCTAGCCCTGCAGATGATTTCTTTTGTTCTTCCTGCCTTATCTCCTTAACTGAGGCGTGAAAAAAACCCTCAAAACCCTCCAGATCCTCCTCAGATTATATGGATATTGCGAGTACAGGGTGCTTTAGTGTATGTATACTTGCTGTCAGCACATGCTTACTAAGAAATGCAGGACATTATACCTAAGCATTTCATTGTACAGTCTGTCGGTCTTCAACAGCGCTGTGGTGTAAAAGGATACCGTTATCCAGGCTTTACAAAAAAGAAAGTCGCAGAAAACTGAGTTGTCCAAGTTTTTGGAAGCATTTAGGAATGGATCTCGGGTTCTCCATGTCTTAGCCTAAGCGGCCTGTCTAGTGTACTACTGCACCTTTCTAAGCCATCCTGCTCTTGTGCATCTCTCTTCCCTCCTTGTGACAATTTGTTTGCTGCAGGGATTTACTCTGGCAGTACGGTTGTCCTGTCTTATTTCCTTGTCTCTTTACAAACAAGGCAGGAGAGAATGAAAGCATGGGAAAATGTGTACCTGCATACCTAAGAAGGAAAGAGGATTTGGTAGCTTTCATGTAGGTCCACTATAGCTGGCTGTCTCCATACACAAATCAGTTACACGGTTGTCACATTCTATGTTTATGCAATGGAAATACACCCAGAATTCAGGATCAATAAAGCGTGCAAAAAAGAAAAAAAGTTACTGTCCCAAACGATACAAACAGTCCTTTATCCTATGACCTCATTCCACTTGTATTTTCCTGGTACGTTCTGTGCCAATGCTCTCCGGGTGTGCTGGGGGTGGGTGGTGGTTTTTGTATATATTACTTTTAAAATGAATTGTGTACAAAATTTCTCTTTTCAGTTGTATATGAGCACAGGTCAAGATTAGAAAAGTCATTACAAAAGGAAAGGCTTGAACATAAGAAAGCAAAAGAAGGTAAAAATGTGCTTTTCACTTTGACATTTAAGATAACCTGATTATTTTAGAAAGTAACTTCAGATGTATTGTGTTCAATTTTAAACGAGTTACCAATGTATAACACATTAGCAAGACCACCTTGGCAGATCTGTGGTGGTCTTTTTAGTACAACTTTTTAATTTATTTTTAATTTTTTTTTTAAATCTAATCTTTTTAAAAAGTAATCATCTTTTTAGTACTGTTTACAGATCATTGCAACATGGCATAGTATACGCAGAGAATATATGTATATTGATGTGCATAAACCTAACATGTATGTGGAGTATGGGCATGTGTAAATCCTGTTCCGGCATGCTGAAAATTTAAAACTTGTGCCAAAAACATGGGATCTTTTCCTGCATTCCATCAATGTGAAATTAGACTTTGAATCAGTATTTTTACACATGCTTAAGGGTAAACACATGCTTACATACCTTTTTCTGATTAAAACTAAGTTCTAGGTGTGTGTGAGGGGAAAATGTTGGCACACATTGCATTTCTTACACATCTGCCCTCCTTCAAACTTCAGCAGAATGCAATCTTCTGAGTTTTCTCCGAGTCTTTTGTTTTGTCTTTAACTGAGGACTCAGCCACTGAATTGAAACAACTACTTTAGCAAAGATTACGAACGTGTACGAAATTATTCTTACCGTGCAGTTCTCGATAGCTTTCTGGTGCCATCTAGTGTAGAGCTGTCCCATTGCTATGCAAAGGTGAGTCGGCATTTTCAAATCCTGAAAAGAGAATCAAGGAACAAAAGGGGGCATTTTTGTTTTATTTAAACTTAGTCTAGACTTTCACGCTTCTTAAAGGACATATTTTTTTTTATCCCAATACAAGAATACGTGATTTAGAAATGTGCTTTTCCTTTTGAATGATGCTACTGGGCCTCTACTGAGAGAGTTCATCTAACAGATTTAATTACCCATCGCAGTCTTGCGCCTGTACCCCCTGTATCTCACACGAAGATATGAAACTTTTTAATGAAAATATTTTGTCAAAATTTGAGCATTTTGTTAAATTTTCCATAGGTTTTTTTAAGATATTTTGGAAAATTGTAACTGCATAAGTATTCAGCTCTTAAGAGAATTTATGTATGCAACAGTTATGTTATTTAAGTACAGATTCTAATCTTCCTGGGTTTTTTCGTCAGTATTTTCCCTTTTATGTTGTAGATTTTCTTGTTTATAAACTAGAAGCACAGGAAACGCTAAATAAAGGAAGGGTAAGTCATCATTCCTAGTACAAGTTTTTAATAGTTGATGCTATTTGAGTTGCAAGAAAAAGGAAATGCTTTGCAATTATAACTGTTCAAAGAAAGAAGCCTTACAAAATACTAATTGAAAGAGCTCTCACTTATCCCATTTCTATTCTGCATGCGTAAGTGCTCTGCAATTCCTAATTATTTGAGCTGTAGTAGGAGATACTAATATCTTTGCAGAAAATTAATTTAGAAAATATCCTCCTGTTTTTATTATGGTAGTTCAAACATAATGTTACTATTTTTAAGGGGAAGGGGGAGTAAGAAGGCATTAGAAATCTTTTTGTAGCTTAGTCCACAGGGAAAAGGACAGTGACAATTTTCTAACACATGGTCTTCGAACCGGAAAGTATAAAAACATCAAGAAACTTTGTTTTATATACCAAGTGCCAGAAGGAAAGCCGTATCTGGCAAAGGACCCAGAGACCTGTAGAGAACTCTTTATAAAGCAAGTAAATTAGGATTTTATGGCTACTTCGTGTTGAAACTGGGGAGCAGTCTGTGAGCTGAGTAACCTAAGTTAAAATACATTGTTGCTGCAGTTAAGTGCAAAGTATATATGCTTGCTATGTTCCAAAGCAAGTGGAGAGATTAATTTGTTGCCTGGGGAGTTACCCCTGGCTTGTGACTCCTAAATAACTGCATGTACAGAGGTTAGAGGAATGACAGCCTTGTTCTGTTTAACACTAGTGTTTTCGTTTTACAGCAAGACTCAAATAGCCGATACAGTGCACTGAGTGTACAACACCAGATGTTGAAGGTAGGTAACTGAGATACCCAGTTTCACAGGAGACTGGTATTCTGCTATGTCAGGGAGATAAGGCCTCACTGGCTTCTGGTAATTCACTCCAGAATGTCAGTACATTGATGGTGCCTTCCTCTTACAACAGTACCGTTAAAAGATGATTTACTGCAGTTTTCCCTAGTCAGGCTTTCCAGTGGGTAATTTAATCTTATCAAATGCAATTACTTGTATGGAACACTGACTTATCAGACTTTGCATAGTTTGGCATGTAAGGAATTTCTGAGACACATTCAGCAGCTCCCAATGGGACAGTGCAACTGCAGGGTGAGGCGACGTAGCCCTAGAACAGGAGACTACTCATCACAGAGATTATTTTGTGTTTGAGAGGAGCTGCAATATGCATGCTTTGAATAATAAACTTCTTGTTATGAATGCTTCCCATTCATCTGGACTCATTTAACAAATTGCCAAAGACAATATTAGCCAGATATGCAGATACAGAACTGTTCCAGTGTCCAACTTGGTATTTGCAGAGTCAACATGAAGAACTAAAGAAACAGCATGCTGACCTTGAGGAAGATCACCGAAAACAAGGAGAAGAGTTTAGCAGAACATTCAGTGATCACAAGGAGCGATACCTACAACTGCAGCAGGAAAAAGAGCAGGAGATCTCTAAGCTGAAGGGTATATGTAACCTGTATCTGGCTGCCCATATTAAAATGTGTATTGGTCATTGTGTTCTGTGTGATGTGAGACAGAAAGGCATCGTCTCTGTTCTCACTAACAGGTCATTCGTACGTCTTGGCCCTCCTGAATAAGTTAGATTTTCTTGATGATTTTTTGTGGCCTCTTTCTGAATTCATATATGTGCTTTGTGTTTCTATCTAGATTAGAGAAATAGTAAGAAACACAGCACTTAAAAGCCCATCAAGTGTCAGAGGATGGTTTATCCAGTCTTTCATTTTTAGTTCTAAGACTTGTATAAACCTGGAAAAATAAATTTGCCTCTTTGCTTTTCATTTACAAAAAGGGTAATCTAAGAATGTTTGCCACTTCTATCAGAGATTTAATTGTGCCTCTTTATGAAGTGACTTTATGTGCCTTTTAGACCTCATTTTCTCATATATATCAGCTTCTCTGAAACACGTTGCACCTGTATGCTTGGATGATGAAGAATTCATTTTTTACTCTTAGCATCCAGTTTCCTATTAAAGAGATTCTTTGCAATTTGCAGACCTCTTCAATCCTAATTACACAACTGCAGAGAACAAAAGGATGGGGCTCTCCCGATCAAGGGCCTTCAGCCACTTTCTGCCATGTGTCACTAACACATGAGTTAGTTTTGGAGCTGTCTGCAGTTTTGTCTGCGCAGTATTTTGCAGGCAGAGGCTGTGTTTATTAGTTCTGCCTTGGCACCACACCAATGAAGTCATACAGCTAGCTCTTGGACTGAGCTGGATTGCAGCCTAGCAGCTTGGAGTGTGGGAAGAACTTGCCTGTGTCTGCTTGCAATATTCCACATCAACATCATGTAAGAAGTGGGAAGAGAAGCCCCTCTCCCTGGTCCCAGAACATAAAGCTTTTTAAGTATGCTGGCCATCTGGGCACCTCTTCCAAAAGAATAGCTTAGTCCTTCGACATAAAATTCTCACTCACCAGATGCGATGTGGGGGAAGAGAGGAGGGTGGCTTCCTCTCTGCCTTTTAAAGATTCAGATTACCATAATGAATTTGCCGTCTGCAGTCCCCAGTGTGAACAGTGGTGCATAATTCCAGTTGCAGACTGGGTGCACTAATATAAAATTTAACCAAATTTTACAATTTTCTGCTTGAAAATGTAAAGCTTTTTATAGGGCTGGGGAGACACGTAACATAAACAAACCATACAATTACTCTAATCCATTTTTGCCATAGCAATCGTGTAGGATTTTATGTAGTTTGTGTTATAGTCTTAATTTTGGTACTTAATCTAGTATTATAAATCTGACTGGGTTTAAATTCTGTATGTCATTTCTTTTAAACAGAATCCCTCTATAACTTAAGGGAGGAGAACAGACAGTTGAGAAAAGCTCACCAAGACATTCACACCCAGCTACAAGATGTCAAGGTAGGCTTTGCTTTGAGGAGAACTTTCAAGACCTTTAGGAAAAAGAAAAATTTTCCCAAGTTTTAACGAGCCAGAAATGGACTATGCTGAAGACTTGTAGTTTCTGTTGTGTGGCAAAAAGGAGAGGAACATGGCTGAACTGGATTTCTTGTCTTTTGCCACCTGCACTTTAGGTACATGCTCATTTTAAAAAAAAAAAAGGAAGAGAAGTATTTAGAATAGAAATTGGAACTGGAAAATTGATTTTGCAAGTTAAGAATTGTGTTTTGGCAAACACATTAATTTGCTGAAATTAATGTTTTCCCGCTTTTTTTTTTTTAAATGTTTATCAACATCTACTCCAACTTTTAACTTTATTTTAGTCACGCAAATCCTGGCCTCCAAATTTTCTTTCCTGGCGTGCTCGCTTTCTCTGTCTGTTTAATATGCATTCCATGTTAAATAAATAAATGCTGTCATTCCAACTCAGGATTTTCTTTTCAAAATAAATTGAATTATCTTCCTAGTTCAAAATCCCACAGGCTACCTAATTTACCTTTAGAATGAACTTGATGTGAAACCTGTAATGTTCTTCTTTTTGTGTAGCAACAGCATAAGAACTTACTCTCCCAACACAACCAGCTTGTAGTGACATTGGAAGACCACAAGAGTGCACTAGCTGCTGCACAGGTCAGAAAGGAAAGCAGCTTCTACTAGCTCTAACCTTCCTAAAACTTTTTTCTCCTAGTTCAGCTGACTGTAATGTTATGCATGTAGCCTTTCGCATGGGGAATTTGCAGTTAGCACCATGCTGCACACTGCAGGGAAATGCATGAGTTAAAGGGTTGCTCTTAAGAAGAAGCTGCAACAAATCATAGGGCTGTCGGAAAATAAAAAGCTGTGTTATAGGCCCAAGAATGCATGTATTACTGATAAACAGAGTATCTCTGCTTCCATGAGAGCTGTCGAATACCTTTCTTTCTCTGTCTTCTCTGATAGAACTTCTATTAGTTTAACATCCCACACTCTGATATTCACACGTACCACTTATAAAGACCTGGATGCTGGTATACTCTAAAGTCTCTTTCTGCGTACGACTGGAAGGTTTATAAGGCTACATACATCAGTGCAACAGAGGTAGAGTATATATGGAGGAATGAACTCCAGGTGGAACTCTAGTTAAAAAGCAGCAGCAGCATTACCTTTCTTAAATGTCGTTTTCAAGTGGACTATCCATGAAGCACAAACTTTGCTAGACTATTGCAAATTCAGTCAGCTGTGCCAGTACAAGCTGTGTGGGCCACAGGGAATCTGAAAGTAGGAGTAATGTTGGAGCAGAGGAAGACTATTGGTGAAAGATCAGAGAGAAAGGCAATGAGGCAGTGCGAAGTTATTTTTATTCCTGACTAATTTTCTTCATTTAAGTATTTTCATGGTCCACAAAATCATTAGCAGCATTAAAAGCATTGGATCTTTTTTTTTTCCCAGTTCTGCTTGTTGTGCATGTCAATGTGTGTAGATATTCAAAAAACAGAGAAAGACCAGGAAAGTCCCTCATAGACTAAATATATGAAGAATCTTAATTTCCAGTACTAAAATATGCTGGCAGCTAATTTTAAGCTCTTCTCCCACTGGCCACGTTAGCTACTTGGTCTGTATTTGCTAACATCTGAAATTCCACAAGGGCAGATGCAAGGTCTGATTTAAGGTTCACCAGATCCAAAGGGAAGCTCCATATACTTCTCCTGGCTTTGATTCAGTTCTTTAATTAGAAAACCTGTGTCACACAAAGCCTTTCTATCTGCAGTCAGAATGTGGCATTTATCATATGGAGAACCTTTCCTTCAAGAGTCTTGCACATTCTTTCAGAACAGAAGGTATTTAGCACAGTTGCGTAGTTTCTCCTGCAAACCAGCTACAGAAAGTTCACAAGGGATTATTGCTTAGAAACGCAGCTCAATAAATGACCCCTCTATTTCTAAGTGTATTCTATACATTAAATATCAGTAGTCAATACTGCACTAATGAATTTGTGACCTGAATCTTTAAGGCATTGTAATCTTTGTACTTTTCCATAGCTCAAACAGCCAGCCAGATTCATTATATATTTTTATAAACCCTGTCTTTCTGCCAGTACTAATACCTTTTAAGCTATGGCCTTGAATCACAATGTTCAGCTTAGTGACTCGTGCAGCGGAACGGAGTACTCGAATTCTGATCTGGACGTGCACTGTTTAAATATCCTAGTATATTAGTCTCTCTGCATGGTCAGTGAGTGGGGGAAAAGAAAATATCAGACCTGCATATTAGTCTTATGTTAAGTAAATACTATTTTTTCCTCTAAAATTTCTTATTGGGCTCTCCAGCAGTTAATCAGTAAGCAGAAGTATCCCTCTGGAATGACAAGAGTAATTACTGTGCATTCTGCTTTGCTTTTAGGCCCGTCTGTTTTAATGGATGCCATAGTCTTTTGAAGATGCTTCGAGGTGCGTCTAGCTTCGGAGCTGTTATGCATTGCATCATGTCAATCTGTAGCACTGTGGATATTGTTTTGTATGAGTATTATGCATTGTACATCAATGCATCATGCCTGTCTGCTGTACTATTGATTGCTATGATACCACATAACACACAAAATGACATACACAGTCACCGAGTGGAAACTGTAGCCAGTTTTTAACCTGAATGTTAAAAAGGATTACGAAATGCACCTCTGACTTCAAAATGGGTAGTAAACACACCCACCGCCTCCACTGGAGCACCAGAGAAACCCTCTCGTGGGGCACCACCTTTTGTATATGCAGCTGGTCAGCTTTTATAAATCCTGTCCATCTCAAAAATTTTACTTTACGAGATAATCTTTCTTGTACATCTGCTGTATAGACAGGGACTGGTGTACCAACCAGTCTGGATTCTCATACTGGACTTTAAAGCTTTTTGAAAGTATCCTGATCTTGTACAAAGTTAAACAGCAAATCAAATTACAACATTTTACTGTTGCATTTCAGGAAGACTTTAGAAATTTACATTTTCTCTTTTCTTCTTTTTCTCTTTTTTTCCCTTCTTTTTTTCCTTGCTCTTCACCAACGGTGTACTATGACTTTCTTTGCCTCAGTTCTGTATGTTGGCTGTTGTCTTGTGTAACACCTGTGTAAATGTTGAGGATTTGGCATTTTCATGACATGTATGTATACTTTAAAACTACTGTTTCTGAAAGAACTGCACTCCTTTCTACTAGTAAAGGAGAACTTGTGGTGCTCTCGATTTCCCTCGCTTTAGCCTGCCAGGAAAACTGTATCGTCCCCTTTTCACAATTCTGCTTGGCATGAATAAAACAAATCTTCGTCTTTGTCCCACAGAGATTTTTCTAATATACTTCGTATGCATGTGCACTTTGGCTGAAAAGATTGTGGTGAATCAATGTTATCTAGCGTGTGGAAACAGACCAATTTTAAAAGCTCCCATCCCTTCTCCTCCCTTGTATTTGCTCTAATGTGAATATCGAGTCTTTCTATCGTGTCTTGCCAGCAAGTTTACTCCGAGGTGACTACGTTTTATTAAGAAATTGATTTGGACACACTATAATTGATGTGTTGACTTCAGTCCCAGGTGGAGGAATACAAACAGTTGAAGGACACACTCAACAAAATGCCAAGTTTCCGGCAGCCTGAGAAGTTAGAACGCCCAAATGAGCAACCAGAGGTGCGAGCACTGTCTCCCCGCAGTGACCTCCCAGTGCACCACGAAGCTGTGGCTGAAGAGCATAAAGAGGTATAAAGTACTGACTGGCTACTGACGCTATAGGAAATGGTTCTTATTTAGGAAAATACTAGCTATGTGCTTAACTTCCTTTAGAAGCGTATGTTTAATTGTACACGTTTATCCGTTCTCGAGTAAAGTAGTAAGGGGCAGTTTAATCTTCTTGAGTAGCAGAAAAATATATTCATGATGACCTTTTCTCATATGACAGTAAATGCACTTAAAACTAGCTTATGTAAGCTGTTTTAAGAAGTTGCTGAAAATCTTAATTTTTTGAATAATAAGCTGTCTCTAAAATTTTAGATATCTCATGTGTTACAGAAAAGCTTTAACAAGTTCTGAAGAAATTGTCTTTTCACATGTCTTATAAAGTTTCAGTGGCACACTTAACTCAGTATATTTAAAATTGGCACGCTGTCCGATGTTCAAAAAGAAATAAAGCGAATTTGTGGGTAAAGTCTAGAAGTTACAATATCAGTTGTGGTTTTGTTTTAGAAGAGTTCTTGGCCAGCAGAACCTACAGGAAATAAAAATACAAAGCTTCCTTTGTAGATACAGAATTGTAATAGTTTTGTTCCACTTCAAATAAAACGAGGCTTAACCTACTTTATGATGCAGTTGTACAACACCTTGTGTAGCTGCGCAGAGCCAAGAATGAGGTAGTGATACCGTTTGGCAGGAGGGGTAGCTTGTTCCAAAGCAGGCATTTGGCTCTCCTGACAACAGCTTCACTGCTGCGGGCTGGAATAAAGGCATCCGTATCTGGTCCTTGGCTCTCTTGAAAATATGAAATCCATAATATCTTGTGCACACATAATCTTGTCTGTGTTTTGCAGAATGAGAAGCCAAAAGAGAGAGAAGAAATAAATACCCAGGAAAAAGAAGACAGAGCTGAGCCTTTTCATCTGCAAAGAAGGGCTCATGAGGGCCAGCATGGCAAAGAACTAAATAGTCAGGAGCAACAAGAAGCTGGAGAGGATGATGAGCAACGTGTTGACCAAGTTGAAGAGGAACGCAAAAAAGAACTTGAAGAGGAAGAAATGGAGCAGGCAGGTCAGCCTGAGCGCTTAGAGGAGGAACAGGATCAAGTGCCAGAAGAGCATGAGTGGAAAAAACAGGAACAGAAAGAAGAAGAGACCAACATGTTGGGTGATCATCTTCATTCAGAGGTATGGAGCTGCTCTTTTCTACTAATTGATAAGATTTGCTTTTTAAATGGAGGCTTCTCTTATCATTGGTGGCCCCTGTATTGCCCTGGCCTATTTCTAGATAAAATCAGTGTCATATTTATAGAAAATTTGGGATTCAAAGCACTCGGATGCATAGCATTCAGGCTCAACTTCAGGACACACATACTGCAGTGCTTGCCAAATGCAGCTTAATGAACATTAATTCTGCTGACAAAAAGCAACAGATGGAAAAAACGAGCAGTCAGGTTGAATCCCATCTCCTGCTTTAAATTTGAGGCCTGCGGTAGCTGATGGGAAGAAGACAGAATGAGACTTATCTTCAGCACTTTGATGGAGAGCTGTCCTGCCTTACTAATTTGATGCATCTCAGCAAATTGCAGTGTGTTTCCTTGTCTGATATACCTACCTGCTGTAAACACATTTCCATCTAAATGTTTGCTGTCGTTTGACTTGAAATTTTAACTGCAAGATGAACATGACTGAAATAGCCAGGGGAAATCAGTGTGCAGCCATGGCGAGTCTTGCTCTATGCAGCTCTAAATAAAACCAGCAAATCCTGGGTTTACATTCTAGATCGGATCTCCAGTGGAAAATATATTTTACTGATCTCACCTTAGGCTTTGTAAACACTTACTTTCCTAGCAGATTAATTATATAACTCCAGTGTGATGAGAAGCCATTGTTGAAGAGGTGCAGTGGATTAGAACAGCAGCAATAGGTTAAGCTGTGAAACTGGAGTTAAAGTTACTGCTGGCTGTAAAAAATGTGCAATGTAAAAAAAAACTTAAGGCTGAAAGCAACCCCTACTGAAATTACCAGTTAAATCAATGGAAGCATATTTGCTATCTTAATTGTCAGCCATCAAAACTTCCTTTTACTGGTAATATGTTGAGGGGTTTTATTATTATTGATGTGTAAGAAAAGCATGGCTTCCCCCAGCCCATTGTCTCCTCTTCCTTCCCTATGTCCTCCACAAACACCCCAGCACTTCCAGTCTGTGTTCAAAAAACTAATTAAACTTTAAGCAGAACCAAGAAAACTTAAAATAACTTTGCTGTAATTTTGCCTAGTGCGTGTAGCATCTGCATATTTTTCCCTCTTGTCACACATTTCTGCATGCTTGTTTCTGATCATTGAAATTATGATTAATCTGTGACTGACACATTTCGTTGACAGATAACATCAACAAAAGCTGTAACAAAAAGACATAAGCCAGCTTATGAACAACAACAAGAGCAGCAACATCTTGCAGCCCAAAGAGCAGAGGAAGCCAATCAGCTACGAGAACATCAGGAATCACTACACCAGCAAAGACTGCGAGGACAGCTATTACGGCAGCAACAGCTTCAAGAAAAAGAGCTTCAGCTGCAGAAACAGGCAGAACAAGGAGAAAAACTCTACAAAAACCGGCTAAGGTTAAATTCTTTCACATGAGTTTGTCATGGTCTGTGCTCTAGGTTTTATGGCTTCCACCACACCACCTTTGAAAAGAGGGTGGTTTAATGATATAAACCTAGGCTGCCCAGAAACTAAATTCAGCGAGCCTCATCTCCTTCTTTCCAAGGATGAATCTGATCGCTATTTTAAGGTTTTTTTCCTTCTTTTTTTTTCCTTTTATTATGGAAGCCGCTGAAGTCTGGAGTAATGAGTGCACATTGCCATGCACATCCTTGGGAGAGGTTAGGGGCTTCTGGCATACAATGCCGCTTGTCTTAAAGCTTGCTTTAAATTAGTAATTACTTTCCGCTAAGCAGCAATTACGATCTTGTAGTACTGAGGAGCTCCAGTATCAGATATGCATTAAGTACCTAAGCTAAAGTTCCTCTTAAATGTGAGATGCTGTTTTTAAGTAATTCCATGAGGACTTTCTGAACAAGAGTGACCAGTATTATTTGCATTGGAGAGACAAAAGCGTGATTTCAGGAGAAACCAACACCCTGTTAGTGTCATAAAGTTATTGTGAATGCAGTTACATTCATGATATTGTAGCTTCTACAGGCCTTTCACCCTCCCTGTCATATTTCCTTATGTTTAGTTTAAAATTGTTAGTGACAGTTCTTTGTCTTTTGGAATCTTAAGCCCATTGAATTTTCTTTGCTGAAACATTGAAATATTAATTATTAACTTGACCCATGTTCTAAAAGGATTTTGGTATGAGAGAGCCTTTCATAAATTGATAGTCAAAATATTCAGTCCTGCAAGAACAACCACACAAGTAAACCCCTTTCAAGATGAAAGCTAAAACTGCTTATTTAACAAAATAACTGATCCAGGTGCTCTGTCTTTAAGACCCTTTATCTGAGAGGTTCTTTGCTTCCAGTTCATAGTATTTGTGCTTTGATTGTGGAATGTACTAGCTTAGGAGTTTTGAAAATACAAGGCGGATCCCATTGATGTACAGAGAAATACAAGCACAGAAGTTAGTATAGTAGGACAAGAAAGTCTTTGTTCTATAAAGTACATCTTCTTTCAGAAACGTGATGTGAAAAAGTATTAGGTAATAGAAAGCTAAACTGGAACCCATTCTGGCAGGAGCTGGAAGAGGCAGAGATGCAGTAGGATGGTTGGTTTATTAAAGCAAAACCACACTTTTTTGAAATTGAAATGATGTATTTGCATTTAATTTTCTCAGCCAACAGGCTCATTATGATAACATGGACCATGATATTGTACAAGGGGAAGAAGAGCAAGGTATTCAGGAAGAGGAAGGAGGTAAGATAAAATGTATGTCCCTACCATGTTCACAGGTTCCTTGTGTACTGCCTTTCATGCGCGATTTTAATATTCATTTCATATCCAGTTTGGATTCAAGTGAAATATAAACTCGCAAATTAAAACCCGAAGCTCAAATAACACTGGCTGAACTGACTGAGTGAAATACAGGAATTACTAAAGATCATATCCACATTGCTGAAAGGAAGAGTGTCCTTTTGATTGAGCTGCTAGGATAGGGCTTTGTGGATCTTGGTTACATTCCTGGCTCTGCCTATGATTTTGTTTGATCTCTTCAAATTGTATAATCTTTCAGCGTCAGTTTCCTACTAGCAGTAAAACAATTCTGTTAGCATTGTGTGTTTAGGTAAGCTGTAGGTAAAGGCTGCCTACTGCTAAAAGCATGTCTGGAAGCTAGTATATAGGAGACTCTTGAAAAGGCCAACTAGAAACTGCTGTAATACAATAATAATATCAAAAATTTGTCAGCTTATGAACGTGACAACCAGCACCAGGATGAAGGTGAAGATGATGATCAAAATAATGCAAATGAACAACAAGAACCAGAACATCAAGTAGAAAATCAGCAGGCTGAGGAATCAGTGAGTATGAATTAAGATGCTATGGATTGTAATCGTTACTGAAGTGAAAACCCAGAAGTCTCATCTAACATAATTGCGCATTACAGAAATAAGATGAACCAGAGGTCTGCTAGGAAGACAAGTCTGACAGTTTAAAACTACATCTACGATCTATTTAAAGTTGTCCTTACTGATTTGGGGAGAAATCAAAAAAAGCTTCCTTGTGGCAAGCAAGTTGCTTTTCTACATTCCTTTGATCTGTGCTTTAGGTGGAAGAAAGGATTTGGACTTAGCTGGGACTTGAACAGGTAAACTTGGATTCAAAAAAATAACAGGAGTAACTCATTGGTGGTCAGTCAAAAAGAGTGGTGATGGTATTTTTCATGCTATCATTAGTTAAGAGGGTAAGAGCCAACTCAATAGCCACTGAAACCAGCTGGAGTCAGTACAGAAGAGGTGTGAGATCTTGAAAGAGGACATACCTCAGCACTGAACACAGCCGCAATACCGATTGCACAGAGATCTGGTTGCAGGAGATTCAGTCCTGTGCCTTCCCCCAAGGTCCATCTTCCTTGGTGTCGTGGAACATCAAGCGTATCATCGTTACTCCCCTCCCTCTCAGCAAATTGAATTGTATACTAAATATTTCTAAAGGATCTTTAACTTGTCAGCTATAAAGATATCAGAAATGCTTGTACTGAATGATAAGCAGAAAGCAAATGCTCGTTTTCTGAATGGCAAAGTATGATGAAAAGTGACTGTTGTTTTGTTTCATTATAGACGTAGCCAAGGTCAATATTGCAGGACAGACTGGTACTGAAAGATCACATCAGTTCTTTTGAGCCATGAGCATTTAAACTCTTATCTTTTTTCACTTGGTCTTATCAGGCATTGTCAGTTGTCAGATAGTCAGTAAACAAAAGGAGTTCAACAGCCTGTGTGAAATAAGTCATCAGATTCAATCCGGTTTTTAGCAGACAGATACCCATGCTGCAGTTCTGTCTGTGTTCAGCGCTGAAGTACTTTTTCTTTCAGTAACCGACACTTCTGTATTGGCGAGGGTTTCATCGACTGACCCCTGATGCCTGTAGAGAGATTCCAGCTGGTTTCCGTGGGTATGGAGTTGGCTCTAACATAGCTCACGCTAGGGTAGCTTTCAAGTGAAATGGAATTTGACTGCGAGATAAAAATATGTATTTAACATTCACTTCTGAAAATTACAGAAGGCAGCCATGGACGATGTGAATCCTGCTGATGACCCCAACAATCAGGGAGAAGACGAATTTGAGGAAGCTGAGCAAGAGAGAGAAGAAAATGTACCAGATGAAAATGAAAAGCACAAGCAAAGCAGTCAGAAACAAGGACATCCCGGCATGGAAGAGCACCTAGTGGTCAGTAAAGGGAAAGGAAGCATCTGTAGGTCCTCTTTAAGGACAGTGTAGCACAGCTTGGTGAGAGAACACTGAACTTTCATTTTTAAAGATCTCTGTTAAGCCATATATGACATGTGCAGGTAAAAGTGTGGAGTTACTCCTGGTGATACACTGGTATGTCTTTCATCACTGGCTCCGCTCAGCGAGGTTCTGTACTCTCACAGTTCAGGGCCCCTCTATTTACCTTCACACAAGCCCCTGCAAGAACACCCGCTCATACAGTCTTCGTGTCTTTGCACAAGTCCCTTCTATGCTGCTTCCATGCCATCAGCACTCAATCAACTGTAAGCAGTGGTGTCCCTGTCCTTCTCTGGCCGTTCCAGTGAATGCTGCGCATTTCAACTGTGTTTAAACTGTAAACTCCTCTAGGCAGAGATAATCTGTATTTTTATGGCATTGGTCTTTAATGGTGTGAATATTTCATTGTCTTCCTGCTTAGTATGGGAAGTCTTGCTTTATTCTGTGAAGTGATTTTTATTATTATCATTCTGCTGTCTATTTTTTAATTTAGGGCAGTTCTAAATCATGCAGCCGAGCTATCATTAATGCTAATGAACGCACTATAACTTCTTGTGCTATTATTGTTACTTTAGCTTTACATAAAGTTTTGGTTCCAGAACAAGAAGCTTTAACCTTCAGTCTTCTAAAGTTAATAGGCATGCACATAGAACTGAATTTTTATATGAACTTTCTGCAGATGGCAGGAAATCCTGACCAGCAGGAAGATAATGTGGATGAACAATACCAGGAAGAGGGAGAAGAGGAGGTAAGAAAAGAGACATAAGGCATGTGTGGACTCAGGTAGCATAGCACACCTCCATTAACATTCAACGTCGGTATCTTTTATAACTGCCAGATGAACCCAAATCACTTTTGTCTGACTTTATGAAACCTAGCAAGTCTTTGCCATTACTCTGCTGTCTACTTCTGGACACATTTAGTGTTACTCATGCTTATATGCTGCAATCCATTAGTCTTCCGTGCAACATGGTATTAATTGTGCAATAGTTGAAAAGATTAAGCCGTTCACAACAGAAGGAAAAATTCCTGAAAACCTCAAGCCCTCTGAAGGTCACTAAAAACCTCATTAACTTTGCATCTCTAAGCACACACTGCTGTTCTGGGCAAACTGCTTCCTTGGCCAGTTACTTACTCTTTAGCTCTGACTTTGATTTATCTGTGCTCCTCCTAAGCGATCCGAGGTATGTAAGCCCCTGCTATTTGTGGAGTCAGATAGTCAGGAAGCCGTTAGCACAGTGCTTTGAACTGGAGGAGAAAAGGAGGGGAAGGGACTTTTTCCTTCGTATGTTGAATGGCATGCTCATTATGCATGCGCTAGCATAAGCTGCCCTGCAGTTCTTCAATACATACCTAATCAATTGCTATTTTCTACTTCATACATAATGATTTACAAAAAGCAATAGAAACGGCTACTCATTACTCCCTTATGGGGAACACTTTGTCTAGATTAGCTGGTATGCACTTAGAATTCACCAGTTCAAAATATGGTTACTTAAATCAAACCAGGTCATTAGGAACTGGGAACAGTTGGGCTTTGGCAACTACTCTTTTGCTTACAGGAAGTAATTTAATACATGTTTCATAAAGGACTATGACCAGCGTGCTTACTGGAAGTATTAAAGAGTGAGCAGTGATTGAATGAGCAATCAAGAAAGAGTTAAGATGCTGTAATCAGGCATAAGTTTCTTTAGTAGGTTGACTCAAGTATTATACGTAGCTGTTGTTCAGATCTTTCCCGTATATCCCTCAGAGTGATCCAGGTGTGATGGCTGCCCTTCTGCTGGCAGCGATACCTAACCTCAAAGAACTTCTTCACAGGCAGCTTTGCCTCCTGTTGGAAGCAACTGCTCTATATACTCTCCTGCTGCTGACGTTGTCGAGAAGGCTGTTGCTGCTGTTGTTCAGGAGAATGGGATAGCAGCTGCTAGAGGGAGGGAGCCCTATGGAAAGCAGCAGTCTCATCCTTGCAGTGAGTGGCGAATGCTTCCCAGCCAGGTGAAACAGCCTTTTTTCTGTGGGGAGAGCTGTACGGCCTTACGGAAGCATCTTACCCAGCTTGCAGGACACCATTTGGAGCATTCTCCGAAAGAAACTCAAGTTGACTTCGAAAAGCATGCCTCCTTCAAATTTGCACCTAAGCGTAAAGGGACATGGAAGCGAGGGCGAGCGCTGACATAAAAGAAAGTAGCGATAGATCAAGATCTGAACATCTGGAAAACAGATTCAGTGTGGCCTGCTCCCTCCAAGGATAGAGTTGGAAGAGATTATTCTTCGCTCCCAATCCCCCCTTGCTCTTTTGTGGTTTTCCAGGAGCAGTTGGCAGAAGGATCACTCAACTGCTGGGAAAACAGGGACAAAGTTACCATTAAATACCTACATTGCATATCGGAACTGAAACAGTTCTAGGAGTCCACAGTGGGGTGGAAGTGTTGATAATGACTCTCTGCTGTGTCACGACACTCTTACTATGAAGGACAAGGAGAAAATAATATATATGTAAAGTTAAAGCATAGAATGGAAATCTAAATGTGTTAGCTGATGATGAGAGGCTCTGTGAAAATTGTATTTCAAAGTTAAACATGCTCTCAGAGGAAGTGAGCGTCCTGATTGTTGGGTGGTTGGTTTTTTCTTTCCCCTCTCCTTTAACCTCTCCGTGCCCTCTCCTCCCTTTCTTTTGAATCTTCATTCTGTAAAAGTGTAGCTGTGAAAATGTGCACATTTATGCCACAGGCTACTTTTTTAAAGGCCATTAAAATATACAGAACATCTCTGTGCTTTGTAGATCCAGGAAGATTTGACTGAAGAGAAGAAACGAGAACTGGAACGCAATGCCGAAGAGCCATATGGTGAAAATGACGAAAATGTAAGTACTGTGTAAACCCACAAACTTGGTGACATGATTAAACACTTAACATAGCTGTGATCATGTCACAGTGACATTATATAATAACTGTTGTAGCTTGCTTTAGATCATAGACCTTAAAATTGCATGCTGTCCCAGCTTCCTTTTGCTCATCCTTCCACCCCCACATCAGCTCTTGCTGCCTGGAGGCCTTTGAAAATCTTCTCCTGTTTCTGTCCCTCAGCTCTAACAGCTCCGGCTGACAGTCGTTTTTCCTTTTCCTTACCTCCATCTCATTGCCCTAAAATCTACTATAAGGAAGCTGGCAGTTGCACTGAATCTGGTTGGATTTAGTTTATTTGGTTGGTTTTTTTTCCCCGATCAGGCAGATGAAAAGAATAACAGAGGGGCAGATCAAGAGCAAGAAATGCAAGAAGAGACCAACCAGAAAGAAGTTCATGAAGAAAATTATGAAGAGGAGGAGGAGGAGGAAGGCAGAGCTGTTGCAGCAAAAACTCGTAGACGAGGGGAGATGTAGTCCTCTTCATTTGTTTTGCAGCACACAAATTCCTGTTTTGGTTTTTTTTTTTTTAAAAAACAACTTTTTTAGGATACTTAATTTCCAAAAAAAGTTTGTGTTTTACACTTTTTACTTTTCTATTAGATGCTCTCATAAGTTTATATGAATACAGTTTTTTGATACTCTAGATTAGGATTTCTTTTCTATTAAAGCTGTACATACACAGACATCATATAGGTTTAATTGTTCGTAATTCTGGGCGTGTTTTATAAAGGCCATTTTGGAATACACTTTCACCTTGTCCAAGTCTGACCGAGATGTTTGGTCTGATTTCAGATACATTCAACATCTGAGGGAATATATCTAGTGCCTAAACCCAGTCGACATTAGTCACTCCAGCGCTCGTTGTCTTCCTCGACACGGCTTTGATGACTAACGGCTGGCCACGCTCCCCGTCCCAGGCACGATCTGCGGTGCTCGTAGAGGCCCAGGGGCAGTTCCCTTCCTTACGAGATTCTTCACATCCTTGAAGATAAGCACGTGCCTAGCTATTTGCAGGACCAGGCCTTTTACAGGTGCAGAACAGTTATAAAATATGCAAGTTTTACAAGCCTTCAAAATACCGCCAGGTTAACAGCTGTTAATTTTGGCAGCTGTTTATATACAGTTAAATTATGCATTTATTTTAATGAGCATACCTAGGTACTTTAATGACATGCACTACACAGCAGATGATGCAAATGGCGGTGTGCTGAGATGAGATGCGAGCTAGAAACCGATTTAGACTTGAAGATCCATTCTGCCAAATCGAAACACTACAGCTGTCACATGAATGAAGATTTACAGAAGGAACAATTTTGTTGTCCTAGTTAATATATAAAATATTTGACTGGAGAAATATAATGACATCACCTCCGTGACATGCTTTCTGGAGACTGTAGAGAGGGTTAAGGCACCTTAACCGAGTTGACGTGATTGGTGCAAGATGTTGAACTAAGGCCTTTACCTTCTTTTACTTATTTATTTTTAAGTCTATGCTGGAAGGATTTCTGCGTCCCCTAGCGTGAAAATCAGACTAGGGACAAATCCCACAGAAGTTCTTTCGAACAGCAAACATCTCTAGCGCTGCATGCCGAAATGTAAGGGGGGGGGGGAACGACACAAAAATTGTGCCTTGGTGTAGGCTACTATGAACATAATCACAGTGCATGAATATATACAATATTTGTATTGGTACAGACCCTAGTTATTTAATATATGTTAAAAGGAGAATGGGAATCTGGATTTCCTAGGCTATGCCCCATTGCTGGAAATGAGGCGCGCGGTAGCTCCCCGTGAAAGCCTGTGTTAATATATAAAAGGAGAGGGTTTGGGATTTTTCCCGTTTTTAATAATTACGCATAGCAATGTTTTTAGTTTAGCTTTTTCTATGAATGTAATTTAATTCATTTTTCTACTAACTCAATTATATTATGTTTTTATAGTTGGTTTCCATTCTTTGCAATTTTCCTAAATGTCCCAGACACAGTGCTTATGTTTCATAGGAATATTTTTGTCAGCAAGTATTTTGGGTTTTCTAGTTACCATAAATCAGATTTACCTTATGTATAAAAAAAAGTTTACATGATACTGTAAAATGTATAATATGTACATAATCTTCAGAATACAATTATTTTGGTAAATTGGCCTGTATTTTTAATGTCACAGTTGCAGTATTTAATTATTTGAGGCATAATAAAACTTGACTGCAGTCAATAAACTAGAATCTAGTTACCGATCTTTCGCAAGTGTGATGGTTTGTTGTAGTTTTCCTGATGAGGCTTTCGTACTCTGTTTTAATAGAGCACGGCAGCGGCTGGCAGAGAAGGGGAGGGAGCTAGGAGCCACGGTGGCTTTTTCAGGGAAGCGGAGCAGGGTTAGGACCAACATTAGCACTACTGGCAGCTTCAGTTGCCATCTGAGGCAGTCATCGTTGCGACCTGAGGGCCCTCTCCAGCTGGAGCAATGAAGCATCTTAGCCTTTTGTATCAAACACGGGTCTGTGAAAGAGGAGGAGGGAGGGAGAGCCCCAGCCCTTTTCCGCCCGAGCTTCTCCCACAAACGGGACCAGTTGTCCTCTCTTCTGCCCACCCCATGGTGCAGGAAGCCATCCGTGCTCTCCGTGTTGGGCCTACTCAAGCTAGGAGGAGAGCCCTTCCTCCCTGGCAGAGGGAGACTAACTCTGAAGGTACAAGTACGTGTCGGAATACAAAGGGCTCTCTCTTTTCACAGTGTCTCTCTCTCGCACTTATAACGAGCTATACGCTTCAAGCATTGATGTTAACAGGTACAGCATTGCCTGTGGAGATGTGGAGAACACGGACTGTCCTCTGCCACACTTACAGTGCAGAAAAAGCCACTTCCAAAGCCATCTGCAGGCACAAGCTATCGACCAGCACAGCATCTTCGCACCAAAATAAGCTGCTGCTTGCTTCTCTCCGATTGCTTCAGCAGTTTGCTGGCTACAGACGAAACGAAAAAGGTGCTCGCGCGTTCTGCGGGCTCGTGGGCCCTGCTGTTCCCAATGCCCTGCATCCAGCGCGTTTAGTAAGCAGCTTTGACGATATCCTTTTGTTTACTGTCAGGCTGCAGGGCTTCGCTTGGCTAACTTGTGGCTCCAGCAAGAGTCCAGAGAGACAACAAAACTCTGCCCAGAATGAGAAGCTGCAGAATAAGGGCTCCTATTGTGCGCTGTATGAGTTGGTATTCACAGCAGATGCAATATTTACTTCAGCAAGCATAACAAGTTCACATCTAATGCGAATAGGCCAAGAAAGTCTTAATGAAAGCCTGTTCTGTCCTTAAGCAAGGGCCTGTTCGCTTCAGACAACAGTTACTTGACCGAAGATCAACTTTCTGAGCAAGACTCCAGGCTTGGCTGACAATAGCAGTGTGTAATCTCCGTAACGCGCCCCAGCCACCACTCTGGCAACGACTGGTGGTGCTTTCCCACGACTCCCTGGCCAACGTTGCTCCCTGCCAGCGCCTCGGAGCTCGGGTTGGCATGACTCAAAAGACAAGTCCTCGGTTCTTCCAGGGTTTTTTTGCAAAGGCTAAGGGCAAACCACGCGAGGCCCTGCGCAACTGCCTGCTCTGGAGCTGCTCACCCTGAAATGATTCCGACCTCTTTGCCTGATACACATCACTTAGTGCCAGACCCTGTGGTCCCATTTGGTAGATGAGCTGGTGGTGGGAAGGGGGAGCCACGTGGCTGGTCCTCATTGCCATAGGATGTCTTCTGGGATACAAGGAATGCCAAATGCTTTGCTCAATCAAGAAATTAATGTGTTTATGTGACCTAAAAATAAACTGGAGATGGCCCACAGCTCCGGCCTCGTGGGCGTGCAGAACGAACGGCAGAGGGAAATGCTCTTTCTCTGTTTTACTGCTCACAGAGCGCGACTCCCAGCATGACGCTGCGGCAAAGCGGGCGAATGAGAGTCCCACACCAACGGAGTGAAAGTAGGAATTCATAAGGGAAAAGTTACATCGCTTCTGGATTTGGCAGCAGCAAGACAGCTATTGGCGTACTGTGACCAGGTCTAGCATCCGCTCACCAAAATACTGGAGACAGTTCAGGGAAGAGGGTGAGAGTGATGGGAAAAGTCGGCTTATAGGAGGAAAGTTAATGCTACAATCAGCTCCGGAAAGAAATGTCGGGGTGACTTGATTGTGGGCTAGGAGAATCCACAGAGGCAGCCAACTGGTGAGACAGGAGGCCTCAGCCTCCCAGTGGAAAACAAAAGCAGATCCCACAATAAAATTCAGACCAGAAATACAGCGTAAATGTTTAGTAATGGAGTTAATTAGTCATTGCAGCAATTACGTTAAAGGCTGTGATGAATTCTTGATCACTAGACATCTTTTAAAAGTCTTTCTAGTTCAGCCCCAGCTTGGGCATCACGAGAGAAGTCCTACTGCCTACGATAAATTGCAAGGTCAATCAAGAGGATCATAATAGTGTGCTCTAGCCGTAAAATACATGAAACAATAACACTCAGTGCAAAAAATAAAACCCAGTGGAATTCACTCTGTAGGTCGGGAAATCCTCCAGCGGATCAGCTGATACAATATTACGGCCCCACAACTCGCCTCAGCAAAACGACCGCTCCTTGCCACATTGCCTGTAACAGCTCCGTGTACATCGGGGCGTCCGAAACCACTCGCAGGCTGAAAGCCACCACGTGCCGTCAGGGAGCTTCTCCGCACCGGCATGCAAACAGCGCGCTTTGTATCCAGGTTTTGTCCAAATCTGTTAAATGCCAGCATGCTAACTTAAGGCTTGATCTAACCCAAGCTGAGCAGTGAGTTAGATAGCTCTACATTAAAGCAAACATTAGAAAAACCGCTGTGATTAGGAACGAAACACACAGATAGATACACTTGTCACTGGAGTACAAACTAGTTTCTGACAAGTTTTACCCACTTTTGCCACAGGTTTTCATGACAAAGGAGCCACAGAGCAGTCGTTGCTAAAAACGACCTTCACTCAGCTTTTCAAGTCTGAGCACGTAAAATGTGTTTACTGTGTGCACAGAACTCCTTACTCTGCTACATGCAGGAAATAATAAATTTATATTGTTACAGCCAAAATACTTGCAGGGTGAAGGGAATGAGAAACCCAAAGCCGCGTATCCAGAGCAAGATAAAAAGTTGCCTGCAGTACACCTGACACATCATCAGCCTTCAAACAGGTTTCCCTTCCCTTCCACAGTTCTTGCTGGTTCAAATGCAAAATTATTATTTTCTCATCATCATCACTTCTAAAGGGAATAAAAATCCAAATAACTTTGCCCTATCTACTAAGACAGTATTTTTAAATTTTTATTAGAAATTCAGCGTATTAAAAGTATTTATCAGCTCTGCTGTAGTCAGGGATTCAGCTGACAAGATTAGCAATGCCTCTGCTTGTTCCTACACGCTGAAATGCACAACAGAAAATTCGCAGGCACGTTGTTATCATTAACCTATGATTCCTTGAAACACAATCTTTGCACTGTAATAAATATTTTGTTCTCAAAGCTGCTTCTACCTGCAGATCTCAAACCATTTTAAAAAAAGTGCTAAACCCTGTCTTAGAGAGAGGCACAGAGGCAAGGCAGTGCAAGTGATTTGGAAAAGGTTTTCAAGAGGAAGGTTGAGAACAGGGATCAGATTGGGCCCGAGTTTAGCCCCAGCGTCCTGCTGTACCTTCTGATCACGATCAGCAATATTAACCTGTATCTTCCGCATGTTTTCAACCACACATCAAAATGGTTTTATCAGTTCAAAAACCATTTTGCAACAGACTTTTGACCTGGGGCCGATCTCTCACTATTTTAGACTTACAACCCTTGCTTGTATGAGTTCCTGGCCTTCCTTTGCATCACCTCTGATGTCAGCTAGGGCCTATGTGTTTCCTTAGCTCCACATCTACATTTCAACTGCACAAATTAATGCTCCACCAAAATTTCAGAAGTGGCAAAACTATCAATCAAGACATTTTTTCATCATAAGTGCTACGTATGTCAGCCACGTACGTGACCACAGCATCACAAAAAGCCTTGAAAACACTCATGGTGCCCTTGAAGCCACAGGAGCAGACCCTCCAGCGAGTGTCCATCACGGAGCTAACTGGCTCGAAAAGCTGTCATTTTCATGGCGTTGCCTTTAGTGATTAATTGACACGATTCCCAGCATTTTCATAGCCCTACAGACTTTCACAGGATGCCCACAAACAGCTCTGCTGCTTCAAGTTGGGTAGGAGTCCCCTTCCCAATCAACCACGCCAACGTATGAACGCTGCCTTGCTTGTGTATCTGTCTGTGCTAACTCGTCCATCTCTAGGTGCCACTTACATACAACAGCTTGGAAATACGGTCCTTTCTCCCCGGCGCTTCTTTTCTTTCACAAAACAAACCATTGCTGCCTGCAGAATAATTCAGCCAGTTCCATTCCTGCTGCCCATCACCCTACCACGGTCGGTGCTTGATTGAACTGAAGCAACTTTGATTTCTACAGACACGTGAGTCACGGGCACTGGTAAAGCTTTTGAGGTAAAAAGATAAAGGACTCAGCTTGACTACAGCAGGAAACGGCTCAGCCCTGAGCGCCTACATGAGATTTCTCCCCCACCACCTAACCTCTCAGTTCATTTGTTTCTCCGTTTGAAGATGGGCCTCCAGAACGGCCATCAGTCACCCCGAGCAACGAGCAAGCTCATTTTGCAGTTCTGCGGGCAACGCACTTGATCATCACGCGCTGCGCAAAGCGCGGGCAGTTCTGCGTCCCTCTTTGGTCACTCAGCCTTTGTGATTCCCCGGTCGCATTTTATAAGGATGTGCTGTAATGGTGCTTTTTAGGAACGATGCTCTTCTGCTCCAGGCTGCGGAAGAAGCGAACATCTCCCTGCATCCGATACTAGAGAAAAACCAAAACGTTGACTCCGATCAGAGGCACACAACAAGCCGTTCTGTGATTTCTTTATGTTTCTTTGTCCTTTTCCAAGAGGGAGAAGGCAACTGTAAGGATGTGCTTGCTGAAAAAACTTCTGCGTAAAGACAAATTTCACGGCTAAGGATCAGGGCTGAGCTCTTGGTGTGCCACAGGTCAGAGCCTAGCTGTCAAGCAAGCCACAAGCATCGTGACAAATTAGTTACAGTTTCCTAAATGTTTGTAGGGACTCCTCAAGTCTTCAGCGTTAGGCAGGAAGCTCATGCAATTCATCGCGCCTTCCTCACGCAGAGGATGGGGTCAAAGGCTGGAAGAAGATGGCCGGGGCTGGCCCAGCAGGACCTCCTGCTGGGGGCAGTGATGGGGAGAGATGCGGCTCCACAGCCACCCCTGGCTCCACCACCTCTCTTTTCTCGAATGAACAAAAATATCTACCATGTAACCCGCTGCCACGAAGGCAGGGTCAGGGGATCTCATGCATCAGAGGGCAAACAAATTGGAGGGTCTGTGTTTCCATTAGTATCTCTCTAAAGGCTGCTGGTTTTTACCATGAATTTGCATAGCGTCCACTGGAAACGTCCCTCTCCTTATCAAGGATTTTGGTTTACATCACAAGTAAGTTAGCACAGCTTCTCTCCTGAAAGAGCTCATATTCATGTCAAAGCCGACCATTTTTACATTTGTCCACGAGGTGCAATTAAGACCTTAACTATGAACTGAAGTAGATAAAAAAGGTGAGCTTTAATGAAAGGTTAAACTTCACAGGGAATTTTATACACTGCCTTATGTCAAGGGAACGAAAAAAGTCCTAGATGGCATTTTGGAAAAGGCAGCATCCTTAATTAATGAACAAACGATATTGTTAGCTGTTCATCAGAACAAAATAGCTAAAGTTGCGTAAAAATGAGATTATGGAATTAATTCACAGACTATTTGGGATACATTATTCCACTGGTGTCAAAGAGAATGGCAAGACCTGCAATTTCTCCCTGACCTGTAGAAAAGACGAGCTCAATCTTTCCTGGCAGGAGCTGAAAAATACCTTTCTAAAGTAGTAATTCTGGTGAATAACCCAGGTCAGCCCCGTGCAAGATAATCCTGACTGCAGAAGCCCAGAGCGGTTTGTGTACGGGAGATATTGCAAGCTGAATGTGAACAGCCCTCCCAACATTACCGGGAGCCAATTTTCCGGTCATTTACTGTGACAGGTGAGAAATGCGATGGCTCCTACACATTAAGCTGAGATGGTTTATAATACTAAACAGTGTCCTCACACCCAAAACAAATCCTACCTGGATTTAGCTTTACTAGTAGCTTTGTACTGTAATGCCAAAGAACAAAATCCGTATCTGGGAAGACAGAGGGGATCCGAGTATTCGTTGAAAAGTCGGTGCAGAGCACAAATGGGAGGTGGAGGATTGCCAGACCCCTCGGCACACCTCGGCGTGACCTACGAGAAGCAATAGCGGTGCCAATGAAAACTGCTGTATTTAAGTCACAGCTAACCAGGGCCTGCGCCAGGAAATTGATATTAAAGAAAGATTAAAGGAGTTTTCTACTTCACCACAGGAATAACCAACAGGTATTAGAAATGAACATATGCCAATGCCTATTGCAGCAGGTACACCTTTGACAGCTTAAGAGTGACCTCATGGCAAGTATTGGCCATCACAGTTGTTTTATCAGCCACAAAGGACAAGCTTAATTCAGCACCAGCCGTCGTGCTGGAGCACCGCTGGGAACCGGGGGATACGGAAGGGCCCAGAGGAGATGGGCATAGCCAGGGTTCCTGCGCCAGAAACGGTGTAGGGATGACGGATATAGAACCACACGATACCAGATTTCATTGGCTCTAGCATCCGTGGAGCAATTTGAGTTACCTTGAAATTATACAGGTATGCATAAAGAATATACAGGTATACAGAAATATATATTACATTAAGAAACAGTTTGTGCTGAATTGTATCTACCTGAACCTTGGGCAAAAGGCTCCTGTAGATGAGCTCAGTTCTGAGTTTGCAGTTACTGCCCTTCTCCTGCAATCCAAGTTAGACCTTTATGAGTGTCATCTACAACGTACCGGCCTCCTTCACCGAAGAGCAGTAACGTTATGTGGCACAGAAGAGACAACTGCACTCCTTTACACAACCTGGGCTTCCTAATGCTCTAGAAGACATGGAAATGGTTCCACTTCTTGTTTTACTGATATGTCAGATGGCCATGTTATCGTATTGATTTGCTTGTAAAATTAGAGGATGTGGTGCGGTAACTAAAAATGTTGAAATGTTTCCAATCTCAAGATCAATATTTTGATAGGTTTTAAAATAAATTTGTTGAAAATGATGCTGTAATTGAAGAAAGTCTTTGTAGAAGTGTTATAATTCACAGTGATAAATGTGCGAAGCCACAAACCATGTTATTCCTGAAAAGACATTGAGATTTATTCTGGAGAAAGTTTCTTTAGAAGTAGAATATTCGACAACATGATACCCTTCTGCAGTTTAAAAATAATAGAAAATTTATTTAGAAAGGAATTTCACATTGGTGTTTTTGTATAGAGGTTCATAAACCCTACCAGGAGATCTATCCAGCTCTGCTAGTCCGAAAAACGAAAAACTAAGAGATGGTGTGGGTTATTTGGTGGTTCTGTTACAAAGCAATATGTGACGCAGTGCAGGTATGAGGAAAGAATATGCCATAGCTTCTAGCCTTGCTTCGATTTTCCATATTGATTTTGACTGTAGTGCAATTAGTAGTTCACCAGGTTATTCTGCATGGTGATTCCACACTGTCAGACATTCCCCTTAGGGCTTGTCCTCACAGCAAACATCATTAAATTCACGATTTACCTTAGTGCCCGCTACGTTCCCCATCCAAACAAACCTTCGTGTCACATTGCTTCAGTTAACATGAAGAAATGTTGGTCTACCACTACTTAAACGTGACACAGAGCACCGTTCTCTTATCCTTTCTTAATCTGTTTTTATTTATACTCTTTAGGTTTCCTGCCTTTAACAGTTGTTCTTAGGAGGACTGGGTTTCCACTTCTTCATGTAAATCCACACAAACAACACTGCTACCTCAGGTCTTCACCTTACGTACTAAGCTGCTTTATTGAGTCTCGTGGATTTAAGCCCTTTGCAGATAATGTCACCGTTAGATTAATCTAAACTCAAAATTTGGGCTGCGCATATCTAATCCACATTGTGAGTGGACCATCTGCAATATAGGAATTATATTCAGTGTCATAAGGAGTGAAGGAAAGAAGGGGACATTTTTGTCTTGTTTGACAGCAAAGGTTTCGTATCTCCCAAACCATAAAGGTTATAGTATGAAAAAAGAAGAGGAGATTATCTGAAATTCCTCTGTATTTTAGGAAACTGCTAAGGATTTGTGGATAGTTCAAAGAGCCCTGGCTTTCTAGAAAAGTACCTTGGTTCTCTTTGGTGTGCTACAGATGTGGATTTTTTTTATAGCAGGTACAGCATCACAGATGCATGGACTAAGATCTAGCATGGGCTGACTGTATTTTAAGCATCAGGGAAAAAATCACCATTGTTCTTTCTATAGGGCAATCCCACGCCTTGCTCAGGTGGTTCATGTGAGCACAGAACAACTGCAATTTCACAAATTGCTAATCGTTTTTGTGATTAACATTTTCTATAGCCAACTACACATTTACACAGAACCTGGTCTGCACGATTTGCTCATCCTGCATAGCCTCTTACTCTGTTCACAGGCAGCTGAATTTTCCTACTACACGCCTCTTATAGAAAGCAGTATTCATCTCGAGTCAGGTTCCAGTTTTCAGAAGTTTTTGTTTCCTCGCCTTCATGAACTGGTATTTTTCCTTCTGATGCTGTTTTCTTGGGACAGTTGTGCCCAGAAGCCAAAGCAGCTGCCAGGTTAGATTTCCAGGGGACCCTGCAGAGGCTCCCTGTCCGTTTCTATTTACTGATCCCTGAGACACCAATTAACACCCCATCTGTACAGCCACCCAACTCCACAGCGCCTTACCATCGCAAGCCCGGTGCGAGCAGTGGGATTTGTAACGCGACAGAGTTCAGCCCCTCCTCTCTGCCTCTGAAACCCACAAATTTCATCACAGCGAATGCACACAAGGAAAACGCAGAGAAACAAAGAAACAAAGCGTCAGCCCTCCCAGGAGGGGCTTGGTTTGTTCAGTTCCTTCTGATTTCATAGGGAGATAAAGGCCTTCCACAGTTTGTACTACTGGGCCCATATTCAATAACTTAGCCACCAGCGAGCGAACTGCATTCATCCTCTGCAAGACAGGACATACATCTAACTGGCAGAGACAGAAAACGGTAAACTTCTAGTAAATTTTCCCCATCCCTCTCAAGATTTAGGGCCCATACGGGTATCATCTCTTGCACAGTACCGATGCAAATTGATTGATATATCATCCCTTTTTATACAAATCATTTACAATGTTCTCAAAAAATGACAGATCACTTCATTGCTTCCTCTTATCAACAGGTAGCAAACACGCTAAAAGCCAAAGTAATACAATACCTAATAAGAGGATTAAGTAGAGAGGATTACTATTTAATATTGTATTAGCAATAGCAGATACCTTCCCTGCCCATTCTAACTCCCTCACAGGATACAATGTCCATGCTTGTAAGGGAAGCTTATTGACATCTGATCAGTCAATAAATCTGTTCTTGTTTTTTAATGACCCCAAGAGTTGTTTCCACATGCTCACATAATCTTACCAACAATTTACCCTCATAAATTATTAGTTCTCTTTAGGGCCTTTTAAACCCTAGAACCTGATTTAGCTCCTTTGCAACAATTCTCTTCTAATTGTAAATCAAGGCAGCGCAGAGCAGGATTAAGCCTCACTAAACCAAGCACAGCAGTGCATAACAAACAACCGAGAGAGACAGAGACAAGACGACTCCTTCTGTGCACAAAAAACCTCTGACATCTACAAACACTAGCAAAAAACCTTCTCCAAGGAAAAAGGATGATCCCGGAGTTAGGACACTACCTTTGGAATAAGTGGGTTTAAGTCTCTACTGCTAAATCCTGCATATGACATTTGCAATTAGTTTCCCTTCTGTGTTTCAGTTTTCTGTCTGTGTAAATGGGGAGGACAGCACTTTGTTATCATACAAGGACTTGATCAATAAGAATATATTAAAGATTCATATATAAGTGCATTAAAGCATCCATGCTATGCTAATGTCTTCCATTTAAATACTATAAAAAGCTCAGTGGGCTCTTGACTGAACCATTAAGTGAATGACAGGCAAATCAGAAATGCCCAAGAAAAAAACAGAATTACATTCTGCTATGAAACACTGGGCAACTCCTATAAAAATCAATGGGACTGCATAGCAGTAAATTGCCGGGGAGATGAGCTTTATTTCATGGCTCATAAGTGAAAATGAATCTCTAACAACCTGTCAGTCCTGACAGCTTTGCCTCTGGAAAGAACTGGCTTCTCAGGTGCTGCCGCTGCCGCTGCCACCGCAGCCTCCATCCCCCGGACCCGCTCCTTCGGGCGGCAGCTCCCCTCCCAGCACAGCTGCCCGCCCCGTGCACAAGCAGCCCTGTCCTTCAGCAAGGAACCGCGGGCTGGAGCGTGAGCCAGAGGCAGGGATATGCTCATCTGGTGTCTCGTCCCCAAATACTGTGAGACGGCAGAAAGCCTCTCAAGCCCCACGGGGCTGACCCCACCGAAAGCTGCAGTGAGGAAGATGCTGGAGCGAACGTAGCATCCGTCAGTCGAGCTGTGCAAACACCTCTGTAAACTGTGGGGTTTATTTTTATGTGTTCTCCTCTCCGCCTAACGACCTTATGCTTCAAACAAACAAGGTATTCACTAATAATGTTATCGCTCTGCTCTAAAGAAGGCGGCACTGAGAGAGAAAGCAGCCTGCCTGAAAACAAACAGAAAGATCTATGACAAGGCTACAAATTGAAATGGGAGCAGGGCTCCCACACGCCTTGAAATTTGTGTCCCGGTCCAGGGCCTAACCAAAGCAGAAAGATGCAGCGTTAGCTAGCTGGTTTTATGTTAGGAAAATTGTTAACACATGGCAGTCATCAAATCAGATTGGCAGCAACTGTGGTGCTACAAAATACATTACGAGAGGAAAAGACGCATATTTCGGAGACGTGGACTTTGGCGACTGCGCTGTGCTCACTGAACTGGTAGGATGGCTGAATTTGAGGAAAATGCATGTTAATATGCAAGATGTCCTGCAAGCGTGAGTAGCTTTGCTGCTCCCTTAGCTTGCTGGCAGAACATTTACCTACCCTCGTATGCCAGAAACCTAGCATGTGCCAATAAATTCTCTCTTTCTGGATTACCATACAAATAACTTGTTTTGATGCTGGCTGTTCGCTGAGGGAGCACAGTGCCATCCTCCAGATTCAACAATAAAAGCCAACAGGGGATCTACACAAATCAGCACTTTGTGGCCGTATCTAGAGATAAAGATCTACGGGAACAATAGATAAAATGAAATAAATTACATAAATCCCTGAGGTTCCAGAAAAAAAAATCACTCAGATTTAACCATTGCCCCCTTCTTCTTCACACAAGGACACTAAAACAGTCCTTTTTATCTGACAGTGAAAAGCATGAACTCCTGAAACCTTGAGATGACAAACCAGCCTAAAACCAGAGTGTATTTTCCCTGAAGCCAAGTTCTTCACCTTATCCTCTCCCCAGATACAGCACTTGCCTTCAGCTCCCCCCTTCAAGCTACCAACCTCCTTACACAACCCATGTCAGGCAGGCACTTCCATCTCTCTCTGCCTAATCTTTCAACTATTTTCCTTTTCCATAGTGTTCTTTTTTCCCTGATAATGATTTCTTATTACCCTCCAAAAGGCTTTTGAATCTGTCTTCCCAACTCATACAGCACAATAAATTATCAGGAATTAAACTAGCTATCAAAGGGCTAATAGACTTGTTCTTCAAGGGCTAAATTAGTTTTATCATACTTTATCTGGAAGGGGGAAGGTTTAAAAATGTACTCTTCCAACAGGTTTTGTTCCTCATTATGTATACTGAAGCCTATCTTCAACAGCCACTCAAGGGACCAAGAAAAGTCAGCTGCTCAGCGCAGATGGCCTTGAACAAAAGGTCAAAGAAAAGAGCATGAAAAACATGGAAATACTTTAAAACCGTCCTTGCAGACAGCAGTTGTTGGCTGGAGTTACCCTTCTGTATAGGCTTCACTGTCTTTGAAATGCCTTCTCAGTATTACTGCATTCAATTTAATTTTACAAGAATTTTTGGGGGTTTAGCTTTGCTTTTTGTTTTAAGTGGTATTTCTGGTATCTCTCAAGAAAGGAAAAAAATATTTGCTTCATTGTGAAAGGATTAGGAAAATATGGACAGCTGAATTAGCTAAGACATTGTATAATATTAAAGCAGCCGGGACTCTCCGTCGTACAATAAAAACTTAACAACAAAAGCCCTCAAAAACAGATTATGAGAACTATTTTTCCCTGTATATAACATCCTGATCCTCACTGGCAGCTGAGTGGATGAAAAGGCTATACTGGACATTATTACATCTAGGAAAAACGCTGGGTAAATACCTATTGTCTAAAGTCCCTTTCAGCTTGTCAACTGATATCTGAGGAAAATAGAGTATATCATTTCTTTGACATTACTGCTTAAATACTGCTCTCAAACCACAGCTTAGTGCTGCACTCTGTGCAGTTTATTTCCAATGCACTCATTAATACAGAGGTTATATGAAAACAGAGATCCCTGGTATAGCTGGTACTGAATCTCGAACGTTTGTAAGACCCATCAGTTTGTGCTGCCAAGCTGGGCAAAGAAGCCTTTTGGGTACAGGATCATCCCTTACCTGGGTGAGGCTGGACCAGACGATCTCCAGAGGAGTCCGTTCCAACCTGAACTACCCTCTGACGTGATGTTCATCTCAACCTTTCTGTCTCGAGCATTAACGCCGAGTTGCCTTGTCCTGACCGCTACGACGTATTCCAGCAACACGATCCACCTGTGAGGCAGGCAATCAAACCCAGCTGCCTTTGGCAAGAAAAAAATGATGCTGGATTACAGGACAAGCGCAAACATGCAGCAACAGGGGCTGTTTGCTAACACACACCCAAACTGAGGAGTGGAAATATTGAGACGACTTCATTTGAAGTGGAAATTAGCGGGGGGAAACTTGAATTTCAGAATTTTGTAGGAAGAAATGGTTAAACGATGCACGACGCAAACAGTTTGTGATAGATACGTGGGGTGCTTTGAGGAGCTGAATGCGCTCAGCTCTACGGTATTTGTTGGGAGCTGAGTATCTCCGCACAGAAATGGCATCTTGTGAGTCTAAAGAGAGACCTTTAAAATGAACATCTAGTTCATTTTAAGAAGCACCATAATAAAGGGATTTTATTCTTTTGGGAATCCTATGAAACAGAATTCTTTGAGGCCTGCAGGAGGCCTTGAAGAATAATTTGCACAACCCAAAAAATCAGTGCAAAGAGGAAAAAAAGCATTGTAAGCCCAAGGTCTAAAGCCAGCTACCTCAGGTAGGCTCTTTCAGGCATGCTGGACACAACAGACTAGACTTTTAGCAAAAACTCAACAACCCGGAGACCCAGAATGACTTAAGGAAGAAAGAGCAGCAAATTGCAGCTGATTATTGTTGTCAAAAAGTTCTGTGTTTCTCTATGACACCTGTGTTTCTTTTGGCTGTAGTTCATTCCGCTGAAAAAAAATCTTTTTATTTTTCTAATTAATTTTAACTTTTGGCAGTTGCACTGCAGTTTATTGGCCAGGGTTTGGCGGCTGCTCTGCTCTTTACAGTTCTTATTGTTGGAGAGTTCAGGTCATGTTATTTTGCCCAAGACAATATTAATTGCTGTGACAGTTCTCAGTGCTCATACAGACATCTATCTAATAGATAAGCCACTAATTCTATGAATATCTTCTCTTCCAATCAATGGGCTCTGTTAAAATAGGATTATACACTGAAATGAATAAAAGGAGATTCTCTAGTGAGTAGCTAAAATTAGTACTAAGGGAGTTACAACGCCCCATGCTTCAGGAATGAACCACGTACTGGCTGGTGACAGGCAGACTTGCCCTTCACCTATCTCCAGAAAAGGACAAGAACTAAGCATATCTGAGAAACCCTATTCATTTTCTTTGAAAGATTGCACCTTGGCTCTACTGCAAATAGCATACCATCCGTATAGCCCTATCTCAAATTAAGGGATGCGTCTCCGAGTAAATTAGAAAAACAATTTGTTTTAAAGAAAGAGATGAATTACAACTTAATTAAAACAACACAAGAAGGCTGGAGAAGGAAGGATGAATTCAGACCAGTCCTAAGGGAACTCCAGTCCTTGCAGCGCTTTGAAAGAAGACGTTCGGGTACCATACATCATCAGCACAAGAATTTCCATTAGTTATTCCCAGGAGGCACGACTCTCCTCAGGTAGATGGCTTCACAAATACACCTCTTTAGCACTGCATACTTCCCAAGCACAGAAATCACTCACTCCAAAGTCAGTTTGTATTTAGAAACAAAAAGGAACCGAGATTGAATGGGAACACAGCAGCAGTCTGCTTCTGAAAGATTTAAAGTGGCAGCAGACAGAACAAAAGAGGTGCCACTTGCATAGCATGAAATGCACCCGTAATTTACAGCGCAGCAGCCAAAGCGGGTGTTTCAGCGTGCTGTTCCATGTTGGAAAGCAGACGGTACTCTTGGAAAGGAGATAAATGCAAGGAGAGTGTTAACCTTCAGCAATATATAGTCTTTCAAGAAACTTGTTTACCAGCTGCTTTTCTCCAGGAAAGTCACATTCAGTAATTAATAACCCAAGCTTTATGGCCTACAAAAAAGTGTGTAATAATTAGCTTACCTTGTTTAGCACCATGTTGTCTCCTTATTTGTTTCCACTCGTAGGTTGCTAGTCGTCCTCAGACTGTTAGGAAGAACTGAGGCTTCAGCAAATCTGCCGAGGCTGGAGGAGCAAATCACAGTAAGTCCTGTGGGGCAAGCACTTAGACAAAACAAATTCAATCTCAACGATCCCCCCCTTCCCGGCCACTCCATGCACACCCTAGCCCTTCATCTACTCTTTCTTCAGAGGCTCCAAGGTTCAGTTCACCAAGTTTTACCTTGCTAGGCAGAGCCCACAGATGTCTTGGTCCACTGGCTGTAGCTGGCTTTGCTTCTTATCCGGGCTTTATGTATACGACCGTCACCCGTTCTACTTTGTAGGAGGCTGTTGACCTCTGTCCTCAGCTTCCCAGAGAGCCTAACAAAAACCCTTCTGACGTTAGGAGGGCTCCCTTATATCTGGAGATAGCTGCATGGGCCTCAGGCCTGGAGGGCAGCATATTTTTTAATTTACAGGCAGGCGAAGGAGGAGAGGGAGTAACAGGAAGACCAGTAGCAACTGGAATATGAGCACATCAGGAGTCCAGCTCACTTAATGATGGGCCTTGCAGCATCCATACTGGATTCCTGCCCTTCAGAGGAATCAGGCACATGGAGGAGATATGCTTACAGAGGGAGAAATGGCTTTCATTTATACACAGATGTTTATAATTAGAAACAGAAACCAAGATTTTTTTCTCCTAATATTGTCATGTAATACCTTTCACTGTAGTTATTTTTAAAAATACCTACTTTCTTTCAGAGATGGCTATTCACATACATTTACTAAGCAAAGAACTGCCCTGTCTAGCTTGCACATACTTTGAAGTTGCTTGACATTAAATACACTCACACACATTTATTATGTCACATTATATTTTGCTGTGAATGTAGATGTTTGGGATATCTGGGGCTTTTATTACTCATCTGGACTTTTTCCTCTGGTAAACACAACAGCCATGTTTATAGTTCTAAACTTGAAGATAACTGTGCACTGAGCACTGCATCAGTCACAACGAAGGCACCGCAATACATCCTCCAGACCACCGAGGCATTCTCTTGTAAAGCTCCTGCTGAAATGTGCCTCTTTAGCTTTGTTGTAACACTGCATTTCCAGCCCTTGCCCCAGCTCGGTCCTCTCTTCCTGATCTATGCAGTCCTTGGCCATCTATCCCTCCGGTGTATCCCCACAGCCCAGCTGGTTTCTCTCCAGTACAAACCCTCTCACCAGCCCTTTCCCCGTCAGGCTCCCCAGGCACAAAACCTGCCTCTGCACTGGCCTGTCTCCCTCCTTGGGGCTGCAGTTCCCAAATGTCTGGTCTTGGAGGACCAGCAGGCTTGGAGCTGTAATAATTTATACCGAGTTTCCAGCGGGGTCGGTTAAAAAAGGAGTTCTTTTTTCTTCTCTTGAAATACTCATTATGGCAAGGATATAGAGACCTGTACATGCTGCTGTATCCCCTAGACAGTGCTTTGCAGGACCTTGCAGTGCCACACAATTATGCTCGAACTCGGACACCCTTCATCATATCAACTGCTGCCTTGTGGCCCTGCCCGAGCTCACGCGTGCTGTGCTAACGTTATCCTGCATCCAGCACCCAAACTACTTCAGGCACCCAGGCGCTGCGCTGAGTTGGGATGTGAAGATCCAGAACTTAAAGGCAGATTTAGGGCAGACTTAATTATGGCCTTTTCAATAACTGGCAGACATTTGTGGTGTAAATAAACCCGACTAGAATAAATGGGATTATATCTGCAGAGAAATTTGTCCTGGACTTATTCTAGCACCTTCCAGCTGACAAATATTAGGCACCGAATATAATAGTTAGGCACTCTGTTTCTGTGAGGTTTTTGGTTCAGAGTGCTTGAGTGTGATACTGTCACAGTAAAAAACTTAGGACATTTTTATCTAATCTTTGTGGCATGCGAGATGATAAGCACTTTGAGCACTTCCCTCTGTAGAATTAACATTACATTCCATTTTCTCTGCAGGCATACATCTACCCTTTTGAGCTTAAGCTGTGATTTTATAGTTGTATTTGTTGTAATGTTTAAAGGAAGACAATAAAAAAAAATAAATAGCAGAGGAAAACAGACTGCCAATACTTCAAGTTAGAATCAGTGGTAAAACATTAAGCTGAGTGAAGAAATGCAGCAGGTTTAAGCTCCTTTTTCTTTGTCTTTTAGACACTGCTGATTTCAAATGTCCTCCAAGCTGAACACATTCCTTTATAATGTACCCTGACTTAGACATCTGTTCTCATGAAGAATTCTGCCTTTTAAAGACAAACAGGGATAGCTCATACGGAATGGATGTCGTTTGACTGATTTATTTAAACCCACAGAACTTCTTGCTCCACCAACAGATTCATTTTGCCTACATGATACCAAACAAACATACCAAACATACCCAATGCAGTGGTGGACTTGAAGGTGGAACTGGGAGAAACTGCAGGGCAGGACCAGAGACACGAGCAAGGAGAGAAGAGCTAGGTCTGGGAGGCAATGAAAGGCTTGCAGCAGCCCGAGCAACCAGAGACACCCTGGGCTAGAGTTTCAGGCTCATGAGAAGCATTAGCCCAACACGGTGAAGGTCTTTGCAGCCACAAGCATGTGACTGAGCTAACAGAGAAAAAGAAGCAAGATAAAACCTAGGAGAGTAAAGCTCAAAGATGCGTAATGCTGAGAAAAGGTGAGAGTTAAGTACTGACTGAAAAAGGGCTTGGAGCCCTGAGCACAGATGCAGTCTCTTGTTTGATTTTCCTTGAGTTCAGAAAAGCGGAACTTTGTACATTTTACACAGAAAATTAAAATTGCATCAAAGACACATCTGACTTCATCATCCATGCCTCTTAATAGGAGCGTCCTTAAACTGGTTCAGTGCTCAGGTCGTAAAGAGTAATTATAGCAATCTATCAGAAAGAAAATAGACTGTAAGTAGAGTAGGAATGGGAAATATATTATGTTAACACATAGTAAAAATAAAATTGTCAGTATGAAAAAGAAAAAAAGATTGGCTTGGATTTCACCGCCCAAGGCTGACTGCGCCGTTTCCTGTAGCCTGACTATTCATGAACTTCCTGGTCATTCCCAATTTGTTACTGTCCATGCTTGTCTCGTCCCTGTTATGGTCATTACGTTTATTTTTATAGCTGCTTTTATCCAAAGCATATGTTGTCAATGGCCTTCTTTCCTTATCTTCAGTGCTTTCAAGTACATAATGTACCATGGTACCTGGCAATTCCAAAGCAAATGTATCTTGGATGATAGATTACAAATGAAAAATGAATGCTCTGGGACATCTTAATAGCTTATTTCCACCCGTGCTTCCTGCCAATGTGCCTCTGCGTGTCTCATACATGTATCCAAACAGACCAAAACATCAGTCAGTATATTCACTAAATTAATTTTTTCTTTTAGAGCTGATAGCAAGGAAATCATCAAAAATGCTGAAGGTTCTTTATTGAACAGCAAAACTTAAGTGGCAGTGATCGAAAGCTGCCTTACATCGACCAGAAGGTATTTGATTTTAATCAGTCAGGAAGGAAATGGTAAAACAAACGAATATATTCTGATCTTCAAAAAGAGGTTCTCCAGGGAAAGGGGAGAGTGGTCTGCTTCTCAAAGGTTAACAGCCTCATAGTGCCCTTTTTGGTAACCTGATCCCTGATTGTGAGTAGTTTCCTTCCTTCCTTCCTTCTACACAGAAGAATAAAGCTGTGCTTCTGCAGCTTTGAAGTCACTGGAAGTTTTGCTGTTGAATTTAATGCGGGAAGGACTTTGGTAGTCACTTGTGTTCGGTGAGGGAATAAGCAAGCACCAAAAGCACTGCTGTCCCGGCATCACGAATACACAAATACCACGAACAGAAGCCAGGGCAGACAAAACTAATCCCCTTCCTGGCCACAGGAACACGCAAGTTGGTCCATGGAGGAAGAGGTAGACTGCCTTCAGCAGCAGCCAAAGCAGAGCCTGCCGTGCAGCCGGACGCCAGCAAACTGTCGGAGCGCAGCCCTCTGTGCCAGCTTTCTCCTGGTTTATGATGATGCAGCAAGCACCATGACCTACCACGTCACCCAGATCCTTTCCCACAGCATATTTCAAAGTGCGTGCCAGGCAAATTTCTTACAGATACAGTGACCTGAGAGTTGACAAGGACCTCAGGAACTCACTTGTGATGTCCTTATAACCGTTCTGTGCTCCAGCACCACCAGCCTAAACTCTAGGGAATCACTGACAAGTTATTTATTCCATATAGGTGTATAAATTTGGGCTTGAGTCATTTGCATTAACATTCGTGATGATGAATTACAGGCTTAACCGATCGGCTCTGATTTGCCCCTGATGCGCTCTCAGCCTCTGAAGCTCAGTGTAAGGAACTAGAAGAAGACATTTTTGCAAGGTCTCCTCTTGCAAGGAAAGCCACTGCTTTCCTCTTCCCTGTATTCACATCTAATACTGGTGCTGCAATGCACAGTCCAGGACAAGGATATTGGCTCAAAGTCTTTATTTCCTGAGTGATTTCAATAATTTGGACCAATATGAACATAGGGTGTTTGTGCTTCATGTTCTACAAGGTTAACGTCTACATGAGCAAACGGTCTTCTTTGAAATGCTCATCAGTAGTTGATTTCTTTTCTGTTACAACTTTGTTTGCTTCCATGACCCGTGTACTGTAATACCTACAGATTTTTTTAAACCCTGCTCTGGAATTCCTGGGATCATAATAAATGGATTAAATAAAAAGTCTTGTTTTCTCTCTGTTCATTTAAGGAATCTGTCTTTTGATTTTGTATTGCTCACTTTTTATTTTGTATTGAGAGATTTAGACATAATGAGAAATGAAGAGAGAGTTAAAATGAGACTTGGGGAACTCAGTTCTGAGCTCTATCAGCCCTGGACCTGCCCCATGATGTTAGGCAAGACTTTGGGAACACTTTGCTAAATTTTCATGAAATGTCAGGTTTGAAGGAATCTTTGTGAATAATTGAAAATTGATTCCATGATACTTTGATACTGAGCTCACAGGTGGTAGCTATTATTTTAGATTTCAGAGTGCAACCACAATAGATGAAATCTCAAAAGCTCTAGCAAAATAAAGGCTCTACTTTTGTTCCATTCCTTCCAAATATTCTTGAAGTCATAGATTAGGTTTAGATTAGACCACTCCATAACATAACTGTGGAAAAGCAAGGGAGTAAAACTCAAGAGTAATTTGCTGCAGGCCCATTTTTTCTTGAGTGAAGCTGAGCATAAGTTTGGCAGGAAAAGAAAGTTAGATAGTAATAATCTAATTTAGAACCCAAAATGCATCTTAATTTATCCCTGGTTTGGCATGAACTTGAGGCTAGTTTCAAAACGTTCCTGCTGCTGGGGTTTCTAGTTGACCGGTAATGTTGCCATGTATCCAGTGTGCTTCCTTGGTCTTATGGCTGTTGTCCAGTCAACCAGCTGGAACCTAACTGCTCTTTTTTCCCGGTTTCCCATGTGACATATTACTTATAGTGAACATCTACAAAGGCGACGGGTGATAGTAGTAGGCGACTCTCTTCTGAGAGGTACGGAGGCACCCATTTGCCGACCTGACGCACTCTCTAGAGAGGTGTGCTTCTTGCCGGGGGCTCGTATCAAGGATGTCACCGAGAGACTACCAGGCCTCGTACAGTCCACTGACTTTTATCCGCTGCTGTTGTTTCACGTGGGCACCAGTGATACAGCCAGCAGCAGTCTGAGGAGCATCAAGAAGGATTACAGAGCCCTGGGAGCGGCGGTAAGGGACTCTGGAGCGCAGGTAGTTTTTTCATCAGTCCTCCCGGTCAAAGGGAAGGGGTTTGAAAGGGCCAGTCGAATCTGGCAAATCAACACATGGTTACAGGACTGGTGCCGCAGGCAGGGCTTCGGCTACTTACACCATGAGACTTGCTTTGAGAACCCTGGTCTACTGGGGGCTGACGGGGTCCATCTGTAAGAGAAGGGGAAGGACGCCTTCAGTCATAGGCTTGCCAAGCTGGTGAAGAGGGCTTTAAACTAAAGTGCCGGGGGAGGGGAACCTCAATCCATCCCACTCCTACCAGTTTGATGCCAGTGCCAGCAATAGATGCCCAGAGCCTGGAAAGGGATCACAGGTCAGCAGGAGAGCACCTGAAGAGCAGCACAAAGGAATTCCAGCTGCTCCAGCCAGTAAGCCAGCTTCATCGGGGGCCCAACTTAAATGCCTCTACGCAAACGCACGTAGCATGGGGAATAAACAAGAGGAGTTAGAGACGTGCGCACGTCTGCAGGGCTACGATCTTATTGGCATCACAGAGACGTGGTGGGATGGCTCCTATGACTGGAGTGGATACAGGCTCTTTAGGAAGGACAGGCAGGGGACACGAGGAGATGGTGTCACCCTCTATGTCAATGACCAGCTGGAGTGCATGGAGCTCTGCCTGGGGACGGATGAGGAGCCGACTGAGAGCTTATGGGTCAGGATTAAAGGGAGGGCAGGGACAGGTGACATTATAGTGGGGGTCTGCTACAGGCCACCCAACCAGGAAGACCGAGCTGATAAGGCCCTCTATGGACAGATAGGAGCAGCCTCATGTTCACAAGCCCTGGTCCTCATGGGGGACTTCAACCACCCCAATATCTGTTGGAGGAACAACACAGCAGGGCATAAGCAATCCAGGAGATTCCTGGAATGCATTGATGATAACTTCCTTCTCCAAGTGATAGAGGAGCCAAAGAGGAGAGGTGCTATGCTGGACCTTGTCCTCACCAGCAAGGAGAGGATGGTGGGGAATGTGAAGCTCAAGGGCAGCCTTGGCTGCAGTGACCATGAAATTGTGCAGTCCAAGATCCTTAGGGCAGCGAGGAGGGCGCACAGCACACTTGCTATCCTGGACTTCAGGAGAGCAGACGTTGGCCTCTTCAGGGATCTGCCTGGTAGAGTACCATGGGATACAGCCCTGGAGGGAAGAGGGGCCCAAGAAAGCTGGTTAATATTCAAGGATCACCTCCTCCAAGCTCGGGAGCGATGCATCCCAACAAAGAGGAAGTCCGGCAAAAATGCCAGGAGGCCTGCATGGATGAACAAGGAGCTCCTGGACAAACTCAGACACAAAAAGGAAGCCTACAGAGGGTGGAAGCAAGGACAGGTAGCCTGGGAGGAATACAGAGAAATTGTCCGAGCAGCCAGGGATCAGGTTAGGAAAGGCAAAGCCCTGATAGAATTAAATCTGGCCAGGGATGTCAAGGGCAAAAAGAAAAGCTTCCATACGTATGTCGGTGATAAAAGGAAGACTAGGGAAAATGTGAGCCCTCTTTGGAAGGAAACGGGAGGCCTGGTTACCCGGGATATGGAGAAGGCTGAGGTCCTCAATGACTTTTTTGCCTCAGTCTTCACCGGCAAGTGCTCCAGCCACACTGCCCAAGTTGCAGAAGGCAAAGGCAGGGACTGGGAGAATAAAGAACCGCCCACCATAGGCGAAGATCAGGTTCGAGACCATCTAAGGAACCTGAAGGTGCACAAATCCATGGGCCCTGATGAGATGCATCTGCGGGTCCTGAGGCAACTGGTGGATGAAGTGGCTAAGCCACTATCCATCATATTTGAGAAGCTGTGGCAGCCTGGTGAAGATCCCACTGACTGGAAAAGGGAAAACATAACCCCCATTTTTAAAATGGGAAAAAAGGGAGACCTGGGGAACTACAGGCCAGTCAGTCTCACCTCTGTGCCTGGCAAGATCATGGAGTGGATCCTCCTGGAAACTACACTAGGGCACATGGAAAATAAGGAGGTGATTGGTGACAGCCAACATGGCTTCACTAAGGGCAAATCATGCCTGACAAATTTGGTGGCCTTCTACGATGGGGTTACAGCATTGGTGGATAAGGGAAGAGCAACGGACATCATCTACCTGGACTTGTGCAAAGCATTTGACACCATCCCACACGAAATCCTTGTCTCTAAATTGGAGAGACATGGGTTTGACAGATGGACCACTTGGATGGTCCACGTGGATAAGGAATTGGCTGGATGGTGGCACTCAAAGAGTTGCAGTCAACAGCTCAATGTCCAACTGGAGACCCGTGACTAGTGGCGTTCCTTAGGGGTCGGTATTGGGACCGGCGCTGTTTAACATCTTTGTCGGCGACATGGACAGTGGGATTGAGTGCACCCTCAGCAAGTTTGCCAGTGACACCAAGCTGTGTGGTGTGGTTGACATGCTGGAGGGAAGGGATGCCATCCAGAGGGACCTTGACAGGCTTGAGAGGTGGGCCTGTGTGAACCTCATGAAGTTCAAAAAGGCCAAGTGCAAGGTCCTGCACATGGGTCAGGGCAATCCCAAGCACAAATACAGGCTGGGCGATGAGCGGATTGAGAGCAGCCCTGCGGAGAAGGACTTGGGGGTATTAGTGGATGAAAAACTGAGTATGAGCCAGCAATGTGCACTGGCAGCCCAGAAAGCCAGTCGCATCCTGGGCTGCATCAAAAAAAGCATGACTAGCAGGTCAAGGGAGGTGATTCTCTCCCTCTACTCCACTCTCATGAGACCCCACCTGGAGTACTGTGTTCAGCTCTGGGGCCCCCAACATAAGAAGGACACGGACCTGTGGGAGCGAGTCCAGAGGAGGGCCATGACAATGATCAGAGGGCTGGAGCACCTCTCCTATGAAGACAGGCTGAGAGAGTTGGGGTTGTTCAGCCTGGGGAAGAGAAGGCTCCGGGGACACCTTATAGCAGCCTGCCAGTACCTAAAGGGGGCCTGCAAGAAAGCTGGAGAGGGACTTTTTACAAGGGCAGGTAGTGATAGGATGAGGGGTAATGGCTTTAAACTGAAAGAGGGCAGATTTAGATGAGATGTAAGGAAGAAGTTCTTCACTGTGAGGGTGATGAGGCACTGGAACAGGTTGCCCAGAGAGGTTGTGGATGCCCCCTCCCTGGCAGTGTTCAAGGCCAGGTTGGATGGGGCTTTGAGCAAGCTGGTCTAGTGGAAGGTGTCCCTGCCCATGGCAGGGGGGTTGGAACTAGGTGATCTTTAAGGTCCCTTCCAACCCAAACCATTCTATGATTCTGTGATTCTATGATCTTATTTAAATCTCATTGCAGCAAAGTGACTCAAACATCACCAGTACATTCTTGCTCCTGGATGCACTTTAAATAAAATCAGCAAGTCTCCCCAGTTATTACCTCATATTTCTCTGGGATTCCAGAGCCAGAGCATTAAAATAATGAAAGAAAAATTTATGGGAGTAAAACCAACTTCCTGTCCGGAAAGAATAAATCACTCTCTGTGCCTCTTTCTTGTGACTGACCCAGGACTCGGGTCTAAAAAGCAAAGCCTCTGAGCATGTTCTCAGGAGAGACTCGACCAGTTCCTAATTACATGTGCAAGAAGTGGGTGGTAACTTCACTAGGAGCTTGTAACTGAAATGTCTACCCACGGGACTGGAGCAATTTCCCACCTCAGTCTCACTTTCTAATGCCGAATTCTGAGAAGAGGGCCTAGTCGTCAAGTGCTTTTTGTTGTGATTTGAACATTGCTGATTTGAATGCTCCTTCACGTCCAATGATACCTTGGGAAAAGAGTGTTTCCCTTTCCCGTCGCCAGACGCACAACCTCACAGCAGTCAGTATTCAGCTGCTCACTGCGCTCTGTCCCTGGCTGGGTCAGTGAGGTTGGTCCTTCAGGCTCTGTGTCCTCTCTGCTTTATCTCCCTACCTTGCTTCTGAGGAGACGGTGTTTTCTCGCATACACCCTCAGTTGAGAAGAATATATTTCATCCTTTGTTTTTACCCTTTCCATTCCCAAACACAATAGTGAGGTTTTTATGTTGATTACTGTATTATACTATATCTGGATTAATTTCCAGATCTGAGGTAGGCTACTAGCCTCACTCCTCAGAAAGCTTGCAGGTTTTCTGTTCTTATCCTCCCTGCATGAAAGATTCCTGTTCCTCTGGACCAGTTTGCCATGCTGCACAGCACACAACGTTCTGCTTTTCCTGTTTCAAAGCTCTGGTCGCCTTGTTGTTTCTGTGTGAACCACATCATCTCTCTCTGAATCTGTAAAAGCTTGTTGCCGGGTATTGTTGAACTGTATTCTCTTGATTGTGTAGTATGTTTATGGATGGGTTTGTCATAGCGTGGTCTGTTGCCGTTGCTCGGGTGGACTACGCTGACTGGATCTAGTTATCAAACCCTGTGAGCATGTAAATACTGGGAAGGAACTGGCCTGCTTCTATGAATTGCAAGAATATTTCCTGAGTGTGAGCCCTCAACTTGACACCTCTTTGCAGTGGTCTGTTGTTGTCCTGGTTTCAGCTGGGATAGAGTTAATTTTCTTCTTAGTAGCTGGTATTTTAGATTTAGTGTGAGAATACTGTTGATAACACGCTGATGTTTTAGCTGTCGCTAAGTAGCGCTTATCCTAAGCCAAGGACTTTTCAGTTTCCCATGCTCTGCCAGCAAGCAGGTGTGCAAGGAGCTGGGAGGGAGCACAGCCGGGGCAGCTGACCCGAAGTAGCCAAAGGGGTATTCCATACCATGGAACGTCATGCCCAGTATAGAAACTGGGGAGAGTTGACTGGGAGGGGTGGATAGTTGCTCAGGCATCGGTCAGCGGGTGGTGAGCAATTGCATTGTGCATCACTTGTCTTTTCTTGGGGTTTATTTCTCTCTTTTTTTTAATTACTTTTCATTATTATTATTGTTATTATATTTTATTATTATTATTGTTATTATTATATTTTATTTTAGTTATTAAACTGTTCTTATTTCAACCCATGAGTTTTACTTCTTTTTTTTGATTCTCCTCCCCATCCCACCAGGAGCAGGGGAGGAGTGAGCGAGCGGCTGCATGGTGCTTAGTTGCTGGATGGGGTTAAACCACGACAATTGTCTTTTTCCTTTCACAGCTGTAGAAAATACTTTGAGCTAGATACTGTTACACATTCAAACTCTTGTGATCTAGTTCATGCAATATTTTGATCAACTGTTTTGCCTGCTAGGCTGTGGGAGAGGTAAGGACAGTCTTAAGGGAGAGCCTGGAAACTTTTCAAGCTGGTCATTTCTGTTGCCCAGATCCAATACAGACATTATACAGAGCTGCTGCAACCTTTCTGCTGGTAAGTCATTGCACTGCAGAGCTCTACAGGGCTGAGCAGGCATTACTCCTCCCCATGTAACTGAACCAAACCACGCCTGCAGCCAATACACAGCAGAGAATTTATTGACTGTCTCTGGAATTAGGCAATTCTGTTAATTGTCTTCATTTTCCAGGACTCTGTCATTCTTTTCCTGAACCATTAGTGGCACAGCTATTTGTGTGCCAGCATGAGCCGCCTGGAAAAAAAAGCTAAAATTGAACAGCAAATGAATCAAAGACAAGGACAGATACCTCTCACAGATAATTGCATTCAGATATCCTGGGGAGCCCTTACAAATCCCTTTTCAGCTTCCACAGCTCTTTCCCCTCATTGTGGCTTTGATTTGAGGAACCTCTAATAAGCAACAAGACATTCCTAAACAACGCCAGCAATGAGTCAAAAGACTTCTTTCCTTTTTCATGATTTACCTCCCCAGTGCTCTCTAGCCATACCAAACTCCCAAGCAAGGCCTTTTTGCATTATTTTTTTAATTCTAAGGGTCAAAATTATTGGGGTGGCTCTGCCTTTCCCACCTACAAAGTGCATTAAAGAGCACTAGGACATTGGTGGAACATAAAGAAGGAAACTGCATAGCCTGTTCTTTTATTCAGTTTTCATTTTTTTTTCCTTTTCTTCGCAGCCTGGATGTTAATCCTTGTTCCATTTCCCACAATGAACATGTGGTCTGAACTCGGACATGTCTTAAGAAAATGCAGTGGGAGTCAATAATTGCGAGTTGTTGTCTACACAGAGTTCCTAGACGAGCAAGTCACCCAATATTTTTAATACACCAAACTCATGACACTCAGTATACACATTATGTCTTATTTACATATCATTTTCCATACTTACTTGAAGTCTGTGGTATCACAAACACATTCAAAAAAATTATATTTCTGCTTCAATATCTCTTTGATCAGAAAAAAATAGTAACTTCCATATACAGGATTTATTGTATCTTTTAAGTGAGGTGGTTCTAGCACAGTTGTGATCCTACAAAAATACAGTGCTAGAGTATAGTACACATTTTGAAAAAAAACCTGATATCTGGGGGTGAACAGTCCTCTGGCAGTTTTGGGATACCATCCAGCATTTTCAGATTTGGCAAACTGGAGAACACACTTAAAGAGAGACAAAAGAAAAACAGAAATTGAGATAAATAATCTTGGGAAATGTTAAGAACAAAATAGACGTTGATAAAAAACAAATAGTGGATTCAAACATATTCAAAATAGATTTGTATTGTTGGAAATCTTGATTTGTCATTTGTTGCAGAATTTATCTGATAAAGAGCTAATTAAAAATTTTCAGGTCTCACTCTGTTGCACAAGTTCTATATCCTCGGACAGTAAAGCACTGCAAGTATCTACATTTTCAATAGAGTAGAACCAAACCAGTTGTCTAATGCAAAAGAGAGTCTTAGCCCAGACTGAATTTCCTAGGCTGCTGAAAAGCAAAGATTCAGATTGCAAGAAGTGCAACTCAGCTTTTATCCTTCTGTGATAGAGAAACCGGGCTCTCTGCAAAGCTTTTTGCACTTCTGTTTCTCCCAAAGCAAAGAAGTCCCTGTTTTGTGGGCATGATGCCAAACCAAAATGAATGGCTCTACCTCCTAATATACTGTCCCTTTGAACCAGCAGATCAGGATCTCTAACTTCAGTCACGAAGACTGCTGTTTTCTTCTTCAGAAGAGTTTCACGGAGCCGTAGCCCCTCCATAAGCATCGCACAGGGTGTTAACCCACATGCTATGGTATTTGCTCCTGTGCCTTTTGAGGTGAGTGTGGACTCCAGTGCTCAATCTCAGAATGTAACTCAGGGCTTTAGCTATGCTTGAAAATGATTCATCCTGTCTGCCAACACTGGCACTGAAAGTAATACCAGAGTAATACCAATATTTAATTGCCTTAAGAATTGGAAGGATTGGGAGCAGAAACATAATTAGTAATTGTTAAAAAGTGCTTTTCAGCTTTTGTTCTCCTGGACCTTTTGATATGCAAATAAAATGTGAAATCCATCATTTTAAACTTACTTTTAAACTTTCACTTTGATATCTGCCTATCTACCTTTAGAAAGCACAAGCATCACCATCACACTGTCAAAGGGATGCATACTAGACTGAAGGAAAAACTGTACTGGAAACTCAGAAAGGTTTTCATAAAACACTTTCTTTTAAACTTCTCCTTTTTTTTTCCCCTCCCAGGAAGAGATGACTTCTTAGACACATGCTGTAAGGTTTATCTCAAAAATATCAACAATGCCTTCTGTAGATGGCTGACATGACTCTGTGTTTGTAGTGGGGAAAAACACGCAACCATGCAGATTTCCGAAGAGTTCAGAAGGAACACGCTTTGTTCCCCTTTCTGATCTGTGTGCAATTTTTTTCCTGGCAACAGGGTTTTGGAGTCAGAGCAACTGGGGAAGAATGGAATAGGGGTGTGAGTGTCAAAACATGCATGAGACTTAGAATACATTATCTTCCCTTGAATTCTCCACTCTATCTCGGATTTGAATTTTCATTTCCAGCATCCGAGGCAGCTCTGTTAAGTCTACACTACACTGCACTGCCTGCAACATATACCTACACTGAGTGGGGTGTTCAAGGCAGTGCAGCTTCCACAGTGCTGCCACAGAGAGAGGAGAGAATCCAGAAAAATCAAAAGAAGGTAACTTAGTTTTCTCTTGCTTTAGCTCCCATCTCTCAACGCATCCTTCTGCTTCCATCTCTGACATGTAATGCAATTCAGACTCCTTTCAGAACACACGAGGGATGCAATGAGACTGAAGAGAGTTTGAATAATAGGTAGTTTCTATTAATAAAAGGGAATCTAATTTATCTGCCCTACTCACTGTCTCTAAACTTGATCCATGGACTTAGTTCAGTTCAAGAACTGCCAGTCATGTGATTAGAAAGCCTCCTAGGCAGTTTCTGAATATTTTGTGGCTATTAGCAGATACTGGCTCACCAGCCCATGTTCCTGGAGCATTTATGATAGCTGAGACTATGGGAAAATTGGGAGAGCTTGTTGTATTTGAGATCCTATTCCTTTTGAACTCTCTCACAAACATTTCTTTGTGTTGATCAACTTTTGTTGGCCGTGAGATTGTAAGACTTACAGTTGTCTGTATCTTTCTTGAAACTCACAGGGATTCCTCTTGAGTATAAGGGATTCAAGTGGAGTATGTCTGAAGTCTGATATTCCACTTAGTGTCATAATGTTATTTTCAGCGAGTGATAAGTGCTGAATCTGAGGTATCTTTGGCAGTTGTTTGAAGGATGTAAAGTGGTTTTTATTGACATTTAGTTCTCTGCATCTGCAAAGTACAAAGCGTACGACATCACTGATCACATCCATAACACTATATACCTGTAAGCCAACACAGGGATGGCTCTTCACGTAATTGAAGTCATGGCAACTTAGGGCTTCCAATGAGAGATACAAGAATTTGATTCCTCGAGACCTGCTTTCACACTAGTTTTACATTTGTGCTATTTTTGCCTACCCATGGACTGCAAGATCAGATCCCTATGCTTTACACTCTCTGCTTTCTTTATATTGTACAATGCATACATCATTATTCCTGTTCTCAATATTACAGCTTTCCATATACCTAGACATACAGCAACACAGTAGCAATAGATGGATTGTAAAAATATAGTTGTCATGGTCATACTCGGCCTCTCTGCTTGGGTTATGTTCCACCATCTCTTCATATAGATTCTTTCAGTGTTCAACAACTTTCCCTTTCAGCACAAATATCACTGAACTTGATGAGACTCATTAATTATTCACCAGGAATAAAGGGGACATCATCTGATCTCCTCGCTGAGTATTTTCAACTTGGGGATGACATGAACTCAGAATAGCAATATACTGAATGGATTCTCAATATAATACCCCCCAAAATATCATATTTTGGCAGTTCTCAAGAGTCTGCTCCAGCCATTACTTAAGTAAATAATAATTTTGATTTCTATGATATTGCATAAAAATAGAAACAGGACATTTTGTCTACCTTGGCAACCTTATGGCACTTAGGTCTGTCAAAGAATTGTCCACCAACCAAAGTTTTTCCACCCGAATTAATCTTTGGAGAATCCTTTTGAAGTTTTCCACCTGGTAAAGATCACCCAGGTCCTGAAATGAAAGGTTCAGCTCCTGGGAAAGGAAAAATAAGAGAAATCACTTACATTTTTTTTCTTGCTTTCTAATAACTGTATCATTAAATGTTTTCCATGTCAGAATTAGTTAAAAGGTGAATCTATTTTATTATGCTGCTCTTACAACAATTGGTGGTGCCAATTCCCAAATTCACCTTAGAATCATAGTGATGCACTGCATAACTCTTTGAAAGTAAAGAAGAAAGAAACCTTCTCTTAAGCATGTGAATCTTACTGTCCAGCCCCTCCTTCCTCTCTCAGTGGGGATGGCAGTGTGTGTGCTCTGGGTGGAGAAAGCAGGACTAAGTGATCATGGCTTATTGGTTTGGCTCCTAAACTCATCTGGAAAAAAAAGTGCTGTGCAGCAGCCAGGTATCAATATTCCCCAGTCTGTATCATGTGTTTATGCATAGGGAGAGGCGTGATCCAGAGTACTGGATCTCAGTGTTAACTGAAGTTACTACCCGGCTTTCTCCTTGATCTTAGGGAGGTCGTAACTTACTGCTGATCAGAACCAGCAATAATGTGGTACCTCCAGCCAAAAGAACTGCTCAGGCTGGTATGAGGAGAGAGTGAAAGAGCTGAAATGAAACTACTCCATTCTCTAACCATTCATTTATCATCAATTTTTGAGGAAGGCACTAAGCAGGCAAAGAATGTCACTAGTTCTTAGACGCCCGAGCACAAACGAAGCCCTGTCACAAGAGTTTACTCTTTTAGGTCACAACCCAAATAACAGTATATTCCAGTGTTTCTTCCAGCTTGTAAAAACCTTCTGTTTTACAATGTCATGGTGCCAACTGGAGCTTTAAAACTGCTAACTGCAATGAGCAGCCAGCACATTATTATTTGGCTTCTTTACTGCTACAGTACAAAAATGTTAATGAGAAAGTTTTACAGCACAGTTTTCCCAGTTCTCTTGCAGTTTCTTTTGCCACTTCTCTGTGTCAGTTACTTGTTTTCTTTTTTTCAAAGTATGTTCTTCTCCTCTGAAAAATAGCTCTTCTTCTGAGGGCCCTGGTCAGAAAAGAAGATTTACAATAGTGCATGTGAAATGGAACTGGCACTTAGTTACTTTGGCTGGGAAGTTATCTGAAATTAAGAAATATATATAATACTGTAGGTGTGTAGGTTTCCAGGCTTCTAAGATGTAAATTAATGTGAAGATTTTTCTACCTTTCCTGGGCTCATAATTCAGCAAGCAATCTAAGGTCACGATGATTTGGTACATGGTTAGTAAATGACATTTCTTCTACAGCTCAGAATAAAAGCTTTTTCTAAATGGTTGAGCGTAAGCATCTGAGTTCTAAAATACCGTTTCTATATATTCTTTCACATGCTATGAGTTTTTATATAGCAGTTATGTACTTATCCTTTAATTGTCCTGAGAAAGGGATATGTTTGTAACTTCCAGACCACTGACAACAACTGCAGCTGGCATCAATAGCCATACTCAAAACCTCATTAGTGTTAAGAACAACACACACTGAAGACTTAAAGTCTTAAGGTCTACTGAAATGCTTAGAGCTATGGACATCTTCAAATTCCTAACTAAAGCAAGGACAGTGTGGAATTTTTCCACTGTTTAGTCCCAAACGCGCAAACATTGGATTTTAAAATCCACTTTTCATTCTCTATTCTTGAGGGTGTCTATAGATTGTAGTTGGGTTAATTCAGTCTTAAAATAAAATATATGGTTTTATAAATAAAATAAAATCTTGGTTTCTTGTCTGGCATATGGGTACTGCATTCTGAACAGTATTTAAATGTCAATGAACTTTTGAGAGAAGTAATCGACACCATATTAATACTAAAAATTTTCAAATTACAGTTCTGGCTTTTGTTTCCCATTTTCGAAATTACGAAGGATATTTTCCTAGTGATTAAAAAAAGCAAGCATGTACAATATGGGATGAAATCCTGCCCTTTTTCAAAACAATGCCAAACTCCATGATTTAAGCTCATAACATGTAAGGACATACTGTTTGAGTAAATAGAGTTAAGGCTTAAATGTGAATATGTCTTTTTGATCTTTACCTTCTCTCACTCGGGGACAATGAAGCTGATTTCCTCGAACATCATGGTCTTCTATGTCACACCAGCCGAGATACTTGAAGGAATCAGAAGGAAGCTTAAAAAAAGCAAAATAAAGATATAAAAGAATCAGTTAAGGCTTTTCAGTTTCTGGCATTGTATTTTCTCATATTTCTGGCCTTATTACAGTAGAAATAATATTCATACATGTTTACAATGTCTTCTGTCTTAAGACCATCTAGTGAATAGCAAAATGATGTATGGAAGTGAGGATACAATGGCATGCATTTGTGTATGCATATGCACGTAAACACATTTCTGGACAAGCTTACATACAATGTATCCTGAATGCAACTGAGGCACTAAATCTAAATACAGAAAACTTGCCACTGCAGTTGAGAATATGAGATTTCTGCCCATTTTGCTTTTCCACTAAAGCAGGTTCTGTAATTTCCAGGGCATCCATCTCCCAGGAGGGAGCAAGGAACAAAGTCTCTAACTCTGCCTGTAGTGTGTGGAGCAGGTGTGATTTGTGTCACACCCAACAGACACAGCACCACGATTGCCTGCAGTGGGGGAACCTCTCAGTGCAATGCAGCTTGGCATTCGCTTGAACTTCCAGCATCTCTTTCACTGGAAACCGTGACGGTGGAGTTGAGGGGGGAGGAGAGATGAAGCGCACACCTCTGACTCATCCCCTCCAGTTAGAGCCACATCCAGAAGCTGGTAAATGCTGTGGGAATTCACAGTTTAGATGTAGTTTACCACAGCCCATTCTGGTTTACTTTTATGAGTTGGTTCAAATATTGGAGAGAGATCTTCTCGCAGAATATCCGTATTGTTACCTTTCATAGCACTCCTAGTCATGACATTTTATAGCAAATGTACACAGCCTCTTCAGGACTTACTATATACTTGCCCATTGCATCCAGGTCTGTGCATAGTGTTCAAAGGCTGAGTCAAATCCCTTGCCACTGTTGACACCATATCATATAATCTTATTTATATTCTGACCTAGCTTTGGAAGATAAAAGGAGGCAAAACATAATCAGCTTCAAAGCTGAGGAAGAGATTTCTGCCTTAGTTATTCTTTGTCAGTGTCTCTCTTCTATAAACTTGTAACCAGACTGGTAAGCCAGACACTTACTGGGGAAGGTAGCCCAGAATCACAGTTCTGCCTGATGAATCCTCTGTTTTGTGATAAAACCGGTGGAATAGTGTGTCTATCACTTAGGATGGAGCAGCAGGATGAATAGGATGTACAGAATTTTTCATTGCTCGTAGTCAGACCTGAGGAACTGGAGAGGAGATGTTAAACCAGTAATCGATTCTGTTCAGAGAAATGCAAACTATTTTATAGTAACAGAAAATACAGAGTAGCAAGGGGTAGGACTTACCACCAGACAACAGCCACATGATCCTCAGGTCAAACCATAGGTAATCCCCTCTAGTCCCTTAATGGGACCTCTCACCTAAGTACTGTTTACTTACACGTACGAGGCTTTCACAGGTATGTCCAAACATTAGAAAGAGGAACTTAATGGCAGTTTGTTGGAAAAACTCAGTCCTGGAGAAAATGAAGAACTTCTTCAACAGCGTGATATGTCCCCTTCCATCCTGTATAGCCCTGCTTTTATGGATCCAGGTTGTATGAAAAGATACCTCAATTGTGTATTTATTTTAATCCCTTGAGCATGTTTCAGTAGAATATCAAGGCTCCAGAGAAGAGTTGAACTTTGTTCAATAGAGTCTTGAAGTCATGTGCTTGTGTGCTTTGCTAGTTCATTGCCCGAGAACACTTCCAAAAGTACATTTTATATACTCCAAATGATGCAATTTCTCCAATTGTGCTTCAGAGAGATTGAATAATTTGCAGACTGGCAGCTGCAATTTAGAAATTTACCATGGAATACTTCAAAAAAATAATTTTAATTTAGTAAGTGTGTGCATAAAGCACTATAATTTGACTTTTACTGTACCAGCTCGGTGAGAGCTTGCCAGAAAGTATCAGCTGTCAGTAAGCATCATTAAAACAATTACAGTCAGGAGCAGAAACGGAGAATAAAAATGCAGCTTTAAAATGGTCTAGTGAGGATGGTAATGAAAGTTTCATATTGATTGTAACAGACAAGCTAAATAGAACATCAGTTAAAACTTACAATTACAGATTATTGGCAAATAATCGTGAAGAGACATATACTGTTGACCTTACTAAGATTGTTCTGCCTTTTTTAAACATCAGCAAAACCCAGTATTACATCTTTCCTGACTTGCCTGAAAGTACACACAAACTGCACAGAACAGTACTGACATAGGGAAATACTCCCCCCTTCATGCTTTATGTTTGTTTTTTTAATGGGATCAAACCAGCCACAATAAACCGTAGGTGACTTAAAGCAAGCTGAGCAAGCTCAGCATTTCTGAAAATAACAGCTATTTACTTAGGCATTTTTAGAGGTCATCTTGAGGCAAACAGACCATTTTCACGTGTGTGTGCTGCTACAGATCAGCAGGCATTCACACACACAGCAACCCTGCGAAAAGAGGATCTACATTTGGTCAATATTAAAAAAAAAAAAAGGAAAAAAAAAGTGCTAGGAGCTCTTGCTTAGCCCTATCTTGGTATTTGTTTTGCTCTGCTTCCTTGTATGTTAAATGAGGTCGTACCAGAGAAATATGTAGAAATTCTTTTATATTTAAGAAAAAGATCTGTTATTCTTCTCAGTTTTGGAAACGATTTAAGATGTATTCAAATGACTACTTATAACTGCAAGACTTTTCAAAACCTACCTTCCTCTCAGCTAGATACTACCTCCTCTGCTGAGACATGTATATACACTCCTAGTCCCTTGAAATGTGGGATAAAACATTTTAGCTGAACCATTTAACATGATATCTATTCTGATCTTTTGGCAGAAACCCACTCACAAAATTCTGTATCGGTGATAGAAAATAAAACATAAAGTTCCAGAATCAATACGTGATAGATAAGACTTCTCCAATCAGGTGGGTAGTGAGATTTCTATTGGAAAGAGTGACAGAAGGAAGCATTTTTCATCCCCAAACTGCCTGAGTTTAATAAGCACCAGCTGGACCCTAACATTATATCACAGAAGATTTTTCTGAAGGAGCAAGCGCAACACTGCTTTTCTCTCCCTTGCTTTGTTTTCCTTACTATTTTGCTGCAAAATTGATGCAAAAGAAATGGCAATGAATAAGGCAGGATGCAATTCCAAACAATTACAGATCACACAATACATGAAAGTAACAAAATTTTCTGCCTTGATTGTGAGGCCCTTCGGCTGGATATGAATCTCCAATGACACCTCTGGGAGCAGCACACTAGATTATGTCAAGCATTAGGGGGAAAAAAATTAGATTCATGATGTCTGTCCAGGCTGAGTCATTTCCTCTCACTTTGCCTGCAGTGCGAAATTGGTGGTTATCATAAATCATAGACCTAAATTCTTATGAGAGAGGAATTAATTTCACTAATGGAAACCCTCTGTGGCAATAGCATTCCTCCATTCTCTCTCTTCTTGGGGTGGGGGTATCTATGATGTCTTTTAAGCAGCAACACTGGACTATATTTTAAGAATCCTATAAAAGAGGATTGGAAAGGAAACTTAAAATGGTAAGGGGGGAAAATCTTGTGTGTGACCAACTTCTAATTTCTCAGGCTGGCCCTCAGTCTAGTTGTTCGTATCATGGCTACAGCTTTGCCACTGATATCAAATCCATGTACAAAATTTCAGGATACTCAAGTCAACATTAAACATCTAAAAGCTCCATCTAGTTAAAGTATGATTTCTCCCACCTAGCTGGAGTTGCCAGCTTGCAAAGCCAGGCTTAGCAAATTTTCTTGTCTCCCTCTACAGTCAGTGGAGACAAGTGGGTATTGCCCAGGTACCCACTTACTCAATCCAGCCTTAGTGCCTATTTTCAGCTGGAGTGAACCACAGTCCACACTGTCTACATGAGGAGCCCACAGGCTTTCCTGAGAGTGGACACAACTTCAGGGCCTCTGAAGTTTGATGAGGAGGATCCCACTTTAAGAGCCTAAAGGGTGCTTTGAAATAGCAGGACTTCTGATCACTTCAAAAAAAGCTCAGGGAAATCATTCTGTTCCATGTAGCATCATTGAAATACATAAAATAGCCATTTCATCTAAATAATTAAACAAACAAACAAAAAAATTGTACAAAGCAATTCTTTGCTAGCACTTTGAAATCTAGAGTGCTTCATACGAGCTGAAAAGAGGTAGCATGGACTGTGGGGGTAAGCAAAAGTACTCATGACTAACCCAATGTATTTTATGCATTCTCCTCAGTGGAAGTCCCAGTGGGGAATTAAGTGGCTGAAATATTTTGTAAACTGGAAGGAATGAGTACAGAACAGCTACTGCATTTTTTCAAAACATGATTTATGAGATATCAGGTCATATCTTGGAAAATGATGCACTCCTATAGAGTTCACTGATAAAAGTCACGCTTTATCAAGATGTCAGTGTCCGTCACGTGTCTGTGAAACGGGTCTGCTCCTCCTCCCACTGACATCTTGGCAAAATTTTCATAGGCAACAAAATGCTGTAAATTTCCTAACTGCAGTGCAAGTACATTTGAGTCCAGCTGACTTTAAGAGTAGACTATATTAAAAGCCCATGAAATACTTTGAAGAGCTATAGCTGAGCTACTTCTGAAACTACACCAGTGAAAGATATTCTGAGTGAAAAACATTCCTCCTGTGTATTATTTTAGATATTTGACTCTTAAGAAAAGACTGTCAGTCAAAAGACTCCTTTCTCCTGAAATAACTGGCAGCCTCGATAAACAAACACCTTAGACTCTACAGCACAGGTTCAGCTTTGCCTCACCGAAAATGGCAAATGGAAAGCTCAGTGGAAGAGGAGTAAAGATAAAGAAGGTTATAAGCAAACTCTTGCAATTCGGATTTGAAAGCCTTTTGTCCCAGTGTTTTGAGCAGTTTTGGGGTCTGGTCTAGCTTCCAGTAGTCTTATACCCAGCTACTTTTCAGGAATCAGCAGCCTCGAGTAGGCTTAGCTTTCACTGAACCATGGCTGCTTTCCCTGTAGATCTGAAATGCCCTTGATAAAAGATTTGGGAACAAGTAGTAGGGCTATTTGTACTACCTTTTCACATATTCAGAGTCAGAATTCCTGTGGTGCTCGCTACAGCTTCACATCCCGCCAAATCACAGAATATATATGATGGAAAGGCCCGTGATCCCGTGCGGTTGATCTCAGTGGAAGTCTGGTCAGATTGCTATTTAACAGCAAAGTGCTCCAAGCTCTTTCAGTCCTGCTACTATGGAAGTGAAAAACATGGACCATTCTAAAGGAACCAAATCGAATGTATTTAAAGATCATCTCTAAGAAAAAGAAAAAAAAAAAAACCCAAACCAAAACCAAATGAACTAAGAAAAGGGTAATAAATCCTCCCAAAGTGAAGAGTTCTTGTGTCTAGGTCAGAGCTGCTGATTTTGCATAGGCTCTAAGAGAGCTGGTTATGGATCTGTCCAAACCACTTGCACAAATAGCTGTTTGCTTGCATGATACAAACACTCAGTTATTTATGTTGTCTCAGTCAATTGCACGTGCCAAAGCTGATCAACATAAATGAACTGCAGGGTTAACTTACAAATGCAATTTGTATAGGTATTTAAAAGACAGCAAACTCAGAATTCAGGCTGTGCTTTGTTCAAAATGCACACAATTTACTGCTATGTAGCAGCTGTGGCTTGTATGCAAACATTTATTATGAGAACTCTCTGAACTTAGAATAGTAGAGCACTTGGACGTAGTGTTTCCATGCTCTATTACCTTTCAATTATTTTTTATAGGAGTTTTATGAGACATTATGCAACATTTTGAAGCAGTTCTTTTGAGCATAATTTAGTGACAAACACACCTGTAAGTTATGGTTACAATGCATCCTTGCTGTTAGCTGTATCATCAATTATCTTGCTTTATGCATCATAAAATTGCCCCCCAAAAAGACATAATTAACCTAATTAGGTCTTATCACCATAATTATACATTCCTAGCATATTAACTAACATTCCATGCAGCTCTTCATGGATCTAACTTGCAACGATACAAATTCCACATCTCAATCAATGTGCCTTTCACACATTTTTACAACAAATTATACATTTTTGTTGAGACACCTTTTGCCTGTCAGTAATCAGCCAATGACACCAAGAAAAAAACCATTTTTCTTCCTGTTTTCACTGCACAACAATCTCCATCAGCAATACCGGTTCGTACATTTTAAAAAGATACTCAATCCTGTAACACTATCTTTGTTGTCAAAGCATGTCAAGCCAGCTGTGCAATGACTACAGTTACTTCTCTTCTTTCACCCTCCTACCTTTCAGACATGTCTTGCTGTTGCATGAAATCCTCACATCTTGCATAAGGCTATTTGTCTACAGTCAAAGCTTATCTTCCCATCTTTGCCCCTGCATAGAGAGGTAGTTCTACGTCCTCTGGAGAGAGGTAACCTGCAGGGATCCTGGCTGGGGCTGTATGGATTCACTGTCTCCAAGGAAACACTGTCACTGCGCAACGCACTCACGTTAGGAGCTATTGTTACCAATCTCTTAAGCACATCAAACAAATTCCTGTGCTGATCTAGCTGGTATCAATGAACCGTCTTTCCAGAAGGTGGCTAAAGATAGGTTGGTGATACCTGTAGCAAGATATGTGATCATCCAGATGAATCTCTGGTGTGCTCACTCCAGCGACTTCACTTTTCTGAATTGCTTTCACAGTTTTGCCCACTTGAAGTTTATCTTTTCGTTGCTTAAAAGATCCCCTGCTTCATTAATGGCTGTTAAATGCTTTATTAATTTATCCAAGAACTTTGGATGAAAAGAAAATAGATACTTAAAGAGTCTCATATTTTATGTAACGTTCATAAAAGTTCTTCACGAGCATCTCTTCACTCTGTTGAATGTCCTTGCCTCATTTAAATGTGCTCAGCCATTTTATAACAATCTTCCAGGCTTCCTTCTTCAAGTTTGCATCTGAGAATGAAAACAAGAGACTCTTCTCTTGGTGGGAACTGACAGGTCAGTTTTGTGTCTATTTTTATATTATATTTTTCTTAAAACATTAAAGCTATAGGTTCTGAGAATAAGTCTAGTGAAGCTATTCACTTCAAGATGTGTTTGATATAATGTTCGTTCAGTTCACTCAGACGAAGTGTAGACACTGGCAGTGTGCCACTGATGGAACTGCAGCAGCCCAGTATTGTTATGGGCATTGGCTAGTCCCTGCTGAAGTTTACAGATGGCTTTTAAACTCTAACAGTAGTTACAGGAACCAAGTTTCAGTGCTGTGCTGTGCAAGGTTATAACAGAGCAGTCAATCATGCCCTATTGATCTGCATCTCCCCCATGACAGGCACAGTTCCTTCTTCACTTGAGCTCCTAGGCTCCATACTGAAAGAAGAGGGGATAAATAGATTAAGATCAATGTGGAAAAAAGTACACAGTAAACCCTTCTGCCCAGGCATATTCAACTGGAAATACCATATAGTCACAAACCTCTATGGTTCAGGCTTACTACCTTTCAATTTCTCCACAGAAAAATTATTCCCTATCTTCCCTTTCCTTCAGATTCCTCTTTTCTCTTCTTCTTGGTCTGATCATTATAAAATCTTTCTGTATAGAAAGGCATGTGCTTTCCCCAACAGTGACTGAAGTCTCCAAAACATTCTCTTAGAAATTCTGCTGGAAAACTTCACTGTGCCAGTAAAGTACAGGAACATAATGTTTATCAGAAAATTTCAGCTCCTATGCAAAGGTATTTTGTGGTTCCAAATGTTGAATTGTCAGATCATTATCTGAAATTTAACAAAGTCATCATTCCACACAGGTTTCACTAAAACTTTAGGTGGTACAAACTGAGTTTATTACAGGGTGGGCAGAGGACAGGGTATTAAGAGTTTCATCAGGTCACTGGAGCATATCTTTTTTCTATCCGCTAAGAAAAACCCCCAGTATTTATTTCTAAATTAAACAAGACTATAATCTGGGGCCTTTCTACTTACCATTTTTCCTCTCTATATAAAATGAAAGGTAGTCGTCCACATCACAGCCTAATGGGCTTCAGATCTTCCATGGCAAATGCATACCTCATAAAGGATAAGAAAAATTATCTATGTGCTATTTCAGTGAAATGACATATTTAAGGTGGTGTCGGTCTTTCCATTATAAACACTATTTTTCAGATCTTTACAACCTGCCCATAAAAATGTGCTTCTGCCAAGAAATTCAGCAGCATGTCCCACCCCTGCAAGAAAGAAATAGTTTTTCCCACTTCATCCAATTTTGACCGGTAATTTTGTCTTTGAAATGGGTGAGCAGGGCAAATACAGAGCGGGCATCAGTCTCAACCACGTGTCTCTCCCATCTACATTCGACTGATCGGATCTTTCCCTGCATGTCCTACAGGTACATGAAATATGTATGCACTGGGCAGAATGCGTCTCATCCCGAGATCTGATTAATGATGGACACAATTCAAATCATTATGACTGCTGTAGGCCACAAGAGGCCCTATTGTTCTGGGCACCATAGAAAGCCAGTAAAAGAGAGTTTGCTCCAGAGAGTTTGTAGTCTAATTGAACAGAGCAGACAGACAAAGAGTAGGAGAAAGGAAATAATATTATCCCTCCCCCTTTTATACAGAAATAACTGAAATGCTCAGACCATGAGATCCTGGCGCTATGGTAGTCAACAGCAAAAATTCTGTTAATGTGAATAGGGTCAGCATTCATACAGGATTCACAGAGATTGAGTTCGTTAAGATCAGACTAGATGAACAATCTGGCTTTAAAGTCTATGCATTTAAATGGCTGAGTTTTTCTGATCTGACATTATGTTAATCATCCTTAAAAAATACTTAAATGACACTTCCCTATTATAACATTTTTCTGATTCCAGGATACAGCAGCTTGTTGTTGTAATTTCATGTTCTTTATGTAAAGTTCTTACTTTACTTAGTGTTAGCTTGATGCTTACTGGTGATATCAAACCATTAGTTTGATGCCACCAGTAAAATCAGACCTAAAAACTTAACAACATTATAGCGACAGCAGACAGTTGATTTCTATATTGCTCTTACCTGGTTTGACTATATCCAGGAATCCATGGCATTCGTGTTGGATGAATCAGTTAGAGAGAGAGAATTTCTTTGAATATTTCATTAGTATAATCTGCATGGATACTCATGGGAAGCACTAGAAAAGGAACACTATTAAACGCATATATGCTCATCTGTGCTTCAGCAGATAAGCAGGCACACTTGCATAAACTAACTGGTTATTTTGCTGAGTTACCTAGGCAACAAATTTCTTTTTGTCCTGCCCATTCAGGATTCCAGTAAACTATTTGACTCACACTGCTAGGACTTGGAGAGCATTCACAGGGAAAAGCCAAGTACAGCAGAATAAAGCCTTAGATAGAAGAAGAGCAGAGTTATTGAAACATTTCATCAGGGTCACCAGACAAAAAGGAATCAACAACTAGCTGCATAAATAATTGAAGTGAAAACTATATATGTCTGGTTTTCCAAGGTGTTATAAACCCTTGAATTCCAAGAGGGCTGGAGGGGCTGTAACCAAGCAACAAGTACTGAGACTTGGTTCTCTCTTCTGGAAAAACAATGGGCTTGCAAGTCATAATGACAATATCTGGCACTGAAGATTCAGTTTTTCCATTGATTTTATGATCTTTGGATCAAGCCATAAAAAGAGATGTATATGGAATGAAGAATGGCATTTTTATTTGGTTTAGGAGAGACTTATTTCAGTATCAAATATGACTTTTCTAATAAAATGTATGTCAACAATTTCTGGATGAAGTAGACTTTTTCTGACACTAAAGAAAGATCACATATAAGTAATGTTTTGAGATTTTTTTCTCAAAAGTTTCTTTAAAAAAAAATAATGGACATAACTTGCCTCCTCTTGCATTTCGCAACTTATCTATGGATGTATGAAAGAGAAAACAAAATTGTATCCCAAGTGAAGTCGGTGGCATGCAGCACTCCTGTTGATTGATGTGCAATAATGGTTTCTCCCATTATATGTCTCACTGAGATGAGATATATTTCCCCTTTCACCTTAAAACACGGCTTTTTATATTGAACAAAATGATTGCATCCCTAATCCACAGATGCACATAAGCTTTTGCTTAACCTTTTAGCCCTTAAGAGTAATGCCACTGAATTCAACTGCAGCAGAATCAAACCTGTATGTGCATATAGAAAAAACCCAAAAGGTATTTGCCAGATACCTGCCAGATTTTTCACAAGAGATTGAACCGAGCATTCTTTTACAGAGGTCATGGTCTAGAGCTCGTTGAAATTGGCAGGCAAACTGCCATCCATTTTAATGAGCTTTCTGCCAGTCTTCGCTTGTCCAAAAGCCATTTCTGTCTAATTCTCAAAATTTGAAACATCTTCTCCAAAGCTGCCAAAACAAACAAGATCAGACATTTGATGAAGCCACCCAGAGATGAAAACTCCGATATGAGGGCAGTCTCATTTGCCTCCATCCACATCTTTCTTATGAATCTCATGTTTCATCTTTTCATATGTTAATTGTTAATAATTCCTGATGGAATACTACATTCATTAAGTACTTCCTAATTTATTGAACGTAAGTTTCATCAGGTAATTTTAATCATATGAAAATCATTCTAAATTCATTTTGATAAACAATTTCCTGTTGCAGTCTTGTAAGCTTCCTTTTACACTGTGTCATTTGAAGCAGTATCTCTGGTTATTCTCCTGTCGAACTTTCATCATTGCAGATGCCACTGTATTTCCATAAGTTGTTGTACATATTTATGTAACTGCTGCCAACTGCTAAAGAGTTATGTTCCCTTTTTTGTGGAGAATTGATTACCTGAATTATATCGAAAAAATTGTTTCACTTCATCCATCAAAACCCTGCCTTCCTGAAACTCAGATCTTGCAAATATGGGAATACTTAGGAGTCACTAGAGCACTCCTTTATTAAACTGGCTTTAGGAAGTTGTCATATGTTAGATATTTAAGATAAACAGGCATAATCTCTTTAAGTGTGGAACGGGAAAACTACTCATAATACATTTGACTCATTCAGTCTGCCATTATCAATACCAGCAGTTCTCAATTTTTTCATACTGGGCAGCCTTGCCTTTTGTCTGAAATACTTCGCACCTTTCCCTCTCTTTCTCCCCAGTACCTTCCTGCCTCACTTGTCCATCTGTTTCATTTATATACTGAAATATGTTTAGTTGCGTGCATGTGCACACAACATACCAAACTGCACCTGCACAGCAAACCTGTTTTACATGCATATTTACAGATATGCGTATTTGTGTATGTATGTGTGTACACATGTGTGCATGTTTACACACACATGCATACACATATGTAACTAATGTGCAAAGACAGGCAGTGGAACAGAGTGTAAGTATTCCTATACAGATGAAAATTTCATGGAAGACCATTGAATTTCAGTGCAAATATGCTTTAAAACATATCTACTCTCTTTCAAAGATCTATCCATTCTTACTTTTGTTTCAATGATACAATATGTTTTACTGAACTACATTTCTGGTTGATGTTACTGCATTGCTGGGCCAAGATGGTAAAAACTACCCAGCTCTACATATGCTAAGAAAGGAGTGAAACAACAGGAAAGCATGCAAAAGCGATACAGTTGAACGATAAACATAATTTGGTTGTTTAAAATTCAGAGACCTGCCCCCATTGCAACCAAAGAAGGAACTGAGAACTATGAACGTGTATTTACAGGCAGAACTTGCTCCTGACATCTCTGATTTTTTTATCCCTATTCTTTCCCCGAGTCTTATTGCCAAAAAAAATGTAGTTCAAATGAATGTCTTGTTATTCACTGTCTGCAAGGATAATAAAGACGTTCTCTAACTGAAAACAGAAAGCAGGGCCTCCTATGACCATGGGGACAAGAAGAGAGAAGCATTATGAGGAGAACCATCTATTTTTATTAAAGGTGTTGTGTTCATGCAGCTTTCGTCAGGAAATCCAAATAATTTGCTCCCACTTGCTTTCAGTTTGAAAAAATGGCAACCTTGTGTTACAAGAAAGGAGAAACAGCCTTGTTTCTCTCCAGTGCTTCTTTTATAGGAAGGAGACAGACGCACCGTAGCTGTCCACAATTCCTGCATTTAAAGTTAGAAAGTGGCACGTCCTGCCAAAAGAAATTAAATGTAATGAAAATGTGTTTCTGGTCAAAGTCAGAGACTGCATTTGCTGTATCACAGTATATGCGTCCTGAGGGCTACACGACATTCTCCTTTCACCAGTACTGGGGGTATTTAAGCATTCTTGGGATTGATTTTCCATTGCTTTGTCTTTCAGCTAAGTATTTGTACCTGCTGCTAAGCAGGTGTGAGTGCTAGCCTCACCAAATGGGGATTTCTGAGTAACAAGCATTTGCATTCATAAGGCACAGATATAAACATCTATTTTAAATCAGGCTACTGACTTCAGTAGAGAAGGGATTCTTGACTCATATATATTCAAAAGACAAGAAGACCATAAAGTATCATCTCCAGCTGGGTGATGCACCTTCCCCTTTGGGAAGGTCTTTCCACCCAAGTTCTGGTACTGTAGGACACCAAATCTGTTGGCGGGACTTCCCAGAGCATGTGTTTGTAATCACTGATAAGGAGAGTGCACCATCAATATGCATTAGTCTGTCCTGCCAACTGATTAGTTTCAATCAGGGTCCAGTAAAGGCAATCCACTGGCTTGAAACAGAATGACTTCATCCAGTGCCTCTCTCTGCTTTAGCTGTTTTCATCCAAAATCCCCTCTGAAGACAAATCTATATTTTTTTCATAGGTTCGTTTCTCCCCCCTTACATTTTTGCTTTAACAGAGATGAGGTGATATAAGCAGCAGCTTTTCTTTAAGGAAAAAAAAAAAAAAAAGATTAAAAAGCATACTATTCAGATCCATCCTGATCTTTGGACTTCAAAGAGGCTAAGCCCACTGCTGGCCTAAAGGCGGGTTATGAAGGTGCGGTTAAACTACTTTATGTCACTATATTCTCCAGTCACAGACCTGCCAGGCCACTGAACTAGTCTCAAATATAAACTATCGCCATCTTTCAGCTGCTCCACTTTATTCCAGCAGCTGGGAAATACGAATTTTCTTTGCTCCTTGACTCGCTCTGGGGGAAGAAGGGGGCCCTGCCTTCAGCAGGAAACATTATGTGCTGTTGTTGCTTCTTCAGGCAAACAAAACTTAATTAAAAAACTAAGTGACCAGGTGTAATTCTCTTGATTAAAGTAGTTTAATATTTCTGCTGATACTTGTACTTTAATGTCTTCTTTCAGACCTCATAGTTTTTGCAGTTGAATTGTGAAAGATCAACAGCTGAGCTTCAGCAGCATTCCTCCTCATTTTGCATGCTGCCTTTGCTGTTTTGTAGAGCTACTGAATACAAAATGAAGCTGCAAGAGTGTGTTTGCTCTACAGCTAGCAAGGCATGAAGTACTTCTTTGTACAGCTGTGGAGTACATCCAGAATATTCATAACAGTGTCGCAGGAGATGTGATTCAATGTGTGACATTTAGTGTGCTATTGTGTGACACCAGATGATTAATGCTCACAGCAAAACACAGGCTGGTTTAAATAAACAAAATTAAATATATTTTTATGATTATAGAAATCACGTGATACATCTCTGAGGGAACATCAGCTGCTGCTCCCAAATGCTTCATATTTGTTGGCTTGTTTTTAAATGCTTTAATTGTTCACTGGATTTTCAGACCACATAAATCCATTGACACTGGCCCAACAAGGCGAGTCAGCGATTTGGACAGTAGCTTGGGACACAGTGGGTAGCTGCACATCAGTCCCCATCCTGTTTTATGATCAGCAATTTACAGCATCATATTGTTCCAATTTTCAGCCTTAGAAAGGCATCACGAGAGTTTAAAAGGGCAGGGACCTTAACCCAGTGCCAAACTAGCAGGATTCTTCCTTCCCTGCCACAAGGGCATTAGACCAACTGTGCTTGTTGGTCACTCAGCCTGAGGGTTACTTTCTCTGTTCCAGCAATGTTATTTTCTGTGGAATGAGTCACTTGGGCTACAGTCAAATGGGTGGACAGACACCAGTTCTGAGTCCAGCATGTGCCCTGGCAGTGCTCCAGCTGCACGTTGGAGCAAACCCATATGATTCAAACCACCATCCCTCTGCATCTTCCCCTCCACGGGAAGGAAATGCAGGCATGCAAACCACTAGACCGCATCACATGCTAGTCAGTGATTACGACATGCGCAGGAGCCGAGGAGAAGCCAAAAGGAGTACCAGCCTCACAGCAGAAGCAGAGCCACCATCTCTCTTTGGATCTCAGATCTTAGCTGACAAGCCAGTAAAACAGCATTTTCCTGCTATTGCCTTGCCCCACATGAAGCAAAATTTTAACCTGCAAGGTTCTAGGTAAGTTCTGAGATTGAGGACAGGAGTAAAGATTTTATACTGCTCTACCAACTGTGTTGGGGAAAACTGAGTCCTAACTGATGTGTCTGTGCAGGTTTAGGTAGTGTTACAGCAGCTTAAGTCACCAGCAGCATTATTGCCATACTTACAATGGCATGACACACAAAAGCACAACGCTGTCATAGATACCCCTTAGTTTATCAGGAGATTGTGTCTTCCGTATGTCTGTGCTGAATGTGAACACACCTGCAAAATTCATAATCTCCAAGCTCCATTTAAAATAAAGCTTTGTACAGAAACTCTAAAAAATAAGCAGGGCTTTACAGCAGTGAATGGGATACAAATGTAAAACGTTTTCCACTTGAAAATCTTTGTCTATGGAGTTGTCAGGATGCACTTCCTGGGGAAACAGCAAAGACTCCGATCTGCCTTTTTCTTGAATGCTGTTCAGATTATCATGCTTACTATGAAGGGTGGAAAATGGGCTGCCAGATGGTTAATGGCCCTTCTGAAAAATAGCCTTCTATGTTGCTTTTTGGAAGTCTCTTGTCATGGAACTATCACAATATAATCTCTGTACTCTTGTCGTTCATAGAAGGAAGCATATTTTAAGCAGGTGTTATCAAGGCTAAGAGAGCCTGAATTAACTTGTCTTAAAGACGCTTCTTAGTGCACTGCCAATAAATCTACTAACAAGTTGCTGTATCTAGAAAACACATGCAAAGTAATACAGAGGCAGCATATAAGGGAATGAGTTCTGCCAGCTCCTCAAATGGGGGCCGTGGCTCCTCTTCAGGGCCCTCTGTGTTGACAGTGGCTGGGCGGCTGGTGAGCTTTGCCACTCCATCGTGTTAAACACTTTATGATATCCCTTTATTTCCCCAGGATTCTCTGCCTTCATCTGTCTACTTATATTTACCTTGTGAATTCTCTGTGCAATGGCTGTAGGCAGAGGAATACGCTGCCAACAGTTTCAAGAGGCCTGAATTAATCTCATTTAACTTCAGGGACCTGAAGACAGGAACCTAGCCAAGCTAGGCTCCCTAAACAGTTACTGAGAAAGGGACAGGGGCAAACAAGCTTTTTATTTCATTAATGGCATCCTGCACCAAGGAAAAGTCCTCCAGCCTCTAAACCAAGAGGCACAGAGTGGCTTCATTATTTTGTACTGCATTACCTTATGGTTTCATGCAAAGATACTTAGGTTAGGTTTTGCTTACTTATTATAACATAATAGTAAAATAGTAACACTATTTGTGATTCTCATAGTATGTCCACAGTTAATGGAGTGTGTGCACATGTGTACACACACAAAGTACAACTTTATAAATTCTACATCTTGCATGCCTAGAGTCTTGACTTTTTTTTTTTTTTGTAGAAACACTATCATTAGAAGTCCATTTCATATTTTCAGGTAAGCGGCCTGAGGTCATTTTTGCAAATTAGGCAAAAATTGAGTTCTTACTAATCACACAAAATCACAGGTATGTCAGTTCCCACGTTGTTCTTTGTACTCATGCTTTAGGGCATAGCCTGAGAGAAATCTACACATGGTCCAACACTGACTGAAACTAATGGCAATCTTTTTTTTTGATGGACCACAAAGGGATTTGGAACAGGCTCCAGATGACTCCGATTAAATTTAGCTTTTTCTGACGATGCTGTTTGCTATGGGTGTTTTGGACACCACGTGATTGTTTGCTTGATTTAAACATTCAAGGTTATGGAACTAGACATTCCCTAATTTCTGCTCAGAGGTAACTGCACCTTAGGATGGCTTACGCCTACCTTGTTGTAATCATCATAGTGAAGAGGAAGAACTGGTAACGTCCTCGGCTTTTGTAACTGCTCGATACAAGGCAAGCTATTTTACTTATGGTTCCAAGCTCTCTGTCCCACATGTGTTATGATTAAAAAGGTCAGTAATCAAGAGATCACCTCCTCAGAACACTTTGTTCCATAGATGCATACACACTGAACTTGGAACGACACTGGAAAATAAATGAATTAAAAGTATTCAAGGTTAGCCTGTTCAACTTGCACCCTATGAAACTGCAGCAGTAAGACTAGCTCTGAAATACTATGACAATTTGCAAATAATTTCTGTTCAAAAAATCTGAAGTGAACTTATAAACTGTAGCGCATTGTCTCTGATTCTCTTTTTGTTTAGACCAAGGAGAAAATTCTGTAGACGAAAAATCAATGGAGACACATACGTAAAACCAGCGGCAGCAACATTAGAATTGGCCTCTTCTACCTCTCTGTGGGTTTCACTGAGGGCTTTAATAGCAGCTCAGCTGATGAAAACATATCCTTGGTTCAGAGTAGGCAGGAGAGTTTTATACAGTCCTGCTCCTGAAAAATGACAGACTGTCACTACACGCTGGTAATTCCAAGCTGCAGCCTGACCCAAAGAGAATGTTTCCCAGGAGAGCCAATGAATTTTAAGACCAGTATTTCTCTTGTAATAAACTTGAGAAATTTTACTAATTCCTGTGTCAAACTATGCCAGCTTTCTGGCTGCTACCTTTAGAAATATGCCATTTACAAAGTATATTGACAATGACAAAAGCCTCAAATAAATAGGCTTTTTGTATCAGACTGTTGGTGACTGGTGAGATCTGGCATTGTCCAGACTATGATCCTTACAGCTCTCAGGGCAAGATGGACTTCCTGATGTCTTTTATTTCTTAGCATGTTTTAACATATTTCTTTCATTCTGTTCAGGCAATGCTATCATATAGTTACCGCTTGTAAGCATTCCAGCACTGCAAGTTGCTTGGTTTTAAAACACGACTCTTAACACATACATGTAAACAGAGTAAAAATGTTAAACTATGATTGGGTCTAAACTCTTTTGGTAGCATTAAGAATACTTGAAGGAATGGCTGAAGTCCATCTAAACAAATTGTTCTTAAAGAAAAAACAGGATTTTTCCATGGCCAATTCCAATCCCTTAATGAGACCACAAAAGACATGATTTAGACACAATCCAGATTTCCTCAGTATGTTTTTTTTCTTCCTTATTTAAAAGTACTTCTGCATAAATACAGAATCATTTTTCCTGTAGGAATTCTTCCCTCAGTTTGTCCAAAAGATGACTCTTCCATAGGGAAGAGAAGATGTGTGTTTATGATAGATAGATAGTAAAACAACTTGCTATCAGTAAAGCACGGGTCAAATCTGAAACATCATTCATATTGTGATTCAGCATGGCTGAAAAGATAAAAACTCAGGCAACAGGCTAAATTCCCTAGCTGCAGGAACAATTTCAATCTTTTTCCTCAGCCAGGTCCTCGTAGACCTAGAATTTTACTACCACTATCTGCCAGATTAGTTTCCAGAACACAGCGTTGCAAACACATCATTAAGAAAAAAACTTTCAGACTATTTGATCACAGTTGAAAGTGGAGAGTGCCGTGAAGACTTTTGCATACCATGCTTTTCAGGAACAGCTGCCAACATTTTGAGCTTTGCTGGGCTCGGTTTGGAGTTGCAGCTATCTGAGAATGATCAGCTGCCTGACTTCCAGGCACGGCCATTAACAGAGTTTGGAGGCTGCCAATTTGTAAGGTGTTTTGAAAAAGTCTGAACAATTTCTAAAATAGCGAGTGGAGCTGAGACTCACCTATTGTTTGGATAACACATTTATCTTTGCCACCTTTCTCCACTTATCCGTCTGCCAGAGTGACTAAGTCTGATATCCTTCATTAGCCTCACAGCCTTGACTATTGCACTGTGCTGTTGTTTATAAACTGCAATTTAAACTGCATTTTATTACATGACTTTTGTCTATCTTTTTATTCAGTTTGCCTAATGCCTAGAGCAATTGGGCCATGACTCAGGCTTCTAATTCGTGCTGTGAAACGAAAAACATTCTTGTGGATGTTGTTGTAGGAGCAGTACAAATAAATATGTAAAGAGAAAGTCATTTGAGAAGCCCTGGTAGATGGGGGTAACAGATATGTAGTGTTGTTCATGAGTTTTACAGTACCAACTATGTTTGTGTATTGCGAATGGTTTCTCATGTGTAACTTTGTTTTATAGCCCTTAACCAATGCCAGCTGGAAGCCAAACACAAGCTACTGAACCAATTAACCAAGGTCCCCGGTAAGCAGGCAGAGCCTACATTCTGTCTGGACCCCTGTAACTACTGCAGCTTAATCCAAAATCCTTGGGGACTGCAGAGACAGTTTTACGAGCTAAATTAATCTACAATTTCTCATCAACTGTGTCAGTAGATGCAGAGTAGCTCACAAGGGAAGTCAACTCACTTCTTGCTGGTATTATCTGAGTTACTAAGGTACTGTTTTCCTCCTCCCTGGCACGGGGTTTTGGGGATAAATCATCCATCTCTTTTTAATCCATATATTTCCATTTTCCACTGTAAGGACAAAAGCAAAGATTGCCAATTAAAAGGGACAGAAACAACTCAAGAATTAGCCTGTACACACCACTTTTGGAGTATGCTTTGTTGTCTTTTTTAGAAAATCCTCATAGGAACAATATTGCCTCTTCCCCAGGAAGAGAGTAGAACACCTGACAATGGTGTAACCTCACTGTACAAGGGGAGAGCACGCTGGGAATCTGCTCATGCAGAAATTCTAGTGACTGTATGTAAGGCAGCAAGGGAGGGGGGAAATAAAAGAGGTAAGCAAAAGAAAACAACAACAGAATAATAGGGCCAGCATATCAATGACTTCAACCCTAGTTACTTCTCTCTTGTAGTCAAGAAAATGTCTCCTATTGCAGCACTGACACTCTGAAGTAACCACAGTACAGCTCTACTGCTGTTCATGGAGATGGGTTGAAAGAACAACCTTTTTCTTTTATTTCACCCCACACCAAGTACACAATGCAATCACGCAGGCTATGAACTGGACAAAAATTCCCCTATGAGCAATGAACTTAATCCAGCAATCTGTTATCAAGCATCAGAGAAAAGTTTGCAACACAAAGCAGGTTTTTTGGGGGTTTGTTCCCCCCACCCCCAGTTGTTAATCTCAGGCACCTTGGTCTAATTATGCTCTTAAACTCAAAAAACTCTCATTGATTTTACCAAGACCTACATATACTTGAGTCCCATTCAGGATATTCAGCTTTCCAACACTCCCACAGGATTACTGTCAATGGGAAAGTACTTCTCAGCTTCTTAGGCTAGAGTGACATCTTGTGGTTTCTTCTTTTGTCCATCATTGAAAAATAAAAATTAGCCACAAAAGCTTTGACTAAATCTTTTTTTGTTTCTGGTATAACACTAAGATCTTATTTGTTTGAGGAATATCATGTACTTGATTCACAGAAACTGATACAACAGTTTGCCGCCACCAAGGCTTGTGGAAGGATAGTGAAAAATCAGTGCTTGGAACAGCAACAAAAACATCCTGATTCACACAACCTGGCAAATTTTTATTTGAATGTAGCACTAATCTAGAAAAACTGTTTGGTGCTCAAGGCCATGTACAAGTGGGATCTTATTAGTTAAATAAGTCAGTCTCCAGCGGTCGCACCACTACTAAAAGGATTCCTAGGGAAAGTACTCTTTCCAACCGCAGCTCTGAAAAGCATTTCCACCTGGACTCCAGTACGTGTACGCAAGAAAGAGAGAAGATGATAGCATTAGGCAACTGCATCTCATGCTTAAACTCCATCTGCATCACAGAAGGATCTCAGTAGACAGTGTCACATCATGGGTCACTTACACAGCACAATTACATAAGTTTCAGTAATTTATTTTCTGATATAGCCTCCAACATAAAATACAATTTTTTAATATTTTTAAGACTACACACCTAAACTCACATGAGCCACTATTGACAAATTCCCCTTACCAAAAAGAAATCCAAACAAAAAGACAAAATTATTTTGCTAGTTTTGTCTCGAAAAAGCAACAGCATCTTTGAAAGGAACATTATACAAAATCTAGATTAAAAACCACAACGGAATAGTATTCATATACCTCAATAAATTGGTAACAATACTTAAGATATTATCACTACTGAAAAACAGTATTGTTTGAGAGCTGTTCTCATTGTGGTCTACAACTAACTTCTTTGCAGAATTTGGTAATAAATCAATTCATGTTGTTGAAAACAGATACTTCTCAATTTTCAAGAAACATGAAATGGCTATTTTGCATCTAGGACTAGGAGAGTATCAAGTGAAATAACTAGTGTTTGCATTTCTGTTTCTGCTGGTTTTCCTGTATGCCCGTTTAGGCACTTCTCAGAATCAGATTTGGAATATGCGATTGTGCGTCATTCCGCTTATACCTATGCTCAGTCTAACTGCTAGGGAAGTCTGTGCACTTGCCTGATATCCTCTCTAAATACTTCTGACTGGCAGCTGTCCTTCCATAATTCCATAGCTTTAGTTCAAATCTATCTTCAGTCCTTCCCTTGGTAAGAAGCATCTAAGGAGCTAATGCAAAGAAAACATGAAATTGGTCAGGAAGAACTTTCGCTGGACTGAAAATAAACATGATTGAGGGTTGTCATCTGCTTGCTCATGTCTTTCCAAATCAGAGTGAACACCTCAAATTAGCCTGAAAAAATGTAAGAGCTTAAAAATCAGGCTCCCATAAGGTTAAAACCACAAGAGATCCTTAGCATATGGGTCACTTTTACAGACATTAGGTGATGTTCGTTGAATCATTTAAACATGCAGAACCAGCCGTTGTGTGACCCCATGTCAAAGGAGCTGGTTTTACCTGCAGTGAGACTAGTTCTATATCTTGGTAAAATTAGCCCCTGCTCCTTCTTAGAAGCACTCCCTTTTTTTCCCTCCCAAGAATAACATTTTTAGCTATACAGAACTAAAATTACAAAATTTGAATATAAAAACTGTCTCACCGAGTCCAGACTATAATACACTAAGGGTAATAAGCAACAGCAATACACTAAGGAGCTCAATTTTTCTTCTGTGCAACACAACTAAACAATTCAAGGAGGCAGGGCTAGAAATGTGTTCAAATGCCCTTTCTCTGAGGGAGCATAACCAGCCTCCACAGAGAACATCCATCACTTCGCAGTTTGACCTGCATGATTTGCACTAGCAATATTAAAAAAAGTGAACAATGTGTCAAATTTTGGAAGTTCTCCTTGCATGAATAACTTTGTGAGCAACATCTATGCTGTTCTGAAGTGAATGTACGCCAGAGAAGCCTATAACTAAAGTTCAGCCAATACGCATTTGTTGCCATAGAATTCAAAAGAGAAAACTCCTATTGACTGAGAAGAAACCCACTTATCCAAAAGTTTGTATTTATGATCTGTTTCAAAGGAGCTCCTCCCTTCTTTTCTCCTGTTCTCTCCTACCTTTTTAATAACTTCTGTTCTTTTTATATTTTACACAATGAGGGAGGAAATAATTATATGCCCCTCTGGTGACAACTGGTACTTCTCCTCCTCTTGCAAATCGAAACAGCAACTAATTCCCCTGCTAATATTTACTTGTGGTATGTGTCATTCTCCACTCTGTCAGTTTATTCTCAATAAAAAGTTAGGGAATAAAAAGGATCGTAGTGTTCCTTTCCTTTAGATAGTTATTTATGAATAGAACATTTTCAAACACTTAAAATTAAGGCTGGTTTTTTGGTTGGTTTGGGTTTGTTTGGTTTTTTTTTTTCCTTTGAGAAAGATCATTCTAGATCCCTGAAGCGAGATACTGCAAAGCTTAGGTTGAAGTAGAACAACTACTTTGGGGGAGAAAAATATGTCCACACGAATGACATTACTATTCAACTATTTTACTTCAGTCACATACATAGCTATTCTACACTGACTAGTCTCAAATATTCATGCGATCAAATTTTATTGGCATCAACAGTTACGGAAGGTGAATTGCAGTCACATGCAGGAGCATTCATAAAAGCAACATTTTAGAATCACATGTGGGAGAGTTCATACAAAGTGTACCACAGTTATCTTATAGAATAAAATCCACTAGGCTTAATTTGTTCCATTAACTTTGATGAGACAGCGTATCGCAGTCTGTTTTACTACTTTTACAGGAACAGGAAGAGATCACATTTTCCAGATGTAGTTCTTGAACTCTATAAATTATCGTCAAGGTTTGCCATTTGCATTATTCAGAGCTGCAAACATTCCGCTCCTGTTTCATTGATCAAGTCAGTCTTTGGACTGTAAAAAAATTACGAATAATGGATTTGCAGTTTTTTGCTTTACAATGCACTAGAACAAGAAACAGTTGTTGACATGTACACAATTTTATTTTAAGGACACAGCAATCACAATGACAGAAACAGAACCATTACTTTAATACTGTAAGCTTTCCTCTGGAAACTGACTTGAACACAGTTAGATCTGGAAGCATTTTAAACAGTATCTTGGGGGAAAACACAGCAAACCTTAAATATATTAACTTCAAACTTTATGTGCTTATCTCCTCTTTTTGGTAGCTGGTGGCAGTTAAAGCTCTTCAAAGTCATGGCCACTTGCATTCATTGCTTCAGGGTGCATTACCCTTCCCATGAATAACACAGTACCTGTAGAAAAAGAGGGAAGGGGGGAAGGGAAGGAAAGATGTCAGAACCAAAAGGAAAAGTTGAGGTTATAAGATGACAAATACTGATGATAACTTCTAGTGCATACGGTGCACAATTTTTATAGGAACGTATGTCCCGGACAACTTGGTAGCCGTGAAAGGCAATGGATCAATAGCCCTAGAGAGGAGGACCTCTTTGTATTCAGAACTGATACAGTACAGACAAGAACAGTGAAATCTTCTGCATTTCAGTGCCTCTCTGCTTATTCTAAAGGCTTGATTGAAAACCCACCAGAAATCAACACAAAGGTTCACTTTCATTTCAACGGTTCTGATGAAGGCCCACGAAGTACTGCCACTGATGTCAAGTGGTTATGACACGGTACTGGTTTCTAGGCTGGGGGGCTCCAAAGGTGACAGCTAACCTTAACTGAAGTGTGAACACCTAATCAGAGTAACCTTCATGATCACTTCTGACCCTCACATGCCTGAGCGGCCGGACAACGTTCCTCACAATTAAAAGTGAGCCTCAGAAGCTCCATGCCAATCAGTTAATGATTATTAATAGACAGATACTTTGAGTTCACAGATTTACTCCACATTAGAGCATGCAACCCACAACAAGGAATTCTCTGTATGAATACTGCTCCCCTACGCTATTTAATCACCATTTACATCTTTCCCATTTTATACATTTCTATCTAACCTGTTTAAACACAGTAATTAATCATGAGCACTTAGGGTATTCTTGAGAAGCGTAACCATCACAGCTTTTTTTCAAAAGGTTTCTAACCTTAGATTTCTAGATTAGTAACAAGCTTTCTGGCTTCAACTATCGTTGGCAATTCCGCTTTCTACATGCAACAACAAGGCCCGTGCAACATTTAAGAACTGCCCCAAAGCTACCAAGCTCTACTCTTTTCTGATTTAAACTTCTCTTTTTGGAGAGATTTTTGTATATTGAGTAGGGAAAAGGGCAGACACCCTCCTTCAGATACATTTTTGCCTACAACAGCAAGGATACTCTACTTAGTTTTGGTCAAAAAAACCCCCTAAGAGTTGGTATCATGCCTTGCACACAAGTGACCCTACCTAGCTAGACTGTAAGCATTACTGCAATCTAAATGGTTTAATAAATGTTGATACCTACAGTGGGGATCTCAAATCAGAAAAAAACCCATCAAACTAAACCTACCAGAGTTTGCTTGTAGAACATGTAAGATACCACAACACACAGACCCATATGATAGTCTGTGGGTGCACAGTAATGTTTTGTCATCCAGTCACAGTCACATCATTAAAACAAATTACAAATATGAAACTAAGGAATTACTTAATCATTGCCCATTTTGCTAGCGAGCGCTGTTTGCATCCCTTGCCTGCCACAGAACACTTCAAGAGCACAACAGAATCATTCATAGCTGTAATATCTGTCCATTATGCAAATCATTTGGTACCGGGAACATATCTCACTGGTCTTACTACAGCCAAGCTCTTACGGAATGCAATGATTATGGATATCCAGGGCAGTAACACTGTGTTCTCTGAAGAAAAATGGTGATTTTTTCTTCCTCGGGGTTTTTAATCACGTAATTGTGAATATTTTTCAGGATTATGTCAGATTTTGGTATCTTACTTGGAGAAACATTAAGGGGACATAGAAAAGGTGAGTCTTTCAATATTAGGTATTTTAAGACAAACTAAGGAAGATTCATAATACAAGGCCAGTTAATTGATCAAAACATGCAATTTTCTTTTGTATACTTGATGATGTACTGTGAAAAATCTGGAACAGTCTGCAATATTCTCACCTGTTCTTCTGTTTCTGACCAAAAAGAAAAAGGGATGGTCAACTATAACTTGGGGATACAGCACTGCCATTCTGCTAATGGCAATCATTCCTAAAGGAAAAAGAACATAGGCAACTTGTTAAATATCACTGCACATTCTCCTGCTCTTCATGAGAGATACTTGTGAAGCTCACGAGCAGACACTGAAGTCCCACACTCTCAGCACTAAGCGTCACCAAGAAATAGCACGAAAAATCTAAGATGAAAGAGACCTACAGAGTAATTGCATGCCTATTTATGCTTTAAGAATGATTAACAATGGAAAGTGGCACAATTTCCCAGGCTGAGGGAGCAGCTTATAAATTTTAAGATCCTGAACTTTAAGAGGAGTTATGACTCCCGCTCACTTGTAGAAAGAAAACGCATTACGTTAGACAGCACTGCTGACCTGTTTTAAACAGGTCCAAGCCTGCAGTTGATAGTAAAAGGTAACCCTTAATAACTATGGAATATGCACAACTAAATGGGCTGATCTTGCAGCTTTTAGCTTGAGTCTTTAAATAATGCAGAGGTTGAACGTAAAATTAACTGGGAATCAGGCAGATTTGGCTCTTTGTTATTTTTATTTGGAGATGCATGGATTTCTCCAGGACATTATTTCCCAGTGTTTCATTTACTTTTACATTTTCACTGCACTGTTAATAAAGAGTTATGCATGCCAGTAATCTCTGTCCATATTAATGCTACAATTCAACCCAGTTACTGATACTCATGACCAGGGAAGTTATTTTTCCTTTCCTCAAAGACTGGTACAAGTACAGGCAATTAGAAATCACCTAACAATACATACTGGCAACCAATGTAACTTATTTTCAGGAAAACCATGTGATAACCAAGTAAACCAACCACCTGGCCTCCTAGCATTAACAGGAGTCAGCTATATTTTTGCATTTAGCACTTCCCATCTTGCATCTCTCTATACGAGCTTATTAAAATGCAACTGCAATACCTCTCAACTCCTCCTAGCTATTCTGGATCAAATGCCTCTGACCATCTCAATCAGCAGATAAAAAAGTACAAATGCTTAAGTTCCATAAAGAAAATATAAATTGCAGCCTGTACCCTCCTGACAATCAGAAGCAAAATAAGGAAGAGCACAAGATGCTCAAAATTCTTTGTGAAACACATGTTAAAAAAATGCTAATGCTTTTCATTTCCAGAATTCTCTTCTGAAAAGCAGTATACTTGCTTTGCTGTGTCTTCATGCTACATGCTATTTAGCTTTCCTGGCTGTACAGTAAGTCAGTTTTAAAAAATTAACTAACATAGAATAACCAGACATTTGAGTTAGTTCTGCTTTTCAGTCAGGTACCTGAGGCAGCAGCAGCTTCTGATCCTTCCTCATTAACTTCTAGAAATGCCTTGTGAAATGCCTTTGCAAGGTAAAGTTCCTTGTTATCTGGAGAGGAAAAGGAAATATATTTCAAGTGGCTCAACAGTAAGATTGAAGTATATAAAAAACAAAAAAAACAAACACTGCCAAAAACCCCAACACTATTATCCACCTTCTATACCAAGTAGGGAAGGATAAGAGCTTTGTGCATAGGAGTTGCATTAAAATACCTTCTGCCAATACCTTTAACAGCACCATTTACCTCGCTTAAATTTGTAGTGCTCTCCTACGCTATGGATATTAAAATAGCCTGGCTCTGCCTAGAGCACCAGTATACCAGACAGAGTAAAAGACAATCCTGGAACACAACATTTTAAATGCAACTATTGGGGAAAAGGGTTATGACATTATATGGCAAATACTTATACATAAAGAATTTTATTTCTGCATTACGTGCAATATAGACTTCCTCCAGGAAAATGAGATATTTTCTTTCTTCTTGTCATTATATTTAAAAGAAGCTGAAGATAAATATTTATTGCAAAAACCACCATGGAACTAGTTTTTTTCAGTCTTGTTTGTTTTCCATCCTTCTTTGTCAGTATTTTCATTTCAGTCCAAGCCTACTCCTGCTTAAGTCAGTGGATGTTTCATTACCTTTCTTCAGTGGCTAAATGATCAGACCTATTGGAATACTCAGCACCTTGCAGGAAGCAAGACACATAACACCATTTAATCTGTTTGACTAAGTTTCATCAGTAAGACATAACAAGGATTAGATATACATTTATTGTACCTGCATAAAATCCACAGTAATGACAGAGCACAACTGGCAGTTAAGAAAGGAATAAAAGCTTTCTCAACAGGGAGATACACAACCATGAAAATCTAATCTAACCACCCCAGTGAGACAGCTATACCATTTTGCGTTTCTGATCCTTCACAAAATGTTCAACACCAAAACTCTAGCTGAAGGCTGACTAAGGAGGGAAAGCTTGGGACTATTCATCTAATTGTTACCCATTTATTTTGGCTCTCACAAGGATAGCCAGTAGTTCTAATACTGATGCAAGCCAAAACCACAACAGACAGCAGTTTAAAAGGTCTCTCCCCAGCAGATCTCATTACTGCTACATACACTCAGAACTGAAGTAAACCTCCTAGTTCAGCTGCTTAACTTAAATCTCACCAACAAAAGCCCCAAATCATTCCCTTTGGGATTGTGTAGTAAAACGTATACTAGATTGCTAAATATTGTACTAGTTCTAGGCTTCAGTTCCAAGCCTTCAGTAATGCTATCTTGAAAGCTAGGATAAAGTTTCCACCGCGTTACTTTAAAACATGGGACATGCAGCATCTACTTATCTTGAACACTAAGCACAATTCTCACAGCTTTTGTCTCCTTAACTGTTAACAGAAAGGCCACCTGAAAACACAATGTGGTTGCATTCCAACACTAACATCACCTTTAAGCCTCAAGCATTACCTGTAAAAAATAAATCACAAGCTAACTAAATACTACCATCAAGTGTTAAACAGCCATCCCCTAAAGCTTCCATTCCATTGTGGACCCATTAAGGCTCAAGTTTTCAAAAAATGTTTTAGAACAAACAGTGTATGTGCAAGAACATTTACATAGGTGATAATGGATAGACACCTAAGGCAAAAAGGGTTACAGATCCATGCACATCAGTAATTCCTGTTGTGCATGTCTCACGCTCTGTGCGTGCTGCCTTTGTAAACATGTCGGTTAACAGGATTCTTGGTAATTTTATTGGTGAGTTCTGCAAATTCTACCTTCCAGGCAGCTGTATTTTGCTATCCTTGCTTGAGTCCATTTCAAAGCTCTATTGAGCATTTGAGCTATATGGCACATACCAAAAGAAAACCGTAACTTTGCAGCCTTTATAGAAAAATGCTGGTTTGGAGTTCCTTATCTTAAATCCAAAAGTTTATTAACAGACAAAGAAATGCCCACTTAGCCTAATCATATATTTCGATCACTTTTTTTTTTATTACAGCACTTAAGTCTGCTCCTGTGACCTGTAATATTCACAGCAATACTCTGTAATTTCATCCTGAATGCTTTATTTTGCGTAGTGTGGTGGCGCTCATAGTACTCCAAGGTATATTTCTGGTCAGAACACTTAGCACCTCAGAAGATTGGTCTCCATCTGACGAGCTTATAGACCCTAATTCAGACAGCATAAACATTGCTAACATTTACCATCAGCTATAATAGTAGGCCTACTTGTAAATGTATTCAGGATCTGAGTATTAAAAAAAACCCCAACAATATTTTGTTGACAGGAATACAAGAAGTGCCACTGCAGATGAGACCAGTACGTCCAATTAGTCTAGCACACTGCACCAGCTATAGTATTGTTGCTTCAGAACAAGATACAAAAAGATGTATATATACAAGATACAGATGAAAACTACAGCACAACTTATAAGAGAAAAATATCCTCTCACCCAGCATGTGCCTTATACCCTAAACTAAGTTTCTAGTCCACAGAATATATAGAATGCCTTTATTCAATGTAGTAGAGATAGTTTTGATTGTGCTGAAGCAATTTTTTTTTTTTTTTAATCCTACCTCAAGGAATACCCAGCAAAGATCTCTGTGGTTAAGTTTTCCATAACAGAAGTACTTTCTGTCTGGTTTCAATTTGTTGCCTTTCACTTCATTGGATATTTTTGTCCTTGGATGGTGAAAAGAGCAATTCCACATCCCAATTTACTTTCTCTAGACTCTTCTCTTTATATTGCCACTATCACATCCCTCTCATTCATCTCTCCCTGAAGTGAATGAATCTATTTTCATATGGCAGCGTAATGTTGTCACTGAGTGTTCAGGCAGTCTTCTCTTTGTTCTATTCTGTGATTGTCAAATCACTGACTGCAATACTTCAATATCATACACACCTTGTCATTATTATACATCTTTCCTTTGTGGCTTTCACTGTGGATAAGGTGGGGCTTACCTGAGTATCTACTATCACGTCATTCTTCTCTAGTAGCTTCTTTGAATCTGGATTTTCATAAGGACCAACATGATTCGATTGTTAGCATCTCAGAAAGGCCCATGGAGATTTGGTATCAAAGTTTAAGCTTTCTGCAGGACCCTAGCCTAGATACCCATTAATGTGTGGGAGTAATCTGAAGCTTACTTGTAATGTACATGACTCCGTTAGCATCACACTTCATTTGTCATTACACTCCATATGCTTGCAAACTCCTACTCATAGCTGCCAACTGGTTGCTCTGCAAATCTCATTTGAAAAAAATACACAGGTTTATTGGCTTTTCTAGCTTAGGTTGTCCCAGAAAAATTATACCTACCTCAGTCAAGACTTCGAAGAGCTATTTACTGGACTGATGCTCTTCTATTTTATATTGTGAAAGTAAGTCATTAAGACCACTTCACTGCTCACTGAAATGCAGGTCACCTTGAGGTTAAAAGTAGTTGCCTTTTAAGGCATTATACAACAGTAAGAAATATTAGAATCATTTGAAAGAGAAGGGGAATTTTAGTATTGAAATTAGTTCAAGGGTAAGTCGTAAGTGGTGTTAAAATACTCAAGTAGCAAGTTTATGTGCTGTGTAAACTATAAAATCCCAAATACCAGAAGTTATTTCAAGATTATTTTGAACACCTGATGGAATCAGAGATGCAAGTAAATCCTGTCAAAGTCTTTTGCTGAAAGTGAGAGTCAGAATACATGCAACTAGACAGCCAAATAGGAAAGTCCTCCTACTCATCTGCGTTAATTAACAAAGAACTTAATTTCTGCAAGTAACATTTAAAATGTACATCTGGATTAATACTTTCTCTTTGGTTGCTCACAATCCAGATGTCCCGGAAGGTAAAGCTGACTCGTCTATTTCCATTTTTCAGATTGAGTGCAAAAAGCAAAAAAGTCTAAATATTGAAATATAAGTCTGTAATCCTGCAATTTGATTTCTATCCACTAAACCCACATAGAATTTCACTGAACTCAACAATCTGTGCCTGGATCTGATTACAGGATTAGGGCCGTTGTTGAAATTGCAGGCGGCCTTCCCTGACAATAATCCAAAAGCAAAAGCAACAGGAGAGGGGGAGGAGAGTATTTTTAAACGCAACAGAATTTCTCAAAAATCTCCTTACATTTCTTTTATGATCTGTATCTTCCTAAATTAAAAGTGTCCAGACAAACATTTTGTTCAAATATCTGCGTTTAACCTTTTACGAAGTGCCACATTTTCCAGAGGGCTGACACTGAGATGCATGTAAACTTCTGGCTTCAACTTCCCTGTTACCTGGCATACTAATTCAGGTATTTGTAAAAGCAAGCTTTCAACATTTTTCTTCACGATTTTTTTTTCCTCTTCCTCCTCCCTCCTCATTTTACATTGTGAAAATTAGAAACAGGAAACATATTCTGCATTTTAATTACTTAAAATTTCATCTCCATAGCATCAACAGTAGGGTTTTCACTAAAGACATTACTTCAAAAACATTTTCTTATTCATAATTTATGAATGACCTTTTCATCGCCGGGTGGCACATGCCCTTTTAAGTGAAAAGCAAGAATGTTACAGTAAAACTCATGAATTCTGTCTATACACTGCTCTACATTACTTAATGAACAAGTTAATCTTTAAATGGCAGAGGAGTTAATTCAGTCATGCGAAACATGGCATTTTGATTTTGTACAGTACCATTGTCAAAAATATAAAACTTTAAACAAATCATTACTCACATGGATTAAAACACAAGCACGTTGCAATCTTTCTGCTAACCTCTTGACTACAGAATTAGTCCCTGATATACAAGTGAATTTTACATGAAATTAAATACAAGCCAAGCACTGTCTTTGTGGTTCAGTCTCCCCTGTATATTTTCCATTCTCCTTAGTACTTTTCCTCAAGTACACAGACCAGAATTTACTGGAAAGCTTACTTTTCTTTGGGGTGGCAGAGAAATCGAAGGTGTTTTTATTCAGAAAAACGGTATTTCTTTAAAGAAGGATTTTTCATTTATTCACATTCTTTTCACATTAGCTAACTCTAGCTTTTCCCACAATTTCACTGGAAAAGTGAAAGCAGCAAAAGAGTGGAATAAGCTACATGATACACTATAAACTATATTTCAAACTTAGCAAAAGTGAAAAGGATATGAAAATCGCAAACATTTCTGCTGTAAATTTTGAGGAAGGCTTGCCTTCATTACCACTATTTTGAATAAGCTACACAGGTGTGATTGCTTCCAGAGACAGACAATTAAGAACAGGTATTTATTTCCCATCACCTAAGGATCTATCTGGCTGATTAGGCAGTAACCCATAGAGCAAAAAAACCATACAGAGAGCAGTATATAAGCATAAATTACAAGCACAATGACTGCAATCTCACACTGATGCATGCTTCTAGATAGAGTTTGGGTTTGCTGGGTTTGCCAAAATTCAGGTCTAGACAGACCATGCTAAATACACTGCTTGCGCGGCTACTTTTGTTATGCAAAAAATGAAACAACTTCTCAGGCAAAGATGACTCAGCTACCTTTTGTGCCACTTCAATACCTTTTAGGAGGTATTAAAAGCATAAATATCCCATTTCCACCTGAATTTCTAAATGTATTGGATATTTCAACTTCTGAAAATAAAGCGTTGACAACATATTGAAATAGGCAAGCAGCATATGTGACTAAATTGCTTTTATGTTGGAACTCTCTCTTTCCTGTGCTGCTTCTATACAGCAGGTATCTGGGGAGATGACTAATTGTACAACAGCTTAATGCTCTTAATGCTGTGAACAAATAGCCTCTGGAGATAAAAGATGACAACCCCCTTGTTGTGCGAATCCCATTTACCATCAAGGCACTGAAGCCATATATTGCTCTAATGTGGATCTGCCTCTTGCATAGTATTATGCTTTCTCTACATTTCTAATGAGAACCAATTCTGAAATACTCAGAGCAAACTTTCCCAGGTCAAAAATCCTCTACCCCCCCCCCCCCCGACAGATTTCTACCCTGCCCCAACTGCTCCTACAGTGAGCACACTCTTACATTACGCAAAAATCACAAAGGATCAAAAACTACTAGCAGGTTTGGGTTTATTTTTCCATAAAACCACTTTGAAGAGCTTGTTGGTTATCTTTTAAGTGATTTGAGTACTTACTCATATACCTTGAGAGACAACACAAGAACCTCTTACCAGACATCGCAGTGAGGTCAGCACTACTGCTGAACAGCTCTGTAATTCCAAGACCTCTCCAGACATCTTTCAGATCAATTTCCTGTTCTACTGTGAACCTGGAGAACGTAATAGAAAATTACAAAAAGCCCAGATGTAAGCAGTACTTATTGTTATTAGAATGTTAAAATTTCTGGGTAATGACAATTGAAACACTGAGGTAAATAATGTAAAGTAGGAGATTTGGCACTAGTAGTATAGTATAGTGACACCTTCTACAAAAATGCTTACAAACAAATTTTACTCTCACAGCTGGATTTTTTTTTTCTAATGCAGAAGCAATCAAAAATATGCTAATGGTATGTACAGTCCCTGATCATAAAACCTTAGTGCAAAATTATGCAGTAGCTAATGTAAATGCTTACTTTTTATACAAAAGGTTTACTATAAAACCTGAATTTAATTGTACACATACTAGAACAGAATATCAAATAAGGCAAACGATAGCACAAACTTCATAGATAGCTGTTGGCAAAGAAGAAACAGGAAAGTAAGAAAGATGCTCCATTTTTATTTAGACAGCATAAGCAAAGACCAGCAGTTATGAACACGAATATAAAGCATTTCTGACTCAGCTTCTAATTACTCTGGTGGCAAAATTTTAATTGGGTTTTGATTGTGAGTAAAGAACAGGGAAAACAAATAGTTGTTAGTGCAAATGCACATGTGAGTATAACCTGGCAGGATTTCAGGGTTAGCTTGCAAAGCCATGTTCTAGGCTATGTTACTATGCTGGAAGGACAAATTGAGATTTATCCTGAGGGCAAGATTTTGGGCAAAAGCTTGTTCCATTTACAAAGACTGTTTTTCAAACATTATAAAAGTTCTGCCCAGTGTCAGTAGGACAAAAAAAGACTCAAATCCTTTATGTATGGCCAGAAACAGACTGGACAGCTGGAGAAACAAAGAAATATGTCAGAGGAATAATAAGAATGGCAGCCTCAACCAGAAAAATACCAGAAGTCTACAGACAAACACAAGAGACTAATTATAAATGTTTGTTATGGGTTCTCTGTAGAATGACCAAACAAATTATTAGTGATTTAGATTATGCTGACAGTGACTGGTTATAGCTATACAACACAAAATATACAGTCCCTAAGGTGGTGTTACAGTTTCTCCAGCAAGCCATTCAGTCAGAAACAACTCTGCAATTACACTGCAGTCCTTAGTGACGTGTCTTACCTGTGCTAGAACCAAATAAAATAATACGTGCTTCTGTGCAATTTCCTTTTTAGGATTAAACTTCCTCAACTACATGGAAGAACATGTTCTTTTCAGGAGAAAGTACAGCCCAGAACTCTGAGCAGAGAACAGCTGATGAAGAGTTGAGATGTACGATACCTCGGCACACACAAGCCTTGGCAGCTTGAAAAAGAATAATCTGGACGTCAAAAGACAACTGGATAAGAGTCAAGTGGATCTTCCTCGCTTAAAACATTTACACAGAATGAGAAAAATCCAATACACAATCTACATTCATAATGAACTTAGAAATGCCATTAGAAGCCAAAAATCTATGATGGAATAGATATTAGTAATTACCCAGAGAAGAATTTTATGCAAGTTAAAATAAGATCTGGAGATAGTTCAGGATCGATAAATCACTGGTGGCATTGCAAGTGTTCATGTACCCTGTCCAGATGAATTCCAGGATATGCCTGGAATAAAAACACAAGAACTGATTCTTGTGATTTTATTGTTTTGGCAGTTCTCAAAAGAATCAGAAGAAATCAACAAAGATTTATGTACTGGAGGAAGCTTCTCATGGTGTTCTGGCATATTCTGCATCAGTCAGTGTGGCAGCATTTGTTAAAAAAAAAAAAAAAGGCATTATCTTAATGAATGAGATGTAAGTACACATATGAGATGACCTGAAAACAGCCAATAGGATTTTAGGAAATGGAAACGTGTCCAGTTAGCATTCTTCTCTTCTTAGAAAGCTCTGGACGCTCACACTGGTCACAAACTACAGAGCCAGGGAGCTTGCAAGACCTTATGCACAATTTTAGCTTTAAGCTAAGAGACAAATCTACAAGTTGCTCATTCATTCAAATTTTCCTGGCTTCTGGGCTTCAAAACTACAGACCAGTTTTACTCTCACTACACACTTGTAAAGTATGCCCAGATCCATTTTAAAGACTTCAGTAAAAAACCTAACAAAGATGAATTGAGACTTGATTCCTAATGCTAGCGTTAACTAGAGCTAAACAGTACAGAGGTCCTGTCTGTGCACATTGAATAAATCCAGAGTGAATAAATCCAGAAATATTTCCTTCTATATTAAAACTATATTATAATATTTCGAAAAACACTTCCAACTGTACCTAGCTTACAAACAGAAAAGGCAAATGAATGTTAAAATGCATTTTATAAAAATTTCACAGTGGTGTATTTTTCCCTTTCTGGCTTTTATTTCACCACAGTATTAAATGTATCAAGCTTTCAAGACAATTTAGCTATTAACTAGCAATGTCAAACTACTAAGGAATATCAGGATAGGACAATAGCAAGAAAAGTCTGCATTAAAAGCAAAATTTGAGGTCACAAATAAGAAAAATAACGGCAAAAAAGCATTTTTTCCAACTGCAGAGAAGCACTATAAGATATAAATGGAAATCAGGTGGGTTTAAGTCTCTGGACCACTAGACAGAAAACACACTTATCAGCTAAGCAATGAATTGTGACCCAGAAAGCAAGCATGACAAAAGATGCTTTCGCATACTAATCAAGGAAGAGGTTTGGGAGATGTTTTTGAAAAAAAATAAACCCGTAAAGCCTCAGCTGAATATGCATATGAAAAAAGAAAATGCAAACAAGTTGATTGGTTATATTGCTAAAGAACACCTATACGAAGGATAGCAGCAGTCACTTAACTACTGGATAGAGGCTATACCCCTGACTGAAACCTCTGGAAAGGCAAATACTGAGCAGGTGGATGAGTGAAGGTCTCTACAATATCTACAGAAGTGAGTTCCTGCTTTTTATGACACAAAGTAGACTGAAAATATCACATCAGCTGTATGAATAACAAACGATCCTTTTACGAAAATAAAACTAATTACTTTCCTTCTCCCCTTTTAGTTTTGTCATACAGTAAAAACCCACTCTAAACCACTGTTCAAAATAGCATCTTCCCTCCTTTCTCACATGCTCTGAAGAGCAGTGAGATTTACAGATAAGCTATTAATGATATTTCAAATATTTTAGCTGATGTCAGAACTAGCCTCTTTTGAAAAATAATAGGGCTGCTTTACACTTTGAAATTTAATTTCAGGCTATGCAATCTGACGTAAACATTCGGTATGAGTTATCCTGCAGTCATATTTGGATTTCTTTGCATTCCTTACAGACAGTGATGTAGGTATTCAAAATCAAAGCTGACAACCTAGAACACAGAAGAACACATTCAATCTCGTTTCCCAAACCAGGCATTTGCTGTACCTCCAGACTTTGGAAATGCCAAGCTACATGATACTAGCCCTGACACATGGTTATTTGCAGTGTTTGTCGCATATAATGAACCAGATGGTCATATTTTTTTCTGTATTCTTTTAGGTGCTTCTGATGCTAAAAATACTATGAAAAATCAATTTCAATACTTCAGTATCAGAAGTCATGGAATAATTGCAGCTGGGAGCATTAAAAACCACAAAGGGAAGTCTGAGAAACACACACTGAAGAAAAGATGAGGTATTTTGACCATAGGACCAGAACAGAAAGACTGGTCTGTTGAGTCAAGAGGAGAGCTTCTGTACTTAAGCGGTTCTAGAAGGTTCACTGACACACATGTTCATGGATGTATGCTTCTACAGACCACCTTAGAAAGCACTGAGCAGAAAGATATTAATAAGGGATAGTGACTCTGCCTATCAGCTGTTAGCCAAAGTCAATGAGAAGTGAAGATGTGAGTTAGCTCTGTATTTATTTTTACAATGTTCATTTGTAAAGTCTCTACTTCCTACATGTAAAATACAGTACAAACAGCTGAACAAAAATACTTCCCTTCATTTCCACCATCTTTGGATCTGTCCCACATGAAGAACAGAATGAGATGCTTAGGAAGTAGAATTAGATTGAGAAACTAACAAACAGTTCTCTGGAGAGTTTAGCAGAGAATGATGATATTTTCATGAAATTTAAGACTTACACAAGCATTAGATTAAAATGATGCATTTATGTCATCGACAGTCTCCTTAGTTATGTATGTGAAACGTTAGGTTTTGTACAGAGCATTAACTTTAACATACCATATCAGGCCATCTTTCTTCTCTTTTACAGACTTTTAAAACAGAAAAAAAGATGGCTTCATCTTTTATGATGCTGTGCAGCCCTTCTGAAATGCTGAATTTTTCTTGAAGTCCTTAGACGCTCAGGATCCACAGAATCAAAGAGGATTATGGTACACTTTCTAGTTATGCAACAGAAGTGAACTAGAGCCCAGTGTGATTCATCCCGAAGGCTATAATTTCAAAAATTACTAAGAGTTCTGAATGAGCAAAAGCAAGAAATTCCAGGTTTTCAGATTGGTTCTAATACATTAAATTCTGCAGAACAAAAAGCAAACAAAGGAATGGCTCCATTGCTTGAAATCAACAATATTCTTGCTTGGAGGACGGGCTCTCAGGATCTGAGTCACTATTTTAACCTAGCAAGCAGACTACAAAAGACAAAGCTGCCAGCTGACATCCATTCCAACATTTCGGTTGGAATTTCAGCTAGGTTGTCCTGAGGTGCTAGAACTAGCCTGCATGATTTAATAGCCTGAAAAGAAACCAGCAAGCAGCAAAAAAACCCCACTAACAGCAAAAACAAACAAAAAAACCCATACAGCTGCTCTGACCTGGTGAAGCAAGGCAGGTTATGATTCTTCCTCTGGCAAGGTCCTTCTATCCAGGGCTAAATATGGGCTGCAGAAGTTGGCTAAGTACGTACTTCAGTGGGACAGTTTTATGTCTCTTCCATGACTGTATTTCAAGAACAATCAGCACTGGCCTATTCCTCATGAAAAGGGACTCAAGAGAGCACATTAAAAAATGAGAGAATGGCTGGGGGTTTTTTGGTTTGGGGTTGTTTTGGGGTTTGTTTGTTGGGGGGGGGGTGTTGTTTGGTTGGTTGAGGGTTTGGGGGGTGTGTTTGTTTTTTGAGAGAGAAAACAACCTTCAGCTAAAAAAAATTTATCATTTCAACACCGTCTAAGGCATTTTTAAGATGTTTTAAGTGTACAAAAAAAGCAAGAAGGTCATTACAGAGAGCCAGGTATACTGGAACAATCCTTAAGAGGACATCTGCAGACTGTAGCACAGTTATTAGGTACTAGTTCCTCCTATGCTCTTCAAATAATTCATGTTAGAGAGACAGCTTTGTAAATTAGATTCATGGTCTGTTTCACTCCTATGAAAAAAGTGGATTAAAATGTTGATCACTTTAGTCTGGGTTAAGCTGGAAACAATGATTTGAAAATGAAAATGAGAAAGTATAATTTAACCATTCTGTACAAATCTCTCCTTTGCTATTAAGAGGAATAACACACAATTTCATTTGCCCACAGATAATGCAGACAGAAATGGGAAAGTTGTAATTAACTCTGCTTTCGCTAGTCATTCAGGTCCTATTACAAATGTATAAGTTTAAAAAATGTTCACTTTATAATTGGATAGCATCTTTCAGGATATAAAATTTTAATTTTATTCCACTGCTGCTTTCAATTTCTCAGAGGACAGAGCCTGCAGGCCACATTTCATAACATGCCTTTCTGAGTCAGAGCATAAAATATTTATGAAGTGTTTATTTAGAGCATTGATAAAATCCTGTAGACCACCTCTGAATCCCTAATGGAAATCCAACACCTTGGAAGTATGCAATTTATTTTGGGAATTTTTGTAAGGAAACTGCAGTATTACTATATGGAATTTCAAACTCATGATAGTTATCTTTTACAATTGGAAAATACTGAAGGCAATCAGCACCTGGTTGTACCTGTTTTGCCTTTGTATAGCCTTAATTCACAAGTATTTACCAAGCTCTTTGCGGTTCTCAGGTAAAAGCCACAGGCATGACAACTAGCCTGAGGATGAAATAAATAAGGACGTTTTATGACGACACAAAACCTAGGCCTCAAATTCATGTCTGAGAACCTTGCTACAGAGAATCCTGGAGCCTCTGCTTTTGGTTAAAAGCAAACAAAATCCAAAACTACCTCTATAAACTTAATTCAAGTCATAAACATAATTAATATGTTTTCAATGACATTCATGTATTTAGCTTTAGATACCTAAGCTTCTTAAATTTGGAAGCTAATTTTCACAGATTCCCTATATAATCCATGGAGAGAGACTTCTGTTGTGGATCTCGCACTCTAGAAATTCTTTGAGAGCAGATGTCCAACTTCAACACCTGATGCACAGGCTGTGAAATGCTCCAGTTATAAAAGGAAAGCTTAAGGGATGGAAGAATCCTCATATTTTACTTCTCATTAACATCTAGGTAAGGTTTGCCCAAGCCTGCAGGAGAAACAGCCTAGAAGAAATGCCTCTCCCCTGCATCTTAGTGGACTGTTAATACTAAAGCTCCTGGGACCTGAAGCTCCAAGAGAAAAACAAACAAAAATCACAGGAATAGTGTACAGTAGGTTCAGTTTGTATAAAACCTGCAATGCAGCTCTTTGCTGCTCTCCCTGCTTCTTCAAAGGAAATGCTACTTAAAAAAGAAAGGAACTCTTACTCTGGGGCAGAGAAAAATAGCCCCAAAATGCTGCTGTTCCCTTGCCACTCTGACTCCAAGCGTAACAGCTTTAAAGAGAAGTGCAATTCCATCTCAAGTTGGAATCAGGGCATGCTGACAGCACCAGTCCATCTCAACCTAATTTATGCTGGCTAGCCTTGGTTTATTGTGCTCAGCTGCAGTTAGCTTCTTGAAAGTGGTCTTTGCTTTGGAAAGGAAGCTGATAAACCGCAGGGATTCTTGCCCTTCTCTTTACATGTGAAATATAACAAACTCAAATTCCAAGTCACCTGAAAACAAAGAACTATTTTAATGATTAAAAGGATTCACTACAATTCATTTATTCTGCTGCCACGTACCCGCTGCACAGTGCCACAAAAGCAGAGTAAGTAGAAGTGATCCACATCAAACTTGTGCCATATTGTTATATAAACACTTCACTGAAATCATTATGAATCACTTGAAGGACATCATGATCCAACTAGACATTATTAGTGACATTTAGTAGTAAACAACTCTGTTACTAAGTCAAGTGTAGGGCAAGCATGAAAAAATATTTGAAGGTAGATGAAACAGAATTCTAGGAAAGATAACTAAGTGGTATATGTGAGCAAATATGCCACTGAGCACACACAACTTATGTCTACAAATGAACTGACAGAAGTTTCATCCCTTCTGGTAGTAATGTCTTGTTATTCTATTGCTCCTCTAAGGAAAAAGAAACCAGCACTTATTACAACTAAGAAAAAAGACAAAAGACACAAATTGACTGGAATTACCGCTCAACACTCAACCATTTCTATCTACACAGACACATACCATTAGAACTTTTTAAATTAGCAGCACATAGAAATCTAATTAGGACCTAAATGAAACATTTTAGCTTTTGTTAATTCAGACTTGCAATATTTCTATGGCTCCTGTCCAAATGGAATTTATCCATAATGAGTTCTGCAATAGTCTGAACATCATTCAGAGTGGATATATTCCTGATGATGAAATTCTCCTTTCTGGAGCTTACATATGAAAGGGATGCAAATGCAGTGCTCATCTGTTGCTCAAACAACCATCACTCTGCACTGCACGCCCCCTGGGCTTTCTTGTCAAAGCAACCTTCACACGGGTGCTACGTAACTGCAGACTTGATCAAGATGTTCAAGTTTTACCTACTCTGCTACTCGGATCAATTTGAATGCCGACCTTCCCCTTCTATTGACATGGGAGCATATTCTCACCTTGGTAAATACACTTCCACTTTTTGCTTCTTTACAGAATTAGCCCATTCATTAATCAACGAGGCTTTGACCAGTGGTTCCAATGTGACCAGTGGAACTTCCTGTCTGGAAAGCACGATCATCATACTAATCTCATCTCCCTCATATGGTATTTCCAGAACTTGATAGATACCGCCTGCCTCATTGGAGCCATCACTGAACTCTCCTACAAAAGAAAAACAACAAACAAACAAAAAGCCATTAGAAGTATTTTCTTTTGTCTTCACTGGAGATAGGGGAAAAATAGAAGGCTAATACTAGGCAGTATTTACTAGATACTGGAACTAAAAATGACCCTCTTTATTCTATTCTGTATAAAATTTATGTTGGTTTCTTCATCACAGGATTTGAGGCTTACATCTGCTTTCTTAAAGAAAACAAGCTTATCACACAGTCTGTAGATAATCACACTCTAAACCTACTACCTAACTTCCACTGGTTAGACAGAGAGAAGTCTAAAAGTTGTTAAGGCTGCCAAGACTTTCGTGGAAATAGGCAGAGGGTTTTTTTGTTCAGGACAGATAATTTTTCAATGATGAGACTGAGTGAAATACTGCCAATGCTAGACACTGTAGAACCCACCTGGAGTTCAAGCTCAGGATAAAAATGACCATTAGTTCTGCTGTTCAAAGAACCCCTATTTTACCTTTCTAAGGTTATTACAACAGTAATGAGCAAACATTATTCATTTTAATATTTAGCACAGCACAAGAAAAATATTTTAGTGCTAAGCAGGACTAGCTCAAGAATTGTAGAGAGGTTAGATATAATGGATAAACATTCTGAAATCCACCATGTGGCACCAAACACGTACCTAAAAAAGTAATCAAGAAAGAGGTCATTATAATTGTTGCTATCTAGTTATAATACACAAGCAAACACATTACAAAAAGAGACATCAAAATCAGAGTGCCTTCACTGGACAAACACATTTAAAATTCTAGGTGAAAGAACAGACAACAATACAAATGAGTATTACTGCAACAAACCTATTAAGGGAAGACTTACTAGCTTTAAATTGCTAAAGGTCCAACTCACCATAGTAAAACTCTCCCTGCTGGTACATCATTGGAATCTGCACTTCACTTTCATCATCTTTAGTGAAAGAAAAAGTTCTTGTATTTTCAGGTCTGAACTGTGATTTCCAATTGCCTTTAAAGTAGATTGCGTTGATAAGAGCCAGATGAGTTAGAGCACCAAAATCTCTCGAAGACACAAAATCTTTGATCATATCTAAGAGGAAAACCAACTGTCAGTCTGCATGTCAAATTGAGCATTAAATCAAAACTTAAGACAGCTTGAAAAATGCAAGAACACAAAAAGCTGTGCTAACGTGTAATTTCCAATTCAGATGTTTTATTAAATCTCAAATTAAACTGCCAGTGTTTTGTAAACCTAAATCACAGTGTAGGTGCATAAACCCTTCCATCAAGCACACGTTAGTCAACTGTTTCTTGATCACTACTTAAATATACCCCACAAAGAAACCAAGTGGAAAAGGGGTCACATAAGGAATGTTTACACTAGTGCTATAATACAGTTCAGCACTATCGTTTTAAGGTCAGAACTTCTACAAACTTTGGCTCCAATCCAAAGAAGCACTTAAATGGGTGCTTAATTTAAAGTGTATAAGAATATCCATTGGAACTTCACACCTGGGCCAATTCTGAAGGAAGCATTCCGTTTCAGTAATGTCCTGATGACTTCAAAGTAAGGACTAATCATAAAAACCCCACATAAATTCACAGTATTTGTTCCACTGACATTAGCTCTTGAGAAGCAAAAGAGAAAAAACATCTAGCATCTGCTCTATTCATGGGAGGTAAGTCAGCTGAGCATGGCAGCTGCTTTGCTCCTACTCCTAAATAAGTCATTTACATCAGAATACAGTCTGTTACCTGCTTTAGCTCATCTTAAATGGCTTGCTTTTCAGCAAAATAATTTCGAGTTTGTTAAATTTGGTGCACTGACCAGATTTGTCACTACTCTTGAAGAATTACAGCCTACTTCAGATAGCTGTCTTGCTCACTTCTATTTTTAACTGACACTGCAATGCAAGGTGTTAAAATAAACACACTCCTCAGTCTGATTATTACTTCTTAATCCATGGTTTAACATACAAATTAATTCTGCTTTCTGGAGCATATGACACTGACTAACTGGTGTGAAATTTCTGTATCATAGGGCAGTATTTCTTCTGGGTTGCTGTTTGTACTTCATTTTATCTAGAACATTCTTAGAAATGAGATGTGACCGATACTGCCATACTCACTCTCCATGGTTGGAAAAAAAAAGGAAAAATTAAGAAGGAATACACTTCCAGTTTTTCTATTTCTATTTGGTACATCATATTCCCTTATATTCTTCAGCCACATCGTGTTAATACACTAATGTAATGCTAAGAATTTTTCCGGCCAGAGAAACCTTTGACAGTTATGTTTTCTGCTCCAGGCCTCCCATCATGCTTAACATGTTGGAATTGGAAACCTGCCTGTCTTGTACCCCTTTCCTAATGAGAAAATGAGCCTCCTCCATCAGAGCTGGCAGGCAGGAGAGAATGAGATCTAGTGGTCAGAGACTAGGCTGAGGGACTGTTACTATCGCAACCTAATGCTAAAAGACCCACAGCTGCCTTTGTTAGTTCTGCACAGCTCCTTCCAGGGCAATGGTTACAAGCTCGGTCAGCACATGTGGCAGGTGTTAAGCAGGAGAACTTGCTGTGCTTTCTAAAACAAAGAGTTTTACTTTTCCTTCAGACAGACACCATGTTTCTCTGAAAACACCCTGCAATCTGCTGCATCACTTACATTCCCTCTATTCCTGTAGCTTGAGATAAACAGCAGAATTTATTATGAATATAATAGCTGCCATTTTCCCTTGGAAAAAACAGATCATTTCCAAAATTCAATGAAAGCATTATATGAGGTGTTTTTCCACTTTGGTGCCATACATGTCCATAAAGGATTATGGATTCTTAAATGGTTAGACTACATGGTGATGTGTTAATTCCTTACAGGGGATTCTGATACCTTCAAATTTACAATGGTATAACTGATGTTAGAGCCAGACCCCTGTTGAATTACTCTTAAAAGTATCAACCTCCAGAGTATGCCAGATGAACTAGAATGAGATGATGCTTTGATCCCTGCAACGGGGGACTATTTCACTCCCATACCTTGAGACTCTGCATGTATTCAGAAAATGACACATCTTTGGGATTCCATAAGCGAAGCAAGCACTACATCACACAGATCTGAATATGCAAATTTACAATGCTAATTTTGTGCTTACTCCCCTGCTGCAATTTTTTGTTGTGAAACTCTATTGACAGCCTTCCTAAAATCAACTACTCTCTCAACATGCTATCTAGTCTCCTCACATTGGAAAAGATTACATTACAGGGTCTGATGTTGTGGTTCAAAATTATCTTTTGTATTCAGCAGTATTCTATTTCTCAGCACCTTGTAACTATGAGTTTCTCTGAGAACTAGTGATACTCCACACATCCAAACCATAGGCCAATAACCCCTTTGTAGACAACTCTTCTGCAGTTAGCAATAGTACTTATCTATTTTTTTTTGTAATTTAATACCAAAATTACTATTAAAATACTATTAAAATGCCTACCGTTAAAACATTCTCCTTCAATAAATGTTACAGGTACTTTAAGATAGTAAGACAGGGGAAAAAATATTCAGATAGATACTACTATAGGATTAGCAATGGCTAATATTGCTTAACACAGATCATTCCTGCACAGGAAAAAAGTATAATTTCACAAAGAGCTGACACTAGAATTCCTTTTATGGGAGGAGATACTTTAGTCTCAAACAGAACAGATAAAAGCCAAGGCAACAATTCAACAACACTGTATAACTTTGGAAACACAAACACTTACTGCAGGAAGTGTATAAAAGAATGACGTGGACTTACTATTTGTATGATTCTCTACCCACTTATTGATGTGGGTAGCTACAGCTGCACTTTGGCTGAAATCTATATTCTCTACTTCAGCTTTAAAGTATTTTTTCACCAACTGCAAAAATTTGTCACTGATATGAAATCCATTCTGCACATAGAGAGAGTTAGCAATATTCAGAACATAATGACTTTCTTCAGTAGTTGCCATATCAGAAAGGTCCTTCAAGAAGGTAAACTCTTCACCTGAGGAAAGAAAAACAGCTTCAGTGTTTCAGAAAAGAAAGTTATTCCATGTTTTTTCTGCTGGAAATTCACAAAGACATTTTATTAAAAAAAAAAAGTCTTTCTTTTTAAATAAACTTGTTTGTAAACCTACACACACCTCCAGATCTGAAAGAACAATCTACAGGGCAGAACATATTATTTAGAGCTTATTTTTTCTACTACCGATAATTAGCATAATTAAGGAGACATTTGGATCCCATCACAGACAAAGCTATTAATGGTAATCTTTTCAACATCAAAAGAGTAATAAAAAAAAAATTATTTTTACAAGTCACACTTGTATGTCTTGCCACCACAAATCCTTAACAGAATTTGTGTTACATCCTAGAAGCCAGTTCTTTAAGGAAAAATGAACTTCAAGTTTTGAAGCTAAGGACTTCCCCACAGACTCCTCTCTGCAAAAAACAGGTCTAGAATTTCCCAGGATCCCGTGTGGGGTAGTACAGAATCATTTGCTCGGGTAATGAGGAATTCTGAGTAGGTTTACAATAGTCTGCTTTAAGATAGGAAGCTTGTACTGTTGCATTGTCTACCTGAAGCTGAAATTTCTAATTTAAAAACAAAACAAAAAACCCCCACAACTTAAAAACTGAATGCAATGATATATTCCAAGCAGAAATCATTGGAGTACTTTCACTGAATACCACTCATATGCAAGAAGAGCGAACGGCCCAGTTCAAATCAACTGCATAACTTCTTCAGTTATAGCTAAGGGATAATTTATCAATGTTTTAGAGACAAACTGTAGAACTAAATATGTGCTGTAGTCTCCACAGAGAGGCACCATCTGTGCAGTGGTATTGTTGAACACATCTTGAACACTGTATTCAGAAATTCCTGCCCAAGACCCTTTCACCGAAGACTTAAAAGTCCAGTACGTTGTATGAATAAGAAATTTCATTCAGGTTTCAAACCAATTGCTTTGATATCAAAATTCATAGAAATTGCATCTTCAAAGTCATTTTTTGCCATTCACTCATCCCCTCCATTTGCAGTCATATTATAGTTGCTTGCACTAACAGAGCGTGCTTGCGCTCCACAGCGCAGCACTACATCCAGATGCATGACTTAGCTCATCCCATACTACAAACGGGACGGCGTGGTAGTATTGTTCTCTGCTAAATAAATTAATCCTGTTTCTCAGAAAGGCTGATGGGGACACATGGTGTATCATGCTGAAACAGCCAAGATGCTTATATTTCCTAAATTAGCTTGTATACCTGTATGTGACATTATGCAATGCAGACAGAACATTAGCGACACAGAATTAGGGTAAAGAACCTACAGGCTCTACCTACAAGAACCAAACAAGTTGTGTCAAAGTAAGAGAAGTTTCCAGTTAAATTACTAAGATTTTCATACTTTCTTATAAGCAATATTGCTAAAACTACTGCTTTCCTTTTCAAGTTTCATTATGATCCCTAAAAAGGATGTTCCTAAAAATCTTCTTATAACTCTAGAGGCAAACGCAAGTTTATTTTGCAGACTGAAACCAAGAACAACAATTAACTGCAATTGCTTAAGATTCAGGTGCCCAAGCCAGGGTTGTACGTTAGCATCTCTCAGCTTACGCAGAACCCACTGAAGCATGCTTCAGCATACTCAGGCCATCAAACAGGATGCCAAGAAGCCTACTGATTAATAACCCATGGACATGACCGGGCCTCTTCCATCGTCGTTCAGGCACTGCCATCTGTTTCTTTAAGACAAAAAGCCACATAGCAAAACATGATCAAAAGGCCTTACCATTTTTTAAGCTGTCAAAACCCAAGGAATGTCGAATTTCTTTCAAAGTGGTTCCATGGGCTCCAAGCTCTACCATTCCCATGGCTATTGCGATGCTCAGAGGAGAAAAAAGAATATTCTCATCTTCTCTTGCAGCTCGCAGCTGATTGTAAACATTCACAGAAAGCTCAGCAATGGTTTCATCAGGAAAATTTGTCTTGAAGGCTTTGCTTTGCAAAACAAGCAAGGACAACAGTCCAAGGAAATACATGTCTTGAGATTCTAAGATCTGCAAGATAAATTTTAGAGAAAATAAGTTAACCTTAAGTAATAAAAGATTCAACTTGAGAGAAAAAAGGATAGTAAACTTCTTAGTCTTAAATCTGTGTGGAAAAAAAAACTAGTCAGTTCAATGCACAGTTCAGTTATTTGGAGGAGACACTAATACACATACTGTTCAAACTGAAGTAACGATCTATTTTCAAAAAAATAACCTACTTCATTATGTAACTATATGTTTTTGAAATCTTTCAGCCATAGATTAACAAAACACAGCTTCTATAGAAAAAGACCTCAAAGACATAGCAACACCTTTCCTACTTTTACTTTTTAATTTTGCTGCTGTTGTTGTTAAGCAATGCTGATCTGGAATTGGTATGTGTTTCTGTACTTTTTCACCAAGGAGACCTACAAATCTGCATTTCTTTCATTTGACCTTCCAGTAAGATGCAACTTATTCCTCTAAGTCACTCTAAGCCCCAACTGGCAAAACTACTTCAAGTACTGTAAGAGAGCTTGCTGACACCGGTGACAAACGAAACGTACCATGATGTTGCTTAGTTCCAAAACACATGGCAAGCATCCAAAAATTCTTTGAAAGAAAAAAAAATCATGCCTTAGTTACCAAATGAATTCCCTTTTGTTAGTAAATAATGGTGAAAAGTTGGGTAGTTATGCTAGCTAAGAGACAACACCTGCTCAGAGATCTTTAGAGGATAAAGTTACTGTACACACCAGTGCGAAAGATCCAACAGGGGACACAAGAAAGTAAACTAAATGGAAAAAAGGGTTAGCACTAATGCTTTTGACTAATCCATCCTCCAAGCTTTGCTAAAATGCTTCAGCAAGCAACAGTTCTCACTCTATCCCAGTTTAGCTCATCACACAACTACTGATATTAAAATTCCAGCTCCTGGAGCAGCGTACGTATGTCTCCATCCTTCCATTTTTTCCTTTAAACTTCATGCTGCCTTGGCACCTGACCCAATACTGCCAAGTGTCTTGGGTCAGAAATATCAAGCCAATAGAGCTCGCATTTCAATTACTTCTCTTTGCCACTTACGATATCTCTAATACATAACAAAGCAAAGATTCCTGAAGCAGTAGGTTACACAGTACAAGACTAAAAGCTTTAGTCCAGAAGTGTTTACATGTTGTTGTGCCAGTGTGCAGGGCTTGTCAGCATGGGACGAATTTGTGTGAATGTGCTATTCTGTTGCTCGACTAAAGTCAATTTGCATGCAGCCAGCCCAAGTGCCTCTGCCTTATGCTTCCCAGCTCTCCAGTGTCTGCAGTTACCATGGGTTTCTATATACCTGACACAGAGACCCTTAGTAAGCTTTATACAACACTTATATTATGCATTTCATCTTCAAAAGATTATGTAGCATTATCTAATTAACTCGCACAACACTGAATGATACATAATTTAAGCATTATTACTCACATTTTATAGCTGAGAAAATATAAAAAGCAACAGGGTACACATACGTGCCTTGGCAGCAACTGATGCAGTCACTAGTTAAGATTCTTCCTGTCCCCTAGCCACGGATCAGCCTTTTGTTTATTTTTGCACTGAGAAAATTAAATAGATGAACCGGTGCAGCAATCACACACGCTTCAGGGGAAAAGGACAGGCTCTTAGTGCGACACGGTAGCTAGAGCCTTGCTTCTCCCCTGCCCCACGTCTCCTTTCTGATGATTGCTTCCATATATGTAAGAAATATGCCCCTTTTCTCCATTTCTAATAAGCCTTCCTCTATGCTGGCATCACTTCATCTCTCTAGACTACCTGATCAATCTTTCTCTGATTCTTAGCAAGATATCAAAAATCTCCACTGAAGGCTCTTATTCTATTTAAGAATGGCACAGAATAAGTCATATAAGCCTAAAGCACCAGCTTCATATTGTGCTTATCACTTGATGACTACATATTTCAGTACACTTATAAAACTATCCAGCACTTCACTGCCGCCCAATGGAAAACACTTGAGTCTGAGCCATGACCATCACTATTTATTTCATAAAGACTGAGACAGTCTTTTTATTGTCCAAAACATGATCTACATACCACAAACTTCCCCGATAACTGCTTTTCTTAATAGCAGTTGATTTTTTTTTTAACCTGTCCATTTATTAGTTATTGACTTAAGGATATTAAGGTTTCTGTTATAGAAAATAACTAGATTTCTGTTTTCTTTGTGATCATAGGCATTCTAGATTTCTTTATTTAAAAAAAACAGATCATGCCTCTCTCCCAATGTTACATATTACTTCATTCAGCACATCACTGATAGACTGAGCCCAGCTATTAGTCTCATCCTAAAAGCTGTACAAGGCAAGAAAGGCTTATAAACTTACGTCACGCAGGAGGTCTATAGCAGTGTCAAAAACGGTACTCAGAAAATAGATACGCAGAAGCTCATCTTTCTTTTGTTGAGGATGAACTCAAAGCATCATCGTGGCTTTTAAACTGGCCTGCAAATCTGGGGAATCTCACATTCTAATTTAAGCAAACAAGTTGTGTTGCTCAATGTGGGTGCAATTATACAGAGAGCTAAGCTTTTCCCCCCCTGTATCAAGAACTGTTTGAGCTCATTTTGAGACCTCACAAGGTTACAACAGATGTAAGATAATCTTCAATTTTAAAAAAGGAAATTTCCCCAGCCTTTTAGTTGCAGAGGCAGCTATTCAGCACTCCATCACTGATCTTTGTCATATGTGCTATTGCCAGACAGGCTTAAATAACTGCAGGGGGGAAGGAGGGGGAAAATTTATACATCTGAAAAGAGTGCTTAACATGTAGGTTAGACTATTTGAATTCTAATAAAATATTTGGTATCAGACAATGCTAAAAAAACCAAATTATATACAAATCAAAGTCATCTTTCTTCCTGACCACTCCAGAAAAGCTCCTCATGTGAAATAATCAAGTTATGATATTTTTAATTATTTAATTAGACAGAAAATAGAGTAAGCACATAGATGGGGACAAATAAAATTTATACTGAAATGCTCTTACAAGACAAAGTACCAAACAAACTTAGTTTTTAAATATGTGCTTAAATCCCACTGATGGCAATGCAAGAGGTTATGCTGTGCAGAATTAAAGTTCCCAGCAGGAATGAGTTAAAGCCAAACAATTTAGATTTCCTCCCTGCCCCTTCCACATCACTTTTAGTCTAGAGAGGTTTTCTAATAGAGTTCACAGTGAAGTTCCCCATACACACATCCAGGAAAAAGGAAGAGAGTCAGGGAGGTCGGAATGAGCACCCAGGTACAGGCAGAGGATGCGACCAGCTCTTCTGCTGGCAGTGCTCTCAAGATATTTGTGAAAATATGGCTTTCTCACAGTGTATGAATAAGAGTACAATGCAAGGGAAGATGTTTTAAAGCAAACTGAAGATCCGCGGGTGATGGTCTGGGGGGAGAAGGCTGTAAAACAGAACAGACATCTGATCAGTCCTCGCCAGCCAATGTGAAAATGGTCTAATCTTATCTATCTAATCTGAGATGCCTATGGTAAATTCTTCAGTTCAATTCTTCTTGCACTTCTGGTACAAGCATACACTGTTCTACTGACAACTGGGAATCCAGCTCTTAATTATCATTCTAGTCATAACAGTTACTGCCTCTCTGATTCTGCCTTACTTTAGGCTATATTACTTTTGGTTTTATGCTTCCTCATGCCTCTTCATGCAGCAGGTCTTGATCCAATGAACAGCTGAGCACTTATTATGGTGCATCATGTTCTCAGCATCTCTCTTCAGTAAGTGTCGAGGGCACTGTGTTTTGTTTCCGCAGCAGTATGGAGAGCATTTTTTAAATTGACTGTACCCTATTCAAAAACATACTTTAAGTGAAGGAAATGAAGCTGAACATTATGTAATGTATGGCCAGGAAGTTAAACAATTCCCATGAGTATCATCAAACTTTTTAGTCAGTCTTTTTAGGCTCTTCCTCAGAGTCATCAGCAGTACAGTCTGTCATTGCTGTTCTGCATCACTGAAATCTAGTTAAATAATACTGCATCAGCTGAAAAGGAGTCAAAGTCCACATTGAACAATGTTTAAAACTCAAGAACCATTAGTTTCAAATGTTACTGCATGCATTTTGCATTTATTCGCTACCTATATGAATGAAAAAAAGCTGTTAAAATTACTTTCACTCCTCAATCACATAGATGTTAAGACCAAAGACAGGAATTTCTTGTTTGAGGGCCAGTCTCAGACAGAATCTAAGTTTTGTTTTATTTTAACTGATGCTTGAACACCACTCTCTCCTACCAGGCAATCAAAGAATCAGTGCAAACACACAAACACTCTCCTTGCAATAGCCTCTTTTTGAAAAACAATTGCGTATCACAAATCATCGCTGGCTACAGAGGTTTGTCAGAGTATTAGTTTTGTTCTTGCTTGCTGTCCTCAGGGGAAAAAAAGCAGCAACAGAACACTAAACAATGCAGTATTGCTTCAAAAACCTGAGAAACACCTGTACCTCCAGATGAGACCTTACTGCGCTGTTATACCTGTGCAGGTGTTATTTGGCGACTTTTGCCACAAATTCAATGTAAATGGGCTTCTCCAACACACATACACTTCTTTATTTGAACACCAACTCTGCTCAGTCTGACATTCCTATATGATTCTTCTGGTGTTTCTCCTCTGGGTACAGAGACATGCCTGTTTCGTCTGGGGGCTTCTTTTGTCTTTGGACACTGTTCTGTACAGGGTTTAAGAGTTTCCTGGAGACAACTTAAATGAAAGGCACTCCTCTTTCTCATTTTTTCTTATTTTTCGTCTCTTCCCTCACACATTACTTAAAATAATAAAAAAGAGATTCCAGATATATGTCGTTCAGTAGGTACTTGCATTGAGGTAATGACTAGTTCAATTCCCGGGAAACTTTTTCATTCAAAATTTCAGAAACCTTCTGCACATATTTCATCAGTCCTGAAATTCAGCCTACTACATTTCCACAACAGGTCACAACCAGCTCAGTCTAAGGGCAGCATTCCTGTTCATTTGCCCTGTGGCCAGCATAGATGTACTCCTGTACACAGGCAGAAGGAACACCAGTTTTAATAACGTTTGAAGAAAAATATTCATAGGCTAGAATACAGGACTGATTAACTATAGCTCTCGCCTTTCCCCAAGCATAAGGCTGGAATGACTAAGAGGAAGTAGAACAACATCGCCCCCTCACACCCACAAACTCTGAACTATTCAGTTCGTTACATATGCTTTCAGAAAAATTCAAAAGGGGCAAGCATCCTCTGTAAGCCAAGGTATTTTGAGAGATCATATCAACAAACTCAAACTGAGTTCACAGACATGAAGTACCGTGAACTTTGAAACAGCGAGAACTGGACTCAATGTAGGAAGGTGCCAAAAATTCAATTAAGGGTTGAATTCTAGTACCTTGCGCATGCCAGACAGGTTGAAAAAAGGGGTTATAATTGCCTTGTCTTTTACACCTTTACAGACTGTGGGTTTTATAAAGAAACTCATTTATGGCTTTAAAAACCTACAAAATAAAGCTGTGATATATTGCCTTAGTTCCTCAGCACACAGAGACTAAACTAAGATTAGTTGCCTTAAAGATTACTCTTGGCTACACGCAAGCTAAACACCAAAGGTGTGGGAAGCACAAATGAGAAAACCTGCTGATTCCTTCTGATCAGTGTATAAAAGAAAAGCTTGGGAAGAAAAGCAAGTGTGGTAACAGGACTGATTACATTCTCTCCTGTAAAGAAGAGCATGTGCAGGAACAGACAGAAGTCTGGCAGAATAATTTTATAAAGCGAGAGATGAATTTACTTAGGGAGCAAGCCCTGCTGGTCAGAGGAAAAAAAACACTATCTATGTGCCTAGGTAGGAGCTGGTTGCTTCCTCCTTCCCCTCAAACCCAACCAAAACTGTATCATGTTTGTGACAGATTAATTAGGAAAGGATACGAATTTGGTGAAATTCAGCCACTACTGCTTTGCCAGTTAGTAAACACGATAATTGCCCCAGGCACCTTTACTCTAGATGATGCCTTGCTGGCAATCATATCAAACAATACAATATCAAAGAGGGAGGGACTGCATAACTAGTTATAACAATTTAGAAAATCAACACAGCTCTCCCTCCAAAAAGAAACCAGTGAACACCAGCTGAGCAGAGGAGATGCACTGAGCAGTTAGCAAGATCATTAGCTGTTCACCAGGACCAGGCGGTGGTTGTCATGGCTACCCTGAAGGATGTGCAAAGGAGGTACACAGCAGTAAGGAAGAGCTCCTGGACTGGTTTAGGCTTGCCTCGGGCATGCTGCCCTGCAACAACAGGGGAACGTGGCTGCTACCACAAATCTCAAGGTTCTTACAAATTCACTCGATCAGTTTGTACTGCAGAACAATATAAGAATCGTTTTTTCAATCCTTTCTGCTTTGTCCAGGAATCCAACCTTTCACATTTTTATTTATTTAAAGATTGGGAAAAAATTGCATCTCCAGCTAGCATTACTGGAGTAAAAGTATTCTCACACCTGGAAGGTTGTGGTTTTACCTCTAGAAAATCCCACAGAAGTAATGTGGCACTTCCTCCCATCAGTTGCTTACTTTTTTCATTGTCCTCTTCCTCCCATTCATTCAGTTGCTCTCTCCCTCCAGCACAGGGAATGACAGACAATGTACTGTGAAACAAGGCTATAACCTGAGTTGACTTAACCTGAAAAATAATTTCTTTTATATAAGAAGTGAAAACAGGCAGGTATACAGGGGACAGCAGTGCAAAGGCTAACTGCTGTAATCAAGCATCTAAATGGGAAATCTACATCCTACCAAGTACTATATGGGTCTACTTACACAATCCGCTAGAGCATGCTTACACATGGAGTTGAGATACAGGAGAGCCTGCCTGAAGGTAAGAGGAGGTAAATGAAAGTACCAATTCTCAGAGCAACGGTTATGCAATTCATGAATTATTATTGTTTATAGCCAAAAGAATATACCCAAGGAAATGAGAGAATAACGAGACGTCCATAAAATGTTTTAAGTTACGGCTATCGTGGACAGTGCAAGCAGAACATGAAGGTATCTACAAAGTACTTCAGTTATTAGAAGTAGTTTGGTTATTGGAAATGGTGACAATCACGTGAAATCATACGTGCCTCTTGGTACCAGGCAGGCACAAAACTGCTAGCTATGACATGCATTACATTTAGCCAGCAAGTCAACTCCTTCATATTAAGGTATGTATTTGCATTTTCTGTGTTGTAAAAAATGTTTATCCCTAAAAAATGTTTATCCTTAGCTTATGTGAGCATATGACCTTGTCAAACAGAGATTCTACAGACACATCTAGATTCGTTAAGCTTGTTTGAATCTGTTTGTTTCAGAGATGTGCAATGACATCCATATTTCAATCTGCACTAACATTGGTAATAAAGGTATGGGATTTTATCACCATCTGTCAATTATGGAGCCACTGCCTTCTGGAGCAGGAAACCTTGAGGTTAATTTCATTATAAAGCAGCACAATAACAATATATAAAATACCGGGGTATTTAAATCTCTATTATATAATGACTAAGACAAAGAAGAGTCATTCTATACGTGTTTGGACCATACTAAAACCTTGCTCTCCAACACACAGCAAGGCATGCCCCTCAGGATTCTTTATTTCTATTTTTTAAATGATCCAATAACATCAGCAGCTTTGAGAAAACCTGAAAGGAAAATGGTACACTGAAAACTTTCATATTGACAATTTCTACCATTAAATCCCAAATGTTTTTAAATTTTCATGGAGCTTGGCACTGAGTCACTAACCTGCTGAGACAATTATGCAAGCCAAAGTTGTCTTAACTGAGTTTCCTCAAGCATAATCCCTCAGCTCCAATTAAAAAATAAAAAAAGATGCCGAGAAGCCATGTCCAAAATACTTAAATTTGAACAGCCTAAAGCAAACATCTAAATTCATGTCTAGACAATTAAGAAAAGGTGGTTTTACTTAAAAAACTGCTACTATAAGGCCTGCAATTGTGAGGACCTGTATACAATTTCTCTATTTGTTTCTTCTGCCTAGAAGAAAAAAAATTTTAGAAATTGTTTGGCAGAGTGCTTTTATTTGTGACAGCTACAATGTGCCTCACAAAGTAAAAGCTATAAATAAGAAAACACAAAAGAAACAAGCTCTGTGAAGGAGAAAATTTGAACTATTAGAGAATTTGGGGATTCTAAAGGCTCAGAATTGGGGGTGTGCATGTGGCCCTTCTGAGAAAGTCAAAGCCTGACTGGGGAGAGCTTCAGGGCTAGAGATTCAAATGCTATATAGGATCTCCTTTCAACAGATCAAAAGAGGGGTCTACCTGTCAAGATCCATAGAATATTATATCTATGTTTCAGTGAGGGTTGTCAGTCCTGTATACCACTCTGAATGAGGCCACTCTCATGCATGTTGGTCTTGTGGTGAAGATGTTGACCTGATTTTACTATGGAAGGAGGGGCAATGCCTAGACACAGGAGGTGAAATTGGGTCTTAGAGGCTCTCCAGAACCCATTCTGACAAGTTCTACTTTTGGCATTTTTTTTCTTTTGAATGAAAAGGCCAACATAGTACTCCACTCACAGTGCAACCATCTATGGAAGATACTCCAAATGACACAGTAGCATTATTTTTCCTCCCTCAGATTTCCTTAGGGCTGTTTGGGAAAGGAAGGGAGAGGAAGGGTGTGATCGGATTCTGCAGCAGTCATTTTCTATCAGAAGCAACAGAGATGGCACACTGCAATCAGTTATTTTAGCTACAAGAACAACTTCTTGCCTCCTCTTGCATGTACTGCAAATTCCCTTACTTACAATAAGTTACATTTCTGTTGCTTTACTGTGAAATTCTGTTGATCAGCAAGCTCCCAGAAGCAAGCTCCCAACTATAATTTAATTAAAAGGGCAGTAGCTAAGTTTCACCATATGCAACTGCCAGATGCAATCACTGCAGTTTAAGTCTAAAGGCAACGTTACTGCATGTACTAGAGCATAGTTTTATAAGTGATGAAAGCTGTCACTTATGTCACAGACATTGCTGTAATGCATTATGATATTACAGTTTCAACAGAACCAAAAAATATTAATAATACATTTTGTGAAAGCATTTACAGCAAGTGAGTTTGGAATACAGTGTTTCAAGTGCCATACACTTTTTCTTGCAACTCCATATTTATGCATAGTCACTTGAGATATGTTACATTAGACTACATACTTTGCTTGGCATTATACAAGCTCTCACAGCCAATTTTAAACCTTCAAAAGTTGGAGGACTGAAGGACACAACTAATTAGGGATAAACAAAAACAGAACAGGAGCCCTTCACTATTCATTGATTCACAGGAATAGGGAATACTGCATCAAAAGTACCTTAAAATTGTGTCTCTTTGGAGGAGACTTGCTGAATGCATTTCAAAAGCCAACCAACCAACTCAGGAAAATTTTTAAAGGTCTTTAACAAAATGCAATGAAGAATGATCTAAATCACCTCAAAATAACTAAACAGACAAGGTACATATTAGCTGTGAAACAGAGTTTCACAAGTTCAAAGCAGAGGTTAATTCTTCAATACATTGTTCAGCTTCCTTCACAAGGACTTCAGAAGAAAAAAGATCAGGCTATGGTATAACTATGTCAAGAAGATGAAGAAAGTTAATTAAAATGTACCAGGATTTCAGAAAAGGAGTCTCACTTCATAAACTGAATGCCAAGTGTGACATACAAAACCGCTTGCTTTCCTACAAAACAATATTGGCTTCAGACTTGCAATCAACATTGGGCTCCATTTACATTTAGGTAATGTCACTATTGCCAGGAAAGTTATTATTCACTTATGTTAACACTACGTAGACCAGAATTAGTTTCTTACAGTACAGTAATAAGATATACAGTTTGCTGGGGGGGGGGGGGGGGATTAACCCTAGCATTAAAAGTAGATGTTATACCCTGATTAATTACAAATGGCAATTCATCATTACAAGGATTGTTATTTACAATGCACAGACATCGTTTCTCTAACACTTCTCAGCTTCATAGTCTGTTTCTGCACACAAGATGCAAGATCGCAGCAGCTGCAGCCACTGGTGAGCTTCCAGCCAGCTACAGTTACTCTTAGAAGCAACTGCATATATCAGACAGACTGTCATGACAGCCACAGTCCTGACAGCCAGCAACAGAACGGTATTAAACGCTGGCCCACACTAACTGTTGAGCACAGCAGCATGCCAGCAGAGCTCCCCCAGCCACCCCGGCAGCCCTGGCACCTTCCGTGCTGGCAGCTGCTCTGGAGGCAGCCAGGGGACCGTGCTGGCAGAGGTGGCCAGGCCATTACCATCCAGTTAATAGAGCTGTCCTGGCACAGCAGCTGAAGCTGGACAGGACCTATGAAAGGCTGTTTTGAAAACCAGTTGAAAGAGCTGTTTTGGCAAGCGTGCTGAGCCTGACCAACAGAGCCACAGTTGATGCAAAAATCAAAATGAAAACAGCCTGTAAAGCTGGTCTTGCACAAAAACTTCAGAGACAAAAGGACGAGAAGAAGAGTCACTCAGAGGGTGTTCGCTTCTGAATGAGCAAAATGGAGTCAATGAACAAGTACATTTCATCAAAATCAGTAACTGACATAAAAATTTAGCACTACTGTGCAAGCTTCACCACTTCAAATATTTCTCTAAGATAACATCATAACATCTGTTACAAAATAAAGACTTTTTTTTGTAAAACTACAGAATAATCTGGATGTAAAATACAGCTAGTAGGACGATTCTTCACTCTGTATTTCACACAGTGGAAAACTCCAAACAAGGCATATGATAAGAATTTCTTTTTGAAATGAAGGATGCTGACCACTGATCTTCCCAAACGAGTGGGAAGCATGGAAAGACCACGTACAGAAGAAAATTAAACTTCCCCTTCCTCCTGCCCTAAGGCCAATTCCAATTCTTGCCTCTTAGGCTGCAGCATCATTGCTATCTGCTCTGCTAGTAGTTTTCATACATTTTCAAACATTTTCATTTTTCTCTCTTACCTCCATGATTTCTTCAACTCCAGAACTCCAATTTTATATTGCTTCCACTTGAGAGCAGCTCTGCAAATATCTTAGCAAAAAAAAACCCCAACCAAACACCAAAGGAAAGCAACCAGGGCATCTGCCTTTTTACAGACATGATTACAGACACCAATACAGGCAACTGATCAACTCACATTGTATCTGGACAGGAGGAAAAACCAGCTAGCATGGCATAGTGGACAGAATTGCCACTAAAATCCTCACTTTTTTCTCCACGTCATCATTCAAGTCCTTCCTCCCTCTTGCTTCTTCATAAGCATCCACGAACTTACCAGCTTAAGGGGGGGGGGGGGGGAAGGGGGGGGGAAGGGGGGGAAGGAAACAGTAGTAGCCTCATACTGTTCAAACTGGGTGAGCTGGCAGGGTATGAAGACAAGAAGCAAATTCAGCGCTCTGCATGTGTTACTGAAATCGTTCAGAGAGAATATCTGGAACAGCAGCAGTTTCAAGGGATAAATGGGAAAGCTGGAAACAGAAAGAGAAAGACAGAGAGGGAAAAAAACAATCCCTGCTGTGCAGGTATCTTATCCACAACAGAAGATATGCAATAACCAAAGAAATATCTTCTTTAGTTAGAGGCAAAAAACAAGACTCATTTTACCAGGGAGGAGGAGCCTGGGAAAAAAAAATATTCACATTTTTGTTCTAATAGTTTTGTTTATCCTGGCCTTGGAGACCTATAGCTGTTGATGCACCCCTCTTGCCTCACCATGGACAAAACAGCTCAGTTCAGAGTCCAGTATTCAAGCTGCACCTGGAAGGTGGAATCCGGCCTCGAAGTGCAATTCTGCGGATCACTGTTCAAGCCTCATTGGTTTGTGTTTATGAGAACTGATGCTGTTCCAAGTATCCTCTCGATGATGAGCCATTTAAACAACACATGTAGGGAGCTGTATTTGTCTTAATCCTGCTTATTCTCCCACACAGAGAAGTTTGTATCATGTTAGATCTGATTCTAAATGCTAAAGCAATTCACATGAACAAGAGCAATCATGAAGCACTGAAGAAACAGTCTACTGCCGTTGTTCACTGGCTCACATGTATACCATCTCCCTGTGGCTATATGAACACATTCGTGGTGTGTTGTACAGGGGGTGTTTCGGGGGGTTTTTTTGGTTGGTTGGTTGGTTTTGGTTTTTTGTGGGTTTGGTTTTGGGTTTGTTTTCTTTTAAGATTTTTAAATGGGTTTTTATAATTCGAAAACTCCAATACCTTACAGAAAGTAATCAAGTCATTTCCAACACCCAGAATGAAAAATGAGGGTTGAAACCTCATTGTCTCCCCCTCCCAAAAATAGACTACCTGTTTTCCAGCAAGTCTTAGGTGTTTCCTCTAGGATTTCCTATGGCAAGTTAATATTAATTTTACCTTTTGTTAGAGAGACTATAATACTACTCCCATTTTTTGTATTATAAGCTATGATTCATGTGCGTCTAATATTTATATTGGTGGGTAATATACACATTCTTATTAAAAATTAGGTTAATCTTTTTAATTAGCGTGGCTTTGAAAACTAAATAGGCTAACCTGAATTCTTGTGCCTGTATATAAGATCCCAATTCTCAAGCTTTCCACAGGTTATCTGATTGTTATGTCTAAATTAAGTTGTTAAATAGGCAAGGTGGAGACCTGTACCTCAAAGCAGGGAATTTAGACCCAGTTTGTGCCAACCAGTTCCATTAACACAGCCACAGCAGAAAAGATATTTTAATTTTCAATCAACATATCTCAGCAGCAAACTCATTAGCCAACAATCAACCAGAATGCCTTGCCTCATACAGACCTCCTGGAGTTGGTGCAGCTGTATGAGAAGTGTTGCCCAAAGCGTGCACATTTTTTTAGTTTTCACCACAGAACAGTTATTCTATTGGATCCACAAATACCCCAATGTGTAAATGGGCAAAAGCTCATCTCTAATTGCACAAAGAATCTGTTAATCCTTGAAGAAGCACACAGAGATCAACTGTACACCTTGTGGAAACTAGATTGTATACCTCAGCCACCTCTGTCTCATAATCAGAAAGTTTATTGCTGTCATACATGAGATACTTTTTAAAATTATGGCTAGCCCACCTCTTAAGAGGGAGAAAAGCAGGCATGGTGGTAGAATTTAAAGGGGAAACATTACTTACAGTATGAAATTATCCACCTAAAGTTCTTTTTAAGTGTATTTCTTTGTTCAAAGTCATCCACGGCAGAATATACAGGCTCTCTTTAAGTGAAGAACAATGCTCATAGATTTGTTGTTTTAAACAGTAAACTGCCTGTGTACAGGTGAAAGCAGCTCAACTGTATCAAGCGTCCAATCCTGTTTGATGTTCAATGGCATGGATTTCTGCATGGCTTAAAGAGCAAACAGTAATCAGCTGAGACATCAGCTTTGTGCTTGTTTTCATAAAAATATAGAGAAGCCAATTGCAGCAAACATCAAACCTTAAACAGGAGACATGTCTTTTCTAGCTCCCAAAGTCTGCAGTAACCGAGCCTATTAGTCATAATGGACTAAAAGTTCACTACACATTTTTTCCCCAATGCTAAATTCAAAAGCTAGACTTTAAACAGTCCAGTCTTCACTGCATATAGAGTTGTAATATTTGCATGCTTACTGCAGCTAGTAAATACAATATTAATGATGTCAGACATAACCACGCACCTGCCTAGGTAAGACTTAATTTCTGGCTATATAGAGACACAAATTTAATAGCCTAACATTTGTTTTCCATGATTCACGGGGTTTCAGGAATTGTTACGATGTACTAGGAGGGGCAATAAAAGGCCTAGTAAAATAATGGATTAAGAAAACTCTCAGCACAGCAAGACTTGAAAACACACTTATCACAGTTGTAATTACAAGCCTGAACGGCCACAGCTGATCCCTAACCTCAAACACTGCTTACACTCCCATTCAGTGAGTCTGCATTAGGAAAAAAAATCTTTACTGTGGCCTTATTAAACAAACATTTCCTTGTACTTGTTTTAAAGGTTCTACTAGTTTAACCTGTTTACATAGAAAGAGTCAGACCATGACGTTACAAAATTAGAGCACTGACTACCTCAAAGACCTCAGGTTGTTCAGATTTTCATAGGTCTCACCACTGTCTTTTTGCTGAATTGTTTCAGAAAGGGAACTGCAAACATATTCACTTGCTATTTGACATCAGCAACTCACCACTCCCTCTAACAATTACTGAGATTATCCAGGAATGCATACTAGAAATTTTTCCCTGTAAGGTCCTGATGAAACTGTGGATGTCTCAAATAGTGTATTTGGTTCATGATACTGCTAATGAATTGTCAAAGAGGTCCAGCTGGTTACTGTGAAATAAAAGCAGTACCTTTCAAAAACCAGAAGTATCTTCTATGTCTAAGTAATTTTCTCCTAAGCTTGACTGTGACACCAGTCCAGCTATGAATTCTTTAAGGCAGGTGCTTATTTTTTAATTGGACTAACAATGATGCCAGTTGAGGTAGCCAAGCATGAAAGTCATGTGGACTTAAAAGCTCAAATTTTGCCAGTTTGGGGATGTTTTATTTCAGCCTCTATCTTTGATATCAATCATGGAAGGAGAAGAAAAAAGAGGAACTAAAATACTATTATGATTGTGTACACGTAGTGGATGGGACAAGAAGAGTCTCAAATTGTAGTAACAAAACGTCAGGCTGGACTTTAACAATAGCATTTTGCTGGCAAAGACAACGAAGCTCTGGAATCGGTTGCCTGGGGAGATCTCTAGGTCCACCCATACCCACTAGATCCCTTTAAGAAGGTTAGACAAGCACATCAGGAGTCAAGAGACGGTTGACTGTGACTTGGGAAAGTAGATGAACTAAAGGAGTGAGTTTCAAAGTTCCTTGCATACAGCATATATTTTCTCCATCCTCCATGTTCTGAAAAAGATACATATACATACATGTATACATACACATGTACATCCCCACCCATATACATTCTATGGCCCCATTTTAAGAACCATAAAACTATGTACCTCTTAAATAGTGGAAAACAGTCCTGAAAAGGACTTTATTTACTTAATGAATAGTGATCTCACATGGAAGATGTGTGAGAGGTAAAGCAAGAGAAAAAGACTATGTAAACCTGCTCCCAATCTATGCAAAATGAAACAACTGTTAAGGGAAAACCAAGAAAGGTACAGCTCAAAAGCTCTTTTGGTTCAATGACTTTGGAATTCTTCGGCCAAGCAGGCAAGTAAGGTTCAAATCTCTGTTCTGTGTCAGGTATGGAAACACAGAAGTAGTCACTGTTTTGTGAGTTTTATGGCTGGCATATAAACCCCATTAGGAACAAAGTTCTGTTCACTATTATTTAAAAGGCCTGAAAAATTACAGACTTTTTCCCTTGGCTTGAACTAATATTAAAAAAACATTTTGGAGCTACTCAGAAAATTTTGTGTGTTTAGCCGCTCAATCCATAGGGGGAAAAAGTTAATTACACAACCCAATTATGTATTTAATGTCCCAGGGCCAAGTCACTGTATGTTCACAGGAAGCATTAATAAACATGATTTGTCTCACTTTTATAAAAGTTGTGATTACCATTTTTCAATATCTGAAGCTATCAGCAATATGATACTTCTCATACCTTATGAAATTGAACCAAAATGGCAAAGCCTATTTGAATTAAGCTCAAATACCAGTTCATCGTGAACGTGTTCTCTTTTTGTTCCTATATATAATGTCAAAATTCAGGCCTGGATTTCTGAGAGTGCAGCACACCAGGGCTCAGCTGAGAACAAACACTAGGAGCCAAGCACATGAGATAAAACAAGCCTCTATTTTGGTGCCTAAATGGGAGGTAAATATTCCAGGGTAAAAAAAAAAAATAATACAAAAAACCATATTCCTGCTTTTTTTCAGAATCGTTACATCTTAAAGACTATATGTAGAAATGGTCCACTTTGCATTTCAGTTACTGAACACATGAGAAGTATTTAAGAAGTTTCCTCTATGGAATAGAAAACATGACAGGACTATGTACTTATAGACCAAGACCCGTTAAAGTTAAATGAAAGTCTTTAATTCTATCATATTTTGCATATATGAAATCTGCATGCACGCATTAAAAATCTTTTATAAGTTCATAAAATTCTTTTTTTGTAATGAAAAATGAAAAGTCTATTTGAAGAGGAGTATATAACCTTTCAGCAACTGCAATACAATGTACAAAGTTGAAAGACTCAAACTGAAGACAAACATCTTCGGTTGCTGATACAGGAGGAATTTAGAGATGGAATAGACATTTTATTTTCAAATATCAGAGACCGGCAACAAAAGGAAAAAATGCTGACACTACCTTGACCTGTAATAGTACAAAAACCATTGCCACTTGGTGTTTTTACCTCAGCAACCTGATGCCTTTGTTACGGGTTACTGATACTCCGCTTCTAAACTGCTACTGAAATACCGCCAAGCTGTTGGCTCCCACTCAAATACTGACTTAGCTGCATCTTTCTTGTTTTGAAGACAGACAAAATAATTGTAAATTGGTATGTATCGCTGTAGATTAGCAAACCCTAATATTTCAATTATGAGTGAAAGTGAAGAGATTCCTGCAAAGGAAACAGAATTGGCAACTTTTCTTGCCATACAGACATGATGGTTACATCATAATTTAACATATAAATGAACTTTATGAACTGTGTGCTAAATTATCTTCAAGTGTAAGTCTTCCAACAAAACACACATATCATCAGCCTTCGATATGCTTAGTTTGATGCAGAAACATGCTATCAACTCAGCAGGTAGTCACTTCCAACATGTCAGAATACAGGAAGGTCTAAATACCAACTTACACAGTATGTATTAGTGCTTGCAATCCCTGTTTGCATTACCAGATATAATAATGTCACGATTTTTGAAAGGCATTTTTACCACATAAAGGCTACTGCTAATATCACTATGCCTTTTTACTAGAAACTTCCAGAACTTAGACAGCAGTTCATCCAGTATATGTGCACAAGATTAGCCCAAGGTTAAGTCTTATGATTTTAATAGTTTTTCAGAATAAAAATATTCATATTTTTACTCAAAACCAAGAAAAAGATCACATTCCCACAGAAACAGTTAATCTCGGGTGAATCTGTTTCAGAGGCTACAGCCCAACACTACTCAGGCCTAGAAATATTCTAAAACAAATTAAAAAAATGTACCAACAAGAAAAATAAGTGATTTCCCTAACCATTTCCATAGCTTGCATAAAGACATCAATTACCATAGCTTGTCTTCTAAATTAACGATTCATAGTGATGGATTATTCATGCAAGTCAGCCAGCTGAACACTACACTTTGACTCTGGGGAGAAAGTATAGCATATCTTAATTAACTGTATTTTGTACAAGTCAGAAGACAGTCAGAAAAATTTTATTTCTCTAGTCAACCAGGTGTATGTAAGAAATGTAAGAAAATAAAACTAGTGGTAATTTAAATATGAAAAAATCTTCAGTAGTCTCCATAACCCATACTTAAAGTGAACTAGCAAGAGCACATTTCCTCAAGTAAGCTCTGCAAAGTAGTTCCAAACTGCTGTTTTGTTGAATGAACTGATTTGAGATCTACGCCATTTAAGCGTGAAAAAAGATGGAAATTTCATGTTAATATGCTGTTTCCTGTCACATGCACAACCTTGCAAGACTTCAGTGATGGCACAATTTCTTGTTTCAAAAGGATATCAAGTATTTTCACAGTCTTGATTGAAATTCAACTCAACACTGCATTTTTCTATGAGTGAATGACACGTTATTATCTCAAATATTTTCCAAATGAATGCTGTATTCTAACGGCCTCCTTGAACATACATAACATTTATGTGTTGTGTAAGTCTATTGATGATATTTGTTCCTTTGATCAGGACAGTGCAAAATACCTCTACAATTCAAACAATATCTAGGATTTGCAATTGTTAGCTTTCAAAGTGTTCTTCAATAATTGTATTGAAAGATTTACAAAATAAAAATGGGAAGTTATGAAAAATGTTACCATTTACCCTTAGAGTACGTAAAATGAATGATCTAATATCTCTAAAAATCTATACCAAGCTGCTCTAGGATAGCAAAGACCGCCATGCCCGATGAATTATATGACCACCTAGTTGCTTACATGGCTTATATACAATACATTAAGGTTGTTAAAAGTACTAATCACATTCAAATAGATCTTTACCCTTTAACGAACTAATACCCAGATGCCTCACACTCATTACTGGATTTTATTTTACAGGTAGGAAGAGTCTGTTTTCATTTTATATTGGAGAAACGCAGGTTATGTATAGATTAAATATTTGTCCACTATCAAAGGATCTAATAAGAAGTAAGCTTTTTTCCTTCTTCCTTTAAAACTATCCTATCCATTGGTGTTGCCTTCTCTGAGCTCCCAGGACAATCCTAGAGCCTTTGAAAGCAGACATTTAATTTTGTGCTTGCTCTCTTGGTGCTTCAGCAATACTTCTGGGGATTCTTCTAAAGCCCTACAATTCTTAAAGAATTAAGTAATAACTCAAAGACAGGATAGTTACATAAATAAGGATTAGGAAAGGGCAGTGCATATCAATTCAATTAGTCTCTACCAATCCTGAAATGACAAACAGTGGGAAAACATATTATCATAAATCTGCCTCCATAGGGCTTTCACTACAGGTAAAGATGATACCCATTTAGACCTAGCTCCTTGTAACAATTCTGATACGCAGATTTGAATTTATGTCGCTTTCCTCTCCTTCCAAATACAAGATATCCTAGTGTTCTTGTTGAGAAATATGCTTCTATCACTTCAAGAATTTATTTTCATTATGCCTGAGTGAAAGCTTGTCCTCTCCAAGCTGAAGGGTATTTTGCTGTCACCTCACGTATGAAGATCTCGTATCAGTTATGTCAAATTCACAAGTGTACTGTGTTTTGATATTGTATGTACATTTTCCTCCCTCACATTTGTATATGCATATCATCCCCTCAAAATAAATCTACTTAGAGCCAATTTTTTTCTTACTCACTTTCATGGATATCTTCTCTATATGCCCTGCTGCTCCATATCCCCCATAATTAGACATTGAGACATTTAGCCCCCATAATTAGACATTGCCCAGAGAGACTGTGGATGCCCCCTCCCTGGAAGCGTTCAAGGCCAGGTTGGATGGGGCTTTGAGCAAGCTGGCCTAGTGGAAGGCGTCCCTGCCCATGGCAGGGGGGGCTAGAACTGGATGATTTTTAAGGTCCCTTCCAACCCAAATCATTCTATGATGATTCTATGATTTAAGCTTGCTTGTTTTTCTGACATCTGTTTTTCTCTGTATCTCCTTGTAGATCTAATATCCTGCTTTCTTTAGTATTTCAACACATGCATGGTAGGGAGAGCAGATGGAAACTGCCAGCTACAGATGACGCCAAGTAGCTTCTGTGCAAGTGGACTCCAAAAGCTGTAAAATCCACATGGGTTTTTGTGCTACCATGACATTTTCTATGCCTCAGAGATGCTGGGGAGGACTAATCAAAGGCACTCTCCTACAGGAAATTGAGAACAAGCGTGGTTGTGGCATGCAGTGACCACACAGGTGACAGTGAATTGAGGAGCTGCATTCAGGCATGCAGGGCATGTGAGACTTCCCTAGGAAGAAGAACATTTACAGCTACAAAGCACCACAAACATTGTTTCAGGCTGCTTAGTCCTATCAGGCATCATCCTTCTATTAAGAATGTTACCTCATGTCTTGCTGAATTCTCAATAGGTATTTAGAGATGCTCTTTACACACCTGAGTTTGTCAGATGGGGGGCAGGGGGAGACATGGGAAGAAGTTACTCATCAGCCATTCTCTTGTCTCTGGCTTAAAAAAAAAAATCTTTGAAAAAAAACCACGTCTCAACAAGTTCACATGGGGGTGGGATATTTCGGAGACCACTGTTATTTCCTGTTTGAACTGGTGAAAAACTACTCCTGCTTACTCTAAAAAAAAAAGCCATAGCTAATACTCCTCACAGTTCTGCTTCCCTGCAATGGCATTTTCAGATGGCAGAAGTAAGGAGGCGGGCAACGCTCCCTGGAGATTAAAAGAAGCAAAGATTTGTATGGACACACTGCAGGAGCACAGAGCACCACGGGCACAGCAGAGGAAATGCTAGAGCATGAGGAGGGAGATCTCTACGGTTAGGCCTGGGCACTGAGGGAGACTGATAAAACAGGCAAGCAGAATAGGGAAGGCCCAGTTCTGATGCAGAGGAATGACCTAAGGCAAAGGCAAAACATCCCTTCCAGACTTTCACAACTATCAGTTACGGACAACACATAATCCCTATCCTGCGATACTTACGTCAACATTACTGCAGGATGAAAGTGAGATCATAGCAACCAAAGACCAAAACACTGTTGAATTTAAAGGGTTCAGCTCCACATCTCCCATGTTTACAGCGTAAGCACTAGATTGTTGTTCTTTCCAACCCCTCGCCTTACTTCTCTTAAGAGATTCTCACACACTGCTGTTGTCTTCTTCCCAGCTCCTCAATCTGCAGACCTCCACTAATAACTTCTTTGGATAGAGACAACTGGGAGAACAGATGTGTTCATGAAATCTGTGACTGGACTAATCACAGCCAGAGTCACAGGACAAGGGAAAAAAGAAGATGGTCCCTCGCACACGCAGTCGTGAAACAAGATCTTATTTTTCCACTGTAGACCATGGAGGTGTAGCAGGCACATTAAGCATTAAACTAAAAGTCTCTTCTGTCACCTTCAACTCAAACATCAGCTTTGTCAAATATTATCTGAACCTTTATTTTAGAAGCGTGGAGTCAGCTTTGCTATTTACTTTTTTTTTTTTAATAACAAAACCACTTGCTGCCTGTAACGTTACTGTGAATAAACGATGTTACTTTAATAAAGAGGTTTTTATTCACCATATGTAAGTGCACATGCTTTTAAAGACAAAATAGAATTACTACAGTGTTTTAAAAGTCCATATCCAGTTTAATAAGGGACTAGTTTATTCCTCTTTAGTACTTGTAAGAATCATTAGACATCTTTCAACTCCCACTAATTACTTTGTTTTTGGCAGACATTACTGTTTCCTCCTCCTGCTTTTTTGAATAAATCTGAAATTAACAAGTCAATAAACTGACATATTTACAGTAAAAATAACTTGGCTTCCCTCTCTTCTTCCTCCCACTTCTCATATTTCTCTTTGCAGATGAAAAGGTTATCGTTCACCTACAGGCTTTACATATACTTACAGCAATTTGGGTAGGGACCTAGGCGTCTTTCCTTTACATCAACAGGATCTGAAGTTGAAGACCTGATATTACAGTAAGCTGTTCGTGTTGTCTTAGGTTTTGATTAATAGCTTTAAATAGTTTAGAAACTAGAGCAAACACTTCTTTTGAAAAAAGATATCCGAGAAAGAAAATATGAGTTGCTTCAGTGATCTAAAATTGCTATGTGAAGTACACAATCATTAAATGCTCCAAAAACTGCTTTAATTTAAATGTGGAAAGAAAAGCATTTGAAAAGGGCAGTTTTAGTGTACCAATTAAAAAAGATGTCTTAAATCTTTAAACCTATTTTCTTTCTAACTACAACTTACATAACTGAGATGTATGGGGAAAACTGGGGCAGCGAACATTACCTCAGACATAGAAACAGTTACTGAAAAACGACGTTTTGCTGTACTGTCAAGGAAGGAGGCAATCTCCAGCGGCTAAGTGATCATGAGGAGTTCAGACAGGCTGTCTTTGGCAAAGTACCCATGCTCCTAACATTACCTTGACATGACGAGGTCAGTTAAAAAAATCATGTTGAAAAGTAGATGTCCAAGTTCTCCAGCTTACTCCAAACTTCTGCAGGAGAATCAAGGGCTGGAGTGGCATCGCTGCTCAAAAAGTACCAGATGCAAAATGCAACTAGTGAGCAAGTGTTTGGGCATCTTATCTTATTGCAAAGGCAACTGAAGCATTTGCTTTCCTGTGGTGTCTGAGCAAAATTCTCGGAATTCAGTCAGAATTCCAAAAACAAAAACAAAGCCTTAAATATGTTGTTCAAAAAAGTTAGAAAGGAAGTGATAGTTCTCTCTTCTCAGATGAGGAAGTCCCCCAAACCCACTGTGCATACAGAAACATGGATGACAAAAATAGATGAAAACCGACGAGCACAGGAACTGAAGTTCTTCTGAGGTTTGGAGAAATCATTCCTAGCTAACAAGTGCTTGGTTTTGTATATTTAAGAAATCCCACTGCACACACAGTACAGTTTCAGTTTCAATTCTGACAGAACTGATCTTTCTAGAAGCCGCCAATTGTCCAGTAGTCCCATCAAGTCATCATGGGTTTAGAATTGTCAGACATACACAGCAGATTAGAAATAGTTTACATTATTAAGCAATTATTTGTTTAGATGTAATGGTGAAAGACTGCAGGGCTGAAGTACATAAATAAGTGGAAAGGTATCTTCCAGTTAATAGGCTAGCTATTTGGTTAAAACTGAATACAACCACATAGTTTTAACTTTCTTCTTCTAGACAGTATATTACTTGTTATTATTGATTCTTCCTGAAAGAATAGTCTGAAGGTCTGAAAAAATATTTCTCAAGAATTATCATAATATTTAAACACTCAACTAAACCAAAAAAACCTTTACAACACAGGAGGGCAAATCTTATTAACCCAAAAGCCAGACACATATTTAACTCATTTGCTTGTATCAATAAGAATTTTTCTCTTTTCCCATCTCATAGCTACAGCTGCTTTGCAATGACTAGAAGATCAAAAAAGATGCGGATAACTCACGCAGCTTTTATCACATTAGCCACAGTCTGCAGTTTTCATAATCATTAGCTTTGAAGTATATTAAACAAAGCAGAACATGACCTTACAGTTGGTATTTTAATCACACCACATAAGAACAATTCTTTATCATACATACTTTATTAAGGCCACCAAACGAGATGTTATTCAGAACTACTCAAAACACAGACAGAAAAGAACACTACTGTTGCACAGCCAAGTGAAGCCAGGCGGCGACCACACTACAAGGAGGGTTCATGATTTTAAATGCCGAGTCCCCAGACAACTTCCAACGCGTACCTCCGATTTTGGCTGGGCTGAAGGATCAACAAGAAGCGGAACGTGTGCATGTGTACGAGACTAATAGAAAAAAAAGAAACTGAAGCTTTTAGTTTTAAAATAATGCAATGTAGTGTAGCTTTACTTATTAGCAAAATGCACAGATTACTTACCTACATTTATGTTTAGTACAATATGCGATTACCTTTTTAGAAATAGAATTTGGGGAAGGGAAAGTGAAAAGAGATGACATGGCGTTCTTTCAGTGAAGTCAGGAAACTGAAGATATTTCAAATAGGAATTCATCCTACTTGAATTCTCACAGTACCGAATTGTTATAGACCTTCTCCAACATAAACCCCCTTTCTAATGACTGTACTAAGGCATTTACACTATAAACAAATATATTCCTAATGTGATTGATGCAGTTTACTTACATTCCTGTCATTTTGTACTGCTTTAAATACAAAGTGCAAAGACAAAATAAGTCCAAAACTTTACAATTATTGAATTGTGGGATTAATTTTTTGTCTTGAAGTGGCTAGCTTCATTATCTCCAGCACAATTTTTCAAAGAAGTTTAAAGAAAATGTGTTGTTCTGTCAAGTCAATAATTCAAGATTCAGAAAGTAGTTCCTTTCCTCCTGCAGGAATACATGTTACATTATTTCCCCTCCCCCCAAGTTCCGCTAACCTTTTGTCATCCAGTTCACAAGACTAGCAGTGCTTGAAAGACATGAATTAAATCCAAGCATTTTAAAGATATTTCCAAATTTAACTACTGTGGTCTTTCATGTATTTGAGGAAAAATACAAAGTTGTCACTAATCACCGTTGACTATACAGATGTCCTTCCCTACCATCTGCCCATTATACTGACATGTAACCAGAGATACAGAAGTGTACATAAAGAAAACCAGATATTAATTTTTAAAGCCATGTTTACACACCAATTTTTAACATTATTTTGAACATACAGCATAATTAAGATGAGGACAGCCTAAAGACTCAGTATAGGACAGATGTACCCTATATTAATTCACGTTCAGCCTGCGTTTTACAAAGACAGAATAACATATTGCCTACACAGAACATGGATTGTCAGAAATTATTTTAAAAGGTATTCAGCTACGCCAAAAACATGCCTTCATGGATGATGAGCAACCCAAAAAAAATTTTGAAATTTTGAGAAAAAAACATTAGAGATGTTAGTTGAAAAGGACTTTAAAGAGCCAAGAGTAGCTAGATCTTGATGTGAAGAATCCTACCAGCACTAACCCCTCCCCACTGCTACATTTTGTGATACGTAAGATTAGAAGTTAAATTAAACTACGCATAAACACAACATTTACATCTACAGAACAAATTTCAAAAGAGTTATTACAACAATGTAGTGTTCCTAGAACTCTGCTAGACTATTTATGAGCATATACGAATTCTTCCATCTGAGAGGAAGAGATGAGAGGAGGTAACAAGAGACCAAGTCTTAAGAATGAACACAAAACCACACCATACCAGCACACAAGCAAGTCACTTAGCAGCTCAGAGGTGCATTAATGCCAGGCCATTTTTGGAATCAACTTGAGCTGGCAGCGCTGTAGCTAAAGCATTCAGTAGGCCAACAGACACACAGCATATTGTGTGGTTTCAACAATGAATATGAAAGTAGATGAGTGACAAGTTCATGAATACTTTCACATACATGTGAACAAATCATTTGCTGAAAATGGTAGATGGGGAGACAAAGTCAGAGCAAATTTAAAAACCCAAACTCAATCTCAAACTCAATTTGAGAATGTGAACATATAGGATAGACAGTCTCGTGAAGATAAATTTTAGAACTCATGACTGCATTTAATAGCAAACTTAACACTGCCACAAGCCTTCACCTTGTATTACCTCTTAAGTTGCCCTGGGTAATCCTGTAGACAACCCATACCTTAAAGAAAAAGCCAACAACCATTCCTCCTCCTCCCTCCCTTGGCAATTATTCCTCATCACACTCAACCAAGTCACAACAATTCTGAAAAATACAATGGACGTAAAATAGGAAAGTATGAATCTGGTCCAAGACTTCACTGCTTTAAAAAAACCAAATGACAGAATTTGGAAAAGTATCATAAAATTGATGGAGGGGGATAACATACTCTAAGTTTCCACTAGACTAAAGTACTGATCACATCAAAAATGAGGAGACAAGAATTGGGGCATCAGAGATCACAGGCGATTAGTAACACACAATTCACACACACTATGCAAGTTTTAAGTAGCCCTTTAATACCAAAATATGTGGAGTATTTCACATATGAGAGATCATACATAGAACTGATTAAAACAAAACCAGGTGGTGTGGGGAGGAAAAAATTCAGTACATGTAATAAAGTATAACAATCCATGTGCTTTTTTTTTCTTTTTTTTTCCCCACCCAGTGATCTTGCTTACCTACGCAAAGGCGATAGGGACCAGTAACACACATGGATATGTGCACATGATCTGTCTGTTCCCACAGACAGACATCAAAGTCTTCCCACTTTGCCATCTCACTGCTGCAAGAAGTTACCGCCAATGTTTGACAAGTTTAATACTTTAGCTGTTCATTCACATGTTCAGATGGGAATTCATGTGTCTCATTAAGATTTGGCAATACTGATCAGTGTTTAAAAAAAAAAAAGGCGAGTTTTAATACTGATGCATCAGAAACGCAGATACAAATCCAAAACTGAGTTAACACTTTAACAACTGAGCTCATTTTAAATATAATTTAAAACTTTAAACCTTAAAGCTTACCAGTAACACAATTACCTCGACAAATAATACACAAGTTTACTTAAAATTTTTAATAGACAAAATACTCCGTATGCACATACAGTCTGCAGAGCACTGAACAAACTGACAGAACAAGTGTGCCATACAGGAGAGAAGCCCCTCAAAAAAGGGCTTCAGAAGCACAGCTCCGGCTGGGCAGCGACCAGAAAAAGCCACACAGACCTGCACGACATGACCTTCTTCGGCACGGACGGGTTTTTAAGAACTACTGCTGCAACACTTACCACAGTATAACTTGAAAACAAAGTGCTGAAGCGCAGACGCCGGTGAGCGGGGCTGAGGACGCCTCGGCTCCTCGGAGACAGGAGCGGTTTCCTCCCCACCGCTGCCGGCAGGCGGAGAGACGACGGGTGACCGAACACCTGGAGGGGTTCTGGGTTTGGGGTGCGTGGTGTCCCCCCCCCTTAAGTTCTCCCACCGGCGGGGAAGCACCTCCGTTCCCAAACGCCTCCTCTCCCCGCCGCAGCAGGCGACGCGGCGGGCGCAGCCTCCCTCCCCTCAGGCGCTAACGGAACGCCGCGGCGGCGCCTTCCCGCGCGGCGCGAGCCCGGGGCGTGCCGGCGCTCCCACCGGCGGCCCCCGCGCGGGCTAGGCGCTCCTCCACACAGCCGCTACCGCCACCCGGACACGCGTGCCGAAACAGAGCGACGGGAAAGCTTCAATTTAAGAGATAAACCGAAGCCCGCCGCCCAGCACGTACACCCCCAGTACCGCCAGCAGCGCGGGGACGAGCGCACTCACCAGCCCGGTGCTGCCGCTGCCCACCGGTACACCCGCCGCTCCGCGCTCCGCCGCGGCTGTGCCTCCCCCCCGCCGCCAACGCCTGGGTAGTCTCACCGCCCCGCCCCGCGGAGGCTCCGCCCTCCCCGCCAGCCCCGAGCTCCGATTGGGCGCTCCCGCCTCCTTCTCCCCCACCTGTCTCCGCCCCCGCCCTGCGGCCGGGTGCCGCGTAGCATTGTGGGGCTTGTGGTCGCCGGCGGCGGACTACAAACCCCAGGGGCCCGCGCGGCTGCCGGTTAGTTCCGGACAACGCCTGGTGTGTGGTACCAGCGGCGGACGCTTCCTCCTCGCAGGCGCTTCCGGTGCGGCGGCGAAGCCCACTCGAGAGCTCCGAGGGCTCCGTGGGTCGGGGGGAGGTGAGGCGCTGTGCCGTGCCAGGCCGCTGTTCTTCCCTTCTCGGCGTGTGCCCGTGGAGGAGCGAGCGCGTTTTGGCGGGGGGGGGGGGTAGGTCCGCTAGTGTGTTTGCGCAGGGCCTGGCTCGCCCTTCGGGGCTGTGCCGCGTTAGAAGCGTAAAACTCTTTCCAGCATCGGGGCCTGGTCGAGGGGCGGCGGGGGGAAGGACAGGGCGGGCGGAGGAGCGGCGGGGGCCGCCGGTAAGCTCCCGCCGCAGGTGAGCGCGGCCTTGGGCCTCGCTGTGTGGGGAAGACAGAGGGTGTCGCTTCCCCTCCCTGCCGGCGAGAGGGTCCGGCCCTGCCGGGTGTCTGACCTGTTTCCTCTCGCCCCGAGGCGGGAGCGCAGCGGGGCGAGGGCTTGTCCTTCTCCCTGCCCTTCCCGCAGCCCTCCGTCCCCCGGCGCCGCGGGGGATTTGGGGCCTTCCCCCCCCCTTCGGGGTGAGGGGAGCGACCGAGGTGGGGGCTGCCCGGCTTGAGGCCCCTCGGCCGGGGCGAGCCCCGCGCTGGCCGGCGAGCCCCGGGGGGGGGGACGCCCGGGCCGGGGAAGCGTAGGCCCGGATGTGCATTATTTTTAGCCCGTCCTAACGTCGGAGCGGAGCGCTGTCAGGTGGCCGCGGTGAGCGCCAGCGGCGCGGTCAGTGCCTCGTCAGGTGGGGGAAGAGAAGAAGGCATCTCGGCTTCTTCCCGCAATCCTGGCGGCTCCGGGGCCGCCCCGCTCCGCAGCGGAAAGCGAAAGTGCCGGGCAGGGACAGCAGATAGCCCGGGCTGTGCTCCTCGTAGTAACTGAACAGTCTGGGGAGACGTTCGGTGCTTGGGTGTCCCATTAAGCTGCTCACTTAACTGGTGAGTTGGGTTGGTTCCTTTCCTGTAGCTTGCACATACGGGGGCACAGGTAGATGGCTGAAACCTTGCGCCAGGTTTGTGCTGTTCCTGTTATCAGAGGAACTAATTGCCCTCTGGTATCTGTTTACTTGTTGGAATGTATTTGTATGTTTGAAACTGTGTCTTACCTGTTAGTGTTTGATAGAGTAATAGCTTTACTTTCACATTCCCAAAGAGGAAAAAAAGAAAGAGAAACAGGGATGTGTTGTTGTGATTATATATGCTAAGAACCATGACCTGTTTCGGTTATACCGTATAATAATTTTAGTGTTGCTAACTGGTGGGAATTGAGGCGCAGTGCAGGAGGCTATAGTTTCTCATGTGGTAGGCAGACACAAAAGCTGGGTGTATTAGGACAGACTAAATCACTTCCATTTTGAAGCTCAGCATTGCAAAAGAACATGAGCTAATTGTAAGCCTGACTTCAGAGTAGGCTTGGATTTTGTTTTTTTTAAGTTGGTGTGATTCTAAAAATAGACATCTTGGGTTTATTGAAAGTTCGTGTGATTTCTGAATCAGTCATACGAATTGCTCTTACAATAATAAAATATATAAGCAGTTATGCTTTGTCAGAGTGAACTCAACTGTAAGTGGTTATTATATGTGTATGGAGATGTTTGAAAACTGCATATCTCTATTCTAGCGAGAGGCATTTAAAGATACTTCTAAAACTTCAATGCCATTTTCTGGTGACATCCCTTTTATTAACTCTTCAGTGAAACTGCTGGGTGTAAGAGTTAGTAGAATATTGAATCAGTGCAGTAGAGTACTTTTTAAAGTTTCTTGTTATCTTTACTGTTTTTAAAGTACAGGGATTGTTATCGTAACAATTGATCTGTATACTAATTCCAGTGAATTCAACCATACTGTCATGAAGTCACCTCAGTTTTAAAAAGAGGGAAAGTAGTTCTGTATCCGAAGCACAAAGCCTTTAAGCTTTGTACCATATAGTCTAAGTTATACAATGGGAAATAATTGCAATCTATAATTGAAATACAGTGCTGGCAGGTAAGTTACCATCTGACAAGGAAAAGGAGTGTGGTTTTTTTGATTTCTCTTAAGTGACCATTAATAAGGGAAACTTAGTTACCAAGCTGTGCATGGGGTATGCATATAGTTAAAAGAGCTATACAATTTTTTTTTCTTCTGTAAAATTTGCAACTGTAGTTAGTAAATTACTTAAACTCCCTCCTCCCATGCACATTGGCCTTACAAATAGGAGCCAAGCTCTTTGCCTCTGAATTCAGGATAGATTCATGCTGCTATTTCCCTTCCCCCACTCTTTCTTCCTGAACTTAAATTAGTTTTTCTGGTAACTTAGGGGTCTCAGATCAGGTTAAAGGTAAAACCTCCTCTTGAATCCTCACTGCAAAAAGTAGAGCAGAACTTCTTGGCAGTAGGGATAGCCTTTTCTAGCAGGAACAGAGCTGTAATTTGTGCTAGAAGCAAACCATTGAAATAATCATTTTGGTAGATCACTGCCTCAGGCCTTGTTCCTCTTTAATACTTTTTTCTAAAAAAGAATATTAATGTCTAGGTGCTTAACGTTTTCCAGATCTAAGGTAGATGGAGCCTGGAGAAGGGAATAGGGACGACATCAGTGCATAGGTAGATCTACTGATGACATAACTGAAGATTGAAATCCTGCCAATTGATACCTAATGTTTCAAAACTCTTTAAAAGTTGTAGTTGTGAGACTCTGCTCTCTTTAAACACTGTTTGAAAAGATGGTGTTAAACAAACACCTTTCTTTCATGGATACCTTGCATGTTTTCACCCTGACCCATGAGCAGATGTGGGTTTGGGGAAGGTTACTGCACTCTGTAGTTATATTGTGATGGTTATATTCTTATTAAGTAGCTCTGCAGTTCTGCTGCTTGAATTTAGTGCATGACCAGAAGTCTGCCGGTAAATGACACAGATTAGAGAAAGCAAATTATCACCTTTGATACTACTAACAGTAGTTGTACATTTTGGGAAGTGTGGTGGTTTTTGCTCTTTACCCTTTTTGGCTTACTGGAGGTTTATCTGAATGTAGGGGTTTTTTTCTGATAAAGTTCAGTTGAATGATTTAAAATGTTATTGGATGGATATGGGGGAATAGGTCTATCAAAGAATCCTTCCAAGTTTGTTCCTCATCTAAAATGTTATCTTAGTGTTTGCTGAATAGCTGGGATAATATTTTAGTGCTGGAACTTAAAGGTTAGAATGTAAGATTTATACTGACAGTGAAAGTATATACTCCATGTTAGTACATCTCTTGGAATACAGCTTGATGTGTTCGATGGTTTAAGACTGAGCAGGCAGGATTGTATTAACTGGCTTCTTAGCATAGTTTTCAAATTTAGATTCTCTTTAAATTCCCTATATCATTCTGTACATTCTCTCCAATGGTTGATTTCATCTGATGAAGCATGATTCTAATTGCATATACACAGATTTGAATCTGGGGGATCACTAACAAAAAAAGATCAGGCTTGCATACAGACTAATATTTGGCAGTATCCTACTATCTTCTACTTGTCTTCCCCCTCAGACCAATGAACAAGTTTGCCAGCAGAGTAACGCCTTTTTTGCATCTTACAGCAATTTGCCAGGATTTTCTGAACAGCACGACTACATTGTGGTGTTCTAATAGATCACCTTCTCATGGAACCTTATTCCATCTTTTTTTGAGAATGTAAAAAACCAATTGGCAGATGAAATGAGGGTAAACTCGTCTCAAATAAAAGACTCTTTTGAGACTGTAGTAAACTGAAGTTAAGCTTTTAGAAGACAGTGTTGCCATAAAGCTTGGCAGCGATGCAGATGGCTGCTTTTGATCACATACCAAAAGAAATACTGAAAGCTCCTAGTTGCTGCATGATAATGTGCATTAAACTTTGACTTTAGTCTGGCCATTTTGAAGGCTAGTGGACTTTCTAATAATTGATCTAAATAATAGAACAGAAACTTCAGTTTTCATGGGGATTTGGTCCATAATCAGGATTGAGACGTTCTTCAAAGATACGCTTTTATGTGGTTTAGTGCAGGTATGACAAACTATCTTTCTGTAATGCAAATAAATGTGGGGGTTTTGTGAAGACTTTTATCCCTGCTATTTAACACTAGCAAAGACTGCAGTGCATTTAAACTACATCTGAAAGATGTCAAGAAGTTGATCGCTAGCTGGAAGGACAAATAGTGTGGCAACGTTAGCAGTCAGATACTTGCATGACAGCATCACACTACCTAGTGTATCTTCTGGAAAATGGGAAGATTTCTGGAATAATGAACAACCAGTGTGATATATTGAATATATTTCTTTTCATGTGTTGGCAACAAAAGTATTTGATGTTCTTATGTATTGTGTACATGTATATTTAAATCTACCTCTTGTCTTCAATTGCAACACTTGTATCCTTTGTGTTAATATAAACCCAAGGTTTTGTATTTTGTTTGAAGAGTGTCATCGTCTGGTAAAGAGGTAATAGATGGTGTATAATTGTTTTTATATGGGGGGTTTAACTGTACCGTGGATTAGTAACAATAGCTTATGGCTCTTCAGGAGAAAATGAGTTCTTCATGGTAGTCCACAGTGTAATAGGTGTTCATCATCATAAAAATTCATCATTTGAGTTCATATTTCCTTTTCTTTGTGGATACTGCTAACCCATAAAAACAAAGTAATTATATCTAATGGTTATTTTGTCCTTTTTTGCCCTTCTTCCTATGATCAAAAATCTTTTGGGTAGACTAGAACAATATTCAATGACCTGATTTAACTGTTTTAAAAACTTACTCTGAGAATACAGTACCCTAGATAAAAACTTGCAGTAAATTAGTCTGTGAATGCTGTCTCCAGTGGTGCTTGTTAGTGTAGTGTCTTGCATGAGTATATATTTTTACTGAACTTCCAGAAACATAGAATTAAACAGTAAAACAAACAGCTCTCCATCCACTCTGCCCCTTACATGCCAGAGTCTTTAGTGCAGGGAATATGCATGTATAATAAATGGGACAGCTTGTACTTGCAGTTGTGAGTGAAAACTTGTTCAGACAAGTTCCCTCCCCCCCATGTGAGTAGACCTTGCATGAATTTATGTAACTCTGAAACAAGTTCTTTAAAGATATTCAGCTTTTTGAGGAATGATGAATATTTACCTGTATTCTTCCATGTTCTTGACAGCTGTAAAATATCTATGGGTAGGTGATAAAAATGTGGGAGTCCTGATTTTTGCAGTTCTATTTGTGTGGACATATCTTATTTATACAGATGCCTTTTTAACGTCTCGGTAATCCTGTTCTGTGGCTATAGGAATCTGCTCATGTATGTCATGTTGAAGGGTTGGAACAGTAAGAGAAACAAAGATGAGATTTTGCAATAAGTAGTCCATGTCAGAAGAGTTGTATAAAGAGCTGTTGCTTGTTACTATAGTCATGTTTAATTTTTCTTCAAATCGTGTTTTAACCGTCGGCTGTTTCTGTAGCATGACCAGTTGTTCACTTGTTTTCTCAGTTTTGGGTATCTTCATACTGCCTAATCGCATGCTCAGATGAGACATGCGTGATATTTATACTCATCCAAGTTCTTCTCTGTGCTTACTGTAATCAATAACAAATCTCACTTGTATAATTATAGCTAAACTACTATATACCTGCCCTGGGCAAAAAAGAATATCTGTTCTTCTATTTAAAGAGCCTGAAAATTTTTAGCCGGTGCAGAGCATAATGAAGAATATAGCTTGAAGAAATATCTTGGCATTTTTTAACCTGTTCAGACTACTGGGAAGTGATATTGTTTGTTTCTTAAAAATGTCACTTTTTCACTTCTTACTAAAATATCAATAAAATCAGTGCACAAACATACAAATGCCTAATGTCTGAAGCTTGTTAGGAGGAAAAAACTCCTATAGTGTTTTAAATACTCCAAGCAAATCTAAAAATTAAAACTGTTAATCTCTTTCTGTGTATCTTTATTCCGAACTTGGACTTTAGGTCTTTAAGCTCAATTATGTTATATAAAATATTTTAAAAGAATCTTTTGAACAGAAAATATAGCAGGCTGTAACAAGGATTTCTTGTGAACTGTAGGGTGACCTTGTTTCTTTTCCACATAATTTCTGGGTCTCAGCAATGATCACTCCATGTTGGATATGATGAGCTGGACTGGGTGGAGAACTTCCAAAACCTAGGTTCAGTTACCGGAACAATAATTTTCCATTGAGTTAACATAGCCATTGACACACCCCGAGCGGAAACACAACTTAAGACTTTTGCTTATATAAAACCAAAGATGAAGTATTTGGAATTCAAATGGGTAGAAAGTAGGCACTGATCTCCAGCAGAATCACAGCTTGATGCGTATGCAAAAATATGGAGTATTTATAGGTAGTCTTAATGTTAATTGTTATGATGCATCTGCATGGGTTTTGGGTTTACAGCATGTAATGCTTTTCAAGCTTTTTCTATATGTGAGTTGTCAGGAATCTTAAGCTGCTGCTTATGAGTGGTGGCAAGATTTTTATAATACGTAGCGGATAAAATCGCTTCTTTCAGGAAAATTAATTCCATAAGAACTTGAAGTAAAATGTTTTTGGTAGTACCTTACTCTTTAAAGTATCTGGTCACTTAATAGATTTCAGTTAGGGTTTTGAAGTTACATGAAGTATTCATTCCATATTTACTCATGTCATAAGTAATTCCTAGTTTCTAGGCAGTAACAAACTAATGTTGTTCTGTGCCGTTTCATTTTTAGAACCTGTCAGTCATGAGCATTCATAATTGTGTGTGTTTGCTTTTTTTTTTTCCCCTCGCACAACCTAAGGACAATATATTTTTCAAGTTCTTCAAGTATTCTTGCACAACGAGGAAAAAGAAGAAACATTTCAGTGAATGAGGAGTTTTTTGCTTCTATAGTGTTTTCCTTGAGAAGTGGGTCTTTGAATGAGGATGACAATGGAAGAGATGAAGAATGAAGCAGAGACCACTTCTATGGTTTCCATGCCTCTCTATGCTGTTATGTACCCTGTCTTTAATGAGGTAAGCTACATTTTGCTTTAGAATGTAATAATCCCCTTTACGCTGGGAAATACGATCACCGTAACAGGTTGCTCATCTTGACTGGGAAAGCTTTGTGTCTAACGCTATCTTCTTTCTATGCATTGTTTTACCCTTCTTTCCATGAATATAATTTCATTCTCGTCAAAGATTGCTGGTTGTCTTGGCCCTGATCTTTTTTCTTACCTTCTATAGAAGATTTTCACAAAAATGCTAGGTCTGGCATTCTATGGCAGGAAGTAACGTAAAGTTGAACATGTACCTGTGAACAGCTTGATACATTTTAATTTTACTGCTAATGGTTATAATTTAATAGGGTATTTGTTTTTCTGTGCGTATCAGAGATTGTCAAGATGTTCTCAAGCTTCTGTCAGACTTCTGCTGTAGGCTGGATAAATGCAAAACGCATCCAGTGACATGTTTGATTTTTATGTTTTTATTTTGGGGGGAAGTCTTTCCTTTGGGATTAAACTTTGTAGTATCTGTCCCTCAAGTGAGACCAGTAATTTGAATGCTTCTGTCAATTCCCTTTTTCATTATGCTATATAAGGCAAGACCTGAATACTTGACTTGTTTTGTTCTGATAACATTAGAATTGCTAATAATTCTAAACTTTTATTGCAGCTAGAAAGAGTAAATCTATCTGCAGCTCAGACACTGAGAGCGGCTTTTATTAAGGTAAGAAGTAACTTGTATTGAAGAATGATTGTTTAAAAGGTAAACCGTATATGATGAAGCTAAATAGTCAGCTGTCTTGTTTCCTTGTGTCTTCGTGTTTGAAGACTGCATCCTTGATCCAATAGTCTAAAAATAAAGCGGACAATTGCATGGACTGTAAGTTTGAGATGTCTGCAAATGCTATGAGTAGAAATCTGAATGATACAAGCATTTTGAGCAATTTTAAACTAACAGAATCTTGTCTTGTCCATGTAGTACAAAAGCTTAAATGAGGAATCAGTCAGTGAAGGTAATAAGATAATAAACTTAGTCTAAATATGACAAGATTATGTAGTATAGTTGCTCACAACAAATAGGCATGTAGCAGACTTTAAAAATGGTTTACAAAGTGAATGGTAATGGGATATTTTTGTGGATGAGGATAAGTTCAATGTTTGTATTTGCATTCGGCAGTAAATGGAAAAAAGATTCTTCTAACTTTTCTATTATATTCTTAAAGAATGAAAATACAGATATTCCTTTATACTGCTTTATTGAAGTGGTGATCTTTTGAAATTCTTTAAACAAAAATAATTGTAGACATGACACATCTTAACATGTGAGCTATGCAGCTAAGTAATACTTCCCTGTTTCTACACTTGATTTAAGTGTAGCTAGACAGTCTTAAGTCTCAAGTAGAGCTTGTACAAGTTAAATGTTTTTACGACTGGTGCTAAGGAGCTAAGCTGAACACAAATAATCTAAAATTGAGATATTGGTAGAAACGGTAGTGCTAGCTAAAAAAACCACACACCCTCATTCTTATTCAACACAGCATAATATTTTGATAGCAGCACAGGTAGTGTGAATACCTCCAATGTTAGTCTAGCTTAGCTTTACTTAGATATGTCATCAATCAAAATGGTTTTTTTCTGAAAAAGCAATTCCAAGATGATGTTTGAGCATATGAGGTGATTCATAAGAGGCACATTTATAAAATGTCATGTGGAAGATGGGGGAGTAGCACCTGTGTTTGAGTGAATTAAATCCCAATGGATACAATATCTTTGTCTCAAAGCTTCGTGTTTATGGAAATACAGCAAAATACAGAATTGCATGAAAAACTTTCTTATTCAAATTGAAATGAGTGGAAAGGCTTATTGGAGAAGTTGTTTATACAAAACCGCTCATGTAATCCAAGAAAAATGGATGTTGTAGTGGAAGAATGGTTTTCAGTGTAATCTGCTAGTTTAAAGCCATTAGACTTTTAAAGTTTCTATCAAACTCCTGCAGTATATGAAGCAAGTTACATGAAAATCTGCCTTTGTGCTTGTAAAATTCAGGTCTTGCGTATTTAAGAATAAAAATTTTCTTTGCCATACAGGCTGAAAAAGAAAATCCAGGTCTTACACAGGACATCATTATGAAAATTCTGGAGAAAAAAAGTGTGGACGTGAACTTCACAGAGTCTCTTCTGCGTATGGCAGCTGATGATGTAGAAGGTAATATCTGTTATGTTGAAGAAGTGTATTTTTTAATTGCAGTGTTAACTAGGAACATGCATTTCTCTATGCTTATTTTCAGAAGAGGTTATTTTGTTTCTTAACAGATCTCTTTCAGCATGGTAGAATAACATTTGTATTTTCTGAATACCTCTTTTGGAGAAGTTAAATCTCCCTAAAAAACATACTTGACTGAAGAGAAAGAAAGAAAATGTATGTTTAGAATTATGTTTATGTGGGTGCATAGTTCATCTTTAACAATGCTAACAACCGGAAAAAAGCATATATGGATGGAGTATAATATTCACCTTCCTTTTCTCTGCTTCAAAGTAAAAGCAGTAGTTGTATTGTCAGAGAAGGGGAGTATACAGTAGGCTTTAAGTTATTTTAATACTGCATTTGATTAGTGTAGTGTCTTCAGTGTCTCACTTAAAGTAAGATGGGCTCTTTTTCCAACTTGTAATAATAAAGATTATTGTCGCACTGTGTTTCTATTGGTGCGGAGTGTATTCACTGCAGTTTTCTGGTCATGGCTATTTTTGTGCTGTTCGCCGTCAAATGTAACATGGCAATACTGCTGCGCTTTGAAGTAGTGTTTTTAGCTGTCAGTAGAGACTTGAGGAAAAACTAATGGTATTTTTAAATATGTTCTTCTTGCTAGAGTATATGATTGAAAGACCAGAACCAGAATTCCAAGATCTTAATGAAAAGGCACGAGCACTTAAACAGATTCTTAGTAAGATTCCTGATGAGATCAATGACAGAGTGAGGTTTCTTCAGACAATCAAGTAAGTACTGTATTAGGTATTTTTCTGCAGATTGAAGGGTCTAACTTTTTATTTAAATCTGAATGTTCAAATGCTGTAGGAGATGCTAGCAACACTGTTCCCATTGGAAAAGAGCCTGATACTTGCTTATAAACGAGCGGGCAGCGTTGAGGATTTTTAACAAGAGCCCCATGTTACTAGACCGAACTTAACTTGCTGATTCCTAGTTTGAATTCCTGTGTCACTAGTCTAGCTCTTTGCATTTGGTCTTGCCACATCCTGTACTGACACTTATTCTGTAGAGACTGTTTTAAGAAGTATTTGACTACTGGAAGGGTAAATTCCAACATTTAAATAGGATAGCTTAAGGATATTACAACTATCTTTTTATTGCCAAATAGGGACATCGCGAGTGCAATAAAGGAACTTCTTGACACAGTAAATAATGTCTTCAAGAAATACCAATACCAGAACCGGCGGGTATGTCCAATAACTCTTTTTATACAATATTTTTAATAGTGTAAGAGGAAGCATATCCTTTTGATCAAAGGATTAATAGGAGAGCTGAACTGGTCGATGACATAATACTTTAACAACAGGATTGTTGTATGGTAGGTCTCGGCAGTTTTATAGGAAGAGGACGATTTCTCTGCGTGTCTTCTAAAAAAAAAAATCAAAATTTCTATACGTAACATAATGTTAGCTAATTTTCTTATCAGTTTAACCTTGAGATTCTCACTGTACCCAACAATATGTGAACTAAGACTCTGTTCCTGGTGTTTTTGTTTTCTTAGGCACTTGAGCACCAAAAGAAAGAGTTTGTAAAATACTCCAAAAGTTTCAGTGATACTCTGAAAACCTATTTTAAAGATGGAAAGTAAGTATGTTTTTGTACTAACATTTTACATAATGAAAGGCCCTGTTGACTAACGGGAAAATAGGACAAGCTTTGGGGCGTAAGCTACCTTCTTCAGGACCTGCCTCACTTTTTCCTAACCTGTGTCCTCAGACCGTCATGGCTGCTTTAAAATACTTTTATTCCTTTTGTAATGCCTTTGAGGAAAGGGAAGTTTGTTAAATGCACCACCATACAACACCCATGTGCAGTATTAGCTTTGAACTTGAATATGTGAAGTTAAATTTCATGGCCCTGTGTGGTTTTTCTCAGTTTATGTACAAGGACAAAAAACTTATGAATGCTTTATTGAAAAAACGTAATCTACCTATTTGAAATATCATTTGCAAACACTAAACATCTGTGCAGTGTTTTCTTTGATTTACATTTTTATTGTCCGTCCTTTATAGCTCCTTATAGTGCTTTGCAGAATTTGGAACTACTCAGCTGATTAATCTTTTTGTATTTGAACATTTTAGCCTTCAAACTGAGGCTTTTTTCAGGTCTTCCCCTTGGATTTTGAAGTCGCTATTCTTGTAGATTTCACTGTAGTGACTGTTTCGGATCATGAGTGTATCCCCCTCAGATTTTGACAGTGCCAAAGTGTTCTTTGTGCTCCTGTTTTAAAGATGAGAACTAACTGTCATGTCTGGTCTTGTTGAGCTTGGCAAAGACTAAGAGCACCCAGGGGATGGTGCGTTAATAAAGGAGAGAGAAGTCTTGAGACCAGCTGTGGATACTACCTTGCTCCTATCAAAGCATTCTTTTTTTTCTCTTCTTATTGAAATTGGGGCTAAATTTGGTTATGATACCAAAATGAGAAATTTAGACCTTGGTAGCTTTATGATTACTAAACAGATACATAGATAAACTTTCACATGAACTAGGTCTAAACAGTCTCGGTTGATTAGAAAACTATTTGACTGAAAAAATAGGGAAAGGGTTTGGATGTGTTGTGCCTGTACTCCAACCATACTGAAACAGACCAGCTTTGTTTAGCCCTATGTGAAGTGAATGCTGTGCTGTGTATTGTGGGCATAAGCTTAAAGTGTGTTAGGTATTGTCAATATTGCAAGAAATCCCAGGTAAGGCTTGTATTTCATATCCTTGTGGAATCAGAAGTAATATAAATGTCTGAACTGCATGTTGAATAAGATACCCTGCTCCCACCAGAAGGTAACAGCACTAAACAAAATAGTCATGCTCACGGACGTCATTACTGAGCTGAAAAACTCAGTGACCCCACACTTCTTAACAAAACAATAACTAAAATAGTATGTTGCTTGCGTATGTGTCCATGCTTAGTATTTCTTGAGGAAAGAGTTGCAAATTCTGAAATTACTAGGGGATGAAGTGTTCAGCTTTGGAAAGAACAGGTGTTTTTCTTAGTTAGCTAAACCCCAGAATTAAATGATTGAGATGTCAATGGTGATTGAGAGCCAAAGTCTTTAAGTTCCTGCCAATAAACATAGTCTTTCTAGGATTAGCAATGCAAATAAGTCTATCTGTTTGCCAGCAGGAAGCTTCAGGTAGATCATGATATGGTAAAACATCAATATGCTTCCAATTTGCAGAGCCTAGATGCCAATATATTTAGTTGCCCAAACTTAATGCTGTATTTATTGAATGACATGTTTCTAAAATAAGTCTGAAGCAATACCTTTTTTTCAACAGGGCAATAAATGTGTTCATAAGTGCCAACCGACTAATTCATCAAACCAACTTGATACTCCAGACCTTCAAAACTGTGGCCTGAAAACTGTATATGTTGAGAGTTGTACTTTTCAATGGTGGATAGGGTACCTTTATATGTAAATTTTAAAGTTTTGACTGTATAAATTATCAGCCCCTCTTGAGGGGCCTAATGCAGGATTTTGAATGGGATTATTGCCATCTTACACCATATTTTTGTAAAACATTGTAGCTTAATCATAATCTCACAATGAAGATTTTGCATCACTTTTTGCTATTATCATTCTTTTCAGAATTATAAGCCAAAAGAATTTACGCCTTAATGTGTCATTATGTAACATTCCTTATAAGAATTGTAAATATTTGGTGTTCTGTTTCTGACATTTTAACTTGAAAGCGGAAAACTGCAAGATTATGTATTTAACAATATTGGTGGCAAATATTCAATAAATAGTTTACATCTGTTAGACTGTCTTTTTGTATGTGAACAAAAATGCATAACTCATCTTTCTAGAACTGCAGAACATTCATTAAATGGAGAAATTAAAATTATTTTGGGTGCTTAATGCTACTGGCAGTTCAAATCAGTGTAAAATGAGGGTTTTTCTTTAAAGCTGAGATTTTTGGCTGTGATCTAATACTAGACCAGAATAATTCTATTAAAATGTATTTGACAAAATAATAAAGAGCCCCAGAAGTGAGATGTGCTTTTGTTCTTGATAGAAACTAAATCTCACTTCTTTCTTAATCTTCTGTTGGTGGCGAGTTAACAGGTTTTTACTCCTAGACTATTCCAAGGTTTTGAGCAGAGGATTACTTTAAATATATGCAGCTGAATATGCAGCAAAGGGTGAATTTAAAGTATTGAGATAACAGGGTTTTATATTGGTACCCTTTTGGGAGGGAGGAGGAGAGAAGATGGAACTCTTCCAGGTAGCACTAGTGATGTCTATACTATGCATGCCATAAGGCAACTTTTTTTTTTTTCAGGGATTGAACATTTGAGACCTCGATTGACAAAACTTGTCGATGTAGATGGTTAAGAACTGCTGATGGACAGGTTCAAATTTTATCATTGTGATTTCATGGTAGTATTTCACAAGTTCTAATGAATATCTTGCATGCCACTTTGAAGTGCACCTTGAGTTTATTTTGAAATAGAATCTTTGTAGAATAAACCTCTGAAAGTTGTCAAAATATTTATGTGGCCGTAACTAGTAAGAATGGGAAGCAGTTTATGAAGCTGTACAAGCTGTTGCAGGAGGATCACTTCAGACTGAAAGAGTACAATTGCTACGGAACTATTCCTTGTTTAGGTATCAATGATGAAGAAAAGGTCCATCCAGACTTTTCTTGCCCACTGGCCTGGTGCTGTATTGCTCATTTGGGGCAAGTGCCTTATCCAGAGTACAACAGCTAGGTCTTCGAATTTGGTTATCCGCTTAAATGATCTAAAAGGGGAAAAGGTGATCTGCAGCCCTCTAAAATAGCACTGGATGTTCTGCTGTGTATCTGTGCATGGAAATGTTTCCTTGATGAAAGCACTGACTGTAGTGAAATATAACAATGTGAAGGAGAGTATTATGTAAAAATGAGGTCTTGGGAATGTTGTGAATTTCTTGGTTACATGAAGCTATAAACAGGACATGGTCCTTAAAGCTTGCTGTTCAGGCTGTTTTCTGTTTTGACGGTGGTGTTTTGTGTTTACTAGCAAACTGAGCTTAGTAACATGACAAAGGGATGCATATACAATTTATAGTTAAAACTTTTTGTTATTTATTAAAGCTTGGCATGCTAAACTGTCACTTCTTGGAAAGTGGTAGAAGAGAAGCAATGTTAGCAGCTACTAAGGAGGCAGTCTGACTAAACTAGAGTAATATTTGATTTGCACACTTGAATTCTGTAAGTAAAAAAGTTTAAGTAGTCTTCCTTGCGAATGATGTTAACTTAAGTCGTAGCACCAAAGGGCTTAATGAAAACTAATTAGTCAGGTAGAAGAAAGGGAAAGGCACCCAGAGTTTGATACTTCATTTGTCTTGAAAAGAGTGCTTGGTACTGGGGAGATTGTACCAGTGGCTGTAAGGAGAGACATGAAAGCCTGGGTTATACTTTGAGTTGGACTTAATTCCAATAAAATTCTGAGACTGTTGCTATCCTCTTGGATTGAGAGGGACAGTAGGGAGTGTTGGCAATCATTAGCTGAATGATATCATGTTTATGTCTGCAGGTGTAGTAAAAAAAAAAAAAATTTGACTTGGGTCCCAAACAAGATGCTGTGTTATGTCCTGCTAATTGATTCCTTGAAGTTAAAAATCAAAGAGGCTATTAAGAAATTAACTGTTCCTGTTCTTCAGTTCTTCCTAAAACCTTTATTCGGTAAAAGGTACCAAGTATAGGGCTAAGCTTCAGGTAGTCTGGCCAATATGTTTTGTTTTATTTGTAACCTTATTGTTATTTCTTTTTGTTACCCTTAAAAGTAATGGAAAATTATTCATTGTAATCAATGTCTGGTAACGGGAAAACTTGAAAACTGATGTCTTCAGGTCACACTCTTCTAGTGTGTGCAGTGAATCCATATCTAGTGGTCTTACAAAATTTATTTTCCACTGAGTATGAGCTGGAGCATATGTCTGTCAAACTTTATTGTGGTTTTGCACTTTATTATTCAAGTTACCCGAGTAGCTAAAGATAAGTTTCTCTTAAGGATTTCTAATGCAGCAGCTAGTGTTGCAAAATGCTATTAGAAAATTTCTGTTGTGAATGTGGGTTATAATTGATATGATAATGTTAACATACAGAAAACCTATCTAATAAAATAAAACTTTGTATATTTGATAATGAAGCAAAGAAATGTCTTAATCACTCGTTTTGATCTTTCTCAGCCTATAAAGAAATGAAGAAAAGCTTAGATTAACTTATTTCTGGTTAGAAGCTTCTTGTTTTAATACTGATAAAAAGTTTTGGTTAAAAGTCTGTAAGATGTGCCAGATGCCCAGCTCAATAAGCTTTATCTTGCGTTGACATAAAGTGGTAAGTATGAAATTTCACGGTGTTCTGGTGTCAGAACTTCTATTTATCCAGACAGTAAGATGAGATAAGATCATGTGAAAAGATAATGCTTAATCAAGACTGATACTATCTAGATTACCACTGAAGTGTTCCTTCTTAATGTTCTTTTCAGATCCCTCACTGTTAAGGGACGACATGCCTTGTTTATTCTGCAGGTGTTATCTGATCTCTCTTTTACAAAGAGACTGCGTATGCTTCTCTGAATTGGGTGGGGAACGAAAAGAAGGTTATCTAGACAAGCTTGCCACAAATCTAAGTTTTAGATTATTCCATTATGAAAGGGAGATAAAATAAATGTAACTTAATGTGTGCAATACTAATAACTGGATTTGGTACAGCAGTGATTATCACTTATCTTTGGAGTAGGCATTGGCTGTTCTGCTCGAGAATATTGGCTCATCTTCCCGCAGGACTCACCAGTGCCTTCTGAAAAAGGTTTTGCGGGCAGTTCCTACTTGGGAGCTGTGGGAACTCTTCTCGCTTTGCATAATGACTCAGTGCATTTGTTCACTTTGTTGTTTTTCATTCCACTGTGTTGGTTTTCCTCATGCTCTTCTGGGCAGATGTTGCTTTCGAAAGACTAGTGAGAACTGTGCTTCAGGAACAGAACCACTTCCTAGCAGTAACCTTTAGTGCTAAAAAATAGGACTGAAAAGATGCTCCTGGGTCATCAAGTTTGGCTTCCAGTTGCAGAAGTTAAAAAGGACTGTAAAATGTTGGTCATAAATCTGTCAAGTTCTATTTTAAAGCCAGCTTCTTTGTCCTCATTTCTCTTGTTAGATGTCATTTTAAAATAGTCTGAAAGAAAAAAAACCCACCTTCAAATATTCAAGTTTAATATGCTGCATAAATTTAATTTATGATGAAGAATTCACTAACCTTGTCCACAACCGATTGTTCTTTTTCTCCTGTTCTTCACTTGGTCTTGGGGTGAATTGTATACCATCTTGGGCTTCACTTTTTTAAAGATACATAATCCCAAGTTTTTGGTCCTCTCTAAAAAGAGCAGAAGTATTAGGCAACGCTAAATTTGCTCCTTTGAGGCTGAGATAACAAATTTTTTCCCCTTGTGCTTGTAACACAAACTTCAATTGTACAACAAAATTCATTGGTGATGGGGTCTCCGAGGTGGAGGAGGAGGATTTGGCTCATCTAGAGATTTCTGTGGAGGTGATGTCCCTTCTTAGCTTCTCTGTCCCTCTCTCCTGCCTCACAGCTTGGTTATGATTTTGTAGACAGAGTGCCTGATTTCTGAGACAATGCGAAATGCTTCTGACTAGGTACAATGCGTAGCAATTGTTTGCTGGGTGGCATAAGCATCTTCTCCTCCATAACTTCTTATTTTGCACCTTGTCCTCCTTCACCTCCATCGAGGCGTGGCTGCTGTAACAGCTCAGGAAGCAGAACGTGCATGCTGCAGGGTCTGTAGGCAGCACGTTGTCATGCCAAGGACTCGGGTAGCGTGGGGGAGAAAAGCTCTTCACTAGGCACTTACACCAGGATTGATTCCTAGGTGATCACGTGTGATTCTGTTCTCTAATTTAGCATATATTGCATGTTTCCTTCACAATTATTTTTGCAAGATCTGTCCAAGCACATCACTTTTTTAATACCCATTGTAAAGATGAGGAGTGCAGCTCAGCAACATTTGAAGTGCAAGAATTGTTTGTTGCCTGCGTTGCACTCATCATAAAAAGCTTGGACTGTGATAACGATACCTGGACACTATCAGAGTATATGATTATATGATAAAGGGTTTAATCTCTTCCCCTTTTCTGCCACCTTGCAGTGCTTCTTATCACAGGTCAAACCACGTTAAGATCAGTAAGACTTTACCTGGCAGCATATGCAGTGAGAATCTGCAATTTAGGAGTCACTCCAGAAAACGTGTGGTGTTGGGTGAAGAGCAGTTTGGTCAGAAAATTCCAGTTAAAAGTTTGTCTTTGGTTAGGCTTTCCTATTGGTATTCTTTTGGGATTTGTTTCTTGCTATTAAAGATTCAGAGGTGCTTCCTTTTTTAACCAGTAACCAAAGGCGGCCGTGGAGGGAAGTTGTTTTTGTAGGGACTGTCAGGGACTGTGATGCTCGTGAGCACCGAGAGGAAGGGAAGCAAAAGACTGAGCGCTGTGAATGTTAAACTCTTCTCACCCTAGAGACAAAAGTGTTCTACTTCCAACGTGTATTCAGGAAGGAAATGTGTTTCGTAGTGCTGTAATTCCATTATTGGTGACAAGGTAAGCAAAATAGATTTTCAGTTGCTGATCTCTAATGCACGTTTGTGAATTTGCATTTGGTATCACAGTCAAAGGGGTCATTGTACCTGATGGATAGAATGATTTTAGAGAATATTTTGTAGTAGTCGCTAAGCTAAAACGTTTGAAACCCTATATCTAAATTAGACATGTCTTTGACATTTTATTTCATAATTGTAACTACTAGACTTTTCACAGTAGGTAATAGCTTTTTTCCCCAAAGCTGCATTAGTCTCCAAGGACGAGTGATGGGTGAAATAGAAGCCTGAGTCCCTGAAGTTTTAAAGTAAAGGGAATAAAGTATGAGCTACAAGTATAATTCACTTAAACTCCCTTTTTGCTGCTGGGTATCTAATCGCTGATAGAGCCACAGTGGAAAAAATGCTGTGGAAGAATCTGAAAGGAGACTTGAGTTATAACCTTTAAGAAAATGCAGGACACTTCCATGGTAAGTGAATTTTCTAATTAAAATGTTAATTGGAAGGATTTTGCCTTGCTTATCGAGGAAAATATGATAACCATTTTTCACTGCTGTTTGCATAGCCATGTGGTATTAATAATTTTGTGTGGTTTTCTACATCTGCTTAATGAGTGACAAACAGAATTTTCTTAAGTGGTTTGGAATGGGAGATCAGAAATTCCTATCAAGGATGTAAGGCAGTAAGGATAATAAATATTGCCTACGAAGGCTAAGAAGCAAAACTCAGTCCTAGCTGTAAGTTTCCTCTGAATCTAGACAGTCTCGACAATAACTATGTCTAAGTAAAATTCCCATGCGTGTGACAGTACAGCTGTGGACAAATTGTGATCAGTTAACCCAGCACTAGTATTTGGGGAGCTGTGCTGCTTATCCAAGTTTTGTCAAACTCAAATTTAACACAAGTTCCTCTGAAGCCTCACAAAGAGCCTTGGTTGCTGCAGGTAATGGGAGAAAAAATCCAATCTATTTCTATTTGATAAGAATTACAGAGTTTAAGGGGCAAAGGAAGATAATAATTGGAGCTGAGTTTTACCTGCATTTTTTACATGGCTTTAAATATCAAAACCAAAGCAAACATTTAACAGTAAAGCCTTGTGGAACTCGATGTTTTCTATCAGAAATACCTGAATGAGAAATGAGATGTTCTTTTCAAAAAGAAAAGGAATGTCTGCATTACCAAGACACAAAAGCTAAGTATGGGGTTTTTTTCCTTCCAGCATAAGAAGAGACCTTTATATCATGAAATACAAACAATAAAAACTGCTGACAGCGCCAAAGTAAGTGAAGTTCAACCTGTTGACCTCTTTCTAGCTGGAGCTTTTTCTCATGAACATGCAGTAATGCTTCTGTAACTCTCTGCCAATAGAAGGAAGCAACTTGCATTAGCAGAGTGATGCATAAGAAAAATACAGCTGAGGTGCAAAAAACCCTGTGGTAATCATGTCTGTTAGGCACAAATTAAACAGCAAGGCTGACGCACTGGAATAATTAGAGATCAAACCTGCCATTTGGCCAATTCGCGGTTACTGAGGTGTCAAGCGTGATGTGTAACCTTGTAGCAGTGCTTCATCTGCAAGGACATCCCGCTGAGCCCAGCGGGGGATGCTTGGTGTTCTCGCGCCGTCTTTACTGGGGGAGGAAACCAACAGCCCCCCCAGTCTGAGCTGATGTTGCTTTGTTTACCCAATTCTTGAAACAGTCAATGAGCAGCTACCACGTCTTCCTCTGCATTATGTATGTTGCAATTCTAAAATGTAAGAAGAATCGGGTGCAAACCTTCCTGGCTGTTTGTTTAATGATTTTGGTACAAAATCATTCTTTATTTCTACAGGCTGCAAATTTGTCTCTCAGTATAGCTCTTGAGCAAGAACCTGTGGTCTCTGGGTCTAGGGTTGAGGGCAGGTGGGCTGGAGAGTGCACTTGGGTCCCTGCTCTGCCCGCAGCCCTTCTGTGCCAGGCAACAGCCTGAGCTCAGGGACATAACTTTCAGCACAGATTTCTTATTTGTTTCCAGACTTTTCTGCTCCTGTAGCCTTCGAGGCTGCTTGAAATGGATAGAGTTCATTTGTACAAGGTACACCCACACACTGCCATTTATTTTCATAGCAGCAGTCATTGGGCTTCGTTTTGTGTGTTCAGACTGCAAGCTCCAATTTCAGTTCTTCTCCAAGCTATTAGTCACTGTCCTTTGAGCCTAACTTTAAGAACAAGTGGAAAAGTTCATCATCAAAAATGCCTAAAGTAAGTGGAGTTCACCAGGGGAATGGTCCAGCTGCAAGCTCCTGTTGCTTCTGTTCATCTCTAGATTGTCTGTCTCTCTGAATCAAGTACCTGGAACTAAACTTTAGGAGTTGGCAGCTTTGTGGGTTTTCTGACTTCTTAAAAGCTAATTCAAAACCTGTACCTTCTGCTACTTGTGTGCCTTGCAGGCAAAACTTCTTGTCACTTCTGTATTGCCAAAAAACTATTTGGAGGAGAACAATGTGGTAGAAATGAATGAAAAATTTGGCCTTTACATTTTGTTTTCTTAACCTCTGAAAACTATCCAAAGTGGTGAGTGTTAGTCTTGTGGGTCTTTTTTTTGGGGGGGGGGTGTCAGGGGTCAGGGGATGATGATTACAAGTTAGTTATGCCTTTAAATAGTATCTAAAGATGTTTCCATCTGAATTCATTAATGTGTAGCTACCCACCACAGTGGAAGCTGGCTAAGATTTTTGGTTATATATACTGTATGCATTTACTGGTTGTTGGGATGACATTGCTTCCCTTCTAATTGCCTTTTACTGTACTGTTGGTAGAGTCTAGCTATATGGTACACACATTGTAGACTATAGTGTATTAGCATAGTTTAATGTGTGGGGATTTTACATGTTTTGGGTGGTTATGTTTAGGATCAATTGCAAGACTGTTGCTGCTTTGCTGAAATATCTCTCCTTCCCGTGAAGTAAAGGAGCTGTAAAAGCTGCTGCACAACTCAGGTTTTTGTAGCTGAATTAGCAACAGAAACCAAAGAGATTTTTGTATGAATTTTATCCCTGAGCTATCAGAGTTCAAAAAGCCAACACACAATCTACATCTCTCTCAGATGATACACCTAAAATTCTCTTTCAGTCTCTGCAGGAAAAGGCTGCTTTTCTGCTGATACGTCTCAGTGAAAGAACTCAAAGTTGGACAAAAGAATTCATGCTATCGGGAATGGAACTTGAAAACTAGAAAGACAATGTTTGAAATTCCATAATTAAGTATTAAAATAAGGATTGAAATTTTCCTTACAAAAAGTGTGACATTGGAACATTATTCCTGGGAGCTGCCTGTGTCACTATTAAAAGATTTCCAGACATGGCAGAGTTGGAAGCCTGTTTCTGTAGGAAAGTGTTGGTGTGTAGGGAAATCTGCACTGGCTTTAGCACGACTGTAACTCCTGCTATTGCTTCTTCACAACCGCACAACAACTGCTTCCTGGCTTAAACATAGTGTTGGTATGCCTGTAGTTAATGAAGCTGTGTCTTTGTTTTGCAAACACTATATAACTGTATATCCAAAGTATACCAACTTTTTCTCAATGTGTAGAACATCACTCAACAGGTAACTCTAAGTTGAAAAGAAAAAGCAAATCCAGTATCATTTGCAGCTGCAGGGAGGATTCATTTTCCTTTTTCCATGGATCACTGTTGTTAGAGGGCCAGTTTGCTTATTGTGGAAAAATCTCTCCTTTGTGCTAAAGTAATCAATACCCAAGTCAGAATTGCCATCAGTGTGGCACTTCAAAAACAAATATAAAACCCGTTTAATATCTTTTAACCACTCACTGAGTAATTAGTCCCCATTCTTAACTCTTCCCAATGACAAAAATAAAACATTTCTTTCTTGACACTGCCAGCAAATTTGTGGCACCACAACATTTATTTCCCATTTTAAATGAATGAAGTCACATCTTACTGTGTTGCATGTGACACAACTGGAAATGTCTGCTGTGAATTGCCAGCCAGCATCCCTTTGACCTAGTGGGCAGCTTGAATTCATACCTGTTCTGGCATGATAAAGTAATAGCTGGGACAGAGCCTGGAAGAACAGGGATGTGGGGCCGTGCGTATCTAGTCTATACTGGACTTGTGCATGCATTTCTCTCATTTTTCTCATATTTCTGCTGTACAGCTGGCATAAGTGGTCCCTGTTTTTTAAAAGCGGTGGATCAGTTGTTTTGTCTCTAGTTTCAGTGTGGTTTTGACACCGCAGCAAAGACTGGTAGAGAACGAGGGTGGCCTTGTCTCAAACGGTAGCTGTAGTTCCAGCGATCCTAACTTTTGTCTGACCTCGATCAACGTGCTTAATTTCTCCGTGCCTCAGTTCCCTGTTCATTATTTAAGGAGTACACACAATGGGGCCCTGATTTCAGCTACATTACTGTAATAATAATAAAACTTCCCAAGCATAAAGGAAAGATTTGCAAGCCAATGAGTCTGTCGCATTTTAAGAGAGCTGCGTCGTCTTTAGAATGAGAAACATTTTAATGTGAGGCAAATCACTTACAGGACAGGAATGTTCAAGAACTAGATGGTATCCTCTAAATATTTTAGAATTGAGGTAAAATAAGTCAGTATATTTCAGCTAAAGAGCTCAGATAATTTTCTGCATGGATGATATTGCTGGAAGAAAATCAGAGAAGCAAATGCTGGGGGAGAACAGTCATAATTTGTAGAAAATGGTTGTGTGGAAGGTGAAAATCTTTACTATTTCATTAAAATGTCTGCTGCATGTTTTCTTCCCGGAGCAGGAAAATGCTAAGGTATCTTAAATTGCTCATTCCTCACTGCAGTACCTGCAGAGGTGCTAGGTGGAACGGATGTGCGGTTCCCTGCAGCTCAGTGCTGCTCTGTGGGCCGTGACGTTATTTGGATACCTTGCAGCCGCCTATTGCTCCTGCCCGTGTGCCTTTCCTCTCCTGGCTTCAAGCGGCGGCACCAGTAAGTACCCTAACACACATCCTCCTCCACGGCAATGCTGGCTGAGTTGTCTGCTTTACTCCAGATGCAAGGCTTCTGGGGCTGCTGTGGAACGTGCTCGCTCCCTTTTGCCAAAGAGAGGAACGGGAACCGAAAAGGGGGTCTTACCCACCCTCCCTATATGGTTAAATAGGTTTTATTTATGTCATAGATAGAATTTCTGAGCTTCATCTTTTTTCTAAAGATCGAGAGCTTGAACAAAATGTCGTCTTTCGCGTCTTTTCTATTTTAAGAATGCAGTAGGGGCTCTTAATCTTTATGAAAAATTACTCCTAGGTGGTCTCTATTTCAAACTTATTCCAGAAATACAGCATTATTTATTGTATTGTAATACTGAAAGTTGTCAGTTCAGAGTGTGGTCTTGATATGCTTCATTTTATGCAGAGATACAAGACAAATTAGGGGTGAAAGAGCTTGGAGTTCAAAACAGTATGACTCACAGAACAGGAAAGGAAAGAGTTTTGCCAAAGATCACTGGCATAATGTAAGTAGAAACTAGGTTTCTTTTGTCCAAACTATTGAATTACGTCAGTTCTTTATAGACCAACCTGCCTCTGTAAGGGAAAAAACTCCTCTTGTTTGTTTGATTTCAGTGGTAAAGGCTGTTAGGACAGAATGTCACAGAAAAATCATGCAAAAGTAATATAACTTGCAGTATCACATTTAATAAAAATAATAATAATTTAAAAAAATCCCTTGATGTAAGGTGGTGGTGGTGGGGAACAGACTGACTTTTGACTTCGAGCTGGTAGTGTGGTCATACACTCTACCTCTTCCTAATCCTTGGCTAGCATTTCATGCTGATACCAGGGTGAAAACAGTGGAGAGTAGGGCAAATGGCTGTGTTAAAACAATACATCTCATCTTTTGCTTCAGCAGCTATTCGCAGGAGATGGCAGCAATTCTGCTGTACAAATTCATTTAAAAATGTCACTTAAAAATTACGTTTTGTAATTGAGACAAGTTGATCAAAGAAGCACGGAATGGAAAAAGAGGTAAGTGAGAGGAAGATGGTGGTGTCAGAAGGGATAGAAGAAAATGCTTTTACATTAAGCACCCTTGTAGGTTAGACTTACGGACCCAGCTCTGAAGATGTTTTGGCACATACTCTCTTTGTGGTTAAATACGTGCTTACAATATGCCAAGTTGTTTGGTTTTGCCTAATCAAGGCTTAAATACTGTGTCTACTGAAAATAAAAAAATGAAACTGTAGTGCATATCTTGGGAAAACATTGCCTTAATACTTTCCTGATGTAGTATACGTGTAGTAACTAACAATTACTATTTTTTCTCTTTACTGCAGAGTAACACTTCTAAGCAGCCTGACCACCGGTAGACCTGAAGATGACATTTTGAGAGTCCCATGCTGGAAAAGAGGCAGACTTTTTTTTTTTTCATATCTCAGTGAGTCTAGGCAGATTGGTTACATGCAGAACATCTCAGGGATAGATCTTGATTGAAGAAGGATTGTGGTCACCAGTGTGAGAGCTATGAGAAAGCATCCCATGATTATTCTCCTGAAACAGAGTAGATGAAGCATCCCCAACACTTCTAGTCAGGGAAGCATTTTGTAATTATAATGGACAGTGGTAAGATGACTTGGAAAAGTGCCTGTATGGTTCTGGCTGCCTCTGTTCAGAAAGACTGCCTTGAATGGAAACGGAACCAGAGAAGTGCAGTTAAGAAGATCAAGGGAATTGATTAATCTTTTTGTGAAGAGAAATTAAGGGTTTGGCTTCTTCAAAATCTAATCAAGGTCAGAAGAGATTATGACTCTCTACTTAAATATTTGGGATAGATAAAAAGAGAATTGCTTCAGCTGGAAGCTGATATGATTGTATGATTGAATTATTATGACTGTATGATGACTACGGTTGTGTTAGCTACTAAAAGTGGGGTTTCCTCCTTATTTGAGGAAGAAGTTGTGTCTTCTGAACACCTTATAAGGAAAGAACCTAAATGGCCTTAAGGTGGAATTCGAGTTCTTGGAAGACATTGTGTAACTGAGCGGGAGAGTCTGGGGACAGGAAATTAGATAAAGTCTATAAATACCTGAGGCTTATCTGTACCTAAGGGAAGAGGGTTAAAGGCTATTGAGTGACTGCTTTCCACACAAATATTTGCACTGTACCCATCACATGCTTTTGCTGGTCCCTGATTGGGGCCAGGAATTCACTTCTCCCCTTTCTTGAATACTGTAGTTTCTTTTTTTATTTATTTTTGGTGTGCATGTGTGTGGCAGGGGGGATGTTTGGGCTTTTCTTACTTTCGAAGTGAATAATTTGGCTGCAGCCAGCTAGACATAGTGCTGGTGGTCCTATTGGCGTAAATGTTTAAGCACCTGGACAGTGTAAACTCATTGTGTATGCGTATATGATGTACTACAGGGGTGTAAGACAATGGCAATTCCCTTTATCGTTCTATAGAGGTCTTACAAATCGTAAATTGCTTGGAAGGGGGTTGTGACCTGGAGTATGTGATGATATATTGAATGGATGTACTGAAGGTCCGTTCTCGTGTAAAGCTAAGTGAGCTGCTTTGACCACAAAATTCTTTTGGAATAAAAAGTGCCACTTTGGACTGATTGAAACTAGCTGTAAAAATGGATCAAAGTTTGTACTTAACTAGCAAAATAAAAGTGTGTATATGGGGGGAATATTATCTACAAAAAAAAAAATCAAGATTACTTAGCTCAACACTTGCAAAAGAAAGTTTTACTCTTTTAAAAAAATGTTACATTTAGAAATTTAATTTTTAGGCATTGATTTTTTTTTTTAAAGTCTGAATTAAAACATTTCTAGTAGAAGAAAACTGATGATTTGGCTTGAAGACTTTTTATACATCACGATGAGAAAAATGATTTTGTTTTGTTTCCTTTTGACTTCAGTTTTCAGCCACCAAGACAGAACGTGAGTTATTCTGTCTCTGCTCTTACTGTCCCGCTGGCAAGGCATTTGGTGTGGATTGTTTAGCACCTTAGAAAATCAGGGTATATTTACATTTCATAAAGCAGAGATCCTCATTCTCATGAGTGAAATAAGTTATTGTTCAAATATATCATTTGCAGTCTAGACTATCATGACAGTGTAAAATATATACTAGCAGAAATAGCAATAAGAAAATATTAATAGAATTGATACAAGAATTAGTTGTGATTTTTCTACACAAGTATTATGAAGCTGAATTTCACTTCATTTCTCATATTTTTATTTAACATAAAAATGAAAGAGTCAGCATTTACTAGTATAGACAGGAATTTGTCATGAAGAGATGGGATTGTATTCCTAACTTCATTCTCCACCGCCCTCCCCTTACCCCCTGTCCAAAGTAAGTACATACTTCTTGCTAGTAAAGGATAACCGAAGAAATCGAGGTAAAATGTGTGCTGTAGGATAACTGCTTAGGGAATTACTAATAAGATACAGAAGCTTCCAGCCAATTTCACCAGATCAGGTTGAGCCCAGCAACCAAAAGTCGTTACCATCTGACAGCTATTCAGTACATCATCTGAAATAAGTTTGTGGTCTCAGGTGTCCAAAGCCCGAAAGAAACCCTCCCGTCCCCGATTAGAACTGGAGTTAATTTACACCTTTCGGAGTTTCAGCAGAGTGACTGTCCCACAGAGAAGGCAATACCACTGTATATTCCCCAGGGAATTGAAAAGTATTGGAATTACCTTTTTTTTTTGAGCTAAATAGAATGTATGATATTCACTCCTGTCATTACAGTTGTAGATTATAGCAAGTGGTGGCATATATGCTTCATCCCTTCATGAGTAGAATAAACTCATCCCTGAATGTCAGGGAAGTCTCCAGAACTATCAATTCTGTCTAAAGTTCAAAATATGTATGTGCCTCTTTGTTGTTGTTGTTTTGTTTGTTTTTTTTTCCAAATACTGATCTTCCTGCATCATTATTATATGTTGGCACAGCCTTTCAATATTTATGGTGAGATCAGGACTGGTCGTCTGAGTATGAACACTTTTGTGTCAACTTCAGAGCTTGCTCTATATATTTAAAGACAAGGCTGACAAGAATTATTATCTGAATGTGTTTTATTTTGTGCTGATAATTAAAAACTACAGATGAATTACTTTAAATACGGTAACAATCAAGATATTTGGGGATCTTTAAGAACTGGTGGTATGGATACAACTCTGAATAAAGCTGTTTTGGCTCCTCGGTAAATGCAGCTTTAGATTTGTGAGCAACAGAAGAAATACTGTAGTTATTTTCTTGCCCTTTTAGAGTCTCCAGGGTGAAAGGGGTCAACTGAGAAGAGATTAGAGCAGATGCCTGTAGCAATCAGACATGCTACTACCAGTTGGTAGCAACAATAACCAGTAACCGATTCAAGGAAGTTTCTGTATAATTCATTTTGTTAGAGGGATATGTAAGTTATTGAATGCATTATTTTTTTCTCTGTGGTGGCTCTTCTATAGCTGTTGTTTTTGCAAGTAAACAAACAGGTTTGCTTCTGTAACCCAAATTCCAGCAAGAACTTTTCTTGGTACAGACTGTACTGGAGTGCTTGTACAGGAGCACTGCTACATACGAGCTTTGCTATAAAGCTTATGATCAGCGTCAAGTCATTCTAACATTTGGAGATACTAATGCCTGGACACTCATTAGCACTTTAAACATAATGTCATAATTATATGTTGATAACAATTCTAGAATAACTTTTAATTCAGTTTAAAATGAAAAATATCTCCTTGAGTAAACGAGAAGGCAGACTCCTCATTCTTCTCATCATAATCTCTTACAGAGTGTTTGGTTTTTTGTAAACCTAGAGGGTTTTGGTAAGTTTCTAGGCTGAGGGAGGTTGTGATGGCATTCATATATATTTTAGGGTAATAAATGGATGGAAAAAAGCAGAGTCAGGTGAAAGGACAGTACTGGCACAAGAACATAGATAAATTGGCCTTGAACGATTTAGGTATGCAACTATCATTAAGGCAGCTAGTTTTAGTACAGCTGTCCAGTGGGAACTATAAGAAGAAAATACAAACTATCAAACAAGAAAATATCCAAATGGCATTACGGCATTTAAGTGAGAGATTATTACATTTCTGGAAAGACTTTATAATATATTGCTCACAGCATCACAGGTTTCGACCCACCGGCTGAGGAGGCTTGTTCTAGTACCTGTGCATGACCTGAATGAAATGCAAAGGTAGGAAGGAAATGTATCACTGAATCATAAGATGATGGAAATTACAGGAGGAAAAAAACCCTCTCATGTCATTTAGTCCATTCCCTTGACAGCTCAGAACATGAATTCAGTCTCACTGTTAGAGCTTTTTCTAATATTCAGGATAAATTACCCTCATCCTTGCTGCATACCATTCCTCACATTTATAATCATTGTACTATACCAAATAGGTTTTTTTTCTATTTATGTTGGCTGCCTTCGATGACTCTCACACTTTGTCACCCCCTTATTTGTCACATACCCAAGTTGTACACGTTTAGGTCTTTCAATCTCTCATAAGAAAACCCCCTTCTGTCTCATTAAGGAAAACAGCCACAGCAGTGATGCTAAAATGTAAAGACCTGCCAGATAGGGATTGTCAATAAGATGGGATCTCCATGCTGCAGTTGGTGCAACTGCCTTGATAAATGTCCTGATTTGAAATTTCAAGGTTGACAGAACCTTCCCCCCCTTAAGTTAGGTCTTTCTTTGGCAGGTACGAGTTATTTTCTTCACTGCTCTAGTTTCCTTGTTCGAATGATCAGCTAGTTCTTCTGAAGAGGAAGGCTGCAAATTTATTTTTTTTTTTCTTGAATGATCAAATGATCTTTCCCCTCAGAATATCACATTATTGCAGTGAGCAGTTATGATTGCTGGAGTACATGCAGATTCAATCCTTTACTTAGGGTGTAAGAATCGTTTTTCATCTTGCTTATTATAAGATAACTTTGGGGGCCAGATCCCTGCGCAAAGAAACTCCCAAACCACGGCGGCTATGCTGGTGTGTATGTGCCAGGAATCTGCTCCTTGGAGAAAGTCTTGCTGAGTATCTGGACGCTGCTGAAAAACGATTTCTAAGAATGAAGTCAGTCACTGTCAAACAGCTGAAAATCAAATGGTGTGCTTTTTTAAAACAGATTTAGCATTGCAGTTTTCAGAACAATATCTCAGTTTTCCCCTTTTGAGCACTGCCATAAAGAAATTTGTTCCGTCTCAGCCTGCTCCTTTTCCCCAGTTTTCTCCTCTATGAAGTTTTTAATTTGTCACGTAGTTTGATGTTATGGAAATTACTTTAACGTAACCTTTTAGTCAGACAGTCTCTGAGGAGCATGACTTACAATACAATTTAGTCAGAAACGAGTTTATGTCTTTGTAACAAACTGCAAATTACCAAGCTCGTGAAACACAACTTCTCATAAATGCCACTTACAACCCTGCAGATTCAAGTCCTCGAGCAACAATCAGGCTTTTAAACTTCCTCATTTGTCTTGCTGTACGGACTGCAGAGCAAAAATTAAAAATGCATTTGGGTTTTAACTAGAAAAAATAACATGGGGATTTCTCAGGTAGTTTTGCATTTTGATCCCGTCATCATCATACTGTAGAGTAGCTGTGTATTTGTGGAAGAACAATTAGTGTATATTGTAAACATTAGATACCAGTTTTGCTTTGCTGAGTGAAGAATAGCTAGCCTAGTAGCATGGACAAAATTGAGGTAATTTATGAGAAATCACTTCAGAACTGTATTTAGAAAGAAGTGGCAATGGTTTAGAAGTAGTGGTTCACATTCACTCTATATGGATCCTAACTATATAAGCTATATATACTCTATAGCAGTGCAGTGTGTTTCACCACAGTGGATTCCTTTCTTGGTCCATTCTGAAACAAGATTTCCTACAATTTAGAACCCATAAGGGTTGATGCCAGTGAATACCTCACAGGATTAAATGTATGTTATCCAGCATGTTGTCAAGTCCATGTCCTTGCGTTCCATAGAGCCATCTAATACATGCCAAGAACCTTGGCGGTCTCCAGAAACACACTTAAGCACGTGAGCAGTCTTGAATTGAAGCGTGAGCGCTGGGGACCTTGCAGGATCCAACATCTCTGGGACATTTTCAAACTAAAGGCAGTTCATCGTAATGTGGAGAGCTTCTTTAATGGTCTTGGTATCAGCCTGCAGGTGAAACTTAATATCTTTCTTAATTATGTGCCTAGTTCTGTATGGATCAATTTCTTGAGATTTTTTTTTTCATAGTTGCATATAGTTCTTCATTAAATGCCTTTATTTCAAGTGCAGCCAGTGCTGTTAATATATTAGTGCTGGTGTGGAGAGAGAGTCTCATTTACAACTATGTGTTTCAGAATTGCCCAAGGAGTTTATGCTCTTGCTTTCCACTCTCAACTCATCTCTTAATTGTTATGCTAAAAACTTTAAAATTAATTCTCTCTACTAATTTACCATGATTTATTATGATGGCTATGATTGTGTATTGTACCAATATTTCTTTTACCTGTATGCATATTACCCATCAGAGTGAATTATCGCATCCATTATATGGCGGCTGTGATTTCAAAAGACAAATCAGCTTGCAAAAAGAGAAGATTCGGTTTGGAAAATAAGTTTGGTGAAATTTCAGGTAACTGAAGATGGAATTAAAAAAAAAAACATTATGTATGATTACAACTGTAATAAATGTTTAGATTTTAAGATAATATATTAAGGATGTCATCCACTCATTTTCTGAGAAATGGGATAGTTCATTAAGTAACCTCTCTGCCTCTTCTGGATGGCCTCCTGCAGAAAGGGATCCAGGGAAAATGCATGGTGAGCCCTGTTTGAAGGAGCCTGCGTGTCGATTACATGTCTGCATTTAGTTATTGGCATCTTGCAGCTGTATGTTTTCAGGAATGCTACAAAGAATGGACCCCCCATCGTCCCTGCAGAACAGGCAATTTCCTATGATCCGTAGCAGTTACTGCCATAGACTTGTTAAAAGCCCTTTACAACATACCAAGTAAATATTGGTTTAGAAATTGCCTATTCATTTATGTGCACAACAGACCATGATATTTCCGTCTAAGCCGCTAGTCTCTTGCATCAGCCGCTGTACGATTCCACAGGAGATTTTTACCGTATTGCTTCCTAACCGGCCTTATTGGCTGCAGAGCTCATGTATAATTTTTCCAGGTCTTTGGAGACCCTTGCAAACCGTAGGTCTGCCAACGCTGATGTTTCAACTTTTCTCTTGTACCTCTAATTTCTTTCTGTGTGCAAGAGCAAGGGATTTTAGACATAATGGGTTTGCTTCCTCTTGTTTGCCTGATTACAAACCAAATACGTTTCAATGCAGACTCATCAAATGAGAAATGCATGAAGTGTGGAAAAGAAAATGAGCGTGATTCATTAGCTGAGACATTGCATTGTATTGAGATCAGAAACGGGACTGATCGCAAACCCTGCCCTTTATCTACTTCGTGACCTTGGATAAATCACCTGTTTGCTTTTTTCCCCCACCCTTTGAACATGCAGTACATAAGCCTGTCTAGACACAGGCTGTGTCTTAAGAATAGATGACTAGAAGGGCTAACGGGGATCGTTGAGATGATTCCCCTGCGATTGCAGGCACCTCTGCACTTCGCTGTCTTGTTTCGGGTGTCCCCGCTGCCCTGCCTCACCACCACGTGTATCGCAAGTCGCAAACCTCTCTGCAGCTCCATACAACAAATATACAATCTTTTGTAAAAGAATGTGAAAGCCACAAAATATAATGTGCCGGAGTAGGAACAGAATATCACTGGAATATATTGTGTATTCATGCAATGAATAATAGTACAACGGGGCCCTGGCTATTGATACAAAACAAATAACAATGGAAAATGCTGGTTGACAACTCTTCATAAAGCAAACCAAAACGCGTTTAGTGGCAAATGAGGAAAATAATAAGCAAGGCAGACCTTCTGCAGTGCGAGCTATTAATTTCTGAATCCCATTCTGAAGCAAAAACTGGAGATAATTGGTGATTTCTCTATTACGGTCACAGGTGTTGAGGAGCTGGGGCATTCAGCATCAGCTGCGCATCCAGGAGATGGCTGGCTTCTTCCCAGAGATCTGAAATCCCATTCTTCTCCCTATTTTAATGAAGCTCAGAGATGCTCCTTTATGTCATTTAATAATGAACTGAAGTTCCTGGAAATGGAGCAGGAAACTAGTAGAAGGGTCAGAGGCGGTGGGAAAGCTGTTAGTTGTGTCCCGTGCAATTCAGTCTTGAAGCAGGTAAAGGAAAAAGGCAAACCAACCCTTCTGCATTTCCCTGAAAGTGTGTCCTTGGAAGAGACTTCAAAGTTCAGAGGGATGAAAAGAAACAACCCTTTACTTTGGATCGGAAATTGTCTCATACTGATGTAGCCTAATTGTGATGTTTTGTGACACTCCCTGGAGAGAAATATGGGTAGTCGGCTTCTCCTGAATTTTAGTGGCACTGGCACACTAGCTGAAGTCCTCCAGCCTTTCATATTTGAAAGGGGTTTAGTTTCTGATAAAGGTTTGGTGTTTCAAAGAGACTCAAAATCTTCATGTGTCCTGTGCTTCAGTGAAACAACCATAATGGAAATAAAACTCCTAATCTGAGATGTTCTAGGGTTATCTCTGAGGAAAGCTAGTTTTCATGTGGCTGCCAATTGCAAATGAACTTGGTTACAAAATTCCTCTTTATTGCCACCTTTCCGTATCCCTGAGGTTAATTCTGAAATATGCATGAAATGTAATTAGTGCAGATCCATTTCTGCCAGCACGTTTTACACAAGTGGCTCACAGTGGCAGACCTGGATGTATTCATACTAAAATGATTCAGTTAAATGTAATACCACTTGGTATGCAGCATGAGTGTTGTTTGTCTTCACAGTACTTTAATGATGCACTGCAGTCTTTCGTATCGAAGCACTACCTGCATCTCAATGAAGAGCCCTGGTTGCTATACAGGGGAACGCCTCTGACAACGTTTGCTTGAGCTCAGCCCAAACAGCATCTTTTATCCGTTGCTTGAGATGCAAACCTTAGAGCATATTGTGTTCTGATATGGGGTATCGTGACTTTTTCTTCACTTTGTTTGGTGCAAATGAAATAGCGTGGCAGCAGTGCTACAGTCTGATTGAAAAAGAAAGAAAACCAAAGAAAAGCAGCCAGTGATCTAGTTTGCTGTCAAAGCCATCTATCTGTGCCCACCTGTCTGAAAGCACCATTTGGAATCCTCTCCCTCTGGACACAGTGTTTTCAGGTTAAACAAATGTTTCTTAAACATGTCTCCTAAAGCTTTAAGAGAAGTTAAGGTTATTTTAAACTCTGTTTACGAGAAGTTATTTTGCTGTTTCATTAATGGAGACACTAATGCAATCTCTCTTCTTAGGAGCCTGTATGGTCAGCAATTATCCCTTTACAGTTTTTTTTGTCAGCCACCACTCAGTGCTAAAACAGCTTTTAGAATCATCGGAGCTTATGCTGGTAAATTTGTAGGCTGAATTGTCTTTCCCAAGTAGCTTTTGGTGTACTTGAAATCTATCATCTTCAAGCGTAGCTTGTATTCGGATCAGGCTCCGAAGGCGAGATCGCTATTTGAGAGTTTTTTCCTGTCTCAGGAAGCTGAATCAAAATGTCACTTGCCAGCATGTAAGCAGAAAATTGTTTGTCTCTAGCTCAGTGTAGATGCATCATGCCATCACAGAAAAACAGTGGTGCAGCCTTAGAGCCAGAAGAGGTAATAGCGACCTTCTGCGAGACCTTATAGGAACACGTATACGGACTAAGTCAGTGGTGGAGCAGATCAGGAGGAGATACAGGACTTGGTCTTGATGTTGAGGTAAATGGGCTACTAAAGGGAATGATTTTCAGCTATGGTAGGTAAGCCTAACTCCGTGCAGTAGCTGGGAGAAGTTACTGAAAAAGCTGAGTCTTCAGCACTGGTATCCTACCCGGTTTTCAGCTACGACTGTTGTATTTTGGCAGTGCAAGTCCTCTTCCATTTATAATTGACTAAGAGTTCTTCCTTTACTACCCTAGTGCCATAAAACATATGTATGCTGTCGTGGTTTAACCCCAGCCAGCAACTCAGCACCACGCAGCCCCTTCCCCCTTCCCCCTCCCAGTGGGGTGAGGAGGAGGAAAGGGGGGGGGGGGGGGGGGGAAGTAAAACTCGTGGGTTGAGATAAGAACAGTTTAATAACTAAAGTAAAATATAATACTAACAATAGTAATAATGAAATATAATAATAATAATAGTAATGAAAAGGAATATAACAAAAAAGGAGGGGGAGGAAGGGAAAAAAACAAACAAACAAACCCCACCAGTGATGCACAATGCAATTGCTCACCACCCGCTGACCGATGCCCAGTTAGTTCCCAAGCCACGATCTGCGCCGCCCGGCCAACTCCCCCCAGTTTCTATACTGGGCATGACGTTCCATGGTATGGAATAGCCCTTTGGCTAGTTCGGGTCAGCTGCCCCGGCCGTGCTCCCTCCCAGCTCCTTGCACACCCGCTTGCTGGCAGAGCATGGGAAACTGAAAAGTCCTTGGCTTAAGATAAGCGCTACTTAGCGACAACTGAAACATCAGCGTGTTATCAACATCATTCTCACACTAAATCCAAAACACAGCACTGTACCAGCTACTAAGAAGAAAATTAACTCTGTCCCAGCCGAAACCAGGACATACGCATTTGTCGTGACAGTAGCAGAAGTTCCCTGGGCAATGGACCAATTGCTGTATGTTTTCTGTTTAAGACTTCAAAGGGATTTGGAATATTAAGTATAAAATTATTTTTGTTATTAATAAAGTGTTACTTAGCAAGAGGAACACTGTTCTCAAGGTACATATATTTTCAGTTTCAGTTGTTGAAATTGAAGGCTCTGTGAGCCACAAAATCAGAATCGAAAGGATGACTAATTCCCTTAAGACAGAAGCATCACTGGATGCTTTTATTTTGGGGACAAAAACATCTATAAGGTTTTTTTGGTAGTGGTATTCAAAAGTATAGATGTATGCCTGAATTTGGATGATCAGTTTGTTCTGATGTAACACTGAAAAGTTAAATACCCAAAGCACAGACAGTAATTTGTGATATAAAAACACTGCTGAGAAGGCGATACCAAAGCAGCAGCACTGAGCAGCCCCCGACTTGGAGACCTGTGTCAGTGCTGGGCTGAGTGGTGGTTCTTCATCTCACTCTCTTTAGGCTATATGCTTCTTTGGCCCTCTTACTGCATATTTGTCATGCTTAAAACAGGAGTAATGGAGAAGTTGGTATCTGTGAATGGGAGAAAAGTGCTTTTTCCTTCAGGATTCTAAAATATTGCTGTATACGAAACGCATGGAAAAAATCATGCCCCTGCCAAATGGAAACACCTACTGCTCAAATAGTCTGGGCTTTCTCTCAAGAGTATTCCCTTGTGAAATTAAGCCTAGGTTTAAAATTTGAAAAATTCCCTATTTGAAGTTGGGAAAAATGGTAGTTATTGGTTGTTAGAAATCTTTTTTGCTTGGTGTGTACCATTTATCCATCTCTCTCTTATTTCTGCATACAGCATTTCACAGAACTACTGGAGAAGCTCAGAGGAACAAGATAAGAGATTGCTGCATGGTGATTTGGGAACAGATGCTTAAATACCACAGCTAATTCTGGCTGCAATGAGCATCATGGATTTGACATGAAAGGTTGCATTTTTAGTTCATTTTTCTGAAATTAAACATTTCTTCAAGAAAGCTTGTAATAAAATAATACCCATGTGAAAGAGAATGGAATCATCTCGGAAAAGCTTAAAATACAAGTCTGGTAGTCTATTTAGATGAATCAGCCTCTTCCATAGAGCAGATCTGTCTCGCATCTATAAATGGATGTGATCTAGATCACAGATTTATTTCCCTCAGATATTTAGGGTAGTTAGTCTCTAGATTTAAACCTAATTTCTTGCCCTGTGGCTTGTGTTTTTTATTACTAAAGCTAGTTTTGCCTTTTAGTATCTGGAGCCATGCTTGGATATGAAGATGATAAGTACATCTAGGGCAGGTACCTGTGAAACTGGCATTTTCTGGGCTCTAAATGTACATCTTAACTTACACTGGTGTATGGGCCCTTGATATCCCCTGCCCTGTGTTTTATTTTTCCCTCTGCTATTTAGTCTTCTACTCGTTCAATTTTAGATGCTGATTTTCTTGAAATGAGCAGCATCTGTCTTCCAGTAAGTACGTCTGTGGAGTTTGGCATGTTCAATATCACCCATTGATAGATACAGAATTGTATTACCTAAAAGTTCATTTCTTATCCTACTGGAACAGTGCCACCACGTGCGGAGGGTCAGCCAAAGCTGGGCAATGTGCTCCGTTTCCATTGGCATGTGTTGCAAAAACTTGAGTTATTCAGTTAGGATACTCTCTGCCTGGTTTAAAAGGCAAGATTTAACTATGTAGCTATATGCTGAAAATTTTTTGCAATTACCAATAAATGTATTAATAAAAATACCTATTTGAAATTGTTTGAAAGGGGGGAAAAAACCCTCTTATAACCTCTCATCCAGAAAACTGGTCTTTGCAAAAGCTAGGAAGCGAGGCGTAGAATTTAATGCTAAATTCAATGCTACCTTCACCATCCCAAGCGATCATATCCTGAACTGCTCCCACGCTGACCATGGGTAAGCTTGAATACATAAGCCTTCACAGAAGTAACCGGTCTGCTAACTTTGCTATGAAATGCTTGTTAGGTCAAGGAAATCTTAAATTTTACTGGTTTGGTAATCAAATCGCCTAAGAGCAATAGTAAAACTTTAGTTTCCAGAAGTTGTCTGGAGCTGTAACCATAACTGCCCAGTCCTAAACCAATTTCCCCACTTTTCTGACTTTCTCTCATGTTAGGGTACAACCACGTTTTCTGCGTCTGTGCCTTTTATCTCACAATCGTGACATAGTCAGCAACAGAGCTTATGTTTCTTGGTGTCAGTTCTTTTGATTTATCTCTCTCTTTTTTTCCCCCCTCCCATTTCTTTATCACTAGGTATGAACTTCTCTCTCTCCCTCCTTGTTTAAATTACCTTGGATGAGTTCACCATAAGCCTCTGCCTGCCAGCTGCCGGCCACAGAGAAGTGGGGTCTTGGAAGGCAGCCCTGTGCCATTAAAAGTTGTTCTAACATTTTAAAAACTTCTGGTAATGGAGTCTTCATTAATTCCGCAAATAATTTATTCTACCTATGTTCTTCTGAAAAAAAAAAAAAAAGCTTTTAAAAAGCTTTTTCTAATGCCTAACTAGATTTTCCTTCCTGCAATTTGAGGTCCCTAATGCTTGCCTATCCTCCCATGGCCACAGACGACGGGTGATTCCCTTCTCACAGTGCAACAGCCTTCAGGTAATTCGAGGTTGTTACCATATCTTTCCTCAGTCCCCTCTATGCTAAAATACTCATGTACTTATGCCTTGTTGCTCTCCTTGATCCATATCTTCTGTAGACCTCTCTCCAACACTGGACTGGTGCTGCAGTGGAAGCCTTACCAGCTCTAATACTTCACAAGTCTTGCAGATAGGTAAATATATCATTAACTGCTGGGTTTTGTAAAAGAGTAACAGCTAAAATTATCGTGGGTTCTAATTCTGTCTCCCCTGGTGGGTAGCACCTCCCGGATCCGTGTCACCACATCCTTTCCATCATCCAGATGGTAAATGAAGTCACCGAAGGGAGCCAGACCTCTGCCCACTTGCCGACACACAGTGACGTAGCACGCCCTCCCACTTCGGTAGTAAATCACGACGACTATCCGCCTGCTTTGCTTCTCTCCTGTAATAGTTTCATCTTGACAACTAATTAGGAGAATGCCTGCCTAAAATCAAGATATATGAAATTAACTGCTTCTTTCTGTTATGTTGCTGTGAAAGGAAATGAGATATGCTTTGTTCTTGATGAGTGAGTGATGGCCACTGCTCACCTCCTGTTACCCTTTACTGCTTACCAGTAATATGATTATATTATTCCTGATTATTTTTTTCCCGGGATGGAAGTAATGCTGTCATGTTTTTCTTTTCTCATCTCTTTTCTCCCGCTTTTAGCAGACAGGGAGAACAGTTGCCTTTTCCAGTTTCCTGCTATCGTGCTTTTTTCCGTGATTCCTCAACGAGAATTGTTAAGATTTTGAGGTTCACTGCTCAGACTTTGAAAACATCCATCTTGTCTGATTACGATCTGACCTATTTCAGGGAGAGCTCTTACCCTTCCGTCATGAGTGTTAACCACCTGCTTGACATCTTTAATAAGACTAATTAAATAATGCATTCAACACTTTGGCCTTCTTGGCATTGCTGAAATCTTACTCTCTGTAATGAACCAACATTTTTCCCTGGTTTTCCTCTTATTCCTCTTATCTTTGACTCTGGCAAGCTGCTTCTCGCTGGAGTGTGCCTTGGAATTTTTTTTTTTATTTTTTAAGTTTTTTTTTTTAATTTTTGTCCTTTCGTGTTTGTGTGATTGTACTGTTCAGTGCTCTTGATTCTGCTAGTTGCTCATAAAGCATTATATATATATATATGCATGTATGTATAAAACCTTCTGAAATTAGTGATCTGTGGTGAGTCGTGATAGCTCCCATGATCTGTTTTTCCCTTTAACTTTTCCAGCATATTTTTGAGAAAGCGCGTGATTTCTTAATATACAAGATCATCTCTTCTTTTTTCCTCTTCCTTTGCTTTCTGAGCAACCAGTATCCTTCAGTAATCGGCAGAGAGCTTAGAATGCATAAGAAAATACCAACATTCATGTGAAAAGGAAATTTGCTTATAATCCAAGTTTAGTTTTCGCTCTGCTTGAGAGGTTTTTAAGGGCAGAAGCAGTCTTTGTAATTTGGTAAGTATGAAGTATATTACTTCTCAGGTAGGTTTAAGTAATTAAATGAGACTTTCTAAAGGGCAGCTTCACACTGCCTCACTTCAATGAAATTTTTTTACAAGTATACAAGAAAATATTTCTGATGGTTTCGACCAGTTGTTGCTAGAACAGATTAGTATTATATTTACAGCCTTAAGTGTTACGATCAAACATTAGTTCACGCTATAACTAGCATGTAGCTGCTATAACTGTTTCTCCAGTTCAGTTGTAAGCATTGGCTGCAAAACCCAGGATGTTTTCTTAGGTTTGAATTGCATCATGAAGAAATACAACTTTTAAAGTTGTCTTTAAAAAATGCAGAGAAATAGTGAGAAACTTCTGTGAAAAGAATTTGGCGGGTATTATGCATTTGCTTCCAGGAAAAATTCCTGGGTTATTTTTGCAACGGATAGTGCAGTGTGTATGTTTTAGTTGTGAGATGACAATAATACTGAGGGAGTACGAAGCATCTTTACACAAACAGTGGCTCAGTCATGAGGTGACATGCAGAAGCCTCGCTATGATGCCTCTTAAGTATCAAGTGCCTGACAGTTTTATTTTATAAAAATAGGACTACAACTGTGATAGTACAATTAGAAATGACCCTTTCTGATGCATTGCAAGGTGATTTTTTTTGACTTTGGATTGAAGTAAGGCGATCAGACTTGACTCTCTGATGTAAGTTTACAGCAAACGATAGTAGGAGTTTGTTGTCTTCGAGCAAGTTCACGTCCACTGACCAAAACACAGAAAAGAAGCAATCACAGTGGATTTAAAATGAAATTTCTCCTAACTTGTAAATCTGCTCTTACCAATGAATTCTAAAGTACAGCTGCTGCCTTCACTGAAGTTCGCTTTCCAGGGGCTGGTGATTTATTACTCAAGGTGTCGGTTATTCGAGAGAAATAAAGAAGATCTACCTAACCACCAAACAGCTTCTGTTAGCCGTGCCTCCCAGCCTGTAAGTGCCGTGTGGCTGTATTTGTGGTGCTGCCCTGCTTCACCCCTGCTGATGACTCCAAAGGAGCGACTCAGCTGTCTTCCTGGGAACTTTAATAGTGTGGGATCAGAAATCTTTTTAATGAATTGAAAAGGGAGGGAAAAAAAAATAAAAATCAATGCCAACTGCTCTGTGATTTGCATTTCAGATTGTAGTGTTTTCTAAGTTCAGAGCACATATGTATGAGATTATTGTAATGAAGACGTATATAGCAAGACTTTCTATTTCATCACAGTTTCTGCTTTCCCCTAGGTAATTAGCTCAAACACAGGATCTGCTGTTATCTTCTTGCTGACTGACAGCAGGCAGAAAATCAAACCGTTTACTGGTTGTCATGGGGATGCTGAGTTTTAGCACTGTGGTACTGGATGCGAGACGAGGCTTTTCACCGGCAGCACAAGTGGAACCAGAAAGGTGTAGGAAAGATCGTCCTTCTCCTTTAGCCTTTCAAGGTACTGGCTTCTCTCACAGTTTTACCCAAATACAACATGTCAAAACAACAGCGTATTCTTTTCCGCTGCCTTGGTAAGGAAGATATTGAAGCCATAATGCTGTTGGGAAAATGGAGTTTGATTTCATTGCTCATCTAAAACCCTAGATGTACACATAGACCATGACATGTAATCCTTGCTTCAAGGACTGTGCAACATATGGTAGAAATCCTGCTTTTCTTACTCAATTTATTTCCAGTCAGCTAAATGAGAGAGGCTGCATCAGAAACCTTACAAGGATCTGACCTCAATGGGGTTTGCTGCCCTTTACTGCAGCTTTCTAGCTGTCCCTCTAACATGCCATGCCCTGTGTAGTATGAGACTCTTGAAAACCAAAGCGGGACATTTAGTTGGAGCACTCATCAGTTAGAGAGACGTGTCATCAACTGGTTAATACGTTTGTCACTGCAAGATCAATATTTTGAAATGGGAGCTATGTTGGTAAAGATCATAACCTGGTTTCTACACTGGCAGCGTGTATTCAAGTGTTGGTGTGTTAAAAGGTAATAACAATTAAACAGGTCTGTAATGTTCTCAAACGTTTGGTCATGTTGCAAATCTCCACATGACCTAAGGAGACTTTAGTCTTGGACCTTGGCATATATGTTCTAGGTGAAAATACCGGCTTCGCAAAGAACTGGCCAGTATATAGCGCTGTTAATTTTTAACCTGAATGCACACTAAACTCTTTCTAACTTACTGACCAAACTGGCTTCTTCAGAGGGGGGCAGCTCTGACACATCCAATTTCACTTACTAGCTCTATAATAAAACACATCATATATACCAGCAGATGCTAGCAGCAAATCCATACGCAGAGAGTTCACGGTGCTGCAGAGCAAAGGGCGGTAGTGGAAAGAGTGCTAGCTGAATAAAAGTAATGCACAAATTGAGCAGCCGAGCTGGCCAAGGACTCAGTCTCGTGGCTCCCAGCGTGGTGCGTGCTCGCTAGACCGTGCTGTTGCTTAACTTTTCTGGTGATGCTTTAGAAAGTCACTAGATTTGGTTCCAAACACGTTGTATATCTGGCTTATCGTGGGGTTTGGACAAAAGGACTGACTTAAGTCACAAACTCACTGAAGGTTGGGTGTATGCTGTGTAGCTGTAGGAAATACAGCAGTCTCAATCAAATGTACCAGTTCAAAGTATTTCGGGTATCTGGTGGTACCTCACAGGCAGAAACTTCTCTATATAATGGCAAACTCGTTACATTCTTGCTGCCTTGATCTCAGTCTTGTCATAAAGATCAAGCTTATGCCCTTATGCCTTTCCCCATTATCCAGAATGCTGATGCTGAGGTTAGTGTGAATTAAACTCTTGGCTTTGTCTAATAAGTGCTCTCAGAGGAAGGTTACTTCAGAGAAGTGGGAAGCCCTAATAAATAGTAATAATAATACGTATTTCCTGGAAAAGAGGCTTCTCTTAACACTACATTAGGACTTGTCTAAATACAAAAGTTCTGTCTTAGAACATTAGGTCTATTAGGTCTTCTACGTATTATACCTGTCTTCCATTTTGACTTTTAAAAAGTAGCATTACAAAACCATAGCCCTATTTTAAATAGTTATAATAAGAAAAAAGCAGCTGCAATGGTGGTGCTCTTCAAAGAATAAACTAGGGAAAGTCCAAATTTTAAGAACAGTCAGAGTTTTAAATCAGTGTCCTGAAGCTGAGGTTAAGTGTTTCCAGCAGGGATGATATAGCAAGGGAATTCCTTATTTCAGTTCTTCTGTCTTGTAAATAAGACTTGAAGATGAAGCCTCCCTGAATCTCACTTACATAAAACAAATGTATGTAACACCTTTGAAATAGATTCCTGCCATGAAATATGCATAGCTGGAATACCAATAGGTGAAATGCATTCCAGCTTTAATGGCAAATACATCTTACCTGAAATTACTGTCAATATAAATTATTACTGCATGAATTATATTGCATTTAAAATGAGATGTACTACCAATATTTCCCCAAACTGCATCTTTTGAAAAGCTATTTTAATCTGTAGAAGCCAGACTGTAAATTAATGAATATCAGCCTAGGAAAAGCACATATTAGTGCGTGGCAATATACAGACCCTATTTTATTGGGTTTTAGCATGATGTTGGGCTAGTGCAGGGAAAACCCAGTTATACATGGGGGGAAAAAAAAAATCATTGCATACAATGTAAATGTGTTCAAGCACAGATGAGCATTGATCTAGGAAGGGGCATATCAGTGACCTGAATTTTCCTTCAGTCCTTAGCCTACTCAGTGAAGATAGGTAGGGACCTCTAGAGCACTATGAGTAGTGGTTGAGAAAACAGCGAGGCATTGGGTTGGAGGGGTGTCTACAGCCCTTCAAAAGGGAACAGAGGCCACATGTAGCTATCAATGCCACTACTTAGGTAGCAGAGTACTAATTACTATACCATTGGTTAGTTTTTTAACTTGTAAGCCAAGCTGACGGTATCCTGCAATCCCAGACAGTGTGTCTAGCCAGAGCAATCTAGGTAACACATGCTGAATCCCATATGTCCCAGTACGTTAGTTTTATTGCACATGAAATAGATGCTTCTGCGTAAGAGCAGTAAGCCTGCCATATTCTGGAGATGTCAGAATTGCTGAATATGCATAGGATTACCTGAAAAACAGAGGAGTTTCCTTCAAAGCGTTGCATTGTGCAAACAGAAGCATGGGGATTTGGGTAATATTTACATCTTCTAACTATCATGTCATTGGTTCATATCCTGCCTCTGATATGCAGTTCTGTTACTGTCTTACTTTATGACCTGCAACATGTAATGTAATTTTTGTCTGTTTCCCCTGCCCATAAAATGGGGGATACTGTCAGTGCGCCTTTCTTTTGTGTCTTGATGGAAAATAATCCATAACGGGAGGTATGTGACTTAGTCATAGCAGTTAGTAATGCCTGTCACCTTTTTTTTTTTGCTTATATAAATATTTTTTGCTATATTCCTTCATTGCTTTATTGACTCTGAAATTACCAGAGCATTTTTCTGCTTTGCCTATACTGTTTTTTTTTTCTTAATTAGAAGTTTGATTTCATTGTCATCATACACTTACTGTTGGAAAGGACAGAGTAGTTGACATCTGCCAGATGCTGGCACTAAAAAGGATAACGGTTACATGTTGTGACAGGTACCGTACATGTGCTAAGAAAAAGCAGGCAAAGATATATCATTGAAATGTATTGTTTGCTTCAGTTTTTTAAGACAAAAATCTATCAAAGTCTAATTTTCTCAAAGCTTAGTAACTCACTGGCTGGTTGGCAACTCAGCGCAGGAAGAAGATTTAAGTCTGGCTGCACATCACTGAATATTGCTTTAAAAGTTGCAGCACAGTTGAAGAAAGGCCTTACCATATCTCTGGCAAACTAAGGCACCAGGTCTGCACAATGAATCCTGTTTCAAGCCATGGGTCTGTCCATATTCAAGCTATTGTAAGACTGATGTTTACAGCATAGGATTGACACAATATTGACTTCCTAAGGCTTTGTTCTCTCTGCTTTATAGCAGAGCAGAAAGTGCACTTGAAAATCGTTCAAGGTCATCAAAGAACTGAAATTATAAAAGGCACTTCTCTGCTAAATTTTTATACCATTATTATGAAAAATATTGAGACACAATTTGCAAACAGTTCATTTGTAAACTTAGAATTTCCAAGAATACAGATGTTGCTTTATCTAAGGAGATGACTTACGCAGCAGTTGTTCACTGTGAGATGAGGAATAAAAAGGAATAAATTGCTTTTGTGTCTTTGTCTCCTTGAAACTTTCAAAACAAATATCTCTCTGTGCCTTTTAGGATATAAATTCAGCAAGGAAAATACCCAGTTATGGCCAAAAGCATGCTCGATACAAGGTATTGGCAATGTGCTGGAAATGGAGGAGAATGCCTTTTAGTACCAAGGGTGCATACCACCTCTCTCTCTGTTTTGCATTGTGTATTTATAGTACTTACTGGTTCTATGTAATAACTCCAAGCTGCAAGGTGGGAACGTACCGCTGCTGTTCACACACGCCTGCAAAGTAATCATGGCTCATAAGTAGCTAAAACTCCCTTTGAACCTCTGAATCCATGATGTTTCCAATGAACTGAGAATAATATTCATTATTATATTGTTTTCAGTTGAGACCTGGGTCTAAACTTCACCTTCATCCCAATTCAATCATCTAAATGCTTGTCTTGATTTCCAGCCCCCCCCATTTTTTTGTCTCCAGCAAACATAGGTTTTGTCTCCAACCAGCACAGGCTGACTATGTTCTTAGCTTGCTTACGTGCGTGGGATGAAGTGCTCCCTGAAGCGCCATTGACCATAGTAGGAGACTAGGAAATGGGTTTAGATACAGTCAAAATACAGGTGACTAACGACCAGATGAAATGAATCCCAGTTAGCTGTCAGCACACTTTCTGGAACCATTCCAGTACTGAGTTTCTGCCTGAGCTTTCTGGAGCCATTCAGTCCTCCTGGGCTTTATGGTGCGCTACAAGGCCAATGTCCTAGGTGACTTCTGCTTGAGAACAACTCATCTGTGTTCTTGCATAGGCACTGAAGGCTCTGATTAGAGTGATGGAGTTTGTTTTATTTTCTGCGGTGTCCTTTCAATGAGTTGTTGTTTTTTTCCAATTGTAGATATGGCTTTGATTCTTTTAAATAAAGTTAAGTTTTATTTGGCATGGTGAGTAGAAAGTCAATGTTAATCTACAGACAATAAAACATCGCTGTACTATGCAAAATATTGTTGCAGACAGACTAAATTCTGTTTGTAATCTGCACATTAGACAGGACTGAAAGGCCCCTATTTTGGTGAAGATCAGTCTATTTTTCTTCCTACCAGGCTATTGAGCCTATCATTTTTCAGCTAGGATCACTTCACTGACTTGCCTTTTTTTCTTCCTAAAAGCAAATGGTAAAATTAAAGAAAAGATTATTGTTACTGATTATTTCTACCTCCTATTTCTATCTGGCAAAGTCTTACTAAATTACCATAGGTATCAAGACAGCTATCTGTTTTCCCTGATTGTAACTTTGCCATGTCCACCTGTATCCTATATAATCTTGCTATTGTGATCCCTTGGGGAGATAGAAATTTTGCTGTCTGGTTCAGTTTGTCTCCTTCCAATCAATAGATAAACAGAAATTGAAATAATTTTATCAGTGAAATGCTTAACTGAAATTTCCTTGGCTTTCGTACAATTCTGTGTAAGTACTGACATCTTCCTAAGCACTGATCCTTGGAAAAGCATCGACACCGCTTCTCCAGGTGGTAAGATCCACGTACCCATGTTGTAGATCCGAATGTCATTTGAGGTTAGGATGTCATTGTACTTTGTTGGTAACAGATGTTATGAGATACTCATATGATTATATATCTATTTGGGTCACTGTAGGCACGATATTAGTAATATCACCGATATGTTTGCTGATAAGAACATCTATGCCATTAAGGCTGGTACTGCTGCAAGCTGGGTGCAGTGTTCAATGCTGGTAGAGAAACAATATTTGTGGCAGTTACTGCTTTATCCATTGATTTGTCAGCAGACAGCATTTTTATGGCAACTCGGTTCAAAATTCAGTTCAACCTATTAGAAATAATAATCATGTTTAAGACAATACTGATAAAACACTTCTCTGTAGTAGTAAGGCGTGACTAGATTAATTTGTTTGTGACTGGTTTATTTGTGCATCTTTTATGAGGGTAATTACAGCCTTCCACCTGAATAACGTGAAGCAATTTTCTGTTCAAGCTGAAGAAGGGAAAGGGGGGGTCGGTATCAGTATCACACCCTCCGTGCTGCATTTTACTGCCGCGTACTCTCGTTACAGATAGCAGAATGTTTATTGCCTCATAGATCAGCCGGGAACGTGCCCTCGTTATCACACGAGGCTGGCTCCATCACTGCGCGGGAGGACCGAGGCACTGGCTGGTGGCCAAGCTGTATTACTTACCAGACATGACCAAACCGGATCATTTCGAAACTCAAGGACAAATGTATGTTTATATTGAGTTTTTTGTACTGTGGACAAGTTTGTTTGTTTGTTTTTTTCCCCAAATGTAAGCAATTTTTTTTTCCAGAGGTATGTATGGATGTGTGTGATTTAGAGTGGAGGGACTGAACGGGCAGTTGAGTTCATATCATCGCACAGGCATCAAACCAACATTTTCTGTGTAGCACATCATGCATGGAAGTACAATCTACACACAAAACATTTTAAAAAGATTTCAAATGTAGTGCTCTATGTAATCTTTACTCCTCATTGATTTCACTTGGAATCGATATGTTTTTAGCTGTTTAAATAACTCACTGGCTTAGTTGGCACGTGTTCCGTAGCAGCTCGTTGTAGCAGAGATAGCAGGTAAAGCATTTCAGCCTTTAACGTAATGTTTTTTGATACTGAAAACTGCAAGTTCAATTTTTGCTAATAGAATTGGCAATTACACAGGCACTGAGAGAAGACACGAGCCAAAGCTTGTGTCTTGACTTTAAGGAGGCAGGACTGAAAGCCCTTGAGAATGTACCTTATTACTGGCCTAACAGGGGCAGTGAGAAATCCTTCACTCCTCCCCGTTTCTCCCATCCTCCCGTCTCAAAGACTGAAGGAATCAATCTGGGCAGGAAACTAGTCCAAAGTCTACAGGCAGGCAGCACTGAGCATTTCTGAGATGGTCCCAAATGTAAACCTTGTAATGCAGAGCTTCACATTCACGCCACAACTCTGCATGACCCTTAGATGATACGCAGTGGTCTCGTTCCAAGAGAAGAACCTGAAATGAAACCCCTTCCCTTCCAAGGATAGGGGTTAAGCGGTGGGGGAGTGGGAGTTGCTAGCAATATACAGAACAGCAAAGGCCTTAAGACCCGCTTCTCACTTCCTTAGAAAACCTTTACCAATATTTAATAGTCTGATCTTTATAAAAAGCACTTTTTCCCCCCCTTTTTTTTTTCCCCCTCCCCCAGTGACCAGCATTACACCCATACAGGAATGCAAGTTCTGTTAATCTTTTTAAGGTGAACTTCCATATAGCACATGTATATATCAGGTTTAGTAAGAATTTTTTTTTTTTCCCTGTAAGTTTAAGTCAAGATTGGCTGATTCATTTAAAGTTAGTGCTGTTTAGTCCAGGGAGCTATGGTGGAAGAGTTGTTTGGAATAGCAGAACAGAAAATGCCTACCTTAAACTGGGCTTCAATCCTCCAAAGGCTCTGAAATCCAAATCAGGCAACTTATCCAAGTGATTTTGTTGAGAACTGGAGGTGACGTGCTGTATCCTCCTGCGCATATAATATCGAGGGTGCTACTAAATTACTGATAATTGAGTGTAGGCTAGGGGGGGATTATGTACGACTTTGTCCTGTCAGAGTGACAAAAAGCAGCCTTGAGCTGGTGCTCACTCTGTTCACCACCACACTTTTAATATATTCTCAAGGCTATTGCTTCTGTCTACTGTCACAGACCTACATCAGCATTTTCATGTCATTACCTTCAGCGAGGAGCATTCCCTTAATTTCTGCCTTGTTTAGTTCTAGACTATAAATAACACTAACTGCTCATGAAACTGAGTCTTGCAGAGCCCTACCCTGGAGGCTACTCAAACCCTGAAAATGCCATTGGTTTGACAGTCTTTACAGACTAACATCTAACATATAATAATCATCATGCCAGTTGAAAATCCGTAATTATGGCTCACTCCAAACTATAGCACAGTAGATGAGAAATAATGTCAAGTACTCCACTGAAGGAAGTGTACCGAGAGTATTTGTCAAGCCATTTTCTCTATGTGCTTCTTATTCTGGCTCCCGCTCTCCAACTCCTCAGTCAGTATGATGGGAAAGTAAATACAGATATTTATGCCCATTTCTGGGAATGCAGTTGTCTCAGCACTTACAGCACCCAGGAGGGCTGTAAGAAATAAATTAGTGATCTACTGCGTGTATATGCCAGCTAGAATGCATATTTGTTTGACTGCTTCTAAGGAGCTAAATATTTTAGATGAGGAAGGCTTACAATACTGTGAATGTCACTGATATGTCAAAGGAACAATAAGCTTATTGAGCTTTTAGGGGTCTATTCTTCAGCCTGCTGCTGGTATCCTGAGTAAGCTGGTGTAGAGTTATTGCCAATGCTGCCGGGGAGCTGGTTCTTGCAGCCCTGGGGCTCCCTGGAAAAGGTGCCTGCTGCCAATCCTGCAGTCCCCCGGACCCTCTCCCGAACTCATGAACCCAATATTTAGGTGATATAAATTCTCCATCTCTGCTGATCTAAAAGGAGCGAGGCCAATTTACGTTAGCTGAGGATCTGGCCCTGTAATTAGGCAACACTTTTTCTGTTCAGACAGCTGCTTGTGTGTAGACAACTCATTGATGTAGTGGCTGGGATGTGCAAATGAGGTAGAGACTGTGTTTTGTGCTCATTAAAGAAGGCACTAGAAATCTCATATGGCCACCATCTGCCGCCTTGTTTGTTGAGTTTGATCATTAGTCAATGAATGGTTCTACTGAAATTCAGTGATTAATCTCCGGGATATGATTCTCTTTATCATGATGAAGGATGGCAGAATTTAGCTCGTTATAATAAAATTGTACGAATGTGCAAATTCTCTTCAAAAGAGATTGGGATTCATAAAGCAGTTAACTACAAAAATGGGAAGATTAGCTGTGACTTTTTGTAATGCCTATTTACAAACACAAGCTCCTTGATAAAAGCTGGGAATATCTCTTGTAGACACACAGTGACTAAAACAGCAATGTGGTTGTGCTTAAAGAAGGACTTTTAGAAGGCACACAATGTCTGCAGGCGATTTTAATGACTGACACCGGTTTCAGCAAGCTATTGTGAGGCTTTTCTTTCTAGACAGTAGAAGGAATATTTCATTGACAGGTGTTTTAAAGTATTTTCTGCACCCTGGCTTGGCTCAATTTGTCTATAATGAATAAAATGAGTTTTAGGGAAAAGGAGGGGGTTATTAATGGCTCTGATTCATTAAGTATGTAACAATCTTTAATTTTCTCTTCCTAAGAAAACCAGTTCAATTAGAGACCTTAGAGTTTTTAATTGCATGTTGGAATAGTTTTTCAAACAACAAAGCATTAAGTCTTGTTATGGATCCATTTCACTTTTTATGTGAAATGATTTGATCATAACTGATACTGACAGGGAATTTAAATAGTCTAAACCCAGTCTGGCAACAAACGTAGAATCATATGTACAAATTTATAGCCCATGAAATTGCTCTAAAGTCAGTGAGGTTGCATAGGATATCTGTCACAGCACACTTTGATTTTGTGCTGGTATCTTCAGCTGTTTTCTGTCTTGAGAATGTAAAATACATTCTCTGTTGTTTTTACTGAGCATGCTTCAAATTTGCGTCATATGTCTACAAAACGATTTGAAAAGCTGCGGATTTATTTACTACGTTCGAAGAAATCTGTTCATAGGGCTATTGATTTTTAAATTTTTTTCCCCTCCATCTATATTCAGTTTCACCAGTTACTTTCAATGCTATAAAGAAAACGGTTTACACAGAGATTTACTTTGGATCACAGTATCCATGAATAGAAAATAAAGGCTAAATTTCTGAAAGAACATTTTCTGTGCTATAACTCTTTTGCATTTCACATTGCTGTGGGAAATGAATGCTTCTAGCAGCCAACCTGCACTATGTATTTCATGTGGATGAAATATATTTGCAGATTTGTCCCATTCGATATTTAAAGAGTGACTGGAACAATAAGTTCGTGCACAACAGAGGCTGCTTCAATGTAGATTTGCTCAGCCTGCCCATTTGGCCACAGTTGTGTTTGAGGAAGAGCGTGGAGCAAGCTCTGTTTCCCGTGGAAGCTTTGCAATCCCTGGGAGGCAGCTGACGGCAGGGTGTGATGCTCATGCTGGAGCTGGATCCATTATCATGGCTACTGATAAAGAGAGTCAGTATCTCCTAATAGGTCAGGCAAGTGAAAGTATGGAATATATAGGTAGAGTGCAAGGAAATCAGTCCACTTTATATTTTTGTTCTCTAATTTGATAGGACCAGTGCAAAGGAATTGGGTTTCACTTGTGGCGCTTTCTTTTTTTTTTTTAAATTTTTTTGTTAGCAAAGGGAAAAATGGAGCAAAGCTTCCAACTTGAGGTCTAAGCTATTGAGTGAAGTCCACAGGAGCTCTTTAGCTGACTCTAATGAGTGTTCAACCAGGCAGCTAAAGAAAAACTATTTCCCCCTCCTACCCACCACAAAAAGGGATTAGCAGAAAGAGACTTTGCCTTATCAATCCTCCAGGGCCAGGAGTACAAGCAGTAAGCAATGGTCCTCGGGAAGCTTTCAGACCCCTCCTGTCTGTATTCAGGTACCTGGGGATTTTCTTTTTTGACCAGGACTGCTGTCCGGGTCCCAGTGAGAAGGTACCCAGCCCCATCTCCTGCTCAGGATGTCCCAGACACGCCGGTTGTGTCACCCCCCCGCCCAGACCTGTGTGCGGAGGGATGACGGTGTACCCGTTCTCTCTTAGTGGCACGGGGAGCACTTGCATCCATCAACATATTTCTTTTAATAGCAAAAATACAGCCCAGTTACTTCCCATTTGCTTAATGGGTGACTTCATTGCTAGTTCTTCTTCACACCCCTTTCTGTGTTACTGGAGCAATGCTCAGGGTCTTCTCCTGTTCAGCTGTACCGGCTCTTTCTGTGGAAGGCTGGAATATCTTAGGAACAACTTTTCCCTCTTTAGGCAGTACTTGGGTAGAAATATGAAATACAAATAAAAAGCAGCTGTGGTATGGTAGTTATTCTGACTTTTAAAAACGTCACTTTTAAGGACTGCCATGGGAGAAATAAATGCTATAGCTTCATGCATGTCTCAAGGGAGTTATGTGCTTGCTTTCTTTGTCTCTTTTTTTTTTTTCTTTCGGGAAAAGGATGACAACTGATATATAAATATATAGGAACATCTGCCTATTTTATTTGAAGACTACAAGAAATTATTCAAGCTTCAAGCAACTCTTTGCTCCATACTTTTAGGAAGAAAATCAGCAAATTGAAAATCTTCTTGCCTTTCACAGGAAGGATGTTGCAAAAAACAAGTACAAGAAAAAAGGCTGACGAGGATAAAGACACAAAGAAAAGCAACTCCTTTTCTTGAAGAGGAATCTCCTAATTTTGGTATGGGGGATAAACAGTAATTTTATTTGTAAGTAACTTAGAAAAGGTGGGTTTATGCAGTGATACGTTTTGACCTCCTATTGTGTCAAAATTGGATAAAAAGCCAAAAAATATAGGACGTTTCAGACCCAATTTTTTGGAGAATGATGGAAGACTTCAAGATTTTATGTTAAAATAAAACATTGAAATTGTCTCCAATTTGAACCATTTGTCTGTTAACCTAACAGAAATTATATTTTAAGTAAATTCATATGCTTTCTCAAGTTTTTCATGCTTTGCTTTCCCCATCCTCCAGTCAGGAACATGGATTCATGTGATGTACAAAGAGCAAATGGAATTTCCTGGCATCACCTAGATGTCAGGTGCTGAGTGCATCTTCTTTATGTGCTACAAAGTGTCTCCTTGAAGTGGAAAGGGGATGGTACAGCGTGATGCCTGTTTGCTAATATAGTGTACAGGGCTTTATTATTACAGTTATGGACTCTCTTTTCTCAAAAATGATGTGTGGTTTGTTAGATGCTAACACGAAAGATAACATTTAGTCCTGCTGACAGTATGATGTATTAATCTTTATCGCTTTGGTATGCTTTTAAGCATTTCATTCTTCAGTAACCTTCTGTAGCACGGACTATACAAAATACAAGCAGAGTAAAATGCAATTGTACTGAAATACTTCCTTGCATTAAATTTTCTGAACATAAAATCTTGAAACACAGTATGAAAATACTTTTTAGATAACATTCACAAATTTAATCATAGCAATACTATTTGTATCATCAAAATGAATTAAAATTGAAGGTAATTTTGTTATATGTGGGGTTATTTCTATATGGGATAAAGTATTTGTTAAAGACTGAGCAGCAGATAAAAAGAACACGGAGTGAAAAACATTTTTAATATACTTCAAATCTAGAATCTAATTTCAGAGCATTCCCCCTAGATTTCACTCTATAAAGCAGTTAGAAATCAGAGCTGCATTGGGCCCAACACCATAGTTTTTAATATTCTGATAGGAAAATAGCAAATTGCTAAATAAGTGCCATTTTGTGAGGTCTGCATTTTTCTGAGGCGTTGCCATTTTTTGCCTCTTCCCAACTGTGGTCCCTAACACGGAGAGGTGCCAGCCCCTTCTTCCACCTTCGAGCCCAACGGGCGCCTTGGCAGACCGCTTTAGGGAGGGGATGGCAGAGGTTTTTTTCCTCTGAGTTTTAGAAGTGCCTAAAGATAAATAGATCAAGTTGTTCCACTTCTGGTACATTTTTACAAGCGCATGAAAAAGAAACTGGCTTTTGGGTGTTCTTGTAAATATTTTACTAGAAAGTGGCCTCATGAGGGATTCTCTCTTTTGTTAGAGCCGGATTCCTCAGAAATAGTGCTTTTAGTAAAAATTGCTTTGGGATCACATCAACGTGTCCTAGTTTCCAATTCTGCAGTGATGTGAGGCATTTCTGAGAGTATCCTCTTTTTTGGAGACATTTATGGTAATGTATAAACCTCTAGACCAGTTACTAATTTTTACATAATTAAGATTTCATTAAAAAAAGATGATTGGGAGCCTTATTATGTAAGCTGCATTTCTGGCTCACTTGCTAAACATCTAGCTTGTATTTGTACGAGTAGGTCATTTCACATATGATTTGCAAATGGCTATTTACCTGATCTGAAGCCCTCCAAAATCACGAAGAAACTTTCTCTTGGATTGAAAGGGCTTTTGATCTGACCATAAATTGCCACAACTAGTTCTGTTGCTTACTCTTGCTGAAACAAGCTGCGCAGGCTTGCAAACACATTTCTATGTCCCATCCCTTCATCCTATCGTGGAAACAGCGGCTGTTTCTGAAAGGGGGGGCCATCTCAGGGTAAGGATAGAGTACATGCTGCCCTCTGGATTTTCTGTTTACACTTTAGCCAAAAATTGTTTCATTTTTCCAGGAAAAATTCACAGAGGAAAGAAACTTTAAAATGCCAAAACAACATGAAGCAGTGAAGTGGTAAACAGCTATTTTGACATAATTTCCCTGGTTACATGTATAGCTAAGCACAGCATGTTCTGGGGTTGGTTTTTAATTTGTCTTTTCAGAATAGAAAAAACAAAAGAGCCTTCCTGCTGAAGGATAGTGACAGTTTCAAACCTCTTTCTTCAGCCATGTTATAAAAGTATCTATCTAAAAGCAGAGCACTACTTAAGTGTAACTGTGGCTGCTTAAAGCTCACTGCTTAGCTGGCAGGCAATAAAACTTTTATTCTGCATTCTTCCCTAAAGGTCTGCTTCGTGCCATATTTACATCCACATATACTTACATGACGATACAAATATTTTTAAAGAAATAGATAAAATGTATGTATATTAAAAATATCCCCCCCCCCAACGCTTTTCAAATACGGATGAATCTCGCAGTTCTATAGCTAAGACTGCAGGCAACGGCATGTGCAACATCTAAATGTAGACAACGGCGAGCAAACGGTGGATAACTGCTCCCCAGATCAATCCGTACAGATCCCTCCCGTCAGCCTGACCTTGAGGGAGATGCTTGCATTGAGTTTGCTGTGTTTGGGGAGTCCGTGAGTGATGCGACTTGTGGGCAGGTACAGATTTATTTCAGCTGACATTTTTACATTTTATCTTACAGACATTTTTGCTTTTGATAGGGGCCCAGACTGATTCCCAACAGACTCTCTTAGTATCGTTGTTTCAAATGACATCTAAATATTTCAGCAACAAATGAAACATAGCACCTGAGGTTTTTCTCGGTACAGACTTGTTGTCACAAAACGAAGCAGTAATTAACACTATTAGTTATCTTCAAGAGGCTGGCCCAATTTCCCAGCACTTACTGTACTAGCTGCATTCATCTCATTTGGGAAGGATCCCATCTGGAGCAGGCAGAGTTTTGGCTTTTTAACTGAAGTGGAAGCTGGTTTTAGGAAAGAAAGGTAATTTCTTATTTCCCCTAAAAGATAGTAAAGAATTGACTGTGTCTTAAGGAGCAAAAAATCATCATGTTTTTATCCTGCACATCTCTTTAGAGGTCCTGAACATTTTTTGCCTGTAACTATATTGTCTGCCCGGTAGAGTAATATTATGAAGATTAGATGAGAAAAGTTAACTTATCACAGAAGCACAATTGCGTTTGGTTTTTCAGTAAACCTGGATTTTTAAGGTGTGTTGAGGTCCTTGAATATTGGAGCCCTCGAGGAGATTGATGGCACGAACGAGTCTGACTTTGTTCTTCTCCCTGAGAAATACTTTAGGGAAAAGACAGAGGAGTGGTGCTCTGAAAATCTGAGTCTTCCTAGCCTGTTGGAAAATAAGTAGACCTTCATTATATTCTCATTACTCCAGCTCTCAGCACAGAAAGGCAAAAAATAAAGGTCACTAGCTTTTACCATCTGTGCTAAAATGAGATGAAGGTAATAGAGAACTCCAAGATTTATTGCTCAGTAGCTGATTTGAGGCTTCAAGTAAGTAGTAAGACATATAATCCTATCATCTCAACAACTTCTTTCTTTGTAAGGGCATGTTCCGTAACCCACTGAATTTGATTGGAAAAATCAGAACGTCTTTCATCAGGCACTGGATCAGGCTTTACAGGTTAATTGAAAAAATGAGTCTGAAATACTGACTTCTGAATGTGCTTGACCGAAGAAAAGGGATTTTAATTTGTGAACAGATTTTTAAAAAACACATCCAAGAGTATAAGAGGAAAATGATATTTGGATATTGTACCAGATGATTTCTGCCCGGGTATGACGTTTAATAAGATGAGAGACTTCCCTCAGTCCATTTGGAAAACATAAGCTTCATTCAACTGTCAAATGACTGAAGATGGGAGAATGAAAGCTGGGCAAGAGGCTGCTTCAGCTAACTTGAGAAGTAATTTTCTCCTCAGCGTAGTTACAGTCAAAACCCAGCAGCATCAGACAACTCCTCATTTCCCTGACCAGCGCTGAATGTGTAAGTGCCTGGTGATGGCTTAATTGCTCAGTAAAAAGAAATTTTTGATGAAACGGAACAAAGTTGGAAATGTTTTGAAAGTAAACATAGTATTAAAAAGGAGGCTGGAAAAACCCAATTACTTCTGTAGCCTGTCTTTACCAAGCACCTTCAGACACAACATTCTGCTTTACGGGTTCCTACTAAACGAGCAAAGTCCCAATAAAATGTGCGCAGTATCAGTCTCCTTAAAATAGATATTTGCTATCTAGGTGTCGTCTTGGTTCAGAGACACCTTTCCACTGTTCAAGTCAAGCTGGCTCTTGGCAGGGTTTGTATAACTGCTTAATTTGATTCATTAAAGAAGTTGACTTGTGCATTCATTAGTGTCTTTGCATCCTTGAGGCTTTCTGATGGCTTTGCAATTTGCTTTGCAGTTTCTCCCTATTCTTTAGAAAACCTCCTCTCAAAACATAATAGCGAAAAATTTGGCTATGGTATGAAGAATATATGACACTTATAACCATGCACGTTATAGCATTCAATTGATCATGGTTTGTAGATACAAATATCAGCTGTTCGAAGGTCAGTATTTGGTGCTCTTCTGTGAGACACTATCAGCTTTCAGTGAGATGGATAGCAAAGGTCAATAGCTAAGCGCACGGAAAGAGATGAGGTGAAAGAACCTCATTGTGTTAGACACTTTGTGGCTGACTCAGCAAGGCCAAATGTGCAATCTTTCAATTAAATACTTTGAAGCTGAATTAATTGTCATATGAGCTTTATTTTTTTTTAATCAGGTGCCTGTTTTCATCTGGCCAAGGGATGTTATTTCTCAGTAAGGATTTCATTAGCAGTGTCTTTCTCGCTCCATGTCTCTCCCCACCTCTCTCTGCTTTTCCTGTGAAAGGCAAGGTGTAAAATACTGTGCTTTTAATATAGACGATTCCAGCATTTCAGAACTTTCCCACTATTTTAGCTTTAACTATCCAAAACTCATCCTCGTCAAGCAAAAGAAGAATAAGTCTTGCACTTCCACATTACTGCAAGTTGCTCAAAATGAGAGATAAATGAGCGATAATGCCATAAAAATAGTCTGGGCAGTGCAATTTTAAAAGCAAAACTTGAATGAAGTGTAATCGCTATGTGTGAATATCACCATTATCAAACTAAATAAGCACAGCTGTTAGTAAATCTGGATTTTATTTCTAAGTGGACTTGGCTTCTCAGGGACTGCTATAGAGAGAGGAAAGAGCTGGATTGTTAATACAAATCTCTATCATGTCGGTCCAGTTTGTGCCACTGAGTATTTTTAATGTATTGTGGACACAGTCCTGCCTCAAGCACGCTAATTATTGAGATTTTTCCTGCAACGGCTGTGCTGTAGACATAGGCACTGTGAACTGATTTGTTGTTTGAGGCTTTGAACCATCTCTCATTAAAGCCAAGAGCAGCACTCTACTGCCTTGTGGATCAGGGTATCAGTAAATTTGTATCGGATTCTTTTTGCAGCTAACTTCTAGTCAAAACTGTTCACATTTAAGTGTGTGTTTAAATTGCTTTCTTGTATCTGAAATTAAGTATTAAGCCCTGGTAATGTATTAATTAGCTTTTTTTAGGGGGGGGAGTTTAATGTACCTTTTAATTAACTGAAGCCAGAAACGCAGCTTACATCTTTAAAATTCTAATCCTTTACATCATTGCAAGTTTCATCCTAAGCTTACTGAAATCAATAGATAAACTCCTGTAGCTTTCCCAAGAGCTAAGTACCTGTAATTATAGCTGTAAGGTGAGATTCCACAGTTTGGACAAAAACTTGTCTTGATTTTTTTTGCTTCTTGGCTTCCTACTCTGCACAAAGGGTATCGTTTCCAGCCTAAGCAGTAATGAGCAGGGCTCAGGGAGTATTGTGTACCTTTGATTTTATTTTTTTTAATGGTCTCTACAGTGTTAACAATCACTTGGGAATAAAATTCAGTCTTCGCCTACTGGATTCATAGCTTGTTAAATGCAAGTGAACTTTCAGCTTAAATGGTTGCAGCAATTTTGATCTCTGCAGCTCATCCATGTTCTGATGAGCGAACGCTCATCATCTTGTTAACAATATACGAGCGTATGAAATTCTTAACAATTTAATTCCTCAGGCCTCTTTCCCAAAGAAAGTAGTACAGACTTCCAGCCTACACTGCTCAAATGAGATACCACCAAGTGTCATAGTAACAGCTCAGTGAATATAATTTAATTCTTATTCATGAACTAGTCTGACTTTAGTGGGAGGGATATTTGCACATGAGAAGAAAGAATCTTGTCCTTAATCTGGGACTGGAGGAATCCCTGAAGATCAGCCTGCTGTATATATGTAAATAAATGGTTGCAGGGTAAACCTGCTCAGTCATGCAGACGTTCAGTGAACAGTTTTAATGTTCTTGTTTCAATAGAGGATAATTTGATTTTTTTTTTTGAGTCCTTAATAGCAGGATAGAAGTTATAATAAATTAAAAGAATGGAGATTTGGAGAAGGAAAAAGAAAAAAAAGCCAGTCTAGTCTTCCTGAGTCGAGCAGGGGATTAACTGCCTCTGTGAAAAAGTAAAAAGCGAAGTTCTGCTCAACCCTGGAAGGGTTTTGGTACGGGCAGCACGTACAGGGAGAGAGGCCTCTCCCTTTGGTCGTTTCAGGATCTCTAGCTAATTTTTAATACAGAGATTTAAGTGGGGAAGAAATAAAATACAATAAGCAGTTACAAAAGCATCAGTGAAGGCACGTTCCCAGGGATTTCTCCCCTGAGACTGACTGGGTTTGACTTCAGTGCCCAACAAGGTGCTGGCTCTGGCTGAGGATTTCCCAGGCACGGGGGCATCCCCAAAAGAAGGGCTGTCCTCCCCTGCTCTTTTATAGGCACCAAAGTTACCTTGCTGTACTTCCCTAAGGGAAAGGCTTTTTCTCCTCCATCCAGTCCATCTGTTTTCCTGTTTTGTAGGAATTAAGTTCTCTGAGACCTTCATTCTTCCATCAGATTTGTTAGACCTGGCCAATGAACTCAAAGGTTGCAAGGGAGAGACGGACACAGCACGGTCCTCAGGACTGAACGAGCCTCGGTTCCCTCACTGGGAGAAAAATTACCAAAAAGCTAAACTTGTCAGCAGAACTGGAAGCAGAAAATTCAGTGTTGTTCTCTGTGAAGTATAGTGCTTGAGGTCTGCCTCTGATTTTTTTTCCTCTTCCAGCAGCCTGATTTTCACAGTGTACCTCACCAAATGTATAACCGATTTTGATGTGGAATTCACTCCTGTTTTGTAGCCTTGAAAGCTGTATTTGATGAGAAGAGCCTGTTCCCAAAAGAAATTCATGATCATGAACAAAAAGCAAGGCAGCTCTGTGAGCAAGCGTGCAGAGAAGGCAAGATAAAAAGAAATAAGAAGCAAGCAAAGCTGGAAGGAAAATAAACGTCCTCTTACAAAGGAAGGTGTGTATAAAGAATGCCATATACAGAGTGAAACTGCCTTTGCTACGTGCTATTAGTTTTTACAATGCACTCCCTTTTTTCTTAGGGGCAACATTTTCAGCCATTACTTGGGATCTCGTCTTTACACAGCTCTTAGGTCTTAACTAGGATCCCTTCTCTCTAGCTTGTCCTGTGTTTTTCATCAAAGTAACTGAAATCAATGAGGTTATTTTTATGGGGTTTTATTTGTCTGTTTTGAATCATTTCTCTGACTGAAGTCCAGCTGAAGTTTCTAGGCATTCAGATGTTCTCGGAGTGTTTTAAAACTGAGAGCGATCAAATCCAGATCTGATTTAAACCAAATAGTTTAGGTCCAGTGAAGTTATTTGTCAGTTATTTACCCTCTTCCAAATTTAAGGTTTTCTGTAAGAATTTCCTGTTCTAACCCTAAAAAGAGAAATGCAAGTGTGAGGCCAGAGAAGAATCTAATGTTTGCAGGGGTTTTTCTTCCTAAGCATGTGCTGTCCCCAAGGTTTGATATTCATTAATTCAGATTAAATAAGTACTGACCCCGAACTTGATCTCACACTTCTACCAGACATCCCTTTGTAGCTGTGAAGCCATATGCAAATGACAATTAGCAGCTGAGCTGGATGCTTGATTGGATTAGGTGGTGTCAAAACATTAATCATGGCAATCATGGCTCTTTTTCCCTTGGAATAAAAAATGAAAAAAAAATTCCGTGTTTCTTTGGATATGAAAAAAAAAACCACCCCAATATTCTGACATTGTTTTACTCTAATCTCCTTTTTGAATCTGAAGGGCAAGAAATCTCTGTAGACAACGTAATTTCCTACATTTTCCAGCTTAATACCTGTTCTGGATAAATTCGGGGAAAGTAATTGACTATTCAAGTGCTTGCCTAAACTGACAGAAATGTTTTAAGAGATACTTTTTCTAAAAATTCAAGCCTTAATTCTTTCTCCGCCGGGAGCTTTGCTATTCATTAAGGAGCAAGGTCAGATTATAGGAAGAAAACAACGAGCTGGTTTCCAACCTCAGATGCAGCTTCTGCTCAGGAAATACCGCTCTCTGCAGTATATGGTTGAGTGTTTGTCTTATCATTTCTACTGGAAAATATTTTCTCACTATTAAATGGACTTTATTCAAACCAATTTACATATCTTCCTGAAATAATGTTAGTATTTTGGCTCATCCTCAAGTTTAAGTCACTCTGCAAAATATTCTGTTGTGGAATAATTTGCATGTGTAATTTGCCAGACCAAATCCTGCAAAGATTTGAGATGTTAGTCACACTGAATTCAGTAGGACTATTCAGGTTTACATATGTTTTAAAAAAAAACAGATCTCAAGTGCATAGTTGTTTACAAGGTCAAAACTTGTTTTTTCCAGTATCATGTAAATTTTAAAGTAAATGAAATCTCCTCCTACAAGACCATAGTTGCATAGTAACACGATAATGGGTAATATCAAATATGTGTTCATTAATTCAGAGCCATTTTAGCACCTAGTGGCATGGATATAAGAATCAGTGGACAACTTCATGAAGTAAAGTAAGGTGAGGAGAGTTAAGTAATTAAGCCAAAGACTTGAAGAATAGGACTTTAAATTTTGGTGGGTTTTTTTTTGCCAGAACTGTATCTCATATCTTCTGTCTGTGTTTCCTCTGATAATTTTTTACAGCTCTCCTGTATTATAGCCTTAATGACTTTAGGACCTCAATTACACGCATACTAGATGCTTGATGCTTTCTAAGCAGTGAAAAATTATCCTTGCTCTGAGAAACTCTAATTCTACGTCAGATAATTAAAATAATCAAATGACACAGTGAAATGGAACAAGCAGTTCTTACACGAGTATGGAGGTAGGTTTGTAAACGGTATGGCAAAGATCAACAGGAGGGTCTTAAATGCAGGGTAGAAGTCGATAGGCTTTGGCTGACCGCTGCACGGTTAGAGAGTGTGAAAAGGCAGAGAGATGATTATTATGAAGGGTGACAGAAAGATGTATCTGCCAGCACAGCGGGAGCAGAGGGTACTTTCCCTTTTGACTGCCTGATGCTCACACGAAACATTTTCTTCTTCATATCAGTTAAACTTAATTTCAGACCTGAGGAGTTTCAAGCAGAGGCCAATTTTTAAAAATTGATCTGCTGTAGCGATGCCCTTTCTTGCCTCCCAGAAATGGAAAGCAATTGTTGCATCTGCCCCAGATCGCAGGTATGCAGGTCTGAGGTGCAAACGGGCGACGGCTTTGCTTGTACCGGTGACTTAGGCTTGATTATTTCTGTCCTCAGGGCTTGAAATGAAATCTCTATACTCTTAAACAAAGAAGATTCCTGCCCTCCCACACCACCTGCTTCTAGTCCTAGGAGATGGCAATATATTGGACTTTAAACTAGTGTCACCTTTATTTATAGAAAAGCTTTTTTGGTCAATCCCAGAAGTTTCTAAAACATTATTTATGGCATTCTCTTCCTTTAAAGCTTGAGCAAGCTCGGATTTAAAATACGCAGAGTGACAATGAATGTTTGTAAACCGGCCACAAATAATATTATTGGTATAGATACAGCACACACAGACTGGATAATACGTTACTGAGTTGCAATGTGCTTGTGATGACTCCCATAAGTGACAATAGCCTTATCTCAAACTCATCCAGATTAAAAGCTTTCTGGATGTTCTATCATATATTTCCAGTGCTTTTAATGTCATAATATTTCTCTGGTTTCGACTAGATTGCTTTTAGGCTAAAGCTGTTTTGTTCACATATGCCTGTTCAGCTAGTGATAGATTGAGGACTTTTTTTTGCATTTGTGTAGTGTGCCCTGGGTAAAGGCTGGGCTGAATTACAGCCCCTGTGCTGACTAAGGAGGATTATGGAAGTTGCTTCTGATTTCCTTTTCTATGGGAAGAAAGGAAAGGGGCATGGGACAGAGCAATTCCTCATGGAGCCACGCAGGACAAGATCATCACGAACCCTGTGTAATATATTGGTTTCAAATACGGAGCTCTGAACTCTGTTTCAAAAGTGGTTGCAAGGTAAACAAAAATGTCAGGTAAATTGGGATAGAAGTGAGTATTTCTTAAGGTCTCGTCATCCCGTTAAACCAAAACATTGTTCCCTCCATTAATTTCTTACCGAAGGCAGAGCCGGCAGCCCAGCTAACGCTGCTCGGTTCAGGACGGCAGCCTCTCGGTACAAAGCTGACGCATGCTTGTTGTGGGCCTCGGTGCATCAATCAAATTGTTTTTCATGATAAGCTTAGCTGTGTCCTTGTTTTAGTCTTTATTTTTCAAGGCAAACCTACTTTAAAACCAAACGGTGGGGAGGTGTGATACTGTTTTCCAGGTAGTCGTACACGTTAATCCTTTAAACGGCTTTTGGGAACGGTTAATGTATTAGTGATGGTTATTCACATGAGACGGTGTTGCACCAGTAGTTAGTGACAGCTATTAACAGAAGAAATTTAAATATTTTAAATTGTGTTTGGTATTACCGCTGCCTAAATCCAGGTTACTTTTGCTTAAGCTTTCAGCAGTACAGCAGAGCGGTGAGCGTGGGCCTCATCTCTTTTCCCAGAAGACCAGTAAGTTCGCTATTGATCTCAACAGAAGCTGTTTTGGAAAACTTGACTGAATTAAATATATATTTATCTCTGAAACTTAACATGTTTGGGCACTGATCCAAAGCCCATTAAAGTAAATGGGAAGAGTCCCATTGCTTTTATTCCTTTTCAGATGATGCCTTTAGGACAGTGCAGGTGATAAACAGAATTATGGGTTTGGTGCAGGATTCTCAAAAGAGCTGAAGTGAGATGCTTTTAAAATCCCTGCCTTCAGCTCCCTAATGTGATTGAAGTTTATACTCCAGGTTAACACATCAGAGCTATCCCATTTCTTTGTATAGTGCTCGTCCAGTGATAAATAAGATGCCCGTAAAAGAAAATAAATAGGCTGTGGCAGTTCTTTGAATGGAGGAAAAGGGTGTGTGGGTGTTGGTGATCCTTTTGAAGTGTACTTCTAAGTCAATATCTGCAACTAGCATTTCTAAAGGGAAGTTTGACTTGGGCTTCCAAGCTTCAGTGAAAAAATTCTTATTCTTTAAATGTCACTTAAGGCCAGATTTATACCAGTACCTTTAGTCATTTTGACTTAAAAATTCTGGATGGAGGCACTGTACAATTGAAAATCCAGGTTCATATTTGCCATGAGAGCCACTCTCTACTTGCAACAGAGTATTTCACAATGATTAAAATAATGTACGGCTTGGTATCGTGTGTAAGAGTGACACAACATTGGTGCATATAGCATTTGCTGCTCAAATCAGGGAAACAAGGCAATCATCGAACTCAGGAGGGAAGAAATTCTCTCTTAGTTGTGAAACAATTTTCATTGTGTCCGTGAGTGGGGCATTTAAAGGAGTGTCACCTTAAGCCAAATGATACTTGTAAGAAAGCCATAAATATGAATTTTAACTTTCACTTACATGGATTTTTGTGTGATTAGATCTGACATCCATTCAGATACAGAAGTTTACTTTAGAAGGCAGATATACACAAAGTCCTGTTACAGGTCAGAGATAACGCTCCCAAAAGATGTAGACAAGTTCCTTACATATGAGCTAAAGACACTGAGCAATAAAACTTCAGAAAAGTCAGTACTGTTTTATCTAATTTTCTCAGACAAGTATAGTACTTTGAAGATAAGTCACTTTCCTGGTTTCAATAATTTAATTGCTTTCAATCATTCAGAGGGGAAAAAGTGCAATAAACTGTGCTATTATGACAAGTGCTTAATAGCAAAGCTCTGCTTTCACTGTTATTGCGATGTCCCTGGCTTGGAGACGAAGTCCGTCCCTGCGACGCCGAGCACTGTGCGGCTGGGGGTGGATCTCCAGCAGGCTCTTCGCCCTTTTTGGTGCTGCTCTGGTTCTTGAAATGGGGCAGTGGGGGTCTGAGGGACAAGCATTTAAATCAAGCTTTGAGATGATGGTGAGTAACTCCCGATCTCCTGTTGTCTGTACTGTGTAACAAAGGTATGGATTCCCTGCTGCTGGCGTAAATTGGAGCAGAGTATTATTTTGAAGCGTTTTTCACGTGGTAACAACTACAACTCAATGTAGCAAATAACTCTAAAAGAAATGGATTCATTGAAAAGTATGTTAAAGATACCTGTCAAAACGATCATCTTTGACCTTCAGAGCACGCTGATTATGTAGCCACTTCTGTTAAATACACTGTTAAAGAAACAAACCAAAAAGCATCTGGAATCGAATATACATTGTCTACAGCTTGATCCCACATCTCGGAAGTCAGAAGTTTTGTCATTGGCTTCAATACAGGCGAAATCAAATCCTTCGATGAGGATCTCGGGATGCATCGTCTGAGTGCGTTTGGTGCTCCGCAGGCACCCTTCAGCTGCAGCCTTGCTGACGGTGGGACCGGGCAGGTGATGGCTGCAGACCTTAGTCCTTGATCGCTGTGCTGCATTTGTTCAGTTCCAGCTTGCACAGGGAAGCCGTAGCTACCCAGAACATCTCAAACAAAGGACTCGGTCCCTACAAAGGGTTTGTGGCCGTGCATGCGCAGGTACGATCTGACACCCAGGGTTACCGTGTGTGCAAACTTTACCCATGAGCTCCTCACTAAAATTACTGAGGGAATGAAACATTTGTCACTATCACAAAGAATTTCTGGTGTCAAATTCTGGTCCTGTGTCAGAAAAAGGCTGTAGCTCCATTCTCTTCTCAGCCTTCCCTAATGAGTGTTTTCAACTGTCTTGTTTCAGAAAAGACAGACAGACAGTGAAAGATTACAAAAATACTTCACAAGGCAATTCTACAGTTTTTGATAATACTTTTAAAATGTGTGCAACCTGTATGGAAACGATGAATTCATGTTTTTAAAAGCAGGAGTATTTGTATCTCAAAACTTAGAAAGGCAATTTTAGAAAGTCTATGTTAATTACATTTTATCATTCTAATACAATCTTAACAAGTACAGTCACTGATTTGCACTTAGAATAAAAAGCCTGCAGCATATTTGATGCTGCTCTGAACCACTGTTTCCTACCAGAGCCCTTTCCAGACTCTCAAAAAAATTAACTTACCAAGACATAACCTGGCTTTTATCATGTATTCATAGACCAAATTCAGGCAGGTGATTACTAGCTCTTACCATTTGTTTGCCCCACCATTAGAAATACTTAAACAGACAAGTTGCATTAAACACCATCTCTCTGACTGCTGCCAAGCGTCCTGCAGTCAGTCACTGGCGGAGAGGTCGCTTTTCAGGCTGCCTATTGATACAACATGGCACGAGCAGAGCACCGGCAGTAGGTGGCCGCAACACTGAATGAATTTCATATCCTGCAAAGGTTGTAAAAATGACAACATCAGAAGAATAGAGTAAGATGAGTATGGAACTTAAGAGAGGGAAAAATAGGCTGTAATAACCTGAACTACTGATTGACTAGCATAAAGCTGTAATGCTAGTGACATCAGTAGAGATGCTTTGGAACTGCAGTTGATTCAGGATTCGAAAATAAAAATTAGAATCAAATATGTAGTCAATAAGTTGGAGATTTCAAAACATGAGTACTCTCAATAACGACAGCCAAAGCACACAAGTGACTTAAAAAAGCACCTGTATCTCTAACATGCTACCCACACTGAAAAGCAATCACACACTTTATATTTTCAGCTCCTGGCATCAATTTTATTAGAGAACCAAAAGATCTCATTGGTACGCTATCTTTAAATTGCTTTTTTTCATGTTTTGGTTTTGAAATTAATTTTATTCGCTCTTACCCTTTGAAGAAACTCATAAGGTTAACAGGCAGATTTGCCATGCTTATGCTGAGCTGTGTTTTAATTTTTTTGAGTAGTCCCTGAGCCTGTTTGTGATGTTAAGTGCATTTTAGGGGTGGAATGAATTTGGTCATAAATCACTGCACATGTCTGAGTTGCAGAAGGATAGATTAGGTCTTAATGCTGAAGGGGTGGCTTCATTTTATTTTCCACTCTACACAAGCAGGGTCGATAGCGGCTTCAGTAGCCATCAGATTGTATTTATAGGAGGGCTCTGAGTGAGGAGGAGGATATGAAGCGTTACCATGTCTGTCTTTCTGTCGTGCTGCTCATCTCGAGGGCCAGATCTGGGGTACTTGTAGCTGGAGGTGGGTTGGTATGCAGGCAGAGAGTGCATGGGGAAAAAAAAAGAGGTGGAAAGAGAAAAAAAAAAAAAGAGGAAAAAAAAAAAAAGAGGGGGAAAAAAAAAGAGAGAGCTTTGCTATCACATTGTTTTCACACACACTCTTCAGCCTTCACTACTTTGCCTGTATCTGCAGGTAGCTTCCACCTGCTGTGGTTTGCCATCAAACGACAAGGCAGCCTCTTTTGTGTGAACCTGACAAGCATGTTGCCAGTGTTCGCAGACATCTAATTTCCTTACCTATCACCTTTACAAAGATTGCGCTAACGGGCTGTTTGGAAGGGGAGATCAGTATTGATCTCTCTCAACTTTTCTGTTTCATTAAAACAGACCTCCGGGCATAAAGGCAACATTCAGAACATTGCAACTCATTCACAAAGCAGCACTGGTGGCACCGTACCATGAGTTTCAGGGGATTATGGATGTGTTTTGTGGATGGCTAACAACGCTATTACACAGATGCTTTATGTTGTTCAAATGAAGATGATACTAGCAACGTTTGGTTTGGGGGTGAGGAATTCTCTCCGCTCCAGCCACTTTTGTCTGTCACACCATCCGAAAAAAAAAAAAAAAAAAGATTTATTTAATCTTGCCAATGTCCTCTACCTTCAAGAAGGATTCATCGTGAAAGAATGGTATTGCCATAGCAACGAGGAATTTTTTCAGACGGCTATAAAACTGGTGAATTTCCAAGACACAAAAGCTTGTTCAGAGCCCAGAAGTACCTGGATAGAAAACAAAACAGATGGTAAATTCTCTACAGCTTTTGCGGAATCATTTTTTTGCCAGTTATTCTCCACTTTCCCCTATGTCCTAAATGTTTGTTTTACAATGAATTTGTGATCCGTGACAGATTGAAGACTTTGCTCAGTGGAACTGGAAGTTAGCACCACCATAGCCTGTTCACAAGAACGGCTAATCTGCAAAGGACAGGAAAGCTGCTAAGCTGCTCTGAGAACATCAGTGATCTTCTTTAGATTCTCAGCCGTCAGAAGCATTTCTTAATACTGTGATACAGAATGATATTTTCTAAAGCTTAAGGAGTTGTGATATTGGGAACTCCCCAAGCAAAAAGTCCCTGTCTTGTAAACGACTTCTAACGATGCCGCTGACCGTTACCGCAACCAGAAATTTGACTCTTAGCAGGGAAATTTTCCTTGACTATAAAGGGTTTTAAACTCTGAAGGATGGTGCGCTACTGACACAAAAATAATAATCTGCTTCTGCAAAAGGATACATACTGCCACGTATCACAAATTCTTGCTGTGAACACAAATTATTTTCACACGTATCAACACTTCTGCTCACACAAGGAAAGAAATTTTTTCTTCTGGTAGGAGTGACAGGCTTCTGTAGACAGACTCCAGGTGGTACCTGCTTTTAGATTTTAATTTTATTTACAAGATAATGGCTCATACTGTTGCAAATTTTTCATAGGAAATGTTTGCAAATTTTGTTACGACTCTTCTTCTGGGCAAATAATAATAATAAAAAAATCATTCTGAGTGCAGACTTTGGTAAAAAAGATGGATCTTGGGTAGCTGATATAAAAAAGGGAAAAATAAAAGTTATTTCTTCATTCAGTGGAGAAGTGACTTACTCTTATAAAAGAACAAATCATAGAGTCCCGTATTAGAATATAGCAGAAGTCTGTTGTGTTATTGTCTCTATTATATCAAATTTAACTGATCTTCAGCTACTCCTCCTTCTCACAGCAGTCCTTCTGCTAAGATTTTTCACTGGCTCTGAATAAAATTAAGCATTAAAGCAAACAAGCACTTATATTGGAATATTTTTCAGAATTACTCCTAATTCCTCATCCCAGCTTTCCTTGTACTTCATCCAGAGACAGTTCAAGTCCCTTACAACTACTGTACTAGCGTTTGGCACTGCTGAACTGGGGAATAGTAATCACATTTCATTTCTTTATTTCACTACTTTAAGGCAGCATTTTTGGGACTTTATTACAGCATCATATGATGGCAATCAGCACACGGGTGCTGAGGGGGAGACACGAAATTGCTCACACCCTTTCACACTACCATTTTTAACAATATGCCTTAATGAAAACAACTTCTACTGTTTTATGATGTGAAAACTAAGCTACTTATTAAATTATGAGTTTGAAGCCATGGCAGATCATTTGTAGGAGATGCAAATGGATGCCATAAAAAGAAGAGAAATTCCTGGTTTTAATGATTACACAACCGGTAATTTTATTGGAGTGTCTTCAGAAGCGAATTATGGAGAGTCTCGACTAATGATAGGCATTTAGAGAACTATGTAGGTCTCTTTGAAGGCAAGGAACTATATGAGAATGTAATATCAGTAATTGTACCTTAAGTAGTAGTTCTCTGCTGAACAAATGCTGAATAAGCCCCAACGCGTAGCACAAAAGCAGTCAACTTTACATCAATTTGAGAGATGTGCAACAGTAGTTTGACTATAATACACGTTATGTGTTTAGGTTTTTCTTGTTCAAATAAATAATAAGTGCAGGTAAGGTCAGCTTAATTGGTAAGCAAAATGGAATTGTTAATGTTCTGTGACATTACATTTCACTGTGGTATTTTCTATGCCAAGGACATTTAGTAACTGATGAAAAACCAAAGTTCACAGTAATGATTAGCATTAAGTAAATTTTCATTTCCTTTGACTGTGTAGGCATCATGCTGTTTTGGGAACGCTGAAAAAGATCACAAAGAAGTGGAAGACATATGGAATAATCACATAAAGATAGTAAGATGTAATTTCCTGAAATTACAATCTCATTATTAATAGTTAAGTACTGTTTTTATTCATTAAGTGTTAAAAAGATGAGAAAATGTGAATTTCAGAATAAAAATTCTGTTTCTCTAGCAGCGTATTCTTTGCCCATGCAATAATTGTCTGTTCATCTCAATACAACTATCACAGAGATGTATTTGAAATCCATATTGATTAATTCATGCACACTGTGACTTGATGTCTAATTCTTTGTCAGCTTGCTGGAATTGGAAGAAAATGTCTGATCTTATTCCTCTGCTGGAATGATTTTTATATGAATTTCCTAACAGTGAGATCTTCACTTGTATTTACTTGCAGGACTAACGTTTTAGTCTGTAACTGTGGCATGCCAGCAGAGATGATTAATTTCTATTGCTTTTTGGGACAAACAAGGACTCCAGTGAAGCTCTTCTACAGTGAAGCTTCTTTTTTTTCCTTTTTTTTCCTTCTTTTGTTCTTAATACAACAGCTGTTTTGTGCTTGCTTGTTTATTTGTTGCATTTTTTTTAGACACAACTTGAATCTTTTTCTTCTTTATTTGTGGTATTGTCAGCAATTTCCTGACAGATACTCCGTCTTCTCTTTTCTCGGTAATGATCCAATAACTAGACTACAAAATTTACACTATAAAGACATCTTTGTTGATAGCCAAGTATCTAACGTATGCTAATTGCTTCATCTAAAATTCTGCTGGAGCCATGACCAAGGCTGTAGTTTTAACCCAGCTGTAGCCAGCAGCCACCCCCTATATTGTAGCAGCCACACCCTGATGTAGCCTGAAGGAGACTGGGGAAAACCCACTCACTAACAGGAGAGCCAAGGACATTTCTATCTAAATTGCTAATTATGGAAAGGAGGGTCTGCTGGGAGGCCAAAAATGTTCATTTGAGACCTCTTTGATGAGATGATCAAGGGACAAAGTCTTCCCCTTTTTTGGAGGGATACGGAGCGAGTATTTTAGAGGTGGATATATTTACACCGGTAGTTCTTAAAATGAGAGCAAGAAAGAAATTCTCACACAGAATGAAAGAATTTGCACAATCATTGCTGTAGATGAGCTTCCTGAGATGCCTTCCTCATCCATCCATTGTGCACTGCATTTAGATAGCTCATCCAGAGATACAGATACCCCTCCAGGAGCTACGGGCCTAAAGGGAGCTAAGCACATCTGTTATTAAATTGTTGGAGGAGAGAAATCTTTTCAAAATTTACATCTTGCAAACTTGTACAGAACTAACAGAAGTCATTTCTCTAGACTTTCTGAATTCTGAAGGCCTGCTGCAAACAATTCAAGAATTAATTACAGAACTGGAAAAGTTGCAAAGATCTTTTATAATGGAAAGTTTCCCAGCAACTTAAACACAGGAATTAGGCGAGTTCTTTTTTTTAATATAATAAAGACTTTGAGATGCACATCAGTTTTGCTCCATCACCTTTTCTGACCCACCTAGCACCAATGTCAATGTCAATGACTCCAGTAACATTTGTCTGTTGATCACGGTGCTTTCTGTACAGCTTGTTAAAAGTTATTCAGCAAGTTAGAAATGATAGCAATATGACGTGCTTCTAAGAGCTGATATCCCTACAAGCCCAGAAAAACAGGATCTGAGCTTTTGATTTTTCTTATTTCAATATGCCATTGCAGTGGGCTAGCAACGAAAGGATTTCAATACAAGCAGACCAATCCATCCTTATCGCATTTTGCACATAGTCTACTAAATATATAGGAGCTGGAACAAAAGAACAGTAAAAGTCTAGCAAAAGTTGGCAAGACTGCAGTCTTGCAAAGCCTAGCAAAAGCAAAACTGCAAACTTTTGCTAGACCCAGTTTTTTTAATGATTATATTAAAAACCTCCTTCTCTAGAGAAGCATCTCTCTTTCCCCTACAGATGTGCTAAATAAGCAATATTTCCTCATATTTGTAAGCAATTCCAGTGAAAGTTCTTTAAAAGATGATATGTTGGCATTCTAGCTGTAAAACTTGACTGTGATCTGCGTTCCTTTTTGTGTCTTATTCTTTCACTTTTTTTATATATGTGAAATAGTTGAACTATTTCTACTAGGGCTATGGGAAATAATTTGGTAGTGCTGTTAAAGCTATTCATTATTCACGTATAAACTGCCCATTTACTGTTTCTCATATCCAATTTTTGAAGAAAATGTTGATGATGACATAGAAATACCTTGGCAAGTCTTTGAAGAAGCTCTACAAAGCTATTACAGAAATAAATTGCAAAACTGAGGTGCACTCACTAACCATGTCAAGTGAATGTCGCTATACAAAGTTCAGTTGAGGATTTCTTAGTTTCAATCTTTATAGGAAGTTTGTGCATGTTATTGTAAACAAAAATAATCTTAGACATACTATTTCCTGATTCCTGTTTTTTCTTGTTCCAGAATGGAGAGAAACTGAGATGCTGCAGTTGTGAAATTTGAAGGAAAAGGTTATTAACCACTTCAAACATCAGAATTGCTCAGTTCAGTTTAGGTAAATGCTGCCCTAAAACAGCTAAGACCTATATGAGACCTATATTAATGGCCAGTCATGGAAAGGCAGCAACAGTCCTACAAACGGCTGTACGAAAAAGCAGCACTGAGAGACTTGGGATATCAGGTAAGAAAAGTAGTGCTGTGGGTCTGAGGAAGAGAGGAATGGATGCAAGGTGAGTTTAGGCTCACATCTGTATAACCTCGGGCATTTAAAAATGTGTTATCATAGATCAGTACCTGGGGAGGAGAAGGAGCAAACCAAATTCAGCCTATCCTTCCGTAAAAACCCAACTGCCAATTCCCTGTCTACCCAGAAAAAAATTGCCGTCCATCTGATTGAATACAGTACTGACATGCTAATCTTCAGGCTTGATGGCTACATCTCATGATGCACGCACGTGGAAAAAGCCATTGTTGGTACTAAACATGATAGCAAACCCCTCTCAACAATGGATATCACTGCGCTTATCTTGCCATCCTGCTCTTCGCACCGGTTCTCTACTGAAAAGCCTTCAAGAAAAGGCCTTTCATATCCAAGCTCCTCAGAGGTTCGGGCATAAGAGACCATTTTCACTTCTGATGGTGAAGCTTTTGAGCAAAAGGGAAGGACGATCCTGGGCAGAGGCAGAAATTTCAGGGGGCTAAAATGTGGAATGTCTTCAAGGCAACGCTTGCCACCTGGCCTCACCCTGTGATCAGCGAGTAACTCTCTTGCTTCTTCACTATAATGTCTGCATACAAACAAGAAGTTGTTTTCTCTTTCCTACAGTTTGGGAAGAAGTGCCATTTCTATTTTTAATGCCTGAATGCTGTAACACTCTTCTATATGAAAAGCAAAGGCTGTCTAAAACACCAGACAAACAAATGATTAGACAAAGAAAAATGGTTGTGTTCTCTTTGGCTATGAAACAGCAACTAAATGGTTAAGTCTTTATAATTTCTTAAGCCATTTTAGTACATCTATAACTTAATTTGCCTTGTACAGTCACTAGCAAAGGCTGCTGTTTTCCTTCTTCTGATCTTCTGTTTTCTTTTATTTTCTTAGGGCTTTGCCATGAAAGCTACTTTAATCTTTGTAGATAAATCTTCAGGTTTTCGATTTTTTTTTTTCTCTTAAGACTTCAGCTGTCTTAAGTCTTTCCATTTCATCACGTTTAAATATTTCAGACAATTTGAAGCCCTATTTATAAATGGATATGATTAAGATTAGGCTCTAATAAGTGCTAATCTTTCCCTCCAACCAGGGAGATAAAGCCTGTCTTAAACCTGAATGGCTTAAGACAAGTTCATTATTTTTTATCCTTACAAAGTGAACAAATAAAACACTGTCCAGCAGCTGTATTCACTGGAAGCACTGAAGATAATCCCTTCCATTTATTACTGCAAAGTGCTTTTCTTTGTAGGTATCAGCCTGCTTTACCTTCAGATGTGTAGGCTGCAGGTTATAGAGCTGCCTGAAACTTGGTAATGAAACCTGAAACTCACCTGGCCTCACAAAAAACTTGAAACTTGCCTCCATGTTTTGATACTTTTGATTGAATTTTGGGTGAAGCAGGGCCAATAAAGGCACTAGTGTTTTTTCTTCACGGCATTTGTAAGCACAAATTAATTACCTAGTCTTCACACCACTCCTCAAGGTGAACAATCTCTCTTCTTGTCAGGTGAACTCGGATGCTTTGATGTGCGTTCCTCTGTGCAGTTTTGAATTCATTTCTGCATGTGCTTAGCTGAGCCCAAGGTTGAACTCAAGGTTTTTAATCAAACAAGGAGCTCTGGCTGAGCAAGGAAATCCCTATTTATGAAGAATGCTAAAAAATTACTGAACGTGACAACGTAGCCCTGGAGTTCTGGGAAGTGTGAAGGACAGTTTTGACAGTAAACCAAACACGTAATAGAGACTTTGATCTCAGGGTTTTTACTGAATGACAGGCTGAAAAGCTGGAGTATTTTATGACTCGGAGCATGAGCTTCAGCTCACTGACCACAAGGGTCAAGTAAGCTCCTTGGATAACTGGCATGTTTCCACCACCGTCTTCCCTGAACGTGCACCCTGCTTGGGTTTGTCTTCCCAGCAGACTTAACCAGCCCTCTCCTATCAGCAAAGGGGATTATGCTGTTCAGGGGTTGGCCTGCATTTAAATAGCTTTAATACTCCGGACGATCTTAAATGGGATCTGATGTGACTAAAAGTATAACATGCTTCACAGCTGATTGATTGGCAGCTTTCATTCCATATACATATCTGCAGCCAAAAATGGTGGAGGAAGGGGGAAAACAAGGTTCTTGCTGTATGACAAAATGGAGCAAATAATTCACAACTAATAACTAATGCGGTCTCCTCTTGAAGACTAAAAATACCCTGCTTTTATTGAAAGTGTATTAGTGGTGCATGGCCAGGTAAGTAAAAAGATGTTTTTTCCATTTCTTGCCTGGTCATAAGAACAAGCTGTTCCAGAGCAAATTTGAAGTTCATTTCCTGCAAATACTGGTTTATGAGATTTTAAAACTGGCTTTTGGTAAATGTTCATGAAAGTGGAATTTGAACTGCACGAATGTTTGTGGAAAGTGAACAAAGGGAGCTTGAGAAAAAACAGGATTATATTTTCTGTTCCTTCTTAATTTTCAGTATTAATGTAACTCATAGCTCTCCAACCTCAGAGAGCTTGAAATCTTGGGTCTGGGACCTCACCTTCGCAGGAGGCGGTGTCTCCCTATCCACCAGTCTCTGCTGTAGGCACACTGGTGCCACAGCCCACCACAGACGCAGGAAGGACGGGGAGAGTGACTTTTCTGAAGAGGAGCCTTCTCTCCTCCTTTGGCAGCTTTCCCCTACGGCCCACCTCTCGGACTGGCATGCAGCTGCACTCAGCGACTCACGTCCTCTGTGAATGGAAGTAAAATTGGCCAGATCAAGCCTGAGGGCCACAAACTGTAGAACAGTCATCCATCTCAAGGGCTGAGCCTTACGGTATGGAAATGTGGTCACGGAACGCGATGCAGGGAGTTGACTAGGAATGCCCAAATGCCTGGTCTTCATCTATCCGTAAACTGCCCAGTACTGAACTCCACAGACCTTCTTACTTTCCCATGCATCTTTCAGCTCTGCATCTTTCAGCTCTGCAATGAGCGGGCTAAGTCCTATGTACCTTACCTAAATTTAAAGAGAAAATCTGTTTAAAAACATCTTAAGAGTTTTGGAGTTCCTCAGTCCTGATGCAATAAAAGCTGCTTCCAATTATTGCACAATAGGAACAAACAGCCTTTTACTTTGTTTGAAACTGAAGCTTGAAACAAATTTAAGGGATTGCAAATCAAAGTAGGAATGTGGGTTGGCACAAAACCTTAAAAGTCAGTCTCGGTAAGGTTCTTGCCTCTGTGCTCAGGTGTTCTTTCTAACAGTAGCTTTAAATACAGAGTTTCAAAAACAGTTTAAAAATATTTTAATACGGACTGAATGGACAAAAGCCACAAAGTTAACAAATCTGATTTCCCTTGTTGTCAAGAGCAGTATGAGAACAAAGGTAGATAAGGGAAACAGGAACAGCCTTAAGAAACACAGAAGGTTTATAACTTATAGCACAACTCCACCAGATGGATTTTAGTTGAATTTCAGTTGGTTATAAACTTTACATTTACTTCCAAGAAAAGTGACTCTGGGAGAAATTAGGCATGCACTCCTTTATTTTGTGTGATCTACATTTGTGAAAGTTGATTGCAAAAATACAAAATTATGTTTGATTATGAAAATCAGATCTAAGCAAATGAAACAAAAAATAGAACTGAACACCAGAGAAGACACATAAAATGGCTGAAACTTAAATAATTTAATTATAAACATGGTGACATATAGAATGCCAGCATCAAATTCTGCATTACTTCATCTCCCATGTATGTAAATCTAATGGTCCAAACCTCACACAAAACAGGCTCTTGATACTCTTCCAGCTAAAGTACTTGATCCAAAGCTCACAAAGTCAGTATGAATCATTTAAGTTTTGGAAGTTGAATCCCAATTTTTCTGCAGAAAATTACCTTACATATAAACTAAAAGGCAAGTCTTGCATTTTTCCTAGCGGAAACTTTGTAATTAAAAGTAGTCTTGAGTATTGTAACAATGATTGGGACATAATTTATCTAGAATAATGTATTACTTTTACATTCTTTAAAGATATCCCATTGTCGTGGTTTAACTCCAGCCAGCAGCTAAGCACCACGCAGCCGCTCCCTCACTCCCCCCACCCAGTGGGATGGGGGAGAGAATCGAAAAAAAACCCCACCTCGTAGGTTGAGATAAAAACAGTTTAATAGGACAGAAAGGAAGGAAAAATAATGATAATAATGACAATAATAATACTAAATGAATTAGAATATACAAAACAAATGATGCACAATGCGATTGCTCACCACTCGCCAACCGATGCCCAGTTAGTTCCCGAGCAGCAATCTGCCCCTCCCAGCCAGCTCCCCCAGTTTATACACTGGACATGACGTCCTATAGTATGGAATATCCCTTTGGCCAGTTTGGGTCAGCTGTCCTGGCTGTGTCCCCTCCCAGCTTCTTGTGCCCCTCCAGCCTTCTTGCTGGCTGGGCAGGAGAAGCTGAAAAATCCTTGACTTGGTATAAACACTACTTAGCAACAACTAAAAACATCAGTGTGTTATCATCAACATTATTCTCATACTAAATCCACAACACAGCACTATACCAGCTACTAGGAAGAAAATTAACTCTGCCCCAGCCAAAACCAGGACACCCATGTACAATGCCTCTCAGTAAGGCATTATTATAGAATATGTGATATGAAGAACTGTATTTACGTGGCTACTAACAACATGGTCTTCCTACAGGAAAGAACATGTTTAAATGCTACAAAATAATGCTCCAAATACTGTCCAGAATACACATCGGCTATTGCTAATGGCACAGTGACACTGTGGACACCGTTCTGCTCTGTCACAACAAAGACAGGACAAAAGGATGCAGACACCGGGGTTTAGGATGATACAGCCTCCCCTGTATTCAGCTACTGGTTGTTTTTAAATATGAGGTTTGTGTAAACATCTTCTAAAAATAGTGTTTTTTCCTGATGCCGATGTCACTTTTTATTCTGAAGTACTCGTTTACTGCCAGGTAAGAGAGCCTAAGCTGGCTGCAGTTTGCATGGTGTTTGGAATTATTTTGTTAAAAAGATAATAATTTATTTCTACTTTTTCACCAAAACATTTTTGGTCAAACAGAAAACAAGTCCGAATTCGTTTCAAAGAAGAGAGCATTAGGACATATTTTTAGATTGATACACATTATGCGAACTACGGTTCCTTCTCAAGATCAAAAAAATCCATATGTGTTTCCACAGGCTCTCAACACAAATTGCCTGTCAGGGTAAAATCTTGAAAACTGTACTGTAACCAGGATGATGAAGGAAAATTACTGCCAGACAGATTATATAGTCAAGAAAAACAGTGTAAGTTATTTTGTGCCTCCTAGCTTGAATACGTATGGGACAGATGCAAATTTTCCAAATGAAATACAGCTTAGAGTGCATAAATTTCAAACAGATAATAGTTTGCACTTATTAAAGCTTGGCTTGGATCACAAACAGAGTGCTTTTTCCTGAAATGCCAGCTTTTCTGTAAAGACTGTTTTTCCCCCTAAAGGAGCATCAATTATAAATAATGGTCTAGCCACCAAAATTGGAAGGGCTAGACTCGAAGCAAATAAACTGAAAAAATATGATTGGTTAAAAAATTATAATCTTGCCATGCACTCTAGGTATCCTTTGAGGGAATGGCATGGGAGTTATTGCTTATTGGCAGATACATAAGTACCTGGTCTGGAATAGCCAAGAAGTGATGCACAGATCTACAACTGCACTTATCTACAGAGTGGGCATAGACAGAGCTTTTCTGAAAAATTCAATGTCACAAGGAAGCCCTATAGCCCTCTGGGTCCTGAGCACAAACTAAAGGTTCGTGTTAGCAGTGGATAATGGGCTAACTTGTGTAAAAAGCTATTCCAAGCCTCCTTGCACTCAGCTAGGTTGATTTAGATTTAGCTGCTTAAAGCATGGCACTAAATCAGCAGGAAGAGTATGTTGGTTCCTCCAGAGATGAAGTTCTGAATAAACAGTAGGTTAGAATGAAAACATAGAAGAGCCCAGATACAAAGAGAAACAGAGGCATGTTTTGCAGTGGCTTTGGGAATAAAGGTTGAAATGAGATGGGAAGGCTTGCAGCAGAAGCAGTGTGGGTGCTGGGGAGAAGACATGGCTTCACTTTGCAGCACAGCCATGTACCGACTGAGCTTATCTACTGAAAGGTGGATCCAAGCCAGCTCTAACTCGGCTGGTACGGGAGGACAGTCAATACAATTTGAGGCAATTCCCCCATTGCCGTGCTTTTCAGGGCATCCCCTACCACTTCTGCTGGGAGCGGTGCAGCTCACGCAAGCATTACCCCATGCAGGAGCGTGAAAACACCAGCCACATATTTTTCACTGTTTAAAAGCCTTTGCACTTATTGTGGGGGCAAAAACGTGAAGAAAGTACATCCTGAAAAACTTAAAAGTCAGGGGATAGTAGTGCTGTAACTGCGCTACTGTATCCGAGGATTTTTGGAGGGCCTCGCTCTTGCCTTGCGGGCCCGATGGCTGTTAACGGTGCCTGTGGCGGCAGCAGCACTGGCTCGACTCGATAGAAAGGGACTTTGAGGGTCAGCTTTAAAGCCAGTGAGTGAAAAGTTGAGAGGCCCGGCCAGCCAGAGGGAGCCGGGAGTGATGAGGGCCTGGCTTTGCTCCTCCTCAGCGAAGGCTGGAGCGCGGAGCTCCTGGGCCACCCATGGAAATGTCTGCCGGGCTGGAGCCCACAGGGCAGCCCTTGGACAACTGAGAGACGTAGCCCACCGGAGGTGGTGCTGGCCTAGGGTTTGAATTTAGCTAAGTGCGAACACGGCCTCACAGGCACTTCCAGAGGAGCCGGATCCCAACACACCGCCCCTGCCCCGGGCCTGCGGAGCAGAACGGGGCCGCAGGCCCCGGCGGCGGGCGGAGGCCCCTCTCCGCAGCCCAGCCCAGCTCCGCACGCCCCCCCCGCCGCACGGAGTGGTCTCTCCCCACATCTCACCCCCACAGCGTCAAATGGACTCTCCTTCTCCCCGTGCGGCCGGCGCGGCCCCCTGCCGGTGACGCAGCGCGCCGCCGCTGCCATGGGAACGGCGTGCGGCGGCGGCAGCGCTGAGGGGAAGCGGGAGCGGGAGCGGACCGATCCCCCGCGGGGGTGAGCCGGAGCCGGTGACCGAGCCCGCGCCGGCGGCCGGGGGAACGTTGGGTCCGGTGGGACCCGGGGGCGGAGGCCCAAGCCTGTGTCGGGGCGGGGGTGGCGCGGTTGCGGCCCAGCGAGCTCTGCCGGCGCCCGTGGGGGGCGGCCCCGCCGTGGGGGGTTCCCCTCAGGGGTGAAGGCTCCCGCCCGAGCAAGCGCGTCCCTGCCCGGGAGTTGCCGCCCGCCACGAGGCCGGTGCCGAAGGGCTGAGAGAATATTTGGGGGCAGGTGCCAGTGCCCCCAAATTCTGCCTGGGAATGCCCTCGCCACCTACCCTTACAGTCTGAATTTGTATTCGTCCTCTACACTTTTATCTCCCCCCCCCCGCTTTCTGGTTTTAGGTTACAGTTCTAGGCAGTTTCCTTCTTCCCTGTCCTTCCTACCTTTCATCAGTCTTCTTGAAAAACACAGCCATCGGTAACGAAACAAACAAAAAAAGCCCACAGCTTTGACAGCAGGGGTTTTTTTATGCCTTTTTTGTCTGCCTTTGTGCATTGTTCGGTGTCTTCCTAGAGCTGTTGTCTGGACTGCTTGAAATCTGTGAGCCTTGCTTAGCAGAGACTAGAGTTTGATAGAAGCATTAAAGGCAAGTACTGACTTTGCTCCATTTATTCACCTGTTCTTATCCCCACCTGCTTCTTCACTTACTCTGCTTTTGCAGGAGTTCACAGGGCAATTACTGCAGCTATCTAATGTGGATGATAAGGCATTTATCTCATGAAACATACTTGGTAATGTGATTTTTTTTTTTTTTTTTTAGTAGACTGTATGGAGAGACAGAGACCCATTCTGCTAGTGTCTTTTGTGTTTGAAGTTACTTAGAATGTAGTTGAAATCATAGTTTTTGGTTAAACAGTGAAGATGCACAACTGGTAGAAATAGGTGTTGACTTCTCAGAGTCATTGAGACAATACATCTTTTCAATGTGTGACAAAATTGCTAAGTGGGAAAATAATTTAGGGAAAGTATCATTTACCTGTTTTAATTCGGTTTTCATGATCTTTCTTTATGCATGTTGTACAGCATTAAACATAGAAATGGATCATTTGTTTAAAAATAGAAAATGAAGTTTGAAATTGTTGATGTCACAGATATTGGGGCATGGAGAATATGAGTTTATCCCAAGAGACTGAGATTACATTAGCATACCTGACTGCTGGATTTAGACTAGCTGTTAGGAGCAGATTTACAAGGCAATCAAAGTTTGTGTGTGAGGTTTTTTTTAATGTCACCTTTTTTTTTTTTTTTTTTTTTTTTTTTTTACTAATTAGTGAAACGTTAAAGGGCATTGTTTGGAAGGACCAGAAGACTCAGAGTCTCAGTTGATAGAATTAACAGCAAATGGGTGGAGAGCAATGCTAGACAACTTTTTCGTTACACTAAGAATTCTTCTTCAAAGGAAATAGTTTGGTTTGAATTATTGGTAAGCGGATAGGACTCAGTCTAGCATGAAATCCGTGTTCATGGTTATGATAATTGGATGTGAGCTATTACATATACGGTAGTATCCCTTTGGATTTCATGGATTTATGATGTGAGAAAGCTGTTGGAATTTAGTCTGCTCTAGTTAAACTCCTGTAGTTTGAAATAAACTGCACCCATCTTCAGCTGTCTTTAAGTTATAAAGCTATCTTTAAATTGATTAGGAAGACATTTGAGCTAAGCCGAGATATAGGGTATATGGAATTTATGTTCATTTAGCTATGCAGGCTTTAAAATTAAGTTGACTTAAATTTCATTTAGCAGAAACACCAGTTTTTGTTTTGTTCAGTTGCACTGTATATCCATTAGCAGCACAGAGGAATCCGCTAGAATGATGAAATTTGAGTACTAGTGTGTGTAGAAGAGCAGGCAGAAAGGATGTGGATAATTAATGCTTGATTTATTTATGTTGATGAGCTGCTTTACTGTTTGCCTCACTGGAAAATTGTCTTATGTATTAGAAAGAGAAAAAGGATTCATTAAACAAAAAGCACACAGAAACAGGGAACTCTTGTCTGTATTTAAATTACAAGTCTGTTTCCAAGTATGGAGTTTGTTTCTGAGGAGTTTGGGTTTGCCACGTTAGTCCTTCCCTTTGGTGGACTTCCCTGGCAGTCCTGGCAGCCCATCTCATGGGTACTTAAGGATGTCTTACAAGCTAAGGGTGCATATTTCCCCAAATGGGGTATGTTTAACTTTGAATATCACAGTCTCAGTGTTTAACAGCTGTTCCTCTAAAAAATAGGATTATGCTCTAATAGCTATTAAATGAATTCATGTATTTTCGCAGAACAATTCAGGTTTTTCATCACCTTCTGTCTATCTATACCCCCTGTTATCTGTAACTTGACGCTTGTTTTTTCCACCCAGTATTACTGTATTCCCAAAACTTTGTAGATGGTTTTATCTCTGATACTATCACAACTTTTAAGTTACCTCTTTAAATACTTGCTTCCAGTGGAATATGTTAAAGTTTATAAAAAAATAGCATTTATATGAGTTAACTAATTTCCCTCCTTGAGCTTGGTAAGCTGGCTTCTGTCATTTACCTCCGTTTTTACTATTAAGTAGTCTTTGGGCTACATCAAAACCAGTGTGTTATCCCTGCCTGTGTAGATGCACTAGTCCTGCTAGCACACATTCGCCAACAGAAGAACCTTTTTTGATTCAAAGTTAATAAAATCTTGTTTTATCTTAAAATGTGGTAAAAGAATAATTGTTTCGAAATTATAAGAAAGAATGGAGTGCTCAGTTTTTCCGGCACAGTAAGAAACATGTTTTGTGCGCGCATCTGACGTCTCTGTCAGCGCTGAAATGTCCTTGCTTTTAGGTTCTGTGGCACCAGATGTTTTAACTGTTTGTAACGTGCTGTTGACAGGCGTTTTGCCTCATGGACAGAGGTATTATTTGGACACATTTTAACTGTATTAATGGTCATTTTCAGGTTTACGTGCCAACAGGCAGCTGAGCTTTTGCTCTTGAGCTCAGTTACACTTTTGTTGTATTTCAATTACTAAGCTTCTCCACGTCATTTCAGTTAGGTCCTGCTTTCAGCTGGAATCTGATAGCCAACAGTTGAAGAACAGTTTCCAAACATCCTGTCAGCTGTAAGTCTCTGGACTATAAAGTTTTTTTTCCTTTTCCATATGCACCCCAGCAGCACAAGTAAATGTTCAGCTTTGGCACTGTGCTTGAAATCGAGTGTTGGCATGTTTCTTCCAGCAGCCTGCTTAGTCTGTACTATACTGCAAACATTCTAGCGCAGGGAGGGTATGGGTGTTAAGCTTCAGTTTGGACTCTGTGCTGTATGAACTTGCTTGTTGGAAGAGTATTTTACAACCTGGGGGAAAAAATTGTCTTTAAAATACCACTGTCTTGAAGTTTTGAGAGTAGGGAATAACTCTGCTCTGCCAGTTACCCTATTCTTTTGTATCAATTTGTATATGACAGAAGGCATTTATCTTTCCAAGTCAGTGGAGATGGTTTGACTTCATAGACATTGATACAATTTTCTCCTTCTCTGTGCTTTCTATGGGTCTGGTTCAAGAAAGCTGTGTTTTCTTTAACTGCTTTCATTGAACTCTAGGGAATTGCCCAAATGAAACAGACAAGTAAATCTTTTCCCTGGTATCATAAATGTAATAGAAAGTTTTTCTTTCAGTTAAATTTAATTTAGAGTTGCTCCAGGATTTTATTGGCACTTCATATAAACAAGTTCTGTCCTCCATTTCTCTCCTTCTATACACTAATATTTTTGGATTTTGTTTTTACTGTTTTAATTTCAATCGAATTCCCATTTCAACAGGTTGCTAACTGTAGATCATTGAAATTCTCTTTTTTAGAAGCGGTTATACTGGGTATCATGAGCATCAATGATTTTGTAATACTCCCAGGCTCAAAACCTGGAACCTCGGTGAGATTAAAAGCAAAGTAAGTGCATCTTATCTGATTGTGATAGAGATGTTTTTTCATCAGTTTTAATAAGTTTTAATGCATCATTAAGTAGAAAAGTTTATTTGTGTAAGAGCAAGAAGAATCATGACGTGTTTCTTTTCCAGTATTTTCCCTACACTTTTATCCTTAAGACTTTATTTTCTTAGGCTTTAGTCTACTTTCTGAGTAAGTTATAGGTCTTATAACTCTGTATATCTAACATATATGCTTTGTAAAGAATTCACTGGCATAGTTTATTTTAATATAATTAAGCAACAAACCTTTCTGAATACAGACACAATTGTATCAGTTTTATGTTGGCCACTCTAAAGCTTATCTGTCTTTCATGTAATTGCTAATGAATATTTTACTACTTTAACTCCTCCAGAACTGTCAGAGAATTGCAGTTGGAGAAAGCACAGTTAGAAAAAGAAAACAAAGAGATGGAGAAGAAATTACGGCAACTACAGTCAAACATGAGCAGAGAAAAAGAAGAGAGAAAGTAGGTTAAATTTCTGTTGCAAAAAAAGGAATCTAATGAGATGCTCCCTCCGCACCTCCCCCTGCCCCAGATGGGATCTCTTGCAAATTTGGAATTTGCAATAGTGTTCAGTCTCCTCTCTCCAATCTCTCATCCCAATGATAAACTTGCTACCCTATGACTTTCTTATTTTTAAACTCCCATGTGACTTTTTGATTTATTTATTTTTTTTTTTAAAAAGAAGTAAACTAACAAATCCTTCCTGGCAGGGATATTCCTTCAGTGGCAGAGATCCCTTTTCCTCATTTATTGTCTCTTCTGCCTTTTTCCCCTGTCCGGTTGGATTTGTCACCTTAGTTTTAAAGCAGGAGACAGAAACTAGTTTCTCTTGCACTACTTCAGTCTTATTTCTGAAGTTTCTAAAGAGGATGCTGTTCTTAATATTGCTTTGATCCTGTTTTGCGTGCATCTGTGTAGCTTCTCAGAAAGACATTTTCTGTGTGATGGAAAACATGGCTTGGAAAGTCAGCATAATGTAATGAAGCAAATGCTGAAGTGGAAGTTTCAATCTCTCAGCTCTGTTACTGACTCACTCTGAAAGCTGGCAAGTCTCTGCAACATCTGCTTCCATTTCTTTGTATTTCTGCCTGACGTACTTTGTCACCGGAAATACAAGTGCCTTGGATACGTTGGTGCCTTAGTCTTGGGAATGCTAAGGGCTTGCTGTTTGCAGCTCTGTAAACTTTTGCTTGAGCTGTTGAGGCAGTGTTTTCCAGATAGTGCGTGGCACTCTTTTCCCCATGTTGTTCTCATGCAGTTGTTCTTGTATTGTTCTCATGGCCTTGTACCTGCAAACCCTGATAGCGGTGTTACGGTGAGTTCAAATGACAGGAATCATTGGCATTTGCACCACTGGTGGGAAGATCCTCCGTCTTCCCTCCTACAGGTTTTTCTTACCCCTTGTTTTGTATGCCGTAGTTTGTTTTGCTCTATGTTTGGTTTTCTGTAAAACAAAGTAGATCAGTCATTTGAATACTTGCTAAATATTATGCAATAGTGTATTATGCAGTGTGCTAAAGCTGAAAATCACTGTTTAATCTCCCTTAGTCTTAAAGTCTTCCCCACTATCTTCCATGTTCATCATAGTAGTCAATATCTAAACTGATATTCACTGAAATCTTAATTGTAGGTATGTGTTCCTGGCTTATTAAAAGATGCTGCATTTTAGCTGTGCTGGACGAATGCCCTAGAGTAAACTGGGACAATGAAGACTTGTCTGAAGTGTACTTCTGTTACATTTTTATTCTTCTAAAACCAACCTTAGAGAATTGATGGGATTTTCTTATGTTTAAAAACTTAGACCAATTTGATGGTCTAAAAATAAGTACTTTCTTAGACATTTGATACATTTACTACTATTAAAGTAGATGTTAAGCAGCTTTCAATGGAAGGGAGGTGTTTGTTTTGGGGAATTGATGATCCTGGAGACAAGTGTTTTATTTTTGTGATGCTCTGTTCTTATTTAAAAACCTGAAGGAAAACCTTTATGCTCTTCTTGCTTACAGAAGACGTAATTTGTAAGTTCTGTCTTGCTCTTGGTTCATAGGAAATCAAGTGCTTATCGTTGGAAATCTGGACAGGCAGGACCAATGACCATTCAAGCCCGAGTTTTGTCACAAAGCAAAGAAAACAATAATAAGGTAGTACACAATCAGTGTATTTGCAGGTAAAGCTATTTAAAACAAAAGAAGATTTAGAAATTTCTGATTGTTTATTTTTCCATGCCAAGCTTATGTTTCCCTTTGAGCTGGAGGAACATCAAGTTCTGTTTGGTGATCTATTGTTTTTTTAATTGCAATAGATAGCAAATTATCATTGCTTCTACAGATTTAATATTGTAAGAGTCTAATTTGGTAGTGATGGAAGTCAAAAGCCCGTCTTTCAAATGTCTAATGTCCATTATGAATCTGAAATACAAGGCTTCACGTGAAGTTTTGAGTACAAGTTCTCTGTCTTCATAGATAAAGGCTATGAGAAAGGCACACAACATTAAAATCTACTACAGTTAAAGTTTTTTCTTTAACTCAGTCACTGTGTAATGGCATCTGCATTCACAGTAGAACTCCCATATGACTCCGGTTCATTCTCTCCCCCCGCCCCCACCTTCTGCATGTCCTGTAATCTTTATTATGATGCTTCTGGATTTCTTTCAGTAAGTACAGATGGAGATTGAGAACCCAACTTGCCACTTGGCCCACAGTAGCTGGAGAAGTCCTACATTCATCCCCTGAGGACTGATGCCAGCTGGTCAAGTGTGGGTTAAACAGATCTTTGAAGCATTCTCTTGTCCGAGGACTGGACTCAGTCCATTCTCTTGAACTGACACTGAATGCTTCTGAGTGTTTTAAAATGTGGATTAGGTTTATCAATTGACTCTTGTTTTATGACATCCTTGCTCAGGCCTAAAAGGAGGGATGTAGAACTTTACTGCTAAATCATTGAAAATCCGTTTAATTTTTAATATGTACGCAATGGGGTATTTTCCCCTTATTTCCTTTTGGAAATGACTAGGGCAATTTTGCTCAAACTCTCAAAAAGCATTAAGGATAAGGCAGACGTATGGGAATGGTAAAAGTTGGTCAAATTTGTAAGTAGCTGAAGACTGGACCTTGTAGGGAGTGTTATCACTTCCAACTGTAATAACCTAGTCTTAATACTCCATTCTCTGGTGAAATAAATTCATCATTTTAATAGCTTAGGCTCTTGTTTTTGAGGCTTTATACATCATGGAAGCAAGCATTAGGTGTATCCGTCATCAAATAATGTTCATGAGTGCTGTTAAAATACCAATTGCGATAACAGAGCTTATGTTCTTTATTTGTTCCATGAATTAATACGAAAAGTCTGTAGGGGATCCCCAAATCCAAACTAATTCAATTCCTCTTTCCTTTAGCAGATATTGGTGTGTCTGGAGGGGCATGCAAATTGGACCGAGTGGGACACAAAAAGAGAGTTTTCTCTTATGATTTTTTTTTTTTTTCCTGGAAGCCATGCTATGTATGCTATGTTGAAGTGAGAGCTGTTAATTAAGAGACACCATTTGAAACTGGCTGAAATAAAGCTTATACAAGTCTGAACAGACAGTGACAACTTTGGACTAAGCCGTCGCAGTTGCTATTTGAAGTCTTTTGAAGCAGCAGCAGTGTGGTGTGAAGGTCTTCTCAGCCAACACACTCAATTTCAATAAAATTGCCTACTTGCCTGTGAGTAGAAGAGAGGATCAGAATGAAAAGGTTTTCTTTAACCCACCTCTTTCTCTTTCCCCTTCTCTGCGACAAGTAACTCAGAGCTGTTACTACTTCAAAGACTTCAGATTTCAGCTGTGATGGCTAAGGAGACGATGCATGGGGCAGGATTTTCAAAAGGGCAAAATTAAAATGCCTGCAGGTGTATAAGAGTCGGGGGGGGGGGGGAAGTGAGGATGCAGTGTGGACTCTGTTTGCAGGGAAAAACTGAGGAGCAAAAATGTTGAAAATTATTAGTTACTGGGGTGCTACATCATGGAAGGGTAATGAGGAGAAGCAGAAGGAAAACAAACTGACACCTCCCCCATTCAACAAACTATAGGTAGATAGATGTGCAGATGATATGTGCAATAGACTTTGCTGGTTGACATTTGAGCTTAAGTCGCTATGGTTATGAAGGTTCTGCAGGTCTGCGCTTGTGGAAAACGCTTGCTGCGTACCTGGCTGGGCAAACACGGACAATGTCACTTTGTGAATGCGGAGGGAGACTGGTCGCAGACTTAACGGCTGTCATGAGCAATACATGGAGTTTTCTCTTTAAATACGTGCTTAGCTATTTTCCTAGAAACAGTAACATTTTAATTCTATAAAAGTTATGCTTTTATTCATTTTCATTAGCACCTTATATATATATGTAAATATTCTTCTGTATAGGTTTCTTCAGGAAAAGTGAAGTTGCAAATACTCAAAGAACAGATTCAAGGTAAAGACATCTTTGTTAACTAAATAAAACCTCACAAACTTCTGGTAGAGCATCTGATTCTTGGAGGTTGCTGCAATTAAGCAATAAAGAAATCAGAGACTGGAGTACTGAGTTTGTTGTTTGTTGGGTTTTTTTTTTTTTTTTTTGTTTTGTTTTTCCCCAGAGCCAGTGAAAGAAGCATTTGAGCACGAAATGGCAAATGCTGTAGCTCATGAAAAATCTGAAGTGAAAGGGATAGCATGTGGACTATGTGAAATTAAGAGTGTGCTGCTGGTAAGCAAATGGTTTAAAAATTACTCTACAGCAACAGAATATAATGGGTATATATAGTAGCTTTGTGGCAGTATCTAGATATACATATATTATATAGTGTAATATGTTGTAAAAGGAATTACCTTGGGTTTGTGCAGGCTGTAAGCTGTGTGTGCTCTGCACAGACAAGCTGTCTGACCTGGAATTCACTTCCAGGCTCCTTTATGAAGAGACCTATATGTGGAAATACATATGTGCGTGCCTAAAACACAGGTGCAAGTCTAAGTATTATGTTAGCTTTCTGTATGCTAGCTTTTCTGTGCAATGCAGTTGTATTATGGTAGTTTGTGGAAGTCGTTGTACTGGCGGCCTCCGCCCCTTCTGTAAAAAGGAATCATTTTGATGGCAGTATTGCTACTTTGAAATGATACAGTCAAGGAGCTCATTTGAACTTTTAGCCTTAGCTTTTCTGGTGAATTGAAGATTTTTTTAATACCTTATTTTTGCATTTTGTTCTGCTGGGAAAAATAAGACTTCTCTAAGATGGTCAGCTTGAGGTGCCATATTGACTACTACATGTGCAGCAACTTAAAAAGAGAAAAAATTACTTAAATATTTGAGATTAATTTGATCCTACTTATTTAAATATCTTCTCTTTCTGGAATTGAAATTATAGTTTTTCTCATCTGTTCCCAAAATATGTTGGTGATAGCCACTTTGATTCTAGGATTTCTCGCTGTGATAACTACTTAGTGCGCATAAGGTAAAGGGAGGTTTTATATGCTGATCTCCGGAATGGCAAGGACAGAGATTAAATGATTCTGTTATCAGAACTGTTACCAGTTCTTTAACAGGCATTTTCTTTAAGCTGTATTTTTATTAATTTGCCCAGCATGTGAATGTGACTGAAGAGGACTGATCTCTAACTTAACTGAAGAACACTACCACACGATTAAAATAAGACGTATGGTTTCAGGCAAACAGGGCAAAATTGAGTGGTCCATGAATATTTTGTAATTTTAAATACTTTGATAAGCACCAGGGCACTTTTTTAGTTCTGACTGCTTTCTGAGCTGGCACTTGCTGGCTATGTTAGAGTGGAAATTAGTATTATGAAGTATGAGGTAATTTATATTTAATAGAGAGATTTTGCCTTTTAGCAAGTATAAATAGGAAACCGAGCCTCCAAAATATGATATAGCCCCATACTATTCGATTTTTGAAGTAACTTGTGCAAATAGGGTAGTTCCATTGTTGAATAAGAAACAACATTTTTATTCTAAAAAAGGAGCACCTGTCTTAGAAAGATTCCCCCCCCCACCCCGTAATACATGCCATGATATATTTGTATTGCTTTTACGGCAAATTAAAGCAGTTGGAGCTGCTAACACTCAAAACAAAAGGAACAGATATTTTATTTGTGTGGGTCTTTTTAATGGTTTTCCTTAGGAAAAAATACCGTGGATTTTAACTTTCTGTTAAGATTACCTGGCATCAAAGCCACCGGGATTTTGCTTCCTTTGATTCTTTGTTATTTTTTTTTTTTCCTCGCCCCCCTCCCGCTTCATTCGCGCTCCCCTAGGAACGAGCACCCCGCCGGTGCAGTCAAGCTGCAGCTCCCCGGCAGTGCCAGGGCTGCGCTTTTCCCTCCTGCGAGCTTTTAACGCGCAGGCCCACCCGCGCTGTCAATCCCTATTTTTGTACGAGCCGGTACCTCGTTTTGCCGAAGCTGCTGTAACGAAGAGGTTAAGAACTCTGTGTCATCGGTTGAGCCGCAGCTGCAGCAACACCGCCGGCGGCGCTGGCTGTCTCTCCTCGGGGTGTATTTGTGACCGGGGCCGGGCGGGCTTTCCCCGGGACGGGAGCCCCGCCGCACCGGCCCGACCCGCGCCTGGGGTACGGGGGCTGCTTGGCCGGGGCGCGCCGCCAGGCGGCGCTGCGCCCCCACGGGACGCTCCCGCGCAAGGTGAGGCCCCGCCCCCGCGGCGGCAGCCGGCCCTGCCCCTGCCGCCCTCGCCGTGCGTGACACGACTTGCTCTTGCACCTCGCAGAGGCTCTGCTCAAACGTTTGAAGCAGTGGGTGGGCTAGGAATCGTTACCTTTATGATGACTTGAACTACGATTTGCTTTTTCCTTAATGCCCCCCCCCCCCAGTAAGTGAAGCTATGCTCCTGGGTACTTAATTCTTGATTCCAGGAAGTCTTGTAGGTCATGTATAGCGCTTATAAGATCAGGACAACACTGATGGATAACAAGGCATTGTTTTAACGCTGCTTAGGTTACAAAGGGATTACTTTCACACTATCACATGTGACTTTCTTACTCAGTAGAAAGTTTTTCAGTTAAAGAGTTTTCATAGAAGCAAGTAGCATAGCAGTTTTATTGCAATGCTTATTGAACCCCCCCCCCCATGCTGTCTTTTCTTGTGCCTTGATGGATTTTATAGTTATGTACGCCTCATAGAAAACTGAGTTAAATTGAACCAATGGTAGTGTTATGTGGTTGGAAATATTTAACAAATTGCTGAGTTGGGAGATTTTTACACAGGCTCTTTGAAATATTGTTATTGGTATATTGTTTGAGACTTTTCCAAATTGTTGGATGTCAGACATTCTAGGAAAAACAAATTTGTCAGTACTAAAAATGGCCAAAGGTGTGTGTTTGTTCATCAAAGACAATTATATACCCTTGTGAGTATATTTAACAGTCTATGTTACTTGTAGTTTAAATATAGTTATAAGGAAGCTTGAAACTCTGAATTATGTCTGTTTTGTCAGATGCCACTTTGAGCATTCCTGATTCTTTCATGCTTGGATTCCACTCACAAAGGAATAAACTGTGATGAAAGTAAATGTCGTACAGTACAGCGGAGACTTAAGTTGTGTGTAATTTTATTATTCAGCTCAGTAATATTCAGTTTCTAACGTACAACTTTTTCGCAGATCTGTTATGAAACAATAAAAATTTTATAATTAGGGTAGTAAAGATTTCTCCTAGAATTATTGTATAACACTTAATTGTAACAAACTTAAGTTTCTCATGCATAATATTTGATTGCAGTTCATAAATGTGTTGTAACAACTCTTTTTTGGACCAAATTGTACCTACGTTTTGGAATTTATCTTTTGGACAAAACCACTATTTTTGTTCTCCTAAGGTTATTCCAAATTTAATTTTGATAAATGCCATGATTTACTTTTTTTAATACCTTTCCAAATAAGTATTATTATGCTTGTTTTCATTTTTTTTCATTCCTTTTTAATGGTGACTGTTTTATAGCTGGACTTAATGAGTCAAAGAGAAGCCATGTCGAGAACTTTTTATGAAAAGATGTTTGGATTTGTATTTCATTTGTATGATTACAAAGAATCAAAGTTACTTTATCCTGAGAATGCAAGCTAACATAAACATAGAAAATGTAGATAGGGTCTTGATTGAGTGTAAGTCGATTTAACTATTTCAGTTCTACCGTATGAGATTTTCATGAAGGCAAATTTTACTTTTTGATGGTGTCATTGGGTATGTCATTCTGTTATCCTGCTAAAATTTATTTGATGATCTCATTCTTTCTTCCCAGAAATGTAATCCTTTTAGTAATGCAGTAAATTGTTAAAGCTATTGGCCTGATAAATACATCCTTGTCGAAATGATCTTTGCTTATAGTATGTTAGTAGAAAGATTACATCATTTGATGGAAAAACTTCAGGTGAGAATTTAAGGCAGTTACAGAAGGATACACCATCCTGTGAGTAACGAAAAGCCAGTGGTAAATAATCTTTTTGGGATGATGTGCTATCCTGAGTTATGCAGTGGATATAAAAGTTTTTCCATGAGCTGTTTTGCATGGATATAAAAATATTTCACCACGCACATCTAAATGCAGACTGTTTACGATTTTTTTTTTTTTTTTTTTTTTTTAAATAGACTGTAGCAGATCTTTTAAACCTAGAACTGAAAACTGGGTGGTAGCAGTAGTAAGATAACAGTGATAAATCTTGACATTTGTAATGCGTTCTCTTTTAGACTTTTTTTTTTTTAAAGGGGTAAGCCACTTATCTCATTTTTGGTGGTAAACAAACTGGATTGAGATGTTGGAAGTTTTTTTGTGGGGATTAAAGGTCATACAGCGGTTCAGTGGAAGAACACAAGGATTTAAACAGAGAATCATGGAGTGCTATGATCACTCCATTGGCGTAAGGAGAATTCCACCTTAGTTGTTGTGATTCTCTCTGCCTCGCCCCCTTGTCTTCTTCCATCTTTTCTCCAATCCTACTCTGAAACTAAGTAGAAACTGCCTCTATTAATAAAGGGAGCTAACAAAAGGGTGCAGGAAGTAGAGAGATGCAAAAGGTGTCTTTTGCATTTGGAATAGAAAACAGTAGCTGTAATTCAATTTTTTCGAAGGGGGGAAAGATATTACACTCCAAGAGAGGTCATGTAATTCTTGATGTAGAGTTCTAGCTGTCTGAGTGAGGAGGAAAGGCTGTTTTTAGAGAAATTATGCAATAGAAAATTTCAAGGCAATCACTCTAGTTGTGAGAATCCAGAGAAGTGCTTTCCAGCTTTCTCGATGGGTCATGTTGCTTCTGCCTTGGACTCTTTCCTGCCCCCTTCCTGACTGCTGCTTTGGGAGTAGACATTTTTGAGTAACCAATTTGGGTTGGTTAGGCATTGAAGTAGGAGAAGATTAGTGTCTGAGTTCAGCTTCTGGGAAGTTTAATGTGAGGCCAGAACAAATAAGCTTTGCAAGTATTCTCAAAAATCAGTTTTGCAATTCTTGCTTAAGTGTTTTGAAGCAATTGAGCAAAATCTCAATGAAGATGTTCATGTTGTTTATACAAATAACACAGCAGGGTGAGCCTTTCAAATATTGATCTGCTATTATATACTGTGTGCCAGAGTACCAAAAAGAACCATACATAATGCAACTATTCAAAGGAATGTGACTTCCACTGTAAAGTTAAGATTATTTTCTTCATGTGGTGAAAAAGAAATCAACACAATCTTTAGCTATGTACTTTTGAATGCATGTGCTATAGGAGACAGAATGAACCAAGGAGAAGGGCAATTACAGAGAGAAATTCCCCTCTTTAAGTATATGCTTCTGTGATCTCCGTGTGTGTTAGGAACACGTTGGTGATGTTGGGGAAAAAAAGAATTGCTGTCAATTATGGATGACTATGAGCTGTTAGGATTGAGGAAGAAGACAAAGCACACATGTTCATACAGTAAACTTTGAACCTTATTCATCCTGCATTGCAGTAGAAGAATCAGAAGAAGGCTGCAAAAGGAAAAAAGTAACTGCTGTTTGAAGTGGTTAGTCTCCCTGCATACTCGCTGGCACGTCACAAGTACCATTTAATGTGCAACAAGCAACTGCAGAGTCGCAGGGTCGATTATAGCGTAGAGTAGGTGGAAGGGAGGAGATGTGAGTACATTCTAGTTTTGCAGTGGCTGCTTGACATCTTTGACTCTCTCTGATTACACTTTCTGCCTGTAGCTTTACTGCTCTTGTGTTTTTGTGGTAAGAAAGTGTTCCTTACTCGAGGGTTTTATAGACAAAGGATCTTTCCTTCTGGTCTCTGTGCATAGGGAGGGCATATAGGGAAAGGATGAACATAAGTATTTTTTGGTTTTGCTTGATAATCATTCAAGAGTTGACAATCAAAACCTTCATATTACATTTCCGCAGTAATTTTCTTTGTTCTAATGAAGGTTGCAAATCAGTAAATTCCCAGTGTGAGTAAAACTGTTATTTTCCTTCTGTAGCTGTTTTCAGTCAAACTCGTCTAGTTCTTTATAGTTTGGACTTTCCTGGACTGGTTTTTTGTGTGTGAATGTGTATTCCAGTCAGTTCCTTAAATGAACATTTTCCTCTTTTTGACCTCTACAGATGTGCTTCTGTCTACTGAAAAGCTTCAGTAAGCAGAACTTCATTAATAAAGTACATAGCTCATAAATTTGTTTAAATGATATGTGCTGCATAAAATGCCTCACTTAGTCTGTCCTGTGTAGTACCTAATGGAATATTCAGATTATTGAATTTTTGCTCACACATTTGCACACTATTGATTATTGAAATTATTACGTGCTTATGTCACCATCACTCTTCAATATGTGGTTACCTACGTGCTTTTAATATGCTGTTTGGTGGAATGTCTGAGTCTGTTTATAATAAATTAATGGTTTCATAATGTTTCATTAACAGACAGAAGCTGATATACATGTTGGAAAATTGGAAGTCGTTGATCACTTCATCAAAGAAGTAAATCTGAATGAATCAAAAATTAATCATGAGCAGAAGAAAGTAAACAGCAAGCATCAGGTCACATCAGACAAGTTTTCATCTCTCCTAGCATCAGTAGGCAGCGCTGAGGTAGTGTACAGTTCGGAAAAAAAACAACCTTCTTTTTGTTAAGGCCACTCTACCCAAGATGTCCTAAGGTTTTTCTGCAGTGTGCCAGGTGAGGGATCAGGCTGTCAGACTTGCACAGCCCATTGACCACTGTTCATGTCTGTCAACATAATATCCATCCTATACATAGGATGTGAGCTATCCATAGCTACTGCTTTCTGCCTACTAAAAGCATTTAAGTTAAATGGTTTTTTTTTTGTTTGCTTATACAAACTTTTTTTTTTTTATTTTGCTCTTGATAGAACATTGCAATTTAGTTGTGAGCAAGACCACATAAAAATTGAGTGATCTTGATTCTCAGGGTAGCTAGACTAAGCCCAGAAAACAGGGTGCTGCATTTCCATAGCTGATATTAAAAATATTGATGCTATTGCATGTAACTGGGGAGAGGATTATCATCAGAAGTGCTGTATTAATTATGTTGTGGCACTGATTTAGGAACTGTCCTCAGAATCAACCTGTACAGGCCTTGAAAATCAGGACAAAGGATTATTCCTAAATGGTACATTTAATGAGGAGGAATCTGCACAGTCTTTTCAGGAAGCTTTGCTTCAATGGAGAAAAGGTAGTTGTGATCACAGAGAACAACTGCGTGCCAGTGAGCTCCTATCAGGTATGATTTTTTTCTGTTTTAATTGCATTTTAAAAACATTAGGAGCCATTTTGGTGAGTTAGCAGATTTTTGAGTGGTGAAGGTAGGTGTTCTGTTAGAATAGTAGGTGTTTCTTCTTAAGTTTTCTCTCTGCGTTCCTTTAAATTAACAACAACCTCTGAAGTTGGTTTTTTTTTTAATAAAGTGCAGATTAGTGTTTACCCCAATTCTTGTAATGAACTGTGGCACTGGCCAGATTGTTTAGCTTGTGTCCCTGTAGTTTTCTATGGCATTGTTTCTCACGTGAGACTTTAATATGAACTGTAATGCTCAAGCATAAAGTCACAGCTTTTAACTGAGACAAGGAATGTGTATGGCTCAGGATTTCATATGTTGTATCAAAGTACATTTTCTGCTTGCCTTCCACAGGCTCTTAATATTTCTTTGTCCCAGTGAAAAGATGCAATCAGTTGAAGTATGCATGGAAAAATATGAAAAAAACCTCTTGTCTGATTGGATTTGTGCAAGCTAGTCTCTTTCCTCTAGTCTGTGGATGGTGTTCGTTCTTAGTGTATTTTTGTACAAAAAATATTATACTGATTTGTTTTTCTTTCTTTTTTTTTCTTCTTTCCTGTGATATGGTGGGATTTTTATCTGTGGAGTCATGGATTCCCCTCCACCCCCACCCTGCAATGTGGTAATCTTCCTTTATGTGAGAATAAATGTAATAAATGAGTTTTTACTGGCTACCCCCACTACTGACTGTGGTGTGTAAATATAATACTGCTGGCCATTTATATTTTGGAATTACGCAGACTTAGCTAGGCATAGGCTACTAACGTGACATTCATTTGAAAATAATGTAGTTAAATAGCAAGTTTATAAATCTGAATAGCTGTATAAATTTTTTTTTTTAAATAATTCTAATAGAATCTGTGGGAATTTGTGAGGTACAGACCAATCTTACTGTTATGAACGAACCTATCCGAATTGAATTCAAGAAGGATGGCCTGAGCTACATGGAGAAACTCTTGCTTAAGAAATACAGAAGGTATTGTTGAAGTTGTTGGTACTAATGAAAGAAATCAGAAATACTTAATAGCATTAACAAAAATTCCATTGAAACTTTTAAAATATTAGATATATTATCAGGACTTAAGGTGACTGTATACAGGGTGCTTTATTTTAATAAAATAACCATTATAACCAGACTTGATGACTTGCTACCTCTGCAGTAATTCTGAAATATTATTTGGAGGGATTCTCTTAGCTATCAGTTTACTTTAGAATTTGAAGACTGGTAACGATACTTGGTTGCTTAATTTTGGGGCGTTTGCTACAGGAGTTTTATAAGAAAAAGAAAGTGCAATCTTCTGGATACTTTTATAAACATTACAGAGTTGTTTTGTTAGTCCCTGAGGTGCGAAGGTCATGTCAATGAAATTAGGAAGAGTTGCTGCTTTTCAGCAGCAGTTAATACTGCTGCAGTAACTAGTGTGGTGTTTTGTTTTTTTTGTTTTAATGACTGTGATATTATATATAAAAAAATGATGACTTTTTAAGATTGATTTCTTTTCCTTTTTTAGAACTCCTGTTGATCAAATTTCTGGTAGTTGCATTAAAGATTTAAGGCCTGTGCAAACACTGAGTGTACATCAGGCTGTGCTTGGAGGAGGGGGAGAAGGAGATGATGACGGTGATGATGATGTTGATGACTTAACAGGTGTAATAGATTTCTGTTTATTGAATCTAACTATTAAGTACTTTTTCTTGGGTTGTTTTTTTTTTTTTTTTGCTATGATTGCTGAACAGTTACATACTTAAGCAGTTTCTGCTTAAAGAAAGTAACCATAATGAAAGAAGAAATTTATGGTACTTCATAATAAATAAAAAGTTTGCGTTTTTGTAAGTGTATCTTGAACAGGAAAAAATGAAATGCATCAAATTAATTGTATTTCATAGTTGAAGAGGTGAAGAGATATTGGACATCTGTTTTTAGAGAGGAAGTACCCAATGCTGTTTCTGAAAGTGCAGAGTCCTCGTTGAAAATTGAGTTCCTTGATGATGTAAGTATGTAATAAAGGACTTAATGAATCTTCACATTGATCTGAAGTGATTTGTTTAAATGTTGATCTGTTAAATATTTAAAATAGCAACAGTTAAATCATTTGTAATAAAAAAAAATATTGGTGCATTGTTTATCTTTTCCATACAAATGTGGAAAATTTATCTTTCCAAAGGTTCCCTGTAATTTTTTCCTGTTGTGTCCAGGGACCCTTACTATATATAAATTATATAGAAATTAAAAATAAAATCTGCAGGCTTTTAATCACTTAAGTTAATGTTTTTTTGAATTTTAATCTGCTGCTGAATATGGGTTTTTTGGTTTTGTTTTTTAATTAGTCTTATGGCAAGGACTTGGAAGAATCATCTAACTTTTTGGTGCTGGAAGCTGGGTCTATGGGAATGAATAAGCAAGGAAAAACTGAACCACTCAAGCAGTGTGGAAGGTATCAGAGATGCAGAGATTATTTAGAAGAGAAAAGGGAATAATCCTATCTTCTGATTTAGTTACATTCCTAAGAAACAGGCGCTTTTATTTGCAGACAGTCATACTTCATATGAAAGGGAAGAAGCCTTGATTGTAAATTGTAAATTGTTTTAAGGCATGGTTAAGATATACGTCTTCTCATCCTTGGTGCAAGACATGGTCTGTGCCAGTATCACGACACTTAGTTACTGCTTTCCCTTCCTTTACATTTCTTCCAAGGTCCTGTCTGTGATTGGTGTTTTTTGTCCTTGAAAGTTTTCATTTGCATGACCTAATGATTTGATGAGTAGTTTGTAAGACCGTCTAAGAACAGTTTGGCAGTTAACAGGCGTATGACACATTTACCATCAAAGTTAGTGAATATTAAATTTGTGTCTTCGACTTTGTCAGCGAGCCACCAAGGTATATTAACTGCCTGTAATTAGAGAGGCATCACTTGGAAATTTCTTTGGTTGCTTGATCACTCCAATGTTAAACCATGTAAGACACATTTCTTTATATGTGTATGTCCTGAATTACAGGTAGAATTTCTCTTTTGTATGCTCTTATCTCAGTAGGAGCAGGGACTAGCATACAGACAATCTGTAATTGGTCAGTGTTGTGTACTTTTAAGATACTCTCACTCAACTAATCTTGTAATTCCAGGCAAAACTGAGAGTCTTAATAATTAATGATACATATGCAATTCTTCTGATCTCCCCAAATTTATTTATGATTAGATGTGATCTGTTTTGTTATATTTTATTCTTCTGGTCTTTTCTCCTTCCTCTGTTTCAAAGTGGTTCAGCAGTTGCAGATCAGAACAACGCAGCGCAAGACCTTTTGCAAAGAGAAACTGTAGGCATAATGAGAAAGTCATCTTGTTATTTAACGTCCACACCTGACACTCAATATTTTTTACCTCTTCCTCTTGACAGAAACCCTGTTTCTTCTAAAGAAGTTTCTCAAGGTAAATTTTGAAAGTTATTTGTACAATATACATAAGTGTATACAGTTTTCATTCTCATATAGGATGTGGTAGTCAACTACGATGGTTGTCCGAAAAAAATAATTAAAGATCATTAAATTATGTACCATTCCCTGAGCTATGCAGGTCCCTTGACCACAATTTGATGGGCTGCACAAACTATTTTGAAATGATAGGCATCTGCTGTGAGAGTAATCTCACAGCTGTGAGCTCATATTTGAGGGAGAGACTGCCCCAATATGAGTTGTATACTGAAAACAAACCCATTATAAAGCAGATGAAGAGATCTTACAGATCTCTTAATTTATCTGTACTGTGTTAGATTTAATGTATGGCACGTGTCCTTTTTATGTAGAAAAACACTTTTATGTAGATAGATTGAGAAACTGTATAAATGATTACCTGTTCTGCATGAAAGATCATCATTTTTGTATAAGTATTCCAGTGCTTGTTGCATGTCAGTGAAATCACCATGAAAGTTTGGCAGCTTTATTTTGTGACGCACTTAAGGGGTCCCAAAGATCTCACTCCATGTCCTAAAACTATGTAAAATATATTGTCACTTTTTAAATATTAAGAAATAAGTTAGAATGTAAGGGTAATTAATTTCTTATTCTTGCAAGTACCGAACAATTGCTCCAGCACTTCAGGACCTAGCACTTGTTCTCTTTGTGCTTAGTTCAAGAAACTGCTTATTTAAGTCTTCAAATGTGAAAAAGCAAACCAGAGCTGACTAATGAGATGTGATTTATGTGCTTCTTTGGGCACAGGATAAAAAATAAAATGGCTATGTCTTGTATACACAAAGAAAAACAGCTTGCATAATCATTCCCAGCCTGACAGTATGTATTTCAAACCATTATACTACTTTTAAAGAAGTTTTATGAAATTGCTATTATTGCAGTTCTTACACTGGCTCTGGTTAGATTATAGCATTCTAAATGTAAAAAATTACATTAGCATGAAGTAGTAGTTGGAAACGTGTTAAGATTATTATCAAGATCTAATGTGTTCATAGACAATGATGTACAGGAACATATGCATTAGATACAGAACTGGTACTACTGCCTGGCAAGTCTAGTCTGTGTATGTTGGCATCTCTGGATATCAGGCAGGAAGCTAATGAAAGTTAACTGTTCTTATTTGTAATTTTGTGGCTTAGGGGTAACTGCAATGGAGGTTTCATATTTTAAGTTCATGAAGAAAATACAGTAGACTTGCAGGTTATAATTCATATTCATTGCCATAAAAAAAAAATTCCTATTTTCATGATTTTGTTGTACTCTTGTAGAAAAAATGATTGTCTGCAGTCATCTTGAAAGAAATGCAGTGCAAAGGGAAAGTATTAAACTAAAGACTATGAGAAGATCACTTAGCTCCTGTAAACTACCTGAGAAGATCTCTAATCCTACTGAACTAATGAGCACCAAATATCACCTTGAGACACAACTGCAGAAAAACAATAAAGATTCACAAGAACTGGACAGTGTCTGCAGTAGTCACAGTTTGGTTTTGCCTGTAATTACAAAGTCTTCAGTGGTAAAATATCGTTTCTTTGATTGTTAAATAGATAAACTATGTTGCTTAATCTACTTTCCCAGTTTAGCATGAGGCAACGTACCATGTTCCTGAATCAGTTGGGAGAGAGTGATAGTTGTATGGTTACCATGAAATACTCTACCACTTTTCCCTGTTCTTCTCCAGAAAGCCCACCCCAAAGCAATCAAGAGTGTAGTTTTAATCAGAGAATTGTCACTGCCTACTATATTTCATATCTAGGGGATGAAGGCCTCTATGCTTTCCACTTTGTATTGTCAGTCTTCTGTTGATGTTCAAAAAAAGAAAAAGAAAGAACAGACTAGTCTCAGACAAAAAAAAAAAAAAAAGGTGTGCTGGGGGAGGAGGCAGCTCTTCCCATGTTAGTATCAAGGTCACTTCACCTCTTGAATGAATGCCAAAAATTGTAGATACTCTTATCTAACCTAAATTATTTAAATGGTGTTTTACTGAAAGCAAAAAATCATGGAGGAGGTTGGGACATTAGATTTGGAGTCATTGTTAAACAGTACTACTTTGGTTGATGTACACAAAGATAAGCGAAAACAAACAAAAACTGCTTTTCATGTCCACAGTGGAAGAATGGACTCAAACTCTCACAACATTAGCAATTGAAGTTTATAGGATTTTAAAGCATATATCATGCAAAACCATCATCCTTATGAATATCTATTACAGTAGGCTATCAGAATCATTCCAAGTTTTATGAAATGAGCATTTTATTAATATAAACTTGCAAGGGCAACTTATGAATTTTCCTGTTTCTTTTCCTGTTTCTAATATCTTTGTGTTTTATTCAAGTTACAGGATGTAGCCAAAAGACAGAAATCTGTTTCTACGCGGTATTGGGGACTTGAAGGTTTCTTTGTTGTAGGTACAAACCCTAAACAAGTAATGCCTGAAGCACGTTCTTCACGGTGTGCTGACTCTAGCCCTATGGACAGTAGTATCCCGTTTCCAGGTAATGGCATATGAATAAAATCCTCAAACAATATACATATTTATCCCTGTTGCTGTAAGACATCCTTCTCTTCATGTAACTTGGATCTAGCTTACTTTTAGAAGTCACTTCAGGGTAACAGTCATGCCAACACACACAAATGGTGCTGTGGAAGGATAAAATAAACTTCCTGCCTTGAGGTAAATTACATCAATATAGTGCCATAGATTTATATGTTTCTTTATGTCCCCTGAGAATTTGGTTCCACTAGGAATTTCTGCTTTTCTTTGTGCATAATATACATCACAAAAAAATGCTTTTAATGGTGTATATGAAACAACATGTGAAATGATTGGTGAACATGAATATTAATTCCATCAAGTATATCACTTGAATTTAAGCTTGTTAGTGTGTTATATATGATTTTTCTTTTTTACATTATGTGTAGAAAAGTAGTTGCATGACTTATTTAAATCACACACATTAAATGCACAAGTATAGTAACAGTAAATGTGTATTAACACAAAACCTGCAAGTAATTTCCTCTAATACTTTTTAATTGCAGGAGATGGAAAGTGGGTTACTGAAAGGAGCTTAAGTGAATATGCTGATGACTCTGTAGTTCAAGGTGTCTTAGAAAGTCAGTTGAATAGACCTTCAGGTGGTTTGGAGACTCAAAATAGAATTTCTCCCCTGACGGCAGCGTGGAGGTCATACCCAGGTAAGGATAGCAACAGCTTTGAGGTCCTACTTTAACAGGTTAATTTTTCCATGTACAAAGTAGAAGCGCTGTCTGTGATGATTCTGTTGAATTTAGGTCACTTTTATATCTTCATCTGTGTATTTGTATTTTGGGTATAATGGCTTATATACATGGCATTGTTTTCATCAGAATGGGCTTTTGAGTTAAAAATTACCTCTTTCCAGCTGTCACTAATAATTCTTTTTATTGTGCTTAGTTTCTACTCCTGCCTCTACCCCATTACTTGCCTCTTAGCTTCAATATTTAGATAATAAACTGTCTAGAACAAGATTATGTATTACTGTGTGTTTTGCAGCATCTAGTACAATATGGTTTTGATCTAATAAAAGATTTCTTCATGCTACTGAAATAAGTCTTATTACATGAACTATAAGAAACAAGGAAACAAGTAATGTATAACTGCATCTGCACTTTTTAGTTACTTTTCTCAATTTCAACTGTCTCCATCTCAAGGAACGTAGCTTACATTATTTCTCTCATCTTAAGCAACCAGTTCAGCATTTTAATTTTAAAAACGCTATGTGCGGAAATTGAAACTGTCAGTTTTGAATCCCAGAAAAATCTTTGGTAGTGTCTATATTTTATTCATATTGCCTTAAATTAAAAAAAGACAGAACCAAAGTTTTTAGCTTTCTACACACATTCTCAGTCTCTCCTCTCCCCCCAAATTTGTGCCATTGTACATAATGTTTAAATGAAATATTTTTTTTTCTGAAAGATACCCCTGAAGTATAAGGTGCTACTTCCCAATATAATTGTAAACTCTTTATTATCATTTATTAATGCACAATCTTAAGCAAAATTAATAATCTGTTCAGGTGAATTCATAATCAAACTACAATTAATGTCATTAATGAGCTGAGATAAAATTCTCTTTGTGTGTGAAATCTTGAATTATTAGAAGTTGTGACCTTTTCTGTTATTTCAGGGAATGATTCTAGAAGACCTTGGTCAACAAATATGCTACACTGTAAACTGGCTGGAAATTGTCCAACAAACACACAGCCAAGACCAAAGAGTTCACCTATGCATATGTTTAGAGTTGATACTGAGATATCAAAACACAAGTGCCTTGGTGTAACTGAACAAGATGAGTATCTTTGGGAATATATTGCTGACCAAGAAGCCCTACTTACTCTGGAAAAAGAATTACAAAGTTATACAGGTAAGTGGCAATGCTGCTTTTTTTTTTTTTCCTCATGCTTACAAGTAACATAATTAAAACAAGTAGGTATTTCGTTTGCCTTCTCAGATCTAGCTGATTTTGATGAAAAATGTACTAAATCATTTGATGATGCAAGACTCTTGTGGTTGAACAGTGATTTATTTCCATTTGATCATACTCTGACCTACCCTTAATTTAGTAGAAGCAAACTGTTTCATGCAACTTTCTTAAGTTTTTTATCCCTTGCATTTTGTTGCAAAAATCTACAGGTTGTGCTAGGTGTTATTTCAGATCATAGATTTCTTTAAATAGGTATCCTTTCCTTGGATATTTAATAATGAACACCCCAGGTGTTGTTAGAAGCTGGATGTGATTTGATGCAAGGGTAGCAAGAAGGGAAAGAGATTGACAGGAAATTGTATACATCTATCCTGACGAGAACTGCCACTAATAAGGCACAATAGACATGGTATTACCTCTCATTTTGAATTTGACTCAACCATCTTTCCCCTATCTTTTTAAACCCATCTCCTTGTTTTTCGAGGGTGGGGGAGGTGGCAGGCGGGCAAGGTCAGTTGGTTATGGTTGAACAGAATGAGTGAGTTCTGGTTTTGTTCTTTGAATACAGGAAAAAAAATAATTGGGATACTTCTGTTCCATCTCAATGAGGAGATAGGTCAAATGTCTAAGACACTTTGTGCCGTAAGCAGCCTTGATAGGCTGCATCTCTTAGGCTGTATCATGGTCCCTCCCTTCTGAGTTGCTATGGTGCTTTTATATTGGCAGGTCCTGGCTATGATGCATCTTCAGTAAACAAAAGTAGTCTGGATTCCAGAGCGTTCTATCTTTTAAAATGTTTTTACCTTAGATTTTGCTGTATTTTTTCACACAGCTCTTCTGAGGCTTCCAAATACCACATTTCAGGACAGTTGTCCTTCCTTTTTTGATACGTACTCATCAGAACCCATGTGTTTTTGGAAGAGTTTCTCTTGTTAACGCTTGAAGAATGAACATCCATGCTGAATATGCTCAGAGAAGAATAGGGAGGGAAGTTATTGTTGAGCTGTCCCATTCTTTCTCTCCCTTTTCGTTCCACTTTCTTGAAATACTTTTCACTTACTTATAAGTTCATAGCAGAGACTTATGGCTAGCTGGGAAAATAGTAACATACTTGCATGTGCGTTGTGTAAGAAGCATAGACTGTGACCCCAGTTGATCATCTTTTTATATTGGTGGATGTGGGATATATCCTGTTACTCTGTTTTAAACATGTACTACCATTTGTCAGCTACCCGAGTTCTACATTTGCTACTGTATTTTGAGGTCGCATACGTATTAGTGGGCCTTTTGTATAAGGTTTTGTATTGTACTGGCATAAATGTCTGAGAAGCAAACCCTCTCCATTACTTCTGATGATACAGTAACCTTATAATAAAAAGTCATCATTTATTTGAGGGCTTGTAGTGACCTCCGTCAACTACAGTTGTTTTGAGACTTTTAACGGCAAGTTTTTGTTGATACTGTGAAATTCTTTAAAATTGATAGTGTAGATACTGCATTTTTTTGTTTATATTTATTCCTGAAATGACCTAAAATATTTCAGGTCCTGAAAAACGTTACAGCTTAACTTCTGGAGATGTAGCCTCCTCCAGCAGACACTCAGAGAAGATATGTGGAAATACTACAGATTTCCATAAAAACCTGGAGCTAAAAGACCACATCAGAGTTGATACGCTCAGGTAAGTTAAACTTCCTGAGTATGTTTTTATGGTATTGTAAAACGCTCAATATGCCAGACATCTTGCCAGAACTGAAATAAAAACAGTCTTGACTTTCTGATTGTACTTTACATACTGATTACAAATGTCAGCATGACCCATTTTGTATCTTGGTGTTCTAAGTCAGTACTCTCAGGCAGCTCAGATTAAGAATTAAGTGATATATTTTGTTGTTGAGACTCCAGACTATAAATTTTGGGATCATGTTTTTTTTTTAATGCATTAGCTTTTGTTAATACACAGCACTGAGATTGATAAAGTATGTGTGTTACAAATCATCTAAATTCTTTGGATGTAAGGTACTTTTTAAAAGAGCAGTTGTGAGCAGGTGAGCCAATAGCATTTAACTCACTATAGTCTGTGATGTATCTGTTATATTGCCTTGGAGACTAAGGAGATGACTGGAAACAAGGAAGTTCCCCAAAGTTCTGTCTGTCATTGGTTTCTTACTATGGTCTCATAACTAGTAAGGGTCAGTGAGACACTGTGAGTTAACTACGTGCTGTGTGAATATAGCTGATTCAGAGATTGGTGGTTGTTTGAATTTGGTGTTTTTTTTTTTTTAATGTTCATAATAATGAAATTGCAGGTCAGCAGAAAACTAAGCAATACTTGCAAATAGTGCAGATACTATAAATGAGACCTACTTTCCTAGCTTACCTGTTCTAGGATGTGGGATTTCTCTCTTAACGCACAATAGTGACGTTATTTACTTCCTACTTGTTTAAGAGGTGAAACTGTATGTGACAAAAACTGAGGGGGGAAAAAATGAATGTAGTAGCTTGTAATGTATGTATACTTGCAAAATATACAGCAAAAGCTATTTTCATGCCTTTCAGTTCTACATATGTTCACATATGTTACTAAGGCTTAAAGCAGAGTAGCTTGAGGAATTTAAGCTGCTAAAAATCACTGTGGTGTGTTTCTTTTAAGGGGCTGGGATGAAAGCCAAATGGATGATGAGGAAGAAATTCTGGAGGATAAGCAGCAGGTTCTTGCATTACAGTGAACATGCAAAGAACTTAATGCAATTTCTATCTTTGCGTATCATAGAAAACCAAGAAGCAGACGAAGAGGTGTCTTGAGTGCTGCTCAAGATATTATTTATTAAGAATTGTTCTGTAAAATTGTCAATAAAAATTTTTAAAAATCCCTTGATTTTGGCTTTTTTATTAGTATGAAGAAATAACAGAATAAAAGAAAAATGGTCTTGTGCTATTATTTTTTTAGGATTTTTTTATTCTTTAATTTTTATTCAATATAAGGTTCCTTGCCCACAGATTGAATTTTGCGTCTCCAAATGCAGTTTTACATTGCCAAGCTGAGAAGTAATGTGCAAGAGGTATTCATGGAGCGTTCTTAAATTGGGGGTCTCAATATGGCCAATTTTATATGGTGAGATGCATAGTAGAAAGTGTAATAGGTCTAGTATACTTTACTCCTTATCATATATTTTCCCACTAAGGGACTTTTGCCTTGCAGACTAGAAATTAACAGTTTTACACAGTGTATTTTACTTCTCCTGCTACACTCCTTTCTTCTTAATTTTAGCAGGTAGCATATGCTAGCAGTAAACTTGGCTCCCTCTGCTCAGCATCGATGGGAGGTCAATTCTTTCTGCACTGTACTACTTTCACTGTACTATAGGTTGCTATCTTACAGGCCTTTTAAGATAAGAGAACAAAGAGGAAATACAGTTAAAAGATGATCTTGGGTGGGTTTGATTTCACCAAACCATTTAAATTTCTCTATCTGATCATGACGAGGCCTCAACTTTCTCCTCTTCTCCCCTTCCCAGTTAATGTAAGGTTAAATGCAATTAATGTAACTTCAGTAAAAGGTCACTTGACTGTTACATGCTGACATGGTACTTTAATGTAAAGAGGGTTCGGTGGCTTTCTGCTCTCTTTTTGAGGAGATGCTTAATTGTACCCAGTAGTTGAGTAGTTGTCTGTGGAGGTGGCAGGAAGTTACGGTTTTGAAATGATCTAAGTGGTGTCTTTTGGTAACATCTTTAGGATTCTCAGACACAGCAGCATGCTTCAGCTTTCTTTAAAGTTTTTTTTCATTCATCGTGTTCTATTTGAATGTGGTGGACACCTTTTTCCTTCTTTTATTAGTTTCCTCCACTGGGGTTTTTAAGATGCTTTTGAAAGCACCTTAAATGCTTCACACGCACCCCCCAGTTTCGACCAAAAAAAGTGTATCAAATTGCAGTCACAAAGATTTCTGTCTCATTGTGTTGGGAAATTTTGAAAGTGGGACTAATTAAAAGCTTTTGTCTGACAATTGTTCTTACCCATTTACGGGTAAATCACCTGACAGGAACTCTGAAATTAATCGTAATTGTGGTTCACAGAAACTTACATATAGAAAGAGAAGCTTTATATCCTGCTTTACATCTTCCATCTATATTCCACGGTTCTCTCATAACTGCTTTAAATAAGGAATTTATAGAAGATGAAATTCAGAGAGCAACACTGTACGTAGTTTTAAGAAATTAATTTTGTTTATAGCCTCAAATGTTTAAAGATGTCTTTGAGTGCTTATCTTGAAAACCTTGTGATTCTGTGTTCAGAGGTGGCAAGTGACCATCATTAATGTATCGGTGGAAACATTCCAATGTATTGTTTAGGTTCTGACAATTAAACACATACTTGTTTGTATTCTCCCCACGCCATAGGACTCTAATGTAGTATGCGTTTGTCGTCTGTCCCACCCATCAATTATGCACTAGTATTGGACAACATAGTAATCTTTTCAACAATTTCTTTTACAGGAAAAAGTACTTCAGTAACCCTAATTCATAAAAACTAGAGCCTTCAGGCTGAACAGATCATTGATTTGATTTCCTGCCTCATTTCTTGTCTTTAAGGTGAGGGCATATTTTCCACTTCAGTTTTCTTTATAGAGTTTACCGTATATTGATGTTTTATTACAGTGGCTCTTTGCCAGAAATTCTAAGAATAAAATCAGAAAGAAGGTCTTCTACTTTGCAGATTAAGGCCAGTGCTTTTCTCTCATGAATATAACCTTTTCTTTCTTTGAGTTACTTTTCCAAATATTCCTATTACACTCATTTCCCTTGCACAGATAGGCTGACTGCTCCCATGCTGTTCCCAGCCCTTTTTAACTAGAAAACCAATGAAGCAGGTGCTACTGCAGTGTGTGCCTAGAGCCCTCAACAGTCAGGTTAATCCTTTGTGTTTGTGCTTGTTGGAGATAACTAGAAAGTCACTGACTGTTTTCAACATCTGATTTTAACAGTTTTCCCTTCCTGTCCCTTTTTATTGAAAGAAAAAAGTGCTTCTCATAATACCTCTAACAAACTTTGGACTAAAAATAAGCTTCCTTCAATGTATTAGCAATCTCTTTGGTTAGTCAGCGATGATTTAAATGCATCTCAGTTTTGTATTCCTAGGTTTAACACACTTGAAGATGTCTTTCTTGTGTTGAATTTTTTTTTTTTTCCCTATCTTCAACATATAGTGGTGGAACTAATATCCTAACTAGAAGACCAAAAAAAGCATCTGAACTCATGCAGTTCTGTGACATTTATTGCTTGTGTCTCTGTTGCAAATAGAACAAATCTAGTGTTGAAAGCTTGCTGCTTATGATTATGGATGTGGTTTAATGTACTTCTCTGCATTTCTGCCGTCATACAAATACAATGTGCAAATGGTTATGTTTGGTTTTTTCGGTGGGTTTTTTTTTTTATTTTATTTCCTCCTGTGCCTGTTGTAGGGATGGCTAGAGCTGAACTCAAGTGTCAAGGGATTTGCACAGAAAATGGATCTTTTCTGTCCATTTAGAGAAAGAGAACAGAAGCGAGGAAAAAAGTGAAAGACCAGTCTATTTTTTTGAGCTTCTAGGGTGAGTCTACATGTCTTTTTGTGTACATTAACTTTTGGTAACCTGATTTTACAAAACATAAATCCTATGAATTAACTTGGCAATCAATTTGGATTTTGAAAGAGGTATCACATTCATTATATATTAAAGTATTCTAGGATTCATGTGGACACACCTACTTTTCAGTAGTCTGGCAGACTCTGCAGGTTTGTCTCTTTTTTTTGCCTTTTTGAATGTGGCCGTTTTCTCTTTTCCAGCAACTCTCAGTATAATATACATTGATGTAAAAGACTGCTTGGTGGGCAGGTGGGCTTACTATTTTTTTTTGGTTATACAGTACAAGAATGGGTGAACCTGGCAAGGATCAGATTACTGGAGAGATTTTTGAGGGCTCCTTTGTTATCTTGGGAGCAAATGTTTCCTTTCTGTCCTTTCAACTAAAGAAAATACATGAGGTGTGATTTTTGTGTGCGATGTTTAAATATTAGTATTCCAACACTCTCAGCCTTTTTTCCCCATGATTTTTTTCTTAACAGCTTGGTGTGAGACCCAAGAAAAATCTGACTCCACCGCTCTTCTGCTTAGAAACTTGTTGCAAATATATTTAGTACCAGAGAATGGAATAATTTGGGAAGGATGAAAACCTAGGAATTGTCTGCTGTCTATTGTCAAGCTTTATGACCTGTACCAAGAGCAGCGTACTTGTGCAGTTTACATGTCAGAGTGTTGCTGATCTAAGCAATGAGGGTTAGCATATGGCATGAATCAGATGTTTCTAGATGCTCGGAGGAATGCTTGTGCTTCACAGAGATCTTCTGCCCATCTCTGATGGGGAAGCTCTACCCATGTGTTAAGATTTTGAGCTTTACTAGCCCCAGTTCATTACAGAATTCTTTCCTACCAGCCAGTGTTTCTTTTTTTCTTATACCCCAAACTGATGGTGCATCGAGTGGAGCTCATACTGTTCTCTTGAAATTACCTTTCCCTGGGTACCTACCAGACTGACTGGCACCAGTAGATGACTTTTGCAGGTAAATCTAGCTGGTAGCAAGTTGCTAAATATTTTTCAGTCAGTTTCTGTATCTTGGTGTTTTAAATATCAGTTCTTCTTCCAGCTTGCCAGAATAGAAATATCCAGCGTAATGATAAAGGAGTCATGTGAAATTCGTGTTATTCCCAAGTGCTATAATTCCAAGACTTCTATTCTCCTTGTCTTCCTCTAGGTATCTCAGTGCATTTCAGGGAAGGTCACAGAATCGCTGGTAAAGCAGCATCAGATGGGCACTATCCAGCCAGGGTGCTGTGCTGTTATGCCAGATTCTGACGTGCGTCTATGTAGTTGCTTAATGTGAAACAGCCGTGTTTCCATGACCATTAATGGGCAAATTTGCAGTGTAAAATGAATGTGCCTCATTCTCAAAATACAGACAAACTTAACAGCTGTTAACTTCACTTCAATGCTTGCTTCTAAAGCACTTACCTGGGAGTCCTTGAAATGTTTTAATTGGCTGCCATTTGGCTGGCTGCCTGATAATGTCTAACTTTGTTATTTTTTTTTTATATAGAAGGGGCAGTCATCCAAGTAGTCGAGTTACAGAAACCACGTGAAGTGCTATCTACTTCTGCTAATGTAGTTGGCTGTACACACAAGAATGTGTTAAGATTGGAAAGTGAGAATTGAGATTTTTCTGTTCACGTTTCATTTCAACCAGTTCTGGCAATGAATGAACTACATTGAAAACACTGTTCGTGACTCTACTCGTGCTGGTACTGTAAAGGTCTCTGGTACATGCTCTAAGACTCTAACAGAGCAGAGCTCTGTTTTACTGTGTGATTCTAACCTTTAATAGACTTTAAGATGCTGTCATTTGCTGCATCTCATTTATAAAAATTAAGGGTTGCTCTTTCCTCCATCATAACATAGCTTGTGTGCATCTCATTCAATTATCAGAAACACATAAAACCAATTAGTTTTAATTTATCCAGACCCTTTAGATCAGGGAAAAATACATCTGTCTTTTTCGTTTGAAAAATGAATTCTGCAAATTGCAAGCCATCAACACAAGGGCATTTCTAAATTATTTTGGTTGAGAGAAGTGTTCCGTGACTTTCTATTTAATTAGGATTGATTAGGTTGTTGAATATGCTTATGCTTTTTGTAAGGGAGGGAAACATGATGATCTACTTTAATATTACAGATCAGTTAACAAGCACAAGAAATGGAAGCCTCAGAAAAACAAAACTGATTTTCCATATATTGAGGGATGTAAAGACCCTAAAAAAAAAAAGCTATCTTTGATTTCAATAAAACAGGGATTTCAAATGCTGATTTCCAAAGGAATTAGAACAGAGATGTTAAGGAACAAATATTAGCAGAATATCTTTTCCAGTGGTTTTGTTTTACTTCAGTCAAAACTGTCGTTTGCACAGGCTTTTTGAGAAGCAGAGGTCAGGTTTTGGAGTCTGTATCAAAAGGTCATTTCAGGCTCACTTCTGAGTAGTAGCTAATAAGGCAGGCAAAGTTTGCCGTGGCAGGTGAGAAACCTTGGTAGGTTAGAAGTAGATTCTGTGTACTAGTTTAACTGAAAAGTCTGGGAAAAAAAAAAAAAAAGAACCCAACAAAAACCCCTCAGCAGATCCTTCAGGATTTGGCCCAATGTGTACATAAAACATTTCTCTGAACCTAATACAACAAAAATTACCTAGTATTAATATGTTGAAGAACACAAACATAATTTTTAGGGTTTTTTTTTTTGGCAGTCTTTTGGTTATGGTACTTCTACCTTTTTTCTAAAAATTATTTTGCAAGAAGAAATAGTAAAACTCCATCAATTTCTTTTCTTTTCCTTTGTCGCGTGTGAGTCTTCCATGTGTTACATTTACTACAGATTTGTGTATACAAGGTTGAAAATTCCTGGCTAAAGGAACTCCTTATTCCCTTGGGAGAGGCCTTCCATGGTTTTCTGCTGTAGTAAGTTTTTCTGTACCATAAAATAATGGCAGTGGATGCAGGAACTCTTAAATAAGCAATTGCATAAAGATGTAGAGGTGATCCTTGTGAACTGGGAATTATGCTTGGATTTACTTAAGATTCTGTTTATCACCATAAATGGCTGTAAATTGGGCAATCCATTCTGTAGGAGTAATTTGATGCGATAAAGAAATGACTGAGACAGAGGAATGAAAGCTATCTATATTCCTCCACTGAACCATCGAATACGTGCCAGCACGGCTTTCAACTTTGCACAGTTTTTCTTCCTAGAAAACTATTTTGAGGGGAGAAAGAAGAGGGCAAAGTATTTCTCCAGTTGTGTTGCTGGGACAGCTTCAGTTTCTCAACTGATGAGAAGACTAACAATGACTATTTTAAAGGAGGATGCCTGTCTAGTTTAGAAACCCATATGAATGAGAAGTAGGAGCTGGAGAAAGTGTAGGACAACCTTTGCTAGAGGTTTTGAACAAAATCAGTCCAAGTATCTGTTGGGAGAGAGGTATTTGCAGTCCTTAAATGATTCTTTGAGTCTAAACTTGTGTTCTGTGTACTGATGTATTTCTCTACAGAAACTGTATTTCCTTGCTTTGTGCCTGTTGCTCCCTGTAGCTCTGTGCTTACGCTTCCCACAGCAAGGTGAAATTATGAGGGAACTTGTCTGGGCAGATGTGTCTCAGAAGCATGAGAGACTCCTTCCGTTGTGAAGGAGGCCAAGACCACAGGGCCTGGAAGGAGATAGTCCCGGAGCCTGTGTCTGCCTTGTGTCACTGTGACCCGGGGATGGTACAGATTCACTGTTCAGGCTCAGAGAGCTCATCTGTGATAGAATCTAATCTTTTTATAAATATAGTGGCCCATAATGTGGTGTGCACGAACTTTTTCTACCAATGCTGTTTCTGCACCAGAGCCCTGACAAAGCATTTTATTTTTTTGCTGTAGGTTTGAATCATTTCTAAAGGGAAACCTGAAGAAAAGTTAATTGAATGTGGCTCTGTTTGAAAAATGTGAACGTTTTTCTTAACGTACTATGAATATATAGCCCCGAAAAAGTAATGCTCAGTTGCATCGTTTCTGTCTGGCTACTGTAGCTTGCCAAATACATATATACTTTCTCCCCTACTATATTTCATTTTCCTATTTACTATATTGCATTAGAATTACTATTAAATTATCAAAGCCATCACGTGTTGCTTAAAACAAGTGCTGTAAAGATAGCTTTTATGATCACAATTAGAACACCAGCTACGCAACAGAAAGAACTAAGAGCTTTTTTTAAAAATCCCAGAAACTTTTGAGGCAAAGAGGTACCATATCATCTGTACTCTTTAATTCCAGTCATTAAGCTTTCACAGATTATTTCTCTTTTGGCTAAGCTGTTCTTACACTGGTTTTTGGTCGTGTGTCCCCCCCAGTTGTTAGTATATCTGTGAGAACAGTACTAAAACATGCTAATCAAGGTTAAAGCCTCATTCTGCTACTCAGCATTCTTTGTAGGTGAGATGGCTTGTGCTTCAGAGAAGCTGGACCTCAGAAGCAAGCCAGAAAGGAGTGAGGGAACAGAATTACGAGAACAGTTTTTAGAATAGAAAGAGCTACAGTTATAGATATGACCTTTCCTCTCCCGCCCACCCCCCATTTTTTCTTACCTTCTGATTTTTGCATTTTTAAAGGTGACTTTGAGAGCTTGTATCCATTTAAAAGATGACAAGTTGGTTTTGTTGTGTATTTTTTTGGAGAAGGTCAAAACTTTTTACTACCGTTGGTAAAAAGAAGAGAATATCCTGGCTTCCCTTTCAGCACAGATTATGCAAATGGCTTAATTTTGAATGATGAAATCTTAAGAACATCCAGGGACAGCCTATCTGTTCTTAATAAAGTCTGTGGGAGTCTTGCCAGTGAAAAAGCACATAATGTTTTTAGTCACATTTTTGCTTTCACTGTTTAAATGACTTTGGAATCCATTTTATAGAACGTACGACATAATGCAATATCTTTCTGCATCGCTGTAATGGACGCTACTGCGTACTGGACTTCATCTGCTTTCACTCTAGTCAGTCAACCTAATGTACAGGATTGCTTGGAAAGAGAGGCTTGGAGCGTCAAGAGCAGTACCCCTATGTACTGTTTGTTAAGAGAAGAGCTCCTGGGAATAATTTCCAAAGTCTTTCAACTGCTATGAACTCTCTCAAGTGTAGGAGACAGGGTTCAGGCTAATAAACTGCCTGAGAAATATAGAGCTAAGGAAATAATTTTCCAAAAAATGTTCTAGTACAGAGAACATATTCTGTACCCAGTGTGATCTGGTGACTGGCTTGACTGCTGCTGTAAGCTAACCATTAAATCCTTTTAGATTACCCAATTTTTACAAATCCCCGTCCATCTTTTTTATTTAAAGCTATGATATGATTTCTAAAATAATTCCCCAGACACGCAAAATTTCATCACTAGTAGGTATTGTCATGGTAGGTGCTAAGAGCGACAGTCAAAAAGTTTTCACACTCTGCTGTCTAAATTTCTTGTGCTTATTTGCAGTGCTTGCAAGATTAATGTGGAAGGAAATAAAATCTTCAGCTTGGTTGTAGGTAGACTAATATTTCCCATGCTGGAAGCTGTAGTATTTAATAAGAGCTTGGTTATAAATTACTCTTTCCTTCTTGTGATGTAGCCAAGAGTGGGAAAACTAAAACTGGACACCAGCAATTCTAAATCATGTTCATGTGGCTCTGTTTCCCTTTTCAAACTGCTTGCTGTTGAATACTTTGAAATTTCATGCCTTGTATGGGTTTGAGATGGGAATGGGGAAAAAAAAGAATTTCCATTTTGATGGAGTACAGCACTAAACTTCAATTTCAATGTAGATATTAAGCAAGCTAATTAGATTTTTCAGTTTTCAAGCTGGAAAGCTTCATAGCCAATATGGAAAGACATTGCTGAATTAAATAGATTAGATTTGCTCTGTTTATAGGAGATGCAGTATGGCTAGAGACAATAACCTGCTTTGTATGGAATATTTTTGCTAGTTTACATTTTTAACAGAGGTATTGAAGCAATCGCAGGCATTTTTCCACTGTCTAAGAACTGGTTAGATCATGAAATTCTTGAGTAGGCTGAAGGTTTAAGAACTGGTTCAACCAAGACATTATTAGCCAGGCCAAAGTTAAGACAGAGTAACTAGCAATAATGGTAAATAACATATATAGTTATGAATGTTATTGTTGCTGATTCAGCTTTAATTTTACTAGGAACTTTATATGCCTTGTTGGCAAGAACCTACTTTCATGGAAAATTTTTGAAATTAACAATATAATTTGTATTTAAAGGGTACTGGAAATTGTCCTGGTGTTTTACAAACCGCTTGAAAGAATAAGGAGATTACTGTTCTGAGGAGTTTACAGTTTAAAATGCTGTTCAATTCATCAAAAACCAATACAGAAATGTGATGGTTACCCTTTATTTTTTTTTCTATATTGCACTGGGAACATGAAGTATCTTTTCATAATGTAACAGACATTTATAACTTACAACACTTCAAAAGACGGTGTTTTATAGTTCTATGCAATTCCATTCTGCAGTACAAATTAAAACTTGCTTAACTTTCTTAGATAAGCATCACCAAGTAACATTTCTAATGCTGCATGAGATGACTCTGTTCTGAAAGTCAAAATAGCTTTCTAGAGAATATTTCGCATGTTAATTTTTCTACCTGAATATATTTGGCAATGTGATTCCAGGAAAGTTTATGAGTTTGCTTATATAACTTATGTGTATAACACTTGAATATAGCAATACTCTTAAAGTAATCCATTTCCCTTCCACTTCCCTGAAGCATTTTATACTGAAACTTTAAAAGTTGGGATGTTCAACTTCTGCATTAATGTCTCATGTATTTACATTGTTCCTACAACATAAACCTGCAGAAACGACAATTGTGTAGCAGTACTAGGACCATGGCTTATGGCACAGCATGTAGGGAGTATTGTGTATGCTTAGAAAATCACAGTACACAAACTATTTTGCAACAGTGGGGTTTGTTTTTCACTTACAGGACTTTGATCAGTCTGCAGGGTGTTTATCATTACTACTTTGTATGGCATCTACATTTAACAAGGCAGCTGAAGAATGGTGAGGTTTCTTTCCTGACAATTTTTTAAACAAAACAGAATGCTTACTGCTCAACAAAAGCTTTTTTTCATTTAGTCAAAAATCAGAAAAAGAAATAACTGTAGAGTTTTATTAGTTGCAGATAACTTGCCCAGACAGCTGTACGCTCAGCGTGTTGTCAAAATAAAACTTGGCTCAGAAGCCAAAGCAGCCTAGGAAGTTAATCAGTTTAAAACACATAGCAAAAGTTATGGGCCACTCCAAGGTATTAACAGCGTTAAGTAGTCTGCCAAGGCATAGGAAAATCACTGTCAGAATAATGCAGTATTTTTCCTGCTTGGTGTTAAGACTCTCTTACTGCTTTCTGCTGTGCATTCTGGAAAGCAAGAAAACAACTAAGTGCAGTAATGTTTAATAACAGTTCATCTAGTGAAGGAAGATGACTAGGGCCAGATGTCCTGTCCAGGAAAGATCTACCCCACTGGAAAACCTCTGAAGCCCTAATGGCACCTCCTTTGCATTCTTCCTCCAAAAGAGGTATCTTAATGATCTTTGAAAAGCCAGAAGAGACGAGCAGATTTGTTGCTCTTCTCTTGGGATCTCCCAGTTCTATTACCACCATCGTTGCCCATGCTACTTTGGTGTGTGACTGTGTCCTGAAAGTCTCTCAGTTTCCACAAAGGTTAACAGGCCTTAAGTTAACGCCTTTTAAAAATGTTTTATAATCTCTTAAAATGTCTCTGTATGAATGTAAATAAGAAAAGGAAGAGAGCTAAGCCTTGTGAGGCTAGGCATGAACTTTGTTTCATGTGAAAATGTTTGATTTGTCAATTTTGAGTGACTTTCAAGAGCACAGTAAGATTTTCACATTATTGGACAACAGAATTTGAGTCAAAACGAGAAGTTAAATATGGTTGTAAGCACAAACTTAAGAAATCAAATAGAATAAACTGAAACACCTTTCGAAATTTTTCTGAAAGAAATAGCAGAGCAGTATGCATGTTACTGGCAGCATTTGTTTTCTGTACAGTGAGGCTGAATTGGACATGAATGAATCCTCTACTGACAGAGCTTTCATGTTTTCAAGTTTTCTGCAGGCTCTTGCTACAGCATTGTAGCTCGTGTTGCAGAGCACGAGTTGTATGGTTGGTGCCCACTTCACTCGTGGAGCGCTACGTGTCAGTGACTGCGTCCAGGAATTCAACAGGTGCTTGAAGAAAAGCATGCTGAAAAGTGCTAAATGTCCTCGTGTGTGCTTATTGCTATTTCTCCTTAATTAAAAAAAGGAGCATAATGTCTCCTTCTTTTGGTGATATCTATTCTATATTTGACTCTTCATTTTGATTCAAATTCTGTTGTCTTATAATGTGAAAGTCTCTCTGTGCTTTTAAAAGTCACTCATAATTTACAAATCAGTTAAACACTTTTTCATGAATGACAACCAAGGATTTGTGCATGCAAGTATCACTGCATGAAATGGGCTATTTAAAGCAAAATCTATTTGCTTCAGAGAGAAGAAAAATGCTCTGAATTTGAATGATGTGTCAAAATGTCAACCAAATTGTCAGCCAAATGTGGCGGCTGTTCCATTCTTACGTTCGTGTTATATGAAAGATAACTGAGGAATGGTGTAGCTGTTTTTATTTGTTTTGTTTAGTGAAAGTATTTTTTTTATTAGAAATTACTTTTTCAGTAATCCTCTTTGACAGTAAACAGCCAAACTTTTATCTAGGTTTCTGAATAAACTGCCTGTTTCCAAAATCTTCTATGCAAAGCACTGTGGGTGTTGAACACCGTTAGAGATCTAGGCCAGTTTCCTCCCACATTCTTCTGTGCTTTCTTTTGATGTTCTCCAACCGCCCTTGCCCCCTTTCGTTCCAGTAGTGCTAATCAAGATGCAATATATCGCAAGGTAAAGCAAATAAACTGTTATTGTGTAAACATTCGCAATTCCTTCTCCTTTTCCTTTATCTCCTGTTATAGGAGGCATCTACTGCTTGTTCCTCAAACTTTGCTGCTTGTCCTTAATCTCTTCTTTTCCTTCCCATTGTAGCTGGTAATGAACAAATAGAGGGGAGAGAAGAAGAGACAAGAAAAAGATGTGGCTGATTGCACAGCAGAGTTGGTCTTTAATGGTAAGTTCTGTTTCAGGCACTTGCTACAGAAATTTCTGGTCTCCAGCACTGACATATCCAGGCCTCTTTCCCCGCCCGACCACCCCCTCCACCCCAACCCTTGCCGCAGTCAAGGGAAGGTTCTCCTGATTTTTTTCTTGATTCCCTACTGTTAGGCAGTGCCTTGACCTCTGTTGCTCAGCAGGCTCTCTGGCTCCAGCCTTTATTTTGTTCATCAGTGTTCCTCTTTGGTAGGCAGCCCTCAGCAGGGATTTTGCTAGTACCTTCTAAACACTTTGTATAGATCTCAGGTCAGGAAACTAAAATAATCGATTGCTATTCTTTTGCGTGTATGACAGTCAAGAACTAAAAGCTCCCACAAGATGCACGCAACACGATTCTTCCGTACCAATTCTAACTTCGGAAGATGCGTACATTTCCATCAAATGAGAATGATTTACTTATTTTGGGTTATTAGACATGTAGCATCCAGTAGACAAATCCCTATTACAATCAGCTTGGGTTCCAGGTTATTTTTTAGAAGATGAGGGGAGTAGGGAAAGGAACGGTAGAGAGAAAGACAGAGTAGGTTTAATTGTATGGATGCATACAGTATGTGTATATGACTGTGAAACTAAGGAACTGTTTCATATTTTTTCATGGGGGAACTAGTTATAAAACGGAAAGATTACATATTGCAAGAGCAGCAATGTATTTATAGATGCTTAACCTTATGTTCATATGTTTTCAGAGTGTGTGTGTATAAAAGCAATGTAAATGGCCTAAGAAAGGCAAATGATTTGTAGCAAGATTGTGGAATATATAGCAGCTTTAGTATTACAACTTTGGTCAGATTCCCTTATGATACCTGCCTCACTTAACCCAGCTGGAAAGATGGCAAACAAGCTATGTCTTGTTGAAAAACAGGGGCCACATCTGTAGTTGAGTTTTTCTAGGTAAATGATATTGCAAAATGTGAGTTTTCTGTAAGGTTTGTTGAACTGAATTGACCTTTGTAACACAGCTTTATTCTCTTTAGCAATCCTCAGGTTTTGAAACAAATCAATATATTGAGCAGTAACACTTCACAAAGACCAGATGGTCTTCACCCAATACTTCTAAGGGAATTAAAATGTGAAATTACCAGACTGCTGCTGTGGTATACCACTTAAATCTACCTCAGTGCAGAAGGAATAGCAGGGAGTAACTATTACGCCAGCCTTTTTGGTGTTTCAGTGTGTAGCTGAATTCAAAGACAAGTAAGTCTGACTTATTAGTACAGCATAAGAAAAAAGTAAGGTAGTCAGAGGAATGGATAAACATATGTTGGAGAGTTATCACTGTAACTTTTATGAAGATAAACAGTACCTGGAAGATCATAGTTCCTTGCAGAAGTTAACAACTATGTTGATGTGGGTGACATAATTTACATATTGTGCATAGATTTTTCCAAAAAGCCTCTTAGAAATTAGAAAAAGCTCTTAGGAAATTGAACAAGCATTGGATTAAAGAGTAGGCCTTTTATGCATTTATCACTTATTGAAAAAAAAAAAAAAGAGGAACTGAAGGACAGGATTGTATGTTTTCATGTGGAGGACAATTACAAGGCCTGAACTATCTAACAAATGTGGTCTGGAAAAGGAGGTAAATAGGTGACAATTTGCTGTTGATACAAAATGACTCAGAATATTCTAATTAAAACTGACTGTGGAAGCTTACAGAAATGATTGGATGACAGAGGAAATTGAATATTGATAAATGAATTACTGTCTGTGGGTGGGAAGGAACCCTAGTCAGTCACGGATGAGTTTTAAATTTGCTAGTTGGGAAATAATCATTGTCTATAGTTCCTTGAAAATGTTAGCTGAATGGCAATCAAGCTGCAGCATATGTAATTCTTTATGTAGATGCTAGTTATGCTACGTTGTTCAGTATACACTGGCACTGTTGATGTAATATTAGAAGGAGGATTCAAATTCCCTGCCTACTCTAGGAAAAAATTTCTCCATTAGAGGCCCTAGAAGAAGCAGTCGTCTATCAGCAAGTCTAATCCTTATTTTGCAGGGAGCACGTTTTTTTTTGGTGGGGTTTTGGTTTGTTTTTTTTTTTTTTTTTGTTGGTTGGTTGGTTTTTGCTGTTGATACTATGTTTGGGAGGTGCTTCCAGAACCTTGCTGCTCTAAGAGTCAAGTTGGAACCTTCATCTCACTTCCAGATTAACTTTGATTGTATTTATTAATTTATTTGGCCATCAGAAATATATTTATTTTTAAATGCATTTTTAGTTTAAATGGATCTTCTCTCTCCATTAGTGCTTTTCTTTCAATTCATTGTATCTAATGAGAGGCAGCAATTAAAACCCAAAAGATGGTACTTTGCTAAACTGATCAAAGATAACACTCTCTTTCAGGAGATCCCCCTTGGTCCTCATAATAGCATATGACTAATTCACTTTTTTATGAATACAGCTATGTTTGGTATAAAAGGTATGCTAGATGCATTGTTTAGTAATGTAGTTAAATGGTTTAGAAGAGGTTGAATGCAGCCATCCACGTGATGAAGCGAATGACTTTTGAGATTCCATGAAGACTGACTGTATAATGCTCATAAAATTTGTTGCATAGATGCGAAATCTGGCATTTGGCAGAGCTAGAAGCAAACATTTGGATGCTTTTGATCAAAGGTGCTTATGGAAAATTATACTGCAAAGCATCAAGTGATAAGAATAAATAATGGCACAGTCTGAGAAAGCATGAAGCTCTCATCAACAGAAGTTGGTAAATTTGGGGGAAAATTTGCTAGTTTCGTAGTTTCTTATTCCACCAATAAAGCTTGATGCTTACATACAACATTAAAATAAGATGCTTTAAATAATGGCGTTTTAAGACAGGCACGGTAGCCCAAATTTATCTAAAATTAAGAAAATTAGCTACAGAAGAATGATCTTCTGTAGCATGTGACATTTGTAAGTCGCTAAGTGGAAGCTAAACAATTTTCTCACTATCCAGTGTTCAACTTTATGCAAGGATAAATAATTTCTTTTACCAGTAGTTCAGTAACTGGAAACACTCTGTGTCCAAGCTAAAGGAGTGGTTTAGCTTACATTGCTTTTTGAGGGCTGTATTATGTTGCAAATCTAAGGCTATTCAATAAATAATAAAGAATTTGTGTATTTTTCAGGGATGTGATTTCTGTAATTTCCTAAGCAAACATAACAATGGAGAGAACCTTCTTTCCCTACTGAATAGAGAACAGTTCATCTTGCATTTGATAATTCTGTAATCTGATTTATATCCAGTTTACTGCTGGCCACCTGTGAACAATTTTTTTTTTTAATCTTGAGAGCGCTCATTTGTCTGTGAAGGATGATTCCCTTGGACTGGCTCAGGATCTTGGGCCTGCCACAACAGCTGGGTGCTTAATTCAGACATTTGGAGTTACTGAATCTTGATTTTTGGTAGGGGTTTCAGTAGGCTTGTAGAATGACTGCTGCACTCCATTTTAGTAGGAAAATTGCCTTTCATGCTGTGGTGTTTGCTACGGTCATTTCCTGTGAAGTTATGTCCCATTGCATGCAAAAGGAAAAGTAAAGTAACCTAACTGGCTGACTAGTCTTCTAGACACTAAACTGAACCAGTTCTTAGCTTTTGATAATGGCATTAATATTGGTTTTGTGATTTAATAATTTAGACAAAATGTTTTTACCTGTTCCAATTTTTTGGGGGAGGTCGGGAGCGGGGGTGGTTGTCTCCTGTAATGTGGTACAGCTCCCCTGATCTTCAGCTCAAATATTTACCTTCTTTTTTTTCTTTGTTCAGTGACTGTCCAAGTCCCTGGAGTCATAATGTCATCAGTATGCCTGTGATGCACAGCTCTGTCTTGCTTTTCCATCAGATTCAAACTATTCAACTACTTTTGCTTGCTCAGTGCTTGGCTAAGGTTGGCTGAAACTGTGTAAGGGCAGTGGATAGAGGGAGGTTATTTGAGATACCACAGACATTTCTCCTTCCTCTCTTGGTAGGATGGCTTCTTATTCGTTTGAGTAGCTTGCTTTATCAGGTTCTTACTGGACTCAGAACTCCTCTGAACTTACCTATTGCACTGGTGGCCAAAAATATTCTTCATTTGTGTGTATATTTTGGACTTCTTTCAGGACCAAACACATCTGTCTGTAGATGACTTTCAAGGATTCTAGTTTGGCCTGTTGAGGTGTATGGTGTGTGTGACGTTTGCCTTCTGAAAGCTGAGGAGATTTATGTCCAATGTATAATATTAAATTCTGTGCAATGTGTTCTATGTGTAACATGATCATACATCACAAATTCTCTTTTCACTGTGTGACTGTGCATCTGCTTCCACGTATAATATAAATGGTGGATTTCAGAGGGCATTTAGAGTGAGATTTTTCAGAAGTGTTTGAAACAGGTGTCACTCGGTAGTTGTCTTGGTCTAGTACTTCTTGAGAGTGTCTCAATCCACGTGTTCAGATACGATAGCTGAAGTGGTAGGGAGATATCTGAGCAAACAGAACTGTTGATAAAATTAAACTTTGAAGGTGGTATTATAGCAGAAATCTAAATTCTACACTCTTACCCCATGCGCTGTTGCCCTGTCTGTGATGTGGTTGATGTTGTGTTTATGTACAGGTAGCATATAAAGCAGAGGTTAAAAGCTATGCTTGGACTTTCCTGCAATGAAATTACTGTTTAGGAGTGCTTAGTTAAATATAGAGGGGGGATTTGTACGTGCATTTTCTTTAGATCAGTGCTGCATATTTTTATAGTGTATTTTGAATATTGAGATGGGACTTGAGACTGTGATTTGTGAAAAGAAAATGAAATAAAGGAAGGAACGTGAGCTGAATTAAATAAGCCTATTCCTATCTTGAATGATAAAAAAACCAGGAACTGGCTGAAATACTGCTCTGACACAAAAATTGACCACAGTCAGAAAGTGAAACCTGAAAGCCCTGTTACCGAACAAATCCACCAAGATGATTTGCTTTGAGGGAAGATGAAATGATGCTGATGTCCAGAGGTGCTAATATTTTGGTTGCCACAAGTGTGATCAGCCCTTTCCAGGCATCCACAGTCCAAAGCCTCAAAATGGAGAGCAAAAGGAAGCAAATCAAAATAAGTGTAAAGCTCATTTTACAGCAAAGACAGAGGCTTGAGAATGATGCTGTGTAAGTTCTCGTTTCCTGTTGCATAACATGCTGAACTGCCATAAACAGACCCAGACGTGATCAGTTTAAAAGGTGCTGCAAGAGCTAGGTGAGACATCTGGGAACAGATTTTCCCCTTTTTATTTTACCATTGCTGCAGGATACGGCTTGAAAATACTACACAATCTCTTTCTCCTGCCTACAGAGAAGGATTAGGAGAGGAGGAAACCTAATAACTGACTCTTCACCAGCATGAGATGCATGGAACAAAATTAAAGCAGTCAGAAAACATAACGGAAGCTAAAGCAGCAATACTTTTATGAGAGTTGAGCCACAAAGTAGGGGCGTCAAGGTGGCCCTGCTATTTGATCCAAAATCAGTCACAGCTCTTCAGATACTGAAGTAAATGAAAAATCCACTGACAGAGACAATACTGTCTGATGCGTGATGGACACCTAGTGCCATCAGTGCTTTAAAATCTTGAACACATCCACACCCATGCCTTTATACAAGCATCCACTTGGACACTTGACTGCATTAACTACAGCGATACAGTTCTTTATGAAAACGGTGATACAGCTGCAGAGGCCTACAGCCAGACGGATGACATAAGGCTTTCAAATATGGGGGAAATAATGGGCAGCACCAGCAGATAGCTGTAGAAGGAGGAGCCATTTCATTTCTTGTGCTAGGGCAAACGCCTGCCGTGTCACATCACCAACTCCAAAAGCTGCCTTTCCTGCCGTAGAAAAAGCAGAGAGAATCAGAACGGGGGTCTAGATGAGAGCTGTCACTTTGGGTGAACTGTGGATTTGGATTCCACAAAAACACAGGTTTGCCTGACTTGACATTTTTTATTTATTTTATTTTTGCTTTCCATGTCTGAGAGAATTGTTAAAATGAATTATGTCGTACAACAAACTTTGAGATGCCTAGGGCAACACTCAGGTTTTTAATATTTTAGCTGCAGTGTGTCTGTAATATGTAAAAGGACTCCTTCCTTTCTAAACTGCAAATGTTTTATACACTTGCTGATATCAGAAATACCTCTGCTTCTGCTGTGCTACCTCCACTGATACTGATGTTATTTGGTTTTCACTCACCCTAGCTGCAGTCAGTTATTATTGCTTAAGGGCTTGAAAGAGATGATTACTTAAGTCAGGGAACAATTTAACAGTAGGTGGAATGTGAGGAGCTTTCTAAAGAAGGAGATAATGGAGTTGGTTTTAACTCTTGCTGTACACAGCAAAAAATTCCTGCCTGTCCTTCACAGGCGGTGTCTGTCTCTGTCAAAAATGTCTGTGCATCTTGCTTATTTATTCCAACTTCTCCATTTCAGTTTGGGTAGGGAGTGAGGTAGGAAGTAATCCTTATCTCTTATAGGGGTAGCCAGGTCATTTCTTCCTTGTTTCTTTTCATTTATCATTCGATTTAGAAAGGACCATCTGTGACTTTGAATAAACATGTAAGTGCAGGGAGTAATAAAACAATGTTTTATGGATGGTAACTTTTTTGTGACTATTTATATTTATTCAGAGACTCACAGGGAACTCTACAGAGGCCGTCTGCTACCAGCCCGGAACGATCGCAGTCCTAAGACCAGTATCAAGCACTGCTTAGAGTCCTTATGGTCTGCTCAGATTAATGAGAGTGGCTGCTCTGTGCAAATAAATGTCATCTGTACAATTTAGCAAATACATTTGTCTAGGACAGGCACAATTGAGGTCAAGTTAAATGAGAAAACTCAAAAAAAACCATTTTATCCAAAAGGAATAGGAATAGGTTAAATGAATAGGAGTGAATAAAGGCAACTGCAAGAGCTGTTTGTTGTGTTACATTTAGGTCCAAGTCCAGATATTTAGGTCTCAGCATCTGATTATATACAGATGTTGAACATGGGGGAGAAGAAACCTTACACAATCTTTCCCTTCTGGTTGTGGCACTGTTATCGACTAAAAAGCAAAGTATCCTTCTTACACCCAAGATGCCTCTATTAAATGATGATGCTGGAAAAATCAATGAAACAGTAGATTCCTTGATCTGTCATACCTCCAGAGTGTGGTCATTCACTGTAATGCCTTGTCATGAGAATCTCTGAGCCCACGCAAGATTTCTGTCTTGCTGAGGTTGCATATCACTAACATCTTTTTATTTCTGAGTAGCAGAATCTGTTTGTCTGATGGATATGCCAAAATGGTATTGTTTAACACATTGTATCTCTTTCTTATAATCTCAGCCACTTAGGGAAGTGTATGTTGTAGTTCTATAAAAGCAGGATTATTCTGGATGTTGCATTTTTATCACAGAAAGCTTAGTACTACCCTCAGTACTGAATTTCCTCTCCAGGAAGATCATACTAATTTTAAAATATACTAATTGTAATTTTGTATTGGGAAATGTAATGAAGACTTTTTTTAATCGATTCAAGATTATTTTTTTTTTATCAAATCCTTCAAAGAAAGAGGCCTCTTCATAGAAGCCTTTGATGTCATGCTACTATTTAACTCTTCATTAACTGTAATACCTAAAAGTGTTAAGGCCCACTGGGAAGAGAACACAAAGAACAGGAGGTTGTACTGCCCGATTCTTGTTGAAAAGGAAAAGGAAAATAGTGTTTAAAGTGTCAGGCTTTGAGTATTCAAGAATGTGATATTAAATGAATTAAAGTACTGAAAATGGCTTCTGATGTTGAAGATGTCATCAACCTCAAAAGATGTGGCATAACATCCTAGAGCATTTCATTTTGAGTTATTAAAGGAAAGGAGGCCTAGAAAAAAGGAATATTCCTTCCTTCTGCAAAAGCAGAAGCAAAGTCTTGAGTACATTTTCAAGAGAAAACACATTGTACGACATTAGTGCAACAATACAAAAACAACAGCAGATTCTGAAGATGCTCCTTTTTGTAAATTCAGCAGTGCTACAGGGAAAAAAGTGCTGATCCTTTGAAAACTGTAAAAATGACTGCCTCTGAAGAAATGTTAGCAACATATATTCAGCAATTATAATAACCAACTTTGCTTGGAAACTTGCTATTAGCATGATTTTCTGACATGACTACCTTGAAAACATTTATAAATTGGGTCCTGAGAGACTGGCATATGGTATTCAAAAGCTTCCTTGTTGGATTTTAAACAATACATATTGCATGCATACATACACAAGTGTGGTTATGCAGCATTTAAAATGTTATTTCTAATCCAATTCCTTCTCAGGTCCCCCACTTTAAATATTTTTTTTTCTGTAGGTGTCACTATAGCATAGCATATAGAAAACACTTCCCTTAATGAAAGTATAGAATACACACAGATCACAAGCAAGCTGTAATCTGGTTTACTGTGCCATGGTTGTCATATCAACAATGAGGTTTCCCAGCAACTAACAGAATAAATTATTTCATAGATTTGTTTACTTATCCTTTCTAATAATGAACCTGATGCAAGAGAATTTTTTTCCCCTTTATAATTATGTGGCAATTAAGAAAGGCTTCCCAAATCATTTACATTTTGTCAGCATGTTAATGCTGACAGTTAAAACGAATCGTGTTAATAAAATTGAAGCTGATGATAGAATTCATGAAGATTTTCCACTTGCACCAAAATGTAGCCATTTTATGTTGCAAAACTTTTTGCATTTCTACTTAACTGATTGCTGAGGGAAGAATAAATTATTAGTGTATGTGGATTTGATGGTGTTGCTTTTCATAGGTATTCAAGAAGTAAACTTTGCTTGGCTCCCCTTTGTATTACGTGCTCTCTTTGCTTAGACTATGCGGTTACATAATTTCTTAAATAAGTGTTGAACAGGGCTTACTATTTTAAAGTATGGTTGAAGGAGATGCTTTGAACCTGCCTCTTACAGCCAGTATTAATGCATACTTCAGCCTAAGTATAAATTCACATCTCCAAAGGAACGAATTGCTGGTAGTCTGGTGGTAGAGGCATAGCTGTGGAGAGTGTGTTGGAAGCTGTAGTTTTAGTCCTAGCTTTCCAAAAGAATTCTACGTGTGAGTTATTTCCTCCTTAACCCAATGCTTGTGCAGCATAAAACGTGTAAAACAGTAATGAGAGCAGACCTCGGGTCACCGTTCCACCTTCTGGCAGGGTGTCATAATCACAAGGCTTGCAGCATCATTGTGAATTTTACACTCTTCTCTTGTGGCATGTTAATTTGGCATGATTTTGCAAAAAGATTTGCCTTCCTCTTCATGTTTCTACATAGCCTACTCTACAGGATGCTCACTTGGGTATCGTCATCAGCAGTGAACGATGTGGTCTTGAATCCTCTCTGGAGGAAGATTGTATTGACCTGTTTTTCACTTCCCTGGAGGGCTGTTCTAATTATTAAGCTATTATCTAATAATGTAGAAGTGATACTCTGGCAATCATTTAAAGCCAATACAGTTGCTCTTGTCTATTAGCTGTGCTTGGAGCATGCTTAATAGATTGGGGTCTCAAGGGTGTTAAGAGGCCCTCTGCTTAATTAGAGACTTGGGATTTATGTACCTGGCTCCTAAGGGTTGGATCCTTCAGATGCAACTTTAAAAGCTTTCAGGCAAAAGGGGAGATTTTGTGAGTTTCTCACCGAGGCAACGAGTAAGAATGTGGTTTTTCGGATGGTAGTTTTGATTTAATCTCTAAAAATCTGTACAAAGCCTTTGGGAGCTTGCCTTTGTGTGCATACCTAATGGATCAAATTGCTAGAGATGCTGAGGTATCACACTGCCATGTGGTCTTAAATAAGAGCAGGAAACCAAGTTCTGGCCTTTAGCCTCTCAAGCAGTAGGTGTGTTAAAGAAAGATTTCTTGCACACAAGCTGTCTTGGGTTTCCACTCTGTTCAAATTACTATGTAATTTATACCACACCTCCTAATAAACTCTCCCTCTGCTTCCTTGGAGAATATAGCACTTGAAGTTAATTAAATAGAGAAGCTATGTGAAGCTCAGAAGAAACCAGAACAGCTCTGATTGTCTGACTGTAGGAGATCATCTCAAGTAGGCATTTGGGCACTTATTAGCAAACTGGGAAATTACATGTTGAGAACCAGGGGTTGTATATGCTGTGCAAAATCTAAGGAAAGATCTTTGTCCACTTCTGGGGAGGGGAAAAAAAAAAAAAAGTGCTCAGTGAACAGAGAGGGAAAAAAAAACCCGTTCAGTGAACAATCAAAAGAAATTTCATCTGTTTAATAGAAATAGATTTACTAGCTCAGTTTGGGCATAAACGTGGAGCTTTTATTTGCATAGGACAGTCTTCTAAATGCATTGGCATAGAATCTACTGGTTTACATTAGTCTGAAATGGAATATGTTCAGAAGATGATGTGACATAGTCACTCTTGGGAACAGAAGTCTCTCTTACTTTCAGAGGAGCGGTCTCCCAGCCTTTCTGTACCTTCAATGATCTACTGTTATTGAAGGAAATGGAATTAGAATTTGGCTAAGATTCACAGATACCCTGATAAAGGCAGGCTCGTAAAACTATGGGCAACTTTTCTGCAGTTTTGTGTGTTCCTGTGTGATAAGCTGGGAGTATGACATATGTTTTAACTACTTCAGGCTGCTCCAGGTAGTAATACTGTGATAAATCTGAAGTTTTTATTTTAAGGGAACTTACATAGTGACTTGCTCCAGATACTGGTACTCTGTGGCGGCTGTATCTATGGTAGCCTAACACTAAAGGAAACTACTCCTCATAGGATGTTGGTTTAATGTGCAGTTTGCTATCATTATGTTCTGGTGGGTTTTTTTGTTTGTCTTTTTTTACTCTTTGTACAAGTTTTGTCACTCCATTGCCCTGTATGTGTCTAACATATAGTGTGTACGCTCTTTGGAGCTTCAGCTGCTTGTTTCCTTCCCATGCACCATCCTTGAGCCTCAAGCACTATCATAATAAATTGATTTACAAGATTTGACACTTTTATTGATTATCACTTTTCCTCACTTCTGCAACCTGTCCCAGATTTATTCCCTGTTTTTTTCTATCTGACCTTTTGGCATTTGTGGATCTTAGTTGCTATGTAGTTTACTAGTGAAATTCTAAGACCCTTCTCAGTGTGTAGCCTCTACTCATTGTTCCTTCATGCTGGGGTTGTTTCTCTTAAGAGACGAGCCCTAGAATATAAATGAGTATAAATCCCCAGAAAGAACAGGACACAATAATCTTCATAGTGGGAGAGAAGAGAAGATGTTGAAGTCTAAGTACTAATTATTAGCTTTAGGCACCTTCTGATAATTTCAAGGAACCAAGATAAGTTCCTGAGTAAACCAAGATAAGTTTCTGAGTAATTCAGCTCAGCATCTCCTTCTGGGAGTTGTGTGATCACTTTCCTGTAAAGTATAACCTTTACAATATATATTTGATAGATGTGAATGTTTTTGAAGGACTAATAAGTAGCATTAATATTTACTGAAATTGTTCAGCTGCTTATTTTGTGTTAAAGCTTCACTATCTGTGATTGTCTTTATAATAACTAGTATATGAAGGAAGCATGTTTTTGAGAGTCTGTTCTACTTAGCCAAAAGCAATGGAGTCATTTATTGTTGGCTAAGACTACTTCATCTCTGTTTGTCCCAATAAGACTCTAAATCACTGGTGGGGTAAATTCATTTATCATGAATATAAGAATAGAGTCTGCTGTTTCACTAGCTGGGATAAAATTACCAGACTATTAGTTCTCATGCTTCAGGATATAAATAGATCATTAGATAGGTTTAGTGATTTTTCTTCCTATACTAGCCAGGTCCTTTATGTTTTTTGACAATATTAGATATTTTACCTGAAGCATGTGATATTAGCCAGTGCTGCAGACAAGTTAAAGCTACTAGGCGTTTCTTGAACCTTCACACTCCCAGGGCTACTTCATCAATCTCAGATTCCTCCCTCCCTCCCTCATTCTTTTTACCATATCCTCCCACCAGATAAAAAGAAAGAAATTAAAAAGGAGGACAGATGAAAAAGGATGAAATTGTATACAATGCATTGAAATTGCAGGCAGGATTCTGTACAGCACTTAATTTATTATACTTTTTTGGTGGAAAAGTCGAATGTGGTAATTTTGAAGTAAGGGTTTTGTTGTAGAGGATATAGAATATTAATATAATATAGCAAGAAGAGAAGAAACTAAAAAATAGGAGAGGAAAGAGATGAATAATTTATAAGAAAACACTTTCTTCAAGTCATTAAAATGGCCTGACAGTCGTGGAAACTTAAGATTCTTCTTGTTCAAGAAGAAAGTAGAACACATGCAAATGGACTTTTAAAAAAACTAATCAAATGAATTTTTTTAACCTCTTTAAGTCTTTAGAAAGAGAAGAATGTTAGTAAGATAGTTCAGATTAAAGTTTTTACTCCAATGATATTTACAATGATATTTAAATTTCCATGAACAGATCACTGTGAGTAACTAAAATGACATTTAAAAAAGTGGCTTCACTCCTTCAGTTTCCAGTGACAGATAAGTGAGTGATTGCAAAGTAATGACAGATATTTTTTCTTCCACTTCAAACAGGTTTGAATATATGATCTGGGAAGGTAGGGGAAGAAATATGGTTTTGCTATACGCTGCTCCTTCTTAGGAGATCTTTCTGTAGTTGGTATGAAGACCTAAGAGGGCGTATTGGGGTAGTTGTTCTCTATAGCAGTTTCTTTCAAGGCCGAGAGATTGGCCTTCCATTTCAGCAGTGCTCTGTGCCTTTGCACTCTTTTGTTTCTCCTCTAGAGTGTGGTTCTGATGGCAGCAATGAGTTTCTCCAGGTGTATCTTTTGCAAGAGCTGGGTTGCTGTAGAGCTGGAAGAAATGGTGGGGAGATGTGGCAGCTTCGCATAGATGGTTCCTATCTCAGAAAGCCCCAGGATTCAGAGTACTGCAAATCTTGGAACTTAAAGCCCTTCCCCAAAGTTTTCTATCTAAATTTACAAAAATTGGGGATTTTCATGAGGCATTCTTTATTTGTAGAAAGGGTTTCTTTTTCTGAATAATTTTCAGGGCTTCATCATAAAAATAAAAACTTGAAACAAAACTTTTTTTAACCATACTTTTTTTTTTTTTTCTTCAAACTTTGAAAAATGTCAGTGGTGATTCTTTTGGTATGGAAAACTTATAAAGGATGGGGAGATGTAAGAGAAAGAGTGTGGGAGATGTAAGAGAAAGAGTGTGTAATTTCCAATCTTGCAATTCTAAGACAATTACCTAAGGCTACCATCCCCAGTTTAGGACAGAGTGAATATAATCAAATTAGCATTTAAAGAAATTGGGGTATGGAGAGTTATGGCTGGTTTTTTTCTGAAATAAGCCATCCCAACTATTTCAACAGCAGTCCATTGGAATGAAAACTCATCATGACTTTCCTTTCCCCAAAAGAATGAATCAGTCTGCAATCAAAAAATGCAGTGCATCACACCACCATCTAGTGTTAGCTGGGTGAACTCCTGGATAGTCTGTAGACAAGTTATCGTGTACAGATTATGAAAAGTTCTAGAAAAAGAACAAAGAATGATGTAGTGAGGAACAGTAATAACCACATCATCTGACCTGCTGTCTTAGGTTTTGCAAGCAAAGAAAGCAAGGTAATGTGTTCTGTGAAGGACCGAGGCCCGAAGACTTTGAAGGAGCACAGTTAAGGATCCTAAAAGCAGTGTTTCATTTTGCATCTCAGAGTTTTCTGATGGGTGAGATTTTTTATTTTTTTAATTTTTTTAAAAATTCTTGAACTATTCCATGAATACATTTTGGTGATACAACCCGTCGATTTTAACTTCCCCGTAGCACATTTTTTTTCCACTTGCAATATAAAATGCTGTGATGAAACAGATTAATAAGGGCTGCCATCCTGCAGTAATGCCAAACTATTAATCCTTTTGGCTTTTTTGACAGTTATTTCTAATTTTAAAAGTAGTGTGGCTATCTTTTCCTGTCTCTGCTGCCATCCAAGTAAATGCAGGGGGAAATAAACCAAAAGAAGACCCTTCCTGTTTTGAAAAGAAATCTTCCAGCTCTTATTTGATCCATCTTTGCTATTGTAGCTTAGGTTTGCATTCAGCTTCTGTCTGTCACTTGGACTGGATTATTTGTGTAACTGCTGTTCCTGGTTTTGCTCTACCCTTAGAAGGTTTTTTTTGATTCCTTTCTTCTGAATGTTGTTCAAAAATGCCCTAAGGAATCATTCTTGTTGTTCAGATGGATATTCTGTGTTTGTCTGGGTGTTGGACATAGAGCAATCTGATCCCTCGTAGCTGCTCTGCAGTAGCTGTAAGTGACCTGTTCAGCTCTAGAAGTCTTGGATGTGTCTGCCACGCTTATGCAGACTGTCTCTCAGAGCCACAGCCGTTCTGGCTGTTCGAGAAAGCATGAGACTTACAGTTAATTTGTGCATATGCGGCAAATCCAATGCATCTCCAAAGTGCTGGATTTAGTGCACGGTACAGAGCAGCTGTGCTCTCTTCTACGTATATTTGTGCCCAGGAAATCTCAGACCAGAAATATAACAACCAGTCTTAGAGCTGAAGCTGTTTTGTTTACATAATGTCTCTTAGCAGAAGAAAATACTTTAAAACATAAAATGGTTTATAAGTGATTGCCTGAACTAAATATACTCCTTTGATATGACATTTTTCTAGCTTTGTGGCTTTGTTTGTCACTAAAGTACAACTGCCTGGAGAGCTAATCTCTTAACCCTACACAGTCATTGTTCTACTAGTTTAGAGAAAAATACATGCAAGGAAGGGATGGTAAGCTGAAATGGAGATGACAGGTTTTTGCCTTGTGAATTTTTGACCAGAAAGCTGATGAATACTGGCGATTTAAAAGAACAATTGCAACTATGTTGATTTAGATTATAGGAAAATCCTGCTTAAGAGTGGAGCAGGTCATACACAATTGACCTGGAACTATTCTTTGCACATTTAGCTGTGCACAGCATGTTTGATCCTATTATTTTCAGAGATAAAGGAATGTGCATTAACATTTGCTGTTTAGATGGTGCCTTCAAAACAAATAAAACAGGAACAGGAGTTTAATGTGTAGCAATGCATAACGCAGTACCAGGGCCCTAAATTCCAGCCTTGAGACTGGCAGTCAGCTCAGTTTTGCATGAGACGGGGAGATTAAAACTGTTGTGCAAAAACTGGGCTATGGCTGTCTCTGGTGAACATTGTGACCATGATTCATTTTAGCTGCATGCTTAGGCAAACCAGCTGTCTAATCTTGGCTCTGTCATGTGGCATACAGTGAAACCGTGGCTTGTTGATTTCACACCTTTCATGTGTTACTAACAAGATACAACATGATTTTATGTACTGTGTTTTCTTATCGTGCACGTCTTTTACTTGGAATAGAAGGACTCCTTTAAGATCAAAGATTTCTTTAGCTTCTTTACGAGCAGATGATAATTAATTGAAACCTAAATCCAATTCCACAGTTATTCCAAATAAGCTAAAAACAAAGAAACAACAAAAACCCCCAAGGTACTCTACTTTATTTATCCATTAACATGATCTATTTTTATCTTTAACAATGTTGCTGATGTTCATCTTTTCCCCATTGAAAGTCTTTTGGATAATGCCTTACATCCAAACGAACATCTGAGATTTTTTTTCAATGAAGACAGTGGGCTATATTTTAAAATTTGCTATGCACCGTAATCTCTTGTAGTTGCGTGAGTGTCGTGGCTTAACCCCAGTTGGCAACTAAGCCCCACACAGTCACTCGCTCGCTCCCCCCCACGTCGGGATGGGGGAGAGAATCGGAAGAGTAAAAGTGAGAAAACTCGTGGGTTGAGATAAAGACAGTTTAATAGGGAAAGCAAAAGCCACGCACGCAAGCAAAGCAAAACAAGGAATTCATTCACCGCTTCCCATGGGCAGGCAGGTGTTCAGCCATCTCCAGGAAAGCAGGGCTCCATCATGTGTAACGGTGACTTGGGAAGACCAACGCCATCACTCTGAACATCCCCCCCTTCCTTCTTCTTCCCCCAGCTTTAGATGCTGAGCATGACGTCCTATGGTATGGAATGTCCCTTTGGGCAGCTGGGGTCAGCTGTCCCGGCTGTGTCCCCTCCCAGCTCCTTGTGCACCCCCAGCCTCCTCGCTGGTGGGGTGAGGTGGGAAGTGGAAAAGGCCCTGACTCTGTGCAAGCACTGCTCAGCAATAACGAAAACATCCCTGTATTGTCAACCCTGTTTCCAGCACAAATCCAAAACACAGCCCCATACTATCTCCTGTGAAGAAAATTAACTCTATCCCAGCCAAAACCAGCACAGTGAGGAACTTATTTCAAAAATATGTTTGTAAAATATTTTTAAGGCTTACTCCAAACTTGTTTTGATAAATGAAAGGCCCTAGACATCAGATCGATCAAGGTGTGATTTTTTTTATATGCACTTACACATTTTTAAACTAGAAATTTTAAGTCTTCTGTGCCGCTCTTTAAAATCTTTCATAGATCTTTTATATAAGAATAGTCAGCCAGATTTTTAGTTGTTTTTCTAAGCCTCATTCTATTTTTTTATTCTTTTTTTTTTTTATTCCTGCCAAAGGAAATATCTATCATTGTTACCAAGTAGATAGCAGTTCACGAGAATGCACTGTTCAAATCAAATTCAGAGTTCCTGCTCCAGAACCTTACTGGATTCAGCAGGGGTCTATGATGCTGCAAAAATTTTCTTGAACAAAATGGAAATAGGAGAGGAGTCACCTAGTTGGAAAAATTGAGAGTTTGCACAACATTAGGGTTTTTTACAAGAATGATGGTAGTAGCCTTCACTTTTCACTGCTGGAGGGCACATAAGAAATCCTGGGTTGCAAATAGTGCAGAACTGAAAATTTTAGAGGTTTTGTGTTCTGTTGACAGAAGTGGAACAACTTATCAAGGAAAGCAAAGAGGCCAGTTTAGAGAGGCACTGGTTGTGGTAGTTCACATCCTTCCAGGGATCTCTTGAGGCCGTGTACTTAGGTGATTTAGTAGAGTGGTCCCATACTGCTACAGTCTATGACTTAAACCATACTTTGGCCCCAAAGTGATACCACTTGCAACTTTCTCATTACTTCATTACTGATATGGTCTTACAGCTCTAGAACAAAACTTGTCATTTCCACCTTTACATGGCTTTCCTTCATCTTCTGTTGCCAGCAATAGCAACAAGAGAGAGGTTAATCTCTCTGGCTGTCTGCAGCTGTGAACTGACTCAGCTTTTGCAATTCCTGATGATATTCTGATAAAAGTGGCATAAATCATCCTATTGAGGACTGTGTATAAATACCTCTTGACAGACGCTGGAGTTTTGGGAAGACTCAGAACCAGATATCCCAGACCTCCCTAGGGGTGCTACACTGACTCTCCAGTATAAACAATTTCTATAAACTGTGGCTGGTTTTACCACTTATGTATTTTAGCTTCTGCTCTGATTTTTTATGTTTTTGGTGTCTTGAGCATTAGATAATGTTGTATGTGTGTAAAATATTCAAATGTCTCAAGTCAGACCTCTTCAGGAAGACAGAAATTTATTACTGTTTTCACGTGGTGTTTTAAGCTCTGCTATGCCTAGGCTAAGTCACATAGCTAGTGGGGTTTTTTGTCTGCTTCTCCTCACCTCCCCTCAGATGAAAGGACAGATACTGCTTTTATTCACAGACTGTGTATGTACTTGTATAGCACCTTGGCTGACTTTCCTTTTTCTTGGCTACAGCTCAAGCCCTTGAACTTCTGACACTGTTTTACCTTGCTGGATCTGTTTCAAGATTAAACTGCAGAGTATGTCAGCTTTTCAACAGGAATAGGCTTTAAGTTTTACTCAGAGAACAAGCTAGGAAGATGATTTACCTTCTGTCCTAATTATTTTCCTCCTCAAAATGTTTGTCATCTCAGCAATGGCAGAAATAACAAATGAGCAGCCACCAAATATAAATAGCTGAAGCTGAACAGTCAAAACAAATAGTCTCAGACTGAACTTTATTGGCCTCAACAATTTAGCAAATACAAATAATGGTTTAAATGTGAAGATAGTAGAAGTGGAACTGTGCCCAGTTTGCAAACACAAAGGTAGGCTTCTGCCCATTGCTCTGTTGTCAGGCAGCATTTTCGGGGTGAAATTCTATGCTTTTTATCTCATGAGAGATACAGCCTGTGAAAGGACGTAAAGCTGAGGCAGGAGGCCTGAGGTTAACTCGGTTTTTGTCCTCTGCCCGGTGAGTGACCTTGGACCGCTGTGCTCTTGCCCTCACCTCCCACGGGTGCTGGCCAGGCACTTCGCCCTCCTCAGGAGGGGGCTGGTTCCTGCAGTAGATTTTTGCAAGGGCTGGAGAGGCTCCCCAGATAGCTTAGCCTTGAGGGCCTGCCTTCATTAACAAGTGTCTTTGTTAACATGGCTGCCTTATTGGCCACACACGAGGTGTCCTACTTTTTGCTTCAACTACAGTTTGTGAAAGGCTCTTTGGAAGCCTATCTGCAGGTCTTGTGCCTTTCTCCTTGGTGAAAGAGAGGCTTGGACTCCATTTGTATAGTAGCAGTCCTTCTATATGACGTAACGAGTTTGGAGTGGGGTGAAAATGTTTTTTTCCAAAAATGATTTGTCTTACTAACTACATTTCCAAGTTGGTACGGGTTTTGCAGGTCAGACCTTCTAAGGGCCCCGCTTAGGTGAAGCAGTGGTTTAAAAGTAGGTAGCTGAAAGGGACACTCGGAGCACTTTGGAGTTCCATTTCTCACAGTTTCTTTTAAAGGTAAGTGGCTCTTTCTGCTTTGCTCTGTGTGGGTCTCAGTGCTGTTCATATGAGTTAAATGTGGGTGTGACTGTGAGCATAACACACGCCTGTGTGTTAAGTGTTCATTGAACTTGGCCTTTCAACTTCCTCCAGGGACTTCTCCAAGACAATCAGAGTTTCATTTCTCTCTGAACTGGGACAGAGTTTATGTGGGAACTAGGTGCTTATGTGTTTGACTTCTGAGTGTGTAGAAGAACCTATACATAGGTGCTAATGGAGAACCGTATTGCAAAAGAACCAGTTGTTTTTTATTGCTTCAAGGCCATCCTTACTTTGGAGAACTGATGGTCCTATTTATTTTTGGTATCTGAGGTATAGGATGTTGGACATTATGGGGAATACAGGTGGTCTGGATTTCAGTGTGTCCTACAATGCTAGCAGTCAGCGATGATTATTTGTAATCATGTGCCAAGTTAGAACTAGAGAATTAGGAAAAAAAACCTGATAAAAAATGAACAAAATTGTCTGTGAAAACACCTGGGTTGATAGTGCTAAAGAATTTAGGTTAATAAGCTCTGCCTGCTGTGTTACCTAGTTTTAATCCAAATTGTTGTGTGTTCGGTGAATACACTGCTGAGTTTCACGGTCCCTTCTTCAGGCACCAAAACAGGTTAAGAAACCCCAAGAACATTCTGCTGAATGTATTAGGCCATATTCATTGATATGCTCTGGCTACTTTGTGCTGCTCTGGTGATGCAAAGCAGCCATAAACCTGGATTAGTGCAGTGGAGCAGTGGGAGACTTCAGTAAAGAAACAGGGTGACTGTAGTTTGCTGTGATATTTGCTCTTCTCTGAGACTCGTATCTAACATATATTAATTGACCAACTTAATAAAATTGTGATTTAATGCAGTTCAATTCTCCCAGGAGTCACGAATATAATAAAATTATGATCCTTTTCTTTTTTTTGAAGAGGCATGGACTGTAGCTACAGGTAAGTCTTAATCTGTTTTAATTAGTTATTGCTCATAGTCTTAAAGGACCTGCCATTAGCTGTGAAAGATGAAAATGTCATACTCTGTATGTGCATACTTTTGCCCAAACAGGGAGGAGATGAGAGAACAAGTATGAGCATTTGCTACGTATTCATGGAAAGGAGGAATAAGGGGTTTTTTGATTGTTGTTTAAAAAGTTGTATTTATTTAGAGTCGAAGGGTATAAAGAAAGAAAAGAGTTAGCTCTCAAAGTTTGAGGTCAACCTTAAGGTCTGTGATCACCACCTTTGACTGAATTAGGAAGGTAGTAGGAGTATCTTGTCTTGCAGTATTAGACTCTCATAATGCCTACCATGAAATAGTGAGCAGCTGACATTAAACAGATAGTAAAATGGAAAGCTTTATTTCTCAACTCTTAAAATTATATATGAACCCATTCTAAGAAGAAAATGGAGTATGCATTGCAGAAGAAAGATAAGGCCAGTCTTACTTCTCCCCAGTACAACACAATGTTTTATACCATCATTTTCTCCTTATTATATTTTAGTTGCACTCTTATTTCAGCATAATGAACTAAATCTTGGGGGACATAAAAATTCCAGAAATGGCTAACAATCAAATTCTCTTTTGAAAGACAGCATAAGTTAAGTAAACTGAGCCAAAGTAGTTAATATTTTGTTTTCTTTATACGTATAACTATCAACCCTACTTTTACAGTTATGCACTTTTTTTGTCCAAAGAACAAACAATTAATAGAAGACAGAATTTCATAACTTCAACTACAGAGTAAACGCATGAGCCCAGTTGCTCTTGCTTCTATTCTTTGATTGCTTTCCAGTACAAAATTGATGGTATCTCAGATTAAACTTCTTGAGCATTCGAATCAAGCTCACAGTGATGAATTTGACAACTTCCTCCATATCACACTGGAGCAAATATATGTAGTCTCAGGTATGTGCCCTTCCCCTTTTTTACTGAGTTTTGGAGAAATACGGTCTCTTTGAATTTGCATAATTTAAAGGCAATCCACATAGAAATTAAGATTAATTACTTCATTTCCTATGCTATGTTTATTCTTCTTGACTAACTACTGGGTCAGATTTGATGTTGAGCTCTTCAGAGCTGGGCTTTGAGAAGCTGAGATGTACAATCTAGCAATGTCTGTAGCTTTTTATATTCATTCTTTTTCTCTTTGTATTCAAAGCATCACTTAGGACTTGTTTATATGCATTACTGTACCTCTTTAAATTAAAGTGTAATTTAAAATCAGTTTCATTAAACTAGTCCAACAGGCTGCGCAGCCGCTCTTATTTCAGCATAAGCTAAGTTTATTTCAGGTTAGTGTAAATCAGCTAGGAATATTGTTAGTTTAAAATGTAATAATCCATTAAATTAGACTAAAATTGCAGACGTCCTCACAGGAGTTTGTGCTGGTATATACTCATTTAAATTAGCTGGAGCAAGTTTATGTGTACACAAGGAATTAGAAAGGAAATCAAGCACCTACTATCATAAAATCCATCACCTGGGAGCAGTCAGTGTCTCAGAGGAATCAGCACGCAGGGAAAGGAGGGTGAGGAAAACAGAGCCTTTCGCTTTGCCTGACCAATGCAAGTGGTCATGGTGTATATGAGGACTAAATCTTTGTGGGCTGTTTTTCTCCTCACTGCTTTAGGCTTGGTGTAGTCAGTAAATATGCCCGAGTAGGTTTAGCGGCAATGACTGGTGACGCTGGTTAGGATTGCGCTAGTCCTGCCAAAAGCAGGACAGTGTATTACCTGTAGCAGGGTGCTTCTCGCCCCTGGGTAAACTGTTTCCTGCGTCTGAATTTGTTCTTTCAACTCTAGCTGGTGTTACCGTTGCATGGCATTGCATTGGGTGGTGTCAACATACCCCGAGATGCTCTAGAAGTTTCTAGCTTCCCAGAAGTTTCCTCTGGATTTTTCCTGCTGGCGTTTAGCCAGACTGCTGTCCTGCCTACCCCGTCCTGAGCTATCTGCCAGGCAAGGGCAGCGGTGTGTCTGCTGCGTTCCCATGCTGTTAGTTTGAGACCTAGAGCCAGGAAGAAAGAATAATTTGCTTTTGTGGTTCAGCTAGTAAATTTTGCGTGCATGACTTTTCATAGCTCAGTCCATCTCTTCTATTTGCAGATATAATGGGGAGAGTGGATGGAGAGCGAGAGTAATACTAGGAGGAACGAGCATGAGGAACGAGCTGTGTTTTGTTGCTCTTCTGCAGGATTTTTAGGAGGGAAATATGCAGGTGCAAAATGATAAAAATAACCTACGCTCTATATCTAGAAAGTTTATGACACCATCTGTGCTTTGGCACAGCTCTCATCAGCAGAGAAATACTGGGCTGCGTCCCTACTACTAGTGATTTCTTTTACCGAGTAGCCACTGTAAAAAAAAAATTGTGTATTCAGTAACATTTACTGAATTATTTACTGAAATTTTCTTTTGTTACTTGAAATGAATGTAGGAAAGATACATTTTTGGGGCCTGTATTTTTCTTCCACCTAATTTAGGTTCAAATTATTCTTTTACTTTAGCTGAACTTCTGTGAAGACTAAGAAAGAGGGACAGAGGAAGGGGCAGCGTCTCTAGCCTATAATTGAGGTTTCAGTAGCTGATTTGATACTGATGGAGCTCTACGCAGTGCCTGGCAGTAAAGAATGGCTTTGGGAACAGTGTGGCAGTGATTCCCTCCCCAGCAGGAGTGCCCTCACCCATTTTAACTTCATCCTTTCCATTGCAAAATTAGAGCGGGGATGGGGAAGGTAACTGTTCATATCTTGAGCTGGCATCACTGAAGCACTGTCCTCTTAAGAGCAGTAATAAAGACGACCAAAGTAGCTGTTACTGTCTTATGCTTACAGCAGGTAATATGCACCAAACCTCAGCGATGATCATGAGGGCAGCTGCTTGGTGTCATATTGATATTAAACAAACAGGAACTAAAGCAAATACTGAATGTTTTGTTTGGTTTGGGTTGGGGTTTTTATTTTAAATTTCTCATGGTTTCATGTCAGCATCAGTGAGGACACCCGAACAGCTTTTTCCTAAATGTTTTTTTTTGTGCTGTGAAAAAACAGAAGAGGCGTTTAGGCTTCAGTCACTCCCAGTGCTTATGTGCTGAGTGTGATTTGCATCAGAATAGGTATTTTTCCTTTTTATCTATAAATTCATTTACATAATATTCATCAGTATGCAAGTTGGGACCTGACTTGTACTGGTGAGAGGATTGCTGATATGTGGAGAGATACCTCAGGTTTTTAGCTTGTTGTTCAGGCAGCAAGTATATGAAGGTACAGCTTGCTAATTACATAATATACACCTTGTCATTTCCACAATCTTTATCATATATAAGAAGGGCTTTATTAAATTTCTACCTTGATGGTGTATTATTTGGTCATCAGCAACACAAAGTATTGGAATAAGAGACTTTTTTTTTTTAAATACAAGAAGCAGCCAGCATCAATTTCAAGATGAAATTGAATCAAGGTTCTCGACACACAAACTCAGGAACTTTGGGAATACATGAATGTAAGCCCCATCTGCATTTTATATCTCCCAGCTGTCTTAGAAAAATAAGCATTTAAAAAAAAAAAAAAAAAGGTAAAACATTTCCTGTATAGTTAATGGCAGGTTGTAGAAAAGGGAACCCTTAAATCCAGCAGTTTCTGAATTCATGTAGGGTTTGTCCAAGGTGAGTTAAAGCACTTGGTGAGCAAGCAAGTAGATCTGCAAGGATCCACTGGCTTGATCAGAAAGCAAATATGATGAAGGTGGGATCCCAAATAACTCCATTTGACCCGAGGTGCTTACTGTCAGCAAAATGTTTGCTAAGAATGCTCTGGTGGGTTTAATATTGCTAAATCATTAAGTACAAAGGAAAGTCAAGTTGCTTTTGTGCTTAAGTTGCCTGAAGAAAAATGCTGTGTTAGGTTCATTTTGGAACTTTGGTGAACTTTGAATATATTGTAGCTGGAAATCCAAATAGTGTTGGGTTTTTTTTTGTTTTTTTTTTTTTTTTAAGAAATGGGAGTTTGCTGACAGATTGGCTGTCTGCCTTCTGTTTCATTGACTTCTTTTGCTTTTAATTTTAAGACGTAAATAGCTCTCAAATGTTTACAGCTCCGCAAGGAGAATGTACTTCGGTGTTATACATCTTTAGGGGCCTATGCTGTTTTAAGGAGGCCTTATTGAGCTAAGCTGTCTTTTACTGTTCAGTTGTGTGTAGCCTTTGAATTTTTATTTATTATTTTTGTGGCACCTTCAATGTACTTTGAGCTGCTAGACAGAAAAGATGGTATCTTTGTGTGCTCTCCCTTGTAGGCACTGATTCTGAAAACCTGTAAGTGTTCACTTAACATAGCTGACTGTTGTCTTAAAACAATAGCTTGTCTGTGAGTGAGTAAGCACTAGCTTGTGTAGAAGCTACTAAGGACGTGCCTTAAGGTAGAGAAAATATAAAATCATGTATATATACTTGGTATGCAGAGCTCTTGATTTTTACATTTCACTTGATTAGATAGTGCATTTGAATTTGCTGTAGGTTGTACGTATGCATATATTTTGGTACAATGATTGCTAGCCATACAAGAAAAACATATATTGTATTCAGTATTGTGATTACTATCTGATTATGACCTCTGAGTCACAGTTAACATGGTTTCTATTTGTATGTTAAAAAAAAAAAAGTGGAGTGCAAGCTTCTGAATGCCGTGAAAACGAGATTGGCTCTCTTTGCATTGTAATCCATGCTCTCTTATTTGAGCCTTTAAGTGATGCACTTACTGCTTTTGTATGTACATTCATTTCTGAGAGAGGAAAGGCAAACTCAAAATTTACAAGCACTGTGGACTGATTGCTGCTCTTTATGTTTTGTAATCCTGGGAACACCACAGACAGGTGCAACCAGGATTGTGGTGCTTACTCCAAAAGATAAAAAAAGAAAGTCGTGTGTTTTTTTCGTTTGGGTTTGTTCCCCCCCTCCAAGACAATGGGAAATATTAGGGAAATATGTGGCAGGACAGATTATCCAGAACAGTTTGTTCTTTCTACTTCTTTATTTCATTTTTCTACAATGTGCTGTAAAAACCACAAAGTACCATTCCTGCCTCAGAACGCAGAAGGCCATGAAACTAACGTCATGAGGAAGCAATGGAACTGGAGGCTGTGGTTCTCTCAGGGATTACAGAGTGAGGCCTGAACTTGAAATCCTCACCTAAACCAGATGTGCTTCCTGGCGCATTTAAACTTCTGGTAGTTTAACCCCCTCCCTACCACGACACAAGAAATTCCTTGGCTACATGGTAAAGCAGCAATTAATACAGGATGGTCTTGGCACCAGTCAAATGTTTTGACTTGGTACCGAATTTTTTTCCTCGTCTTATTTAGATTTTGGGACCTTGAATTTAAAGAACCGTTTCTTTTTAAAAACAACCATATGTGCTCACCACTATTTTGCTGCTAAAGGATTAAATGCTGATTTAATTCTAGAGCACGTGTATTTGTAACTTACTCTTGCTTGGCTTTGCAACAGTCATGTGATTCTTTCTTAGTAATGGTGTTCTGTATGTATGTCTTACGTTTTCTCATTAACATTGTCTGTCTTTGTTTTTTCCGTCTTGTGTGAGAATTTTTTAGAACTGGTAGACTTTGTAGAGCTATGGATAAAAAAAAAATATGGGGAAAATTCATTTATTTTTATGTGGGATTCCTCTCTTGTCCTGTCATGTCTTCTTACCTGCACCTCTATGGAAGTAACATGAAAATAATGTGGGAGTGAGTGTGAACCTTCAGTGAGATTAAGTGACCAGAACATCTCCAAGAACTCTTTTTATGAATTTTTGCTTTCAGCATTCTGTGTTCTCTAAAAATCTTTGCGCATTTGTAATGTTAATAAGGGAGCATCATAGATGGAATGAAAACATGTTGCAGTTTTCCATCTCTGTTCAGTCGATCTTGTAATTCTAATTGTCTCTTCAGACATTTGTGGCTAATTCTAAGTTGCCCCAGAGAGGTAATACAACCTGTAGAAGACAGTGAACTTTTAGAAATACTGGAAAGGGTCATGGACCCAAAGCTGTAAGGTTTTTCTGTTTTGTTTTATACAAGGTTTAAAGCCAGACAAATATATTAGAGGTTTGGGCTTCTTGCTCACCTGGAGTTTATGACTTGGCTCTAAACCAATTCATCTAGTCAAAAGCTAGTCTTGTATTATATTTTCATATTTCAGTTAGACAATAGTGCTGCTTGGTAAGGTTTTATTGGTGCATGACAGACATAGACTAAAGAAAAACTCCAGTTTCCACAAAGGCAGGAACTAAAGAGATTCCCTTTCCCTTCCGAAAGTCACGTCGGGCTGGATGGAGGTTTGGGTTCTGCCAGACTTGAGTGATGTCTCTCTGTCTGGACGCGTCACTGGATAACCAGCTGGGAAACACCACCAGTGTTGTATGATGGAGTCAAAAGGTAACTATTGTTTTTTTTCTTCTTTTACATGGTTTCTTAGAGGATGAATTTCACTAAGTGATTCATTTTTGACTTTAATGAAGAACCACCCAAATTCCTAGTATCTCCATTCTAAAGGACTGTTGTTCTCATCTCTTGATTCGTATGTTCTGCTGCAAACTCATTTTCACATTTGCACTGCAAGACAATGTGGAGAAGCAGCTCTGCTGTAATTTGAAGGTATTGCCAGAAAACGGTAGGCTTTTACTATAGGTCTCACACTTTTAAATTCTAGGTATTTGGAGACTGACTGAAAGCCAATTTTACAATCATCTCGCCTTTCACTGAACATCTGAATCGATCCAGAAGATGGAACTGCTTAAGGAAAGCTTCAGATTTAGAATTCCATTATTATTATGGACTTGCATCTCCATTGTGATCAGCTGTGTCTTCTCTTGAATGTATGTGGTCATTTGCTTTGTTTCTGTGCTTTATCAGGAATGCAGGTGCATTCTGGTTCAAAGTATGGTATGTGTGACCACATCACCTAGTAACTTTTACATGATGTAGGTATAAGCCCCTCTCATTTTTGTAGCTGAATTATTTTCAATTAGAAGTTTCTTTTTCTTAGAAACATTATGCCCATGTGGTCATTATGAATGCATAACAGAAATCACAGTTATTTAAAGATATTGTCAACCAGACCATTCCCATTTACCATGCAAGCCTCAGGATAAAATAATTAAGCTTATTTTGAAGCTATTTTTCATTGAAAGTCATGATTCATTATACAATTCATAACTAAGGTAGTTTGCTGTTTGCTTTGCAGAGTTCAACAGCTATGTTAAGATCTTTCTTGTCCTGCTGTGGGTGTTGTGTTTTGGGTTTTGTTTTTTGGGTTTTTTTTTTTGTTTGTTTGTTTGTTTGTTTTTTAAATCAGGTATGCATTTTAAGACTTCTGCTTGTCAAGTTTCATCTTTGTTGCTATTCTGGTCAAGCTGTTTATTTTTGCAAAATAGCTGATACCTGGTTGATTTATAAGATGTGCTGTCAGCTTAACTACTTATTCTATTAACTAGTGATGTCTTAAATTTATTTGCAAGTGTTGATGAAAGTGGGAAAATGGAAGTGATTCCATCTGTTCATGTCAATTTCTACAGTAGGGAGAGCTGAACTGTAGCTTACAGGATAGTGTTTGGCCCCTTAATATGAAAATGTCATCCTATCGTGAAGCTGAGCTTTAAGAATTTAGAGATCTCAGAGCAGGGCTGGGGGTGTGTGTACGTATCTTTGTGTGTATATATAGAGTCTGCGTGGGCAGGTAGTAAATAAAGGCAGGACTGTGAGTTATTTGATCAAAGAGAGAACTGCATGCCGTACTAGCAGATGTAGCCAGTTGTGGGTATAACGTGAAAAGAAACTTAGTGGAACTTAGTCGAAACAAGGAATTCAGTTTTTGCTGAGCCCTACAAGCAGTAATGAGGAGAAAAGCCCAGGACCTTATGCTAGATGCAAACTCTGAACTGGCTGCCAGAGCCACACTCTGGAAGGATTTATGTGCCAAGCTGCTTATGCTGAACCGAAAAATCTCCAGTATTTGCCTGGGCTCTCTTAGAGCATGTCATTAAACCTCTCCTTATTGAGAAAATAGCAGCTGAACATGCACTAGAAAATGCTAATTGGGCGCTGCATTATCGTGGTTTGAGTTACAGAGAGACATCGATAAGATACGCCAAACCAAGTGAGTTATATTATTAGACTCCACAGTTGAATCAGGACAATAAGCATCTTTCTTATTAGAAAATTTGGCTGAATCAATGAAACAGGCAGTTTAATCAACAGATTATGAATCTCAGTCCCCAAGGTATATGGAAAAGCAAGTACTGCTTTAATGTATGCATTCTGATCATGAAAGTATAGAAACATTTATTGAACTGGTAAAGTATGTACTTGAAAATGGAATGACTTCTGTCTTAAATGGTATCTCGTAACATGAGGATCAATAAAACACTTATGCCGTATGAATCCTAAAGATGATTGTGTATCTCTGAGCTGTTTTCTAGCTGGTTTATGTTCTCAAGTTGGTGCAGACAACTATACAGAAAAAACACCAAAGACTATCATTTAAGTAAATTTGTTTTCATCTCAGCATGATAAATAAAATCCTTTTGAAGATATTATGTACTTGAATACATTTAAAGGGCAAGAAGGTCTTATCCACTATTTTGGAAGAGTGTGAGGTTGGAAATGAGGATAAGATTTGATTTAATTTATATTTAATTTGTATTGTATATTTATTTTGTATATGTATTTAATTTGTAATGTATATTTATTTTGTACATCGTATTAACTTTGGATTTAATTTTGTCAAGAAGCAAGGAAGATAAGCATTGCACACTTTTTTAGTTTGATGCCTGTGTTAGCACCTGGGAGGCAGAATTTGCTGATGGGACTTGCAGCTGGCAGTCTGAAGATGTAGGTCTCAGTTCTGCTGGTTATACCATGTTTTGTGAAATCTCTTGGTAAGTTCCTTCTCTCTGCTTTCTTCTTCCACTTTTTTTTTTTTCATGATCTTTTAATGTTTCTAGCCTTGGTTACAGGACTTTTTTGCCTGTGTGTGAGACATCCAGGAGGAATTGTAATATGAATAATTATTTATCAGTTAAATATGAGTTCTTATAAACAGTTGTTCAGTAACGGAGTGTTCGTTGTACTATCTAAAGCTTTCTTCTTTACCAATAGTATTTGGAATGGTTTCTCCATGGCATTTTACAGTACGTTTGCTGATCATAAGGATTTTGAAATGACTAAAGCCTTCCCATACAATTTGTGCACAGTTATGCGCTATTAATCCATGCTTCAAAATTGGTGAAGTATTCAGTTTATTTTTTACAGCAGTTGAATACAAATAATTGTCACTTGTGAATGGGATTTATTCTCACTATACAGGGGTTTTTTACATAACAAAAAGTTTTTCTAGACTTCTTATACACTTATCATAATGTAGTGGAAAAAATACAGAATTAAGCATCTGGAAAGAATTAATGTCAAAAGAAATGAAGAAATAACCACGGTTCTTCATATTTTGTCTTGTTTCTGTACAGGAGCTGAAAACTGCAACTCTTAAATATGCATCTAAAGATGTCCATTGCTAATTTTATCATGTGTAGGATGGACTGAGAAAATCAACAAGCATTTGAGCTGTACAGTCTCTCTCTCATTAATACTTTTTGGCTTCTGGGATGATTTACCTGGAGAATGTATCAAGATAAGTGTTGCAATATATTTACATTGACAAGAAAACTCTGTCAAGAAAATTATTTATATATATATACACCTGAAAAAACGCATATGCATGAAAATAGTAAAATGTATATACTGGTTTGAATTAGCGACATATTAAAGGATCGTACATGCATGTGTAGAAGGTGTGTGTGTGTGTCTGTGTCAGTATATATTACTTCTGAAAAGCTTTAAAAAGCTTCCTCTTACCTCTCATTCTAACCTCAATTCCCAGTATGCCTCTTCCATCTCAGTGTCTTAGTTTCTTGCCTGTTAACTTAATTTTCTATGTATCGAGACTTCTGCATTCTGGCAAAGTAGTAGGCGAAGCAATGCAACTCCATAAACACCACTGTTTCCTTTATCCTAATATTTTTAAAAATCATCTCCTGCAGTAGACTCCCAGATTGCGATTGGGGTCGTTAATTTTCATGGCAATTACAGTAAAAAAAACCCCACAAAAGTAACCATGAATAAAGAATTTTTTAAAAGTAATGTCTATGTAAATTATGATTCCTCATGTAGGCAAGTCCCTGCTGTGTTACTCTTTCATTAGAAAAGCTATATTTAACAGGTTTTTAACTTCCTATCGTTTGCCACTTCCCAGTAAGTCTATGAAGTACACAAGAACAGGCATATAGGAGGATTTTTCTGTCTTGTCCAACTGAGTTTCTAATTCAGATATGGGTGGGAACTAAAGACGTATGGTGTGTCTGACTGTTATTAAGTCTTATTTTCTGGTGGTTTTTGGGAAGCAGAGATGATCCAAGATCCTGGCCCCTCACCTTCTAAAGCTTAGGAGAAGAGGAAAGGAAGTGCAGATCATGAAGGGAATCGACAAGTAGCACTCTCTTAACGTCTCAGCAAAATGTTCTCTTAATAATATGATTGTTAGTAAATTATGAGAACTGTGGGGATTTTTATTTTTCAGACTTGCTGTTACAAGGGGAGTTGCAAATCCTTATTTTGAATCAAACAAGAAAGTGTTGCGCAGTGTGGCTGAGGGTCCAGTTTCTTACAAGCTGATGCGCACCTACCTCTGGTCACGTTTGCTACTTTGAAACTGATACAGGACTATGGAATATTTTTGCTAAGGTTTTGCAATGAATACCTGTAGAAATTTAATCCTCCATTAATATTGGATTTTGAAAATGGCTCCAGAAATAGGTTTAAAATTAAAGGCAATATAATTCTGAAAGTTCAAATATTATGAGAGCTGCTCTTTAGATGTGGCCATAAACTCAGTATTCAAATCAGTTTCATACTGTTATTGCTGCTTCTAGGTGGATGAATATAATAGCAAAAACAGGGAATTATTCAAATCACTTTAAGATAGCTAAATAGTTATCCTAGAGACAAACTGGGCATTAAACTGAAAGCTAAACATTTTTAATGTGCTACTAGATATTGAAGTAAGTGTTGAAGTAGTTGGTTTGCCTACTTTTGCTATCATCTGCTTTTTTAGAATCATCCTGCTCTTTGGAAGAGTGGATATGAAGTAAAATAGGAATAAACTGGATAACTAAGATCCACAGTATTTTGCTCTTCAGTGGCTTTGCTGCTTACCATTGTGGAGATCGACTATACCCCTGATTCAGGTAGGCACAACTTGTTAAAGTTAGTGGTAGTTGTGACTGGCACTAGAGCTGGATTAAAATTCCTATGCTAAGGGTCTATAAGTTAAAGATTGCCCCTCAAGTTATCTGCTGAAGGAAGTTAGTTATTAAAAGCAGGAAAAGAACCATGGTCTTGAAGTTGTTATTTTAAGCGGTAGGAAACTGCATTGAAATGTTTTTAAAGGACATTCTCACATTACCATTTATCCTCATTAATGCACGTTAGCAATACACATTTCTGTTAATTCAAATTATATTTTAATAGTCCTCTTACCTGAATGAATTTTGAGGTGACAGTTACGTTTTCAAAACCGATTATATACTCTAATCTTTTACTTTCACCCACTGCTTCTGTTCTTTCCATCCCAGAACCAGTAATGTATTTTCTCTTTGGGAAGCATGATTTTCCAGCCATTACTCTAATAGTTCAGTCTTCTCTATTTGCCTCCTTTTCACTCGTTCCCTGTGTAGTTCTAAATCTTATCCATCCTTTAAAGTTTGGTTTGAGTTCCTGAGAACTTTTTCTGCTTCTGTAGATTTGTATCCTCAAAGAGCTCTCTGCCACAGTCTGCTCCTCAGGTTTTCCTACTTTGCTTTCCTTTTTCTGCTTCATTCCTCCTCTTTTCCATTTTATCCTCCTACCTTTGAGCTGAGCAGAAAATATCCTTATGATATTTACAGGAGAAGTAGTATTTGGATAGTTCTTTGTTTGGTATTTCCATTGGAAATATCACAAGCAGTCATGTTTCCATGATATTTCCATTGACATTAACTTCAGAACGACTTCCTTTAATCGGGCTTAGGGGGAGAAGCTTCATATTCATTGCCAGCTTTGTGTGTTTGCTTTCTCTCTTTTAAAATGATTTGGTAAATGAACTGGGAGGAAAAGATCACAATCAATTGGCTTGTCTTTATTCAGATTGAAAACTAAAGCAAATGTAACTTCTGCATCTATGTGATGTTCATATACAGGAAGAGTATATTGAGGTGATTTAAATATTTATATATATAAAAGCGTAAGCTGCTGAAAGAATACGTTAAAGAGAAGACATATGCTAATGTTTGAAAACTAACAAATTATTTCATGTACCAAGAAATTTTAATTGTTGTCCAGATATGAGATGCCTTGTTTTAAGGCCTTACTTCTATAGCATAATTATTCAGAGCTTTCTGAATAATTAGATTATTTCTTTTGGAGAAAGCAAAAATCATTAGTTATAATTTAACATTTTATTCATATTGTACTAGGAGGGCCCTTTTTTTTTTTTTAAGTGAAAATGTGTATGAAATCTGAGTTGTTAGGTGAGCAGAAATGAAAAAGGATGCAGTAGAATGCAGTAGATGCAGTAAAAATCTTTCTACAGCATGCCCCATGCTGGTTTTGATTCACTTGCAGGAAAGTGCTGACATTGTTATCCAGCTGTGTGCTGATCAGTGTAGTTCTCCAAACGTCAGTCTCCTTGAATATACAGCGCCTGATTTTTGCAGCCTCATACTCCGCATTTATTGGATTGGGACAGATAGCTGGATATTTGTGGACTTTTCTGCCTGTGGTCCTTAAACGTGCTTCTGAGTCAAAAAACATGGTCTAACCACAGATTGCACATATCGGAGTCTCTGATAGTCAGGTCATTTCATGACAGCAGGTAAGAATAGGGATGAGAAATATCTGAGACGCTGGTACAGCTGGTAGTACTTTATTGATGATAATCAACCTATATATGCCATAAATTCAACCAATATGAGGTATGTCATGGTGTTCTGAATAAGAATTCTATTTTTTCAAAAAAACTAAACCACCTGAAATAAAATATTGAATTTAACAATGAGAAAGTTATCTTGTATTAGGACAAAATACTAGTTTTAATTGTGAAGAAAAATTAAATAGATTGTATTGGACAAGAAATGAGGGTAATTAACTTCCACATTTAAAATGTGCAGCTGCAGTGCTCTGCGCCTGGAAGAATGGTTTTGTGGAGTTAGTCAGGAGACCTGGGTTCTGTTCTTGGCATTTTCACAAAATTGCTGAATTTCTGTCAGTCAGTCATTTAATCTCTGTAGTTAAGTAAAATAACTTCTCTACTTCATGGGAATATGAAATTAATATTAAATTAATGATTGTGGGGTGCCAGGAGTAAAGTTGGCTGTACAAATGTTTAGCTAAATCAATGCTTTAGGATGCACATTTGCATAAAACCATACTAGAAAATTAGTTAGAACCAGCCATGAAGCCTGTTTTAGGCTCTGGGTAATATTTTACCTTAATTTGCACCTCACAGGAGTTATAGGCACAAATGGATTGGAAATGGGGTGAAATATCACCCAGTTTAAATGGAAAACGCATCTTACTGGAGCAGGTGCTCAGGCAAATACCAGTGAATCAAAATACTGAACCATATAGTCCGTTTGAAGTTCCTCAGATTCTTCCCATTGACTTTGACAGGTTTTTGATTACTTGGTTAGAAATACTAGTGTTCTCTGATGAATGGAATCTAGCTAACATAACCCTATTTTTATCCCCAGCTTCCTGAAACATGAATTCAATATGACATAGAAAAAATAGATCGAACAGGAGGTGCAATTTTTTATTTTTTTTATTTTTTTTTTAAAGTAGCTTTGGCATTTTGCTTTACTTTTACCTAATATTTTTGAAGCTCCTTAAAATTCTCAGAAGTCCAACAGTTCATGTCAGTACCTAGCCATTGCAAGGAACATTTGAAGGAGGCTGCTAAGGAGCAGAAGCACTGTTTTTCCAGAACATAGTTAGGAAAACGTCGTTAGATAGTGAGAAGATGAGGATCTTTTTGAAGCCAGGATACTAAGGAGCTGTGAAAGCTTTGTCTGAAGATCCTGCTGACTCTGAGATGCTTCCGCCTCTTTACCAAACTTACTCTGCATCTTTTTATGCAAAACATGGTGTCTTTACATTAACATTCTGCAATGTTCTTATATGCTTTTTAATCAATTTTTTAATGAGAAGATAATTATGTTCCTATACATTTAATCTGACAGATCTGACTGAAATTGGCTAACAGTTCCAAAAATTCCTTAGGAACCTTCATGCAACCCACAGACCTTCTTTCCTGATAAGTCAGCCATATTATTAGCTCAGATTATTTTATGGTTGTGTTTTGCTTCTCGTTAATTCAGCCACCCTTAATGATGAAATAAGCCCCAATATTTGCTCTTTGAGATGTGTTGCAGTGGCTTACCTGCTTCTTTTCTGTTGGATGTCTTTAAGGCTTGTATTTTTAAGGTTGCCATTAGCCAGCATGTTGAATGGTGGGAAATTATAAATTCTGTGAATCACTTTTCAAGTAATCTATCCTGAGCGTTTTATTGGCAGCATAATATGATTCAGAATCAGAAAAAGCCTATGAAAGTCATAGGTGACAGGGATCATGTTTATTCATTAGAAACGCAAATGTCAGCAGCAGGAGGACTATTTTAAACACTCCACCTCTCTTGACAAAGTTGTGACAGCCATGCCAGGTTCATGAAACCTGTAAACTCGCAGGACAGCTTAATTAAAGACCAAGAAGATTTGTATTTGAAAGGAAGAAAAAGTAGTGACAGATCCAACTGAAAATCAGAGGTGTGGATAAGCTGAATGTAATACTTTGACAAGATACTCTGAATTTACTCCTTTATCTTTTTCTTAACACTTGCAGTCTTTGGTTGATCACTTCCCCACCTTGTACTTTGAGAGCATGTCTGCACACAAGAGTGAGATTTTCGTGTAGTAACTCCTGTTTGATTTCTGTTTAAAACATCTGCAAACAGACAGTGTTGCTACAGTAGAATCCTTCCCCTGGGATTACCTCCAGTGAAATTGAAGAGATCAAGGTCATCTAAAGAGCTTACGCTCTCTCTTTACCTCAGTTGGAAGGTACTTTGTAAACTACTATCATAAATTTTAAACTTCTGACTGGAAGGATGCCCAGCAAAAATCTTTGAGTGATCAGATTAGTTTACATTAGAATTTCTTTTCACCAAAAAAAAAGTGCTGGAAGCTACAATTTAGGCATTTGTTTAATCAAAACAGTATTTCAATTAAAATAATTTTTTTTGTCAGAAAATGAAGAAATGACAAAAAAAAAATCATATAAGATGTAATTTAAGAAGGAGAAGGAAAAAAAAAAAATCTAGCACCGCACTGTAACAGGATTTCCTTATCAACCACTTTCCAGATGCAGTAGCTGTCATTTAGGCCATGCCAGTGACTGGTCTCATGCCAACCTAATACAAGTTGGTTCCACTTGTCACCCTTTCAGTTTCCCAGCTGGACTCAGTTTTAAAGGGCATATTAACATTATCAAAGTAATCTTTAAGATGTGTATTGGTTTTCTTTTAAATCTGTTTTGTTTCTAAATCATATTAGGGGAAAAAATAATGAAATGCCGGAAAGATAAAAGGAATGTTATTATCTTTGTATAGTATCAGATGTTATGCTCTCAAACTAAACGCACGAAAAGAATGTGAAATATCTTGTCCAACACATGGCAGTAGAAAGCAGTTGCTTAAAGAGTGCTGGAGAATCCCTTTGGCAGTCAGAAATTCAGGTAATATATATCCGCGGTTATTAAAATAATATTCATTCAATTATCTGAAAAATGTCATTGCTTATTAACTTTAGAAGACCCTATTTTTTAATTCAAAATTTTACACTCTAAAATAGTGGAAAATAATGAAAATAATTGAAAAGCAATGACTGTCTAAATACTCTTAAGAAAAGAAAGTAATGTTGTATAAATACCTAAGTAACAGAAGATATTCTCTGCTTTTCCATCTATTCTATCTCTTTTATAAATTCTGTCTAAAATTAATTTTGTTAGGCTTTTTGTACGACCTTTTTGAAATTGCAGTGTTGGGGAGGCCTTGTTTGGTAGTGAGGTTCTGTTCAGATAATATATTTGCTCTTCGTTCTTCTGTTCTTACTGAGGTAATTAATGGAAATCTTTTGGCTGCCCAGAGGCATTATTAGAGGTATTATTCACAAATATCAAGGTTTGCAGTGTAAAAGAGAAACTGAAAATAGCGCCAGAGCGAGGAAGTGGCATTTGAAAAGAAACGATGAACGGAGTAGACTCCATGCAGCAGCCATCAAGAAAATTGCTACTACCAGAGCAGTTCAGTGAAAGGATGTTCCGTGAACACAAGCAGAAAGGAACGATGTCCTCCATTTGTTCTTTCTGATAAGGTGAATGAGATGATGTTTAAGCTGAAGACTGCTGGAGGAGTGAGTGTAATGAGATGGAGGTTACACTGGGGTGAGAAATATAACTTTTAATTGCGGTAAAGTAGTCACATAAAAGTCAGCAGTCTAATAAAAGGTGGAAGGGAAGAAAAGCACCTGCCTCCATTTAAACAAACGCCGATAAAAAGTAAACTTGCTGTAGTCTGTGCTCTGTGTGCTACTCTGAAGTGCTGGAACGCAGGTAAAGTCACGGTGCAAGGGGTTCACTCATCCTCAGTCTTTCTTGCCCTTGTAAATATGGAGGAAACAGTTGAATTCCACAGAAATTACTGGAAAACTGGATTTAACTTCTATAATTACTTAGGGTTCTATATTTTAGTCCATTCTGTATTGGAGTTAATGTTATAAATACAAGACTTTAATCTTTCCTGCCTCTTTTGTCATTTCCCCTTTCTTTTCCTCTTTTTTCCCCTTGTATCCAAATGATCTGTTCCCATCCTTTATAAAATATCCTCTTTTGCTAATTATTTTATAGCCGAATAGGCTCCCAGTCTAGCTGACTATGCAGCTACGTAAATACTTTCACCTGCACAGTGCAGGATGGTGAGAAGTAGTTGGAAAGGGAAGAGAATGCTGACCTCTTCAGCTGATGCCGGTGGTATTGCTGCTGAATTTCCAGCCACAAACTCACCCTCCCATAGCTTTCCTTCAGCCATTCCCTTCTTCCCCTTCTCTGGGCATCAAGCTCTGGGTCCTTCTGAAAGCAGTACTTTTCTTGGCAAGAAAACAAATCATTGCTTTCTTTATTTTAACCTTTCCTGTCACTTCCCAGATCATTTAATGGTGTGAAATTTTATTTCATCTTTCTATCCACGTATAAAATTATCTAGCTAAAGGGTGCTATTTTTTTCTACTCTGTTGTATCATTATACTTTCCCATTAAGTACCTTGAAGTCAGTAGAATTTTGCCAGTAAAATACCAGGGGTAGTGAATACTGGTGATATTTAGTCTTACTTTCACTTGACTAAAGGAATTGAATTCCTAGAAAATTGATAGGAAATCCGCTGGTTATCTCTACAGTACTGATTTGCATCTGATAAAAAATATTCAACTTCAATTACTATTACTTTTAAAAGCATTTTTTTTTTACATTTTCAGTTTTCCTCTCCAAAAAGTATGAGAAATGTGAAATGAAGGTGCCACAAGTCAATTAAAGATTAATAGAATTATAGAGGTGTTTGATAAAAATATTACACAATTATTCATTATTAGATTTACAGGTGCAAATTCTGTTCCCGTCAAAGATGATGCTTCAGCTTAATTAATTTTAATTTATGGAGTATGCTGGATGGCACTGCTTAAGTGGGCATATATTTGCTTAGCAATATTACCTCTTAATGCCACTCTGGAGGGTGGCGATCTGAATGGTTTTGCATTGTCACACACAACTTTGTCACCCAATATTGGAAAAATTAATTTCAAAGCACTAGTCATATTAATCTGAAGGCACTCTTGTGTTTTTAGAGCAACTGTCTTAATCTGCCTCAGAGAGAAAAATCGGTGTACTTGTTATCATATTTGAGCAATACATTATGAGTATGTGCCAGTAGTTTCCACAGAGTCAATTTCATATTGCCTTGATTGCATTTGTATACTACTTGTTCTCCTGAGAGCCTGCTTGGATTAGTTTTATGATAATTCTTGTACCTTATACCTATGAAAGGTGAACTTCACTGTTGCTGGGAAGGCTGATGCGCCCTGTATTTGCCATTAGAGAGCTCCTGTTGATTAAGTTGCACACAAACCACTGTACTGGGAGCAAGCCTTTTTTCCTTAGCTCAGCCCTGCAGTGCATGATCATAAATATCACAGAATATCTTGCCAAACCATCAGTCCAGCATATCAGGCAGCAGAATCTAATTTTTTCTGCAGCTTTCACGTTGCCGATCCCTATCACGTTACTCAGCACATAAGCTTTCCTTTATGTTCCGGAGCCATATGTGATCCCTCTTGATTTCTCCTTAGGTTTCAGAAGGATTTATTCTGCATGTGGGATAATATGAGACCAAACTGAGCTATATTATAGATTACAGAGCAGGAGAGCATTTGAGGGATGTGTGGGTGGGGAAAGGAGACACTTGTGTGCTGATTCTGAACATCACTGTACCACACTGTTTAGTGTACGAGATGTGTGACAGTGTTGCCTATAGCAGATCATAATAGAGACTGAGCATTTGGCTCGATAGAAGTGCCTGCTTTCTTGAGAAGTGTTAGGGGTTGTTGCTTCACTGTCTTCAACTCCAGTTTCAATGCAGCAGTGCTGCCCTCTGGGCAGAATTTTGAAGACTTTGTGTTGAGGGTCAAAAAGAGAGGAATGGCTCGATCTCTCTCAAGCTGTGCATTTTTATGTTCACACTGGATGAATGACTTTCTTTTTATTGTTATTTTGATGTTTATGCTTCCATTTGCTTTCTCATTGCATAAATAGCACCAGATGAAAAGTCACTGAGTGGATGGAAGACAAAAATATCTGTCTGGAGTTGTCTGGGCTCATCAGGGTAGAGTGAACGTCAGTTTTCTATTCTACTGTTGAAAGTTGTTTAAATATGAGAAGGCTATGTTTGGCTCAGAATGGACCGTGATCCACAGACAGCAGATAAGGGGAAAAGATTTTGACAAGTATCGCTGTGTGCTTGCCAGTACTTCCACTAACCATCTCCTCTTGGCCCCTGCTGCAGACAGGATAACAGGCTAAATGGGTCTTGGGCCATACCATTCTCATGTTTCATGATTGGGTTGCTAGTTTTTCCTTCCTGGAGTCCTTGCCATATCAACATATGTATATGTGTGTGTGTCTGTGTCCCAAGAGAAGGCATGGCTCTGCATCTCTTCATAGTGCCAGTCCCCGTCTCTGTCTTCAGCCTTCTTGCAGGCTGGTCTCAGACCGTTGCACTTGTCTCTGTGTTGTTCCAAGGTATGCTACCTAGGTAATGCTGGGAACTTTGGAAATCGAAGGAAAGGAAGTTCAGAAAGCATCAGAGCTTTTATAACAAGTGCTAGTTACCTCGTAGTCAAGAATGACATTGGCTGGATGATAGTAAAGTAGTACTCTGTCAGTTCAGATCAGCGCAAAACAGAGGTTTAAATTTGGCAAGTGTCCCGTTCCAACGTACAAAATAAATTTGTATACAAAGTGGAGGGTAGTCATCGCAGACTGGTTTTTGGAGACAAGAGAGCAGGAAGACACTAGGGAAAAGCAATGGGAGCTTGTCTTTGATGAACTACAAGAATAATTGCCGGAATGGGTAGATGGTACCAAATCCAGGGCAGTAGATGCTGAGTCTGAGTTACCTGAAAATTTATAGCGTTACAAAAATGTTTGTCTCTCTTGTAACTGAGGAGTGTACAGCTCTCTCAGATCCTCACATTAATGCCAAGACCTAAACAGAGAATTTTAGGCTTAGCACATTTTCTTTATTGAGCCAGCATTTTTCTTGAGTGAAAGGATTGACTGAAGCAACTCTACTTTGATCTTAATACATTTAGTTTTTGACTGTTTTTTTTTTTTGACTGAATAGGAAAAAAAAAAGAATGGATTAATAATAATGATAGAATAACAAACAACTAATAGTAATAATTTTCTTTGCTGCACAAGATGAAGTGGCGTTATCCAAAGATGAGCATTATTTCAGTACAATCTCTGTTGAATTCACAAGTGTTGCTTTTTGGTTGGCTTGAAGTTTTGCTAGGAGTGAGATACTTCAGGTCTGCCCACCAGACAGCTGACAGCAGCTTTAGCAGATGCTGAAGAGTCTTCTCCAAATATCTTCAGCTGGAAAGAGAATTACTTCTCCCTTTCCTTCTTTCCCTAAGCCCTAAGGGAAGTTTGGAAGTCCTAGAAAAGACCACAGAATACCTAAAGTATTCTACAGTCTAAAGTGTAGTTGGAGACATACAGAAAAGCATCTGTTAGCTGGGAGAAAAGAAATGTAAAAAGGCTAGCACTTCTGTCCTTTTGTCCAAAGTTTACAATTAGAATTCTCTTCTGCGGTCTCATCTTGTAAAAGTTTTAAGATGTGGTTGTCGGTCCGGATTCTCCCCTTCTTTTTGTCTGTCTGATTTGTCAGATATTTAGCTCACCAGTTATAAAAGTCAAAAATCCAGCTATGAAGGAGAGCCTCGCCGTGCTTATCTCACTGAGTATTTTTATAACTCTGTTGGGCTCATGCTGTTGGAGTTGTTTCAATAATAGCATCAGGATGGCTGAGTCGGTGCCCCAATTTCTGCCTTTCTCCACTCCAAACCTAATGAATGATACTAAGCTCACAGAGGAGGGCAGATCTAAGGGCCCAAAGGCAGTGAGTTCACTAGCTTAGGGGACTGTAATTGTTGCAGTTCAAAATGCTATCGTATGCCACGCTATTGGTAATTTGAAGTAGTGGATTTGCTACTGGCCAGTAGCAAACTGCTTTGGGTGTTGAATAGCAGCTTCTTATCTCCAGATTCACAGATGGGATTGTGGATGTCCCACTTCTGATGGTTAGCATTGAATAGGAAGTTTTGTAAATGATTCTTGGCAGGAGTACTCATTACATTTCTATTGAGATTTATCTCCACAGCTGAGTTTTCCTTTGCTTTTTTTCTCTCTACCATGCAATTAAATGGATGACCATCCTATGCAGAAGGAAATGCTTCTATTAAAGATGAAAAGAACTGAGAGTGAAGCCAGTCACACGCAGCACTAGGTTTTAAGCCAGCTTTACTTCAGTTTTCAGAAGAAATGAAAAAAATGCATACATATTACGTATTCCTGGTCTCTGAGATACCGCACACGGTATTTTCATAAAACACGTGCTCATAAATGTGTTGCATTCTTCTATCAATCTTCTGGACTGGAAAAATACTCTTTCTCTGAAAGGAAAAAAAGTTCTCAGTTTCTAACATTAGGTAATGAGAGCATATCTGTTGCTTTGCTGACAGCAGTAGATATTTCCTGTAGTTTTCTTTATTGCCATTTTAACGGCAGTACTCCCAAAGCTGACTAGACACTGCATTTTGTTTTACAAGAAACTATTCTGAGAGATACTCTGTTGATTGGAGAACCCTGCTATATTTGGCAAACTTATCATACTGTGCCTGTGAATCCCTATTTTCTTAAACTGTTTGGAAAACAGAAATATTTGGAAATGAGTAAACAAGCCTGAGTATCATTGAAGCTATGCTTCTACCCATAGATGATGTGTCCCTAATTTTTTGCTAAGCAGAAATTTAAAAAATGAGAAATTTGATTCAGGAGAATGTTTTCAAAATCCTGGAGGACTCGCTGTGGACTTTCCTGGCTTTTGTGGAGAATGGGGAAGTTTGCAGGCTGTTTTGGAGCTCTGAATTTGTGAATTTCTTTTTTCTTCTTTTTTTTTTTTTTTTTTTTTAAACTCTTGTGAACTGGAGCAATTGAAGTTAAACAAGTCATTCCAAGATGCATTGCGTAGTTTTGGGAAATTTTCTAAAGCGAAAAAGCCATCGTGCTGCTTTTCCTGTGAGACTTGCAGCCACGTAAGTTATCACTGCCTGGCTCTCATATCTTTCCACAACGTATGAAAAGAAGTTTGATGATGTTCTATTAAGTTTGCTGCAAAGTGCTGGTTAACAATATCGGAATGAGTGTAATTGAAGCAGATGTTACGACTTTCTGTGATACTACTAAATACTTATTTCTACACAAGTCTTTTTGATAGCCTATGATATATTTAACCAAAGGTTAGACGCATTGCCCACGGAAATCAACTGCTGTAAATAAAAGCAGACCATTAGCTTTTTTCTGGGGTTTTTTTTTCATATTTATTATCCATTATGAACACATGACTTTGTAGTTAAAATACTTAATCTGTGCTCAACAGAAATCTGAACTCAGCTATGACTCGTATGTAATTTGCCAATAGGTGGCATGAGTGCATTACTAAGGTTTACAGGTACAAACTGCAAATAACCGCTTAGATTTAACTTTCTAAAGATGCAGCAGCAGAAGGCACTGTGTCTCACGTTAGCAGTCACCAATTCCCATGTAGTAACAACTGGCTGAAATCTGCAGTCTGTGATGCGTGCTGCCAATGATGAATGAAGAATTTTTGTTACAGAATTGACAAAAAACCCAACGAAGTTAATGCATAATAGCTATATGAAACAGGAATGACCTGAAATCAACTGCAACAACCATGCAGCAGCATGACAAAAAAAAAAAAAAAAAAGGGGCATTTTCTTACCAATTAATAAACATTAATTTATGGCTAGTGTTAAACAAAAAGCAGACAACAAAACCAACAAAAAGCTGAAACTGCTTTAATAGAGGCCAAGTCCAAAACCTGCTCAAAGCAACTGGGGAAAAAAAAAAAAAAATCAAATTTATTTTAAATTATATAACAGTTTGAGAATAATTCTCTCCTGAGCGTAGGCAAGAGGAGTTTATTGAGACGAGCTGCGTGATAGAAGAGCAATAGTTTGGGGGGGGGAACGGTGGAAGTAGTGTGGTAATTTATATGGAATTGCAACCGTTGCAATCTGACCTCAGTTAACTGCGGACTTTAATCCAGTCTGATGCCTCTCCCATCTCCAGCCTCGGCTAGTGGCCCTGAGTAAAGCCCACGCTGAAGCTCCAGCAATCAAAGCAGTTCACTGTCCCCTTCTGCCCTAAGCATCAGTGCAACACTGACCTGAAGCCGCTTATTTCATATTGGCACACAGATTTCTAGGTTTGTATGTAGAATTAAGAAAACACTCATTTATAATTAACATAAGCAGGGTGAAATATTTGCCTTTTCTGTGTTTTTTTCAGAACTTTCTCAAGTGTTTGCTGACTCTGATTTATCCAGATTGGATAACTTTCTAAATATGCTTTATGGGTTGAAGAGCAGTTACAAGACTACAAAAATTCTCGTTTGAAATTCTTCACCCTGTATTATACAAGTGGTCAGTTAGATGATTATAACTGTCCGTCTGCCTTTGAAGCCTATGAATTGATTTGTGGTTTAAGAATGTGAACAAAGTGTTTGGGAAGTGCCCATATAATGAGAACAAAGTGTTTGGGAAGTGCCCATATAATGATTTTGATCCTTGCCTGGATGCTCCATTTCTTCACAGACCGGGTAATCATCCTGTATTTGTTGATTTGCAATGTGTGAGAGAGAGAGGGAAATTCTGTGAGTTAGAACAGATGTGGGTATATCTTAGCCCACTTTTTTCATATTTATGAACTGACAACCTTCAGAATGGCAACATCCACTCTTCTAAATGTGTGTGTTCTCTCTTTCCTTGTTGGAATATAAGTATCAGAATAGGATTCAGCTGCTCATAGGAGTTTCATACAATATGCCTTAGAGGACAGGGAGTTAGGCACTATTTAAGATTTGATTTTTATTTTAATCACACTGTTTTTGAGGCAACAGGGTCTAGACTTCTGCTGCTTTGCATGAAGGTCTTCCTCTCCATTCGCTTTACTCAGAAGTGTTATTACTAATTGAGTAAAAACAAATTACTCAGTCCATCGGCTGCTTGCAGGTTGTTGCAGGGTGGGAGGACTTGACATGGATGGGGCTGTTTAAGGCTAAGTTGTAGATCTGTGTTAGCTATACAACACACAGAAGCTGGATCTTTCTTTGTTTCTAACTGCATTTTCCCATGCCTTTAGGGAGGGACATGATACTGCAGAAGAAAGATGTTGCGTAGGTGTTTCCATTCCCTCCCTGCTCCTTGTTTCCTTCAAGTTGTACAGATCCCAGACTATTAAAATCACCAAATAATTGGTGTCCACCAGTCCGAAGAAGTGAGTTAGGCATATACTATCAAGGCTTAACATTTGCCACTGCTCTGTATTGAGCTTCTCCTGCAAAATGAGTATAATAGCCTAGAAATACAGCATGTGAAAATATTTCATGAAAGGCTGAATATATGAGAGAAAAGAGACTGAGTAGGTTAACAGTAGTACCCAATACGTTTCTGACAGCCACATGAGTTTGAATTGAGAGGTGTATTTCAAAAGCACCAATTCCTAGTCTTTGCTTTTGTAAGACCAAGGGTTTTTCCACTTGTAATCACAGGACAATGATCTAACTCTTATATTCTCAATGCTGTCTTATTAGGTCGTCTTTGAGAAGAGAATGGCACACTGCTTTAAACACAGATGGTAACTGGTGTGGTCTGTAGGTAGTTTGTGTCCAAATGTTACTAACATTAGAGTAGACTGAACTAGAAAAAAATGCCCAGAAGGAGTTTAGAAACATTTCCTTAATACAGACAAAATTTCAATCTCCATGTAATAGAAATAATAGCACTACAAGGAATATGAATTACCATCATTCATCTCAGTGGGATGCTGATTTTTGAAGGCTAAGCACTGAGCTTAATTTTTTTCTATTTCTTGTCAGTTTAACATGAGGATTTTCAGAGATGGTTTTGAAAAAAGCAAATGTTCATGAAGTTTTTAATGAAAAAGTAATTAAAACTAATAAAAATCAGCTTGCTAGAGATCATTATTCTGGGCTTGTGGTCAGTATTTAGTACTAAAGACTTGCAGCTTTTGCTCTCCTACCCCTAAAAGCCTAGCAGCAGGGGCAAGATAGCAGAGAACCAGGTAGTTCTGCAGAGCACTATGTTTTCTCTAATGTACCATGCAAAATGAACATTAATGAGACACGGGTTGATTCAACTAGCATTTTGACTTCCTGAGTTTCGTTGTTTTTTTCTTCTTCTTTTTTTCTTTTTTTTTTTTAAATCATTCCGTTTTTGTCCTTGCAAACTATCTACAACTTTGTTTATTTCTTTTTTAGGTAAGGTGGTTTTAGCTATAGGATGCATGGTTTCCACAGCTAGTACCATTGAATTAAGAGAGCTCTATAACCCATAGAATCTGAAATTTTTTTTAGCTTTTTGCTCAGCAAAGAAGCTTATGTCACTTGAGCTCAACAAGAGTTAGTTAAAATGCATCCTGACATGTCCTGTCTTTGTAATAACAGCATCTGTTTACACGGAGCCAAAATGTGGTATCTTTGGAGGACGATTTAAATTGATGGTAAAACTCTGTTCGACTTCCTCCTTTAATCAGAATTCTTTGTTCTTTATCGTGTCCAATGCAGAAAAGTTAAATGTAAATCATAAATTGATTCCTTTGGCTAAAGAACAGAATAATTCCGTTTTGTTTATTTCAGTCCTTGTCTCAGATAGCAGCTTCTCATTAGCAGTGGAACAGAGAAATGGTGCCATGTGCTGGGGAGGGGGAGATGTTGTTGGTCCGAGCTTCTGCAGGGACGTAAGATCTGAAAGCAGATGGCTTTGTGCTGCCGAACAGAAGGCCGTGCTCCACTGGGATTTGAGTGATATGGGGAATTTGTGGGCCAAGCTTGGGCTTTCTTCAGTGGGCAAAGTAGATTAATCTCAGTTGCCAGATGCTGAAGAATCTTGGAGGACTTCATACCTGCTTGGATGTCCCATCCAAGGGGCCATCTGTCTCCAGAAGAGAATTCAGACCTCGGCGTTGACTATGTTGAGGATTATATCTGGCCTTTTGTAATATGTAGTGGACAGAAAGAAATTGGGGACCTTCTGTTTCCCATCTAATAAGAACTCAGACTCTAGATCTAGGCATAATGGCAAGCTGGTGTTTTGAATGATGTCAGTAAACATATTTTTATTTGATTTTTCCAACCTTTCCATCAACTTTGCTATTTTTCTTGGTAAGAAGTTCATGTAATTTCATAACATAGAGAATAGAAGCCAATATGTGAAATATTCCTTCTCTTGATGATACTGAAACTTTGTGCTGATGCATTTTACTGGACCTCTTGCAATTATTTTACTTCTGTTGTTACGCATGAGCTTGACCCCTACCTGTTGGTAGCTGATGTAGTGTCGGTGACTTCAACGGCTGAGTTATGTCAGTTTATACCGCCTGAATCCCTGGCCCGTGGATCAAGCCCCTTCATGCAGTGGAAAAACACCGGCACGAGCCCCGTACTGTAGGTTTGGCCTGCAGGCAGTAAAGGCAATAGATGCTCCCAGAAAAATCAATGCCTGGGAGACAAAACTTGACATCCACAATCCTTCTGTGCCAGTCACGTTCCTCGGAAGGGACAATGCGAGTTAATCCAGCATCCACCACAGGGCACAGGCTGATCTGCGCCGCGGTGCTGAGCAGCCCCAGGGAGCGGTGGGGCTGCACCCGAACGGGGAGCGGCTCCCCGCAAGAAAACAGCGGCATAACATGACCCTGGTGCTTGGAAAAACAAAGCGAAGCAGGGATTTTATTTGTCTAGGCTAAGCCTCCTGCTGCAAATTTATAGGCTTTTTAACTTGCTGTGCTACCTGTCAGTCTCTGAACAGATGCACAGCCTTCAGGCTCTCGGAGCTTGCCAGCAACTGGCATCCTGCTGGGAACTGTAGGAGGACTTTCAGTATGAAGCAGGGCAACCTAATAATAGCGCAAGAATACATTGAAACCAATGCTTGCACAAAGAATTAGAAAAGGGTAACCTGTAGTTCTGCTTTTTTTTTCAGCCAGCAGAAGGATGGGGGGGGGGAAAACCCGTAGGCTATTGTCTTGAGCGCTTGCTTGGCAGCAGAATGCTGAATACCTTGGCCAGAATAACCAGATGTTTGATTTTCCCCAAAGCTGAAAGAAGCCATAGATATGTAAAAATTAACTTTTCTAAGCAGGCATGCTTCTCAGGCTGTTCAAAATTTACTGGGTCTAATATACTATTTGAGTACAAACAGAGGGATAGAAAAGTATATCTGTATGAAACATACATTTTTATTTTGCTTGATATTATAAATGTAAGTTTCATAGTTCTTTACCTTAGAAGCTCCTAAGGGTTCAGTTCAGTTGCCCAGTCGTAAGCCACATGTTATTTGAAGGAGGGACGCTGCATGGGGCTGATAGATACGACGTGAGGCTGTTGATAGATCATTTCTTTCTGATACTTCAGCAGGAGGCCTACCTCTGTGATACCATAGGATATCTTATGTGACAATAAAGGTGCATGTGTCGGCAACTAAACTGAGCCCTGGCATTCCATAATGAAAGGCTGGGTAGAGCATAGGAGACCGTGATGCTGGGCTGAGAAGCATCCTTCTGATGTGATGTGCTTGGCAGATGTAGTGACCAAATAGGTTTTTTTTTTTTTGTTCCGGACATGGCTGGGGGCTACAGCTGCTCTAGACTTTAATTTTTTGCCAAAAATGACTTCTTTTTAGAAAAAAAGAAATAATGTTGAGATTAGAATTGACAAGACATGAGAAAAGAGAAATCATTATTAATATAAGCATAAGAACACTTTAATTTTGGCATTTCAAAGAATAATGGGAATTCTTGATCAGAAACACCATCTGTCAAGGCAGAATTCTCCTTAGTTGGTTATGGTAAATTGAGCAATGGTAAATTGTTCTTTATATTTATTTCTGTTTCTGGAAAGAAACCCACAAATTATTCATTTGTAAAGATTATTCATAAATCTCTTGAAGCCATTCCTGCTCCTTCTTACCTCCTAGCATCCTATGTATTAGGAAAGGACTAGAGCAAATTTATTTTCCTGAACTGGGGGAGAAGTCTTGTCTCCTGTGAGACAGAGTGGAAGTGGGGATGAAAATACAGCTTTGGGCAGAGTAGCATTGAGATAAAGTCCAAAAATCCCCCCCCCGCTGACTGATTTCCAGGAGGGCCGCCTTTCAGTAAAGACAAACCGTTTAGGAAAACATCATTAACAGTGCTCAAAGGCAGTCTTGGACTGCAGCTTCCTCCTTTTGGGAATTTTGGTCAGGAATTGATGAAAATTTACGGGGAACATATCCTAAAAGGCCTATAAAGTCAAGAGTGAGAAACTCCGTGCTAACGCTGTTCTGAAGTTTCAACGCATGCGCGTTCCCATCTTCCTTGGTGGGAGGTACGTCTTCCTAGAGCCTCAAACAGCAGTTTTGTGCTGCTATTACAAAGACTGGTGTTTGTTTTTTTTTTTTTTTAAATGTTACTAATGCTACTTCCTGCAGCTTTCTCTCAGACCAGAGAATTGGATTTGGTTAAAAATATCCCCCCCCCATATGCTTGTGGGGGGAAAAAACATAGTTTTTCCAGTATTTTCAAGGCCAATTAATTTTTTAATTAACAGAAGTATACTTGAAAATATAAAACATTCATTTGTGGAAATTGGTCTGTTTCCAGTTATTGCTGGATTAGTTTGGCAAGTCATATTTTTTAAAGTAGAAAATGAAATTCTCGTGCAGAATGATAAATTGTTTAACTTCCATGGAAGTCTTTAAACTAACTCTTTTTACTTTAGATTTTGTTGTATTTTGTTGTGTTTAGATATGCACCATATCTACTGTTTTGATTAAAAAGTATAATTAAATTGAAATACGGTTTCATTATGGTTTTCAGTGCTTGATTCAAAATAACTTATAATTTCCATCAATTTCTTAAGCATTTTTCCTAAATGGCTATTAGTTTGACTCCCGCAAAATAGTCAGGCACAATCTCAATAACAGGAATGTGCAAGCACATGCTCATTGTGTGAAGCTGAAATAATATAAAAGTATGGAGTGATGTTTTAGTTCACTTGTAAATTGAAAGAATAATGAAAATGTTTTGCAATTTGCGAATGTTCACTTTTTTTTTCCCTAGAATTTGCTTTATATGTATTGTTACTGGTGTAGAAAAAAATGGTTTAACTTATGCTACCAAAATTAATGTCAAAACTAATTGACCTTCATACGCAGATAATTTTATGCTTCTTTGAACGTGGTCTGTAGGATCACCCCATGGATATTACATTCATTTCACTTTTCAGAAATTACTTTTCTATAAAAACTTTTACAGTGACTTCACAGAATAAAGAGGACAATAATGGTAGTCTTAAAATTTCCAACTTTTTTTCGGTTGCAGAGTAGTCATTGAGCTGCATGAAACAGCTCATGTTGGAAAGAAAAAACTGGGAGGCTTCCACTTGAAATGGGTTTTGCAAAAAGTGAAGTTGTATTTAATATGAAGAGTGTTTTAGTTCTTTTTAGAGGAATTTTGATGCGATGAATATCTGATGTGTTTTCCCCAGTTTGATTTCTTTGCTTTACGTATTTACACAGAGGGAAAGCGAAAAAATAGTTTGCGTTTAAGTTAAAAAAGGGAAAGAGAACAATAAAAAAAGACTTGATCCTGAAACAAATGCACGGTCAATAAGACAAAAAATAAACTCCTAAAATTTGGAAAGATTTCACATTCTATTAATAACCCTTTATAGAGTCCTCTGAAAAGATCTCAGTGGCACTGTGCTGTTCTTGTAAATATACATCACACAAAATCTTATCAACTTGTTTTCAGCATGACACCTCCATGCCACTGTAACAAGGCACAAAGGTGCGACTTGGTTTTTCTGAGAGCCCGGTGATGAAGAGCTCTAAGCGATGTGCCCTGCCCTGGTCAACACAATGATTTGTGCTCTACTTGAGTTAGCAATTTGAAAAACAAGTACAGTGATGATGCAGTAGTACAAACCCCAGAAAAACGCAACTCTGTTGCATTTAATGAAAGATGCTTAAATTATAGCGGAGTCATTCCTTTATTGCATTTTTAATGTCATATTTATTGCATCATCTTTATGGTTTTGTAATTAAGGATTCATTGCGGTTTCCACTGTACATCCAGTTATTCAGGAGTTCATAATTCAGCCCGCTTAATTTGTAACATGCTGAAACTTGCCTAATAAATTGTCACTCTGTATGCAAATTGTCGTGGGTTTTTTAATGGCTTCAGTTGATTAAGCCTTTTTAAGCTATGGTGATGAAAAAACCCACAAAGGGCCAGATCTAAAAAGTACGTAGGTGACAAAAATCCCCCACTCTGACAAAAGTTTGTAAACCCCAAGCAGTGGAATTCAATATCACAATCTGAGCCCCCAGCTGGGACACTGCTTGTGTCCAGAAATGCCTCTCTTTTTTTTGCCTAATAGTTATCTTTGCTCCAGAAAAGTATAGGACTGTGTGTTTTCATGCAGTGGCACCCGGGTCTCTGAAGGACTGGATCCGAGAGCCGTGCTTAGAGTAGGACGTATCTGCGTTAACAGGCCTACGGAGGAAAACTTTGTGAGTACTTTATAATAAAAAGATGCCCGTTCCAGTAAAGGGAAGATCTGGTTTGAATCTCCCTTTCTAGTCTGAGGGATGTGAACTTCTATCTTGCTGTTTTAGGAGAGTATGTAATTATTAGGCTATAGACGATGCTGGTACAGCGATAGGGAGGTTCCCTACATATCTGGTGTTGAAACTGTGCGCTGTGTGTGGGAGTTGATTAGATCAGGAGGAGATAGGCAGGCGGAGAAAGCCTGATTTGATAATCTAGTAGTTATGGACATAACATACAGCTGGGTGGGGAAGTCAAGGGTTTCACAGTTGCCTGCGGTACACCGTTGTATTTTTTTAAGGACTTAATATGTATAGATAATCTAGATTTACATTTTTAATGTGATTAATGTGATTGCCAAATAGCTAGCTTTGCAGCCAGGAGCCTTGATAAACTTTCTTTAACCTCTTGTCATACAAAAAGTTCAGAGCACAAAGAAGAACACTGCGTATCTCTGCCTGCCAAACGTATCCTTGGCAAGCTGTCCCTTGAACAATTCTGATTTGTTTCCATTTAATTAATGAACACTTTCCTCCTTTGTGATTATTGTCCTTGCCTGAAGTTGTTCCCATTATAGAGATGAATAAATAGTTCTCGACATTAGTTTCTACCTAAACTTTGTAATTTGTTACACCATCAAGGACCTGTAACTTGTCCTTGCTTTTAGTCCCTACTAATTCTGCCTCATCTTGTTTCTTTATTTTTGTCTTTTATGTGATTTCTGTTTTGTCCTTCACAGTTAAAAAAAAAAAATAAATCTTATCACTGGTGTTCTTTTATTGCTATTAGAAATATCTTTCATCTTTTTTCTTTGTCGTGGAACGTATTTCCTTGATTGAGGTGGGAGGTCTCTTCTCTCCTCATTCTAGTACCATTTTCAGGAGCTGCTTGTGCCACGTAATTTGTGCTCTTCCTTTCACATGATTATGACAGACATTTTCTGAGTACAGGAAAGGAATCTTCTATTCATTCTCCCGTTTTGCTGTGAATTTTATATCTGTTTGCACCTCCGTTACTTTCCTTTGAATGTTTTCAGTGAAGTTAGATTGTAAGGCCTTTGGCAAGTGGTGGTCTCGAGTATGGTGTGAGCAGGCTTCAAACCCTGCAAGTGATTTACTTGACTCTGAAGCATGAGGAATACCCAAGAGAGTAGGGGGACTTCTGCGTTGGCTGGAGCGCGTTTTTGGGGATTGTTCAGTGAGTGGTTGCCAGCAGCAAGCAGAACTGTGCAGTATTTTCCGTTTGTAAATTATCAATAAATGACTACTACATTCAATAGAGAAATTATTCACAAAGAAAACAGCAGGTTCTAATCATCTCCAAATTAATGCCTTCCTGGCGTTTCGTGTACTGGCTAACGCAAAATAATTGCTTTGGCATGCCATACTGTCCTATGAATTTCACAAGTACAAGGCCATCCTGTCATAGCTGTTATCCACAAGATAATACAAATTAGCCACCTTTTTGGTAACTGGGGCTTTAAACTGTATGTCACCATAACTTACTTGCATAACAGGTAGCTCTCTGTCTACATGCATTATTATAAGGGTAACGTATCCGAGGTTTGCCTCGCCAGTTGCACTACATCGTCCTAAGCAAATTGTCGGCGCGGCATTCACAGCTGCTCTCAGCGTGTTGCCATAAATGATAGATGAGTACGACGTTCTCTGGTTTTGAGTGCAATGCAAGTTCAGTACTTCTGGACTTGTTCACATATCCCTTTGAAAACTAGGGAGATATTACTGAAGTGGGTGAATTGGTTCAAATACCAAAAAAAAAAAAAAAAATTATTCCCAGCCCGAGCTTTCTTTCACACTTGACTTGAATGTTTGAATATGGATACAGTGGTATGTTTGCTTTTGTTTATTCTGTGCACAAAATTCATTCCTCTTTAGACTGAATATATTGTTTTAGACTAGCAGGGACAGCGGAAGTAGAAGTTGTTTGAATGAGTGGAGCTGGATTTCCGTGGTAATATGACCGATTCAATGCCAAGGACTGGCAGGGAGCAGATTCCTGGACGTCTAAAGCTTCAATGAGACAAAAAGAGGTCACGTTAAATAAATGTGTGTACCGTGTACGCTTTCTCTGCAGGGCTGGTTGCAGTTTCTGTAATACTGAAATACTGTGAAAAACTAATGGGAAAGCATAGCCGCGAGTTATCTGAAATTAGAACAACTTTTGTCTGAACATCTTTAAATCTTCTTACTGAGCTGAGATTTGATTCAAAATCTTCAGATGACCTCTCTTCTTATAATGGAGTTTAAGCACACACTGGGTCTGGAAAATTAGACGTTGAGGTCTGAATTTTCCATTTTGAGCCTGTCTCCTTTTGGGAACAGCCTTGTTGGTCCTAGCATATACTAACAGATTGCAGTGCTACGGTGGCAGTTTGAAGTATAATTTATCTTTTTTAATAAAAACGTCTAGAAGAGAGAGACTAGCTGTTCCTCTCTCCTCTGGATAGAGCAGTGTTGTCAGTGCAAACAATTTCTGTTCACTCAAATATTAAGGAAATAGTGATTAGACAAAGTAAAAATTCCTGTTGTTTTGACAGAGACAAAAAATTAATACACTTTAAAAAAAGACTCGATCATAAGAAGGTAATAGAATAAGTTTATTAATTCAGCAGTTTCTTTGAGGAAATTGGTTTTTTGGGGCCTTCATGAGAGATTGGCCTAATCTCCTCTGAGTTTTTTCTGGGAGGTGCTTATCAGTGAGGAAGCCATGGGTGCAGCTGCAGGAGTGTTCACCCTTCCATCAGGAGAGCGCTTTTGAAGCAAATGTTCCGTCATCCGTAGCGTGCTGTGGTTAACGTTATGGAGCAGTCTTGGAGTACGTGAACTGGTATCAGCAATTAGACATGAAGATCCAGTCGTTGCTCTGCCACTGTATATCATCTTGCATTTCTCCATTGCTTTATGGAATCTATTTTGCCTTGAAATATTACATTTTTTATGTCTAAAATTGTGTTTCTGGTGTTGATGGTCAGAGGTTCCCAGACAGAGGAATGTAATGTTCCTTTGAAGACTGAAATATATTTAGGTCTTTGTTAGGGAAGCTTTGGTACAGCTTCAAAATCTAAGGACAGTAGTTGTTAGAAAGTACACGGACAAGATCCTGTGCCTCTTAATAAAGTCTACGTACGAAGAGAACAAAGAGTGGAAAGTACGCTGTTCCTGGTCTAATGCCTAGTCTGGTGTGCAAAAAATGGTCATGTCTTAACTATGGAATTGCAAGACATAAAATCAGTTCAGTATGATTTTTTGATTTATTTATAAAGTTGGGTAATGGCTTTTGAGTACAATAGTTTTAATACAACTTATTGCTTTGATTTAATAATTGTTAGAAATTTCTTACTTTTTTCATTCCTAATTTTAATTACTAATTTTAGTTAGTTAATCCTCACTTTAGTAATTATCTGTGTAGAATTTAAACCCATCTTCTTAAATGTCACTGTGATCTTTTTGACAATATGTGGCACTGGAACATTTCCATAGCCGTCTCAGGTGATATCGTGAAATATTGGGATTTGACATGAAACTGTGACAAGAGACCAAAAACTTCAAGGAAACTGTTCTGTCACGTTGATGTTATTCCTTAGCATTTTTGTTGCAGAGCCATAGTTAAAACTCCAAGCTTGTACGTGCTCTGCTAGGAAAGTTTCTTTTTATCTGAACTTTGTGATATCCTCTCAGCCTGTGTGTTTAATAATTCTTTCCATGTTATTTAAGTTTATTTCTTATGAACTATCATATTATTTTATTTTTCTTTTTTGGAAGGCCAGAATTTCTTTTTTTTCTTTTTTAAAAAGAAAAGAGAGAGAGAGAGAGAAGCCCCAAACTGCTGTTTATGTGGAAACTGCGCAAAGTGAACAGCAGACAGCTGAATGCTCCATTAATCTCTGGTCTTCTTTTAAATTTATTACTTCTCCCAAAATCAGTACGCTGAGGTCTTCTAACTTTTACCCTGCATAAGGATCATTGCATAAATCTAAGCATGATGAGACCTGAAGTTTGGTTTCATGCTACTATTATAGTCGGAGCTAAAGTCTGCTTTTCTTCTGAGATAGTCCCTGGTCCATAGCAGGATAAGTGAGAAGACAGGATCAGTAGATCAAAAACGCTGAGCTTTTTACAGATGTGCTGGTTTGATAGTTCATTGCATACTAAATGAAGCCCACCAAGCTTTATCGAGTGCTTCCTACGTCAGTTCTATATCTCACAGATGAACTGGAATCTGAGAAAGATATCTAATCATAATTTAAAGATTTCAAAGTGAGACACAGTCTGCAGCAGCCTTCACTATAAGTTACCTTTACTATCAAAAATTTATACTTTAGCTCACACTTATCTAGATACAAGTTTTGGTCTATGAGTTTTTCTGTTACTTTTTTTGTTAGCTTTAAGCAATCCACAGTCAGAAATCTTAACCTTCATGGAATATGAACTTGTGTGGTTCATTAGAAATAAAATAAGGTGCCGATTGTTTCTCTTAGTAGCTGTTTTTATTGCAGTCAAATTTTTAAACCTCCAAAATATGCACTGGCAGGGGAGAAATGGTGAGAGTTATACTAATAGCATATTTGGAGTTTGGTGTGAGTTGATTGCTTGTCACATGAAAAAAATATTAATTGTCATTATCATCATCGCAGGTCTTCAGATTTTGAAGCAAACAAAATGCTGATGGACACAAAGCAGAGCTGAATTTCAACAGCAGTCACCTGCACCATGTTAGTATATTCATGTACAAATTCTCAGGCCAATCCTCTGTCAACTTAATGTGATGCCTGGAGTCCCACTGACCCTGGAGTATTGGAAATCACGTGTTGAACACACGGGAGAATTCACCAGCTGTTTGTAATGTAATATGAACTAAGTCATTTGCAGGTTATGGGTATCCAAAAAGAGGCAAGTGTCTTCTGGAGACATGTTGCTTTTCTTCTAAGATTTATTTTTTTATGCATTGGAAAAAGTTGACTGAAATCAGCAATAATATTAATTAGCATTAGTTACAAAAAGTTACAATTCAAGTTGTGCCATTGGTGTTTTAATCTTACTGTGCCGTTGCATGAATTCAATCAGGCTTTTTCATCACGTGGTGAATTTGACCTATAATTCAGTGGAAGGAAAAGTCACCTGTATGGGATGGTTCACCTATGCAGTTTTTTTCTGGAAACTGCCTCTTGATCAGAACTTAAATTTAGAGAAAACAAATAATCTTAAGAGGCAGATTAAGAAGCGATGCTGGATAGGAGCCATGTCTCTTTGTCCAAGGTGAAGATAAAAAGAGTATCTCCCACTCTCCACTGGTGGAAGGCGTGAGGAGTGGCGGGAGCCAAAGCCAGGGTTTGCTGTACCCGGTTCAGGAGATCCAGTAAGTACTGGAGCAATCAAGGAGGTTGGCGGGAGCAGACTGCTCAATGCCTCAGCACATCTGTGCTTCTTAGTGGCAGAAGTAGTCCGGTTTGGAGTACTTTATCATGAGTGTCCAAGTAACACCAGTCTTCTGAGGACACCTATTTGTAATCAGCAAGGCTTGCCTCAGTGGATATTCTTTAAAAAACAATTGTGGAAACAACTGTTAAAAAGAAGCCAGTTAAATCCTCTGCCATGACTGACTGATTTTACTGATGCCTAGAACCAACCAGAGCTTTTCAGTCTCTCTTATCAGTGAATAATTCATGTCCTATGAGTGAAAAACCCAACAAAACTAAACCAAGATGTGCAAATATCTGTCTTAAGACTTTAACAGCTCATCTTTTGGATAAGACTATTATAAAGTCATTTGGAGGAAGAAGCTCATACATAAAAATGAATGTTGCCATGCAGCAAGTACTAAAGAAAGAACCACAAGATTTAAGCCTTAATTAATTTTCCATAGCAGCTGGGAATGTTCAGGAATAAGGAAATTCAGGAGCACCAGTGTTCATTAAGCCTCATTTGCTGGAAATCTGTGGCTTGTAGTTGATGACTTTGATGTCCAAGGGGGAGTATAAAGTCTAACTGATACTTTTTCGTGATTGTAACATGTCAGGGCATGCTCTCCCATGAAAATTCCTTAGCATCTGATAAAATGTGCATGTAGGCTACAGCCTCTCTAAGTTGAACGCAGGCACTCTCTGTTGCAGAGGTGCTTATTTTCTCTAAATTTGGAGGAGCTGAGTCATCTCTGAGGTCTCCATCACCTCTGTTCAATTTGTGTCAGTATCTTGTAATGAGACCCACAAAAGCAGATGATCTGAGGTCATGTGCAGAGTTTGGGCTCCGTATGGGCGAAACAAACCAGCATAAGGGCTGGTGTTTGTAAGAGGGCATAGCTGAATGGAGATTTGTAGATGCTGATGTCATATCACCTAAAAATAATATCTGTGATGTTTATTATTTAGGCGACAGAATCCTCTGCTTCTCTGATTCATTAGAATTAATTTGCCAGGCTGTGGTTCATTAGACAGAGATTTGCATTGTAGAGAAATTGAAGAGATTTTGAGAGACACAAATTAAACCTGTTACTTTATCTTTCTGTGATTCAGTTCCCTGCAGATAAAACTTGATGTATCCATTGGGCGCAAGGAAAGCAAAACAGGGCCTGTTGGTGGAAGTCTCAAATATTATGAAGAGTTGATGACCATAAAAGCATGTAAGTATCAACATGAATACCTTTCATTCAGCTACACATTCTCGGCTTCTTAAACTGCTACAGTGAGAAGCTGAAGCACGCATGACGGGCACGGTCCTATTGTTTCCCCATGAAATTGATTTAGTATATGTAAACAGAGATTCTGGATATCGGTGGCATTCAGTAGGAAGTATTATTGCAACTAGATCACACCTTCCCGTGGCATGCTGTTTTTCTCATTGAAGGAATTAATCTTTGCCTCACAGAATACAAATGATTAAGAAGAGCTGAGTTCTCTCCGAGCTGCTGAAATGATTGCTAATTTTTGAGTGCTTTTCAAATGATCCGTGGAAAAGATGAACATAAAGGTTAGCAAGTTATGCTCCATGGCTGTGATGCAAAGGGCAGGTTTCTAGTCTAGCAGGTGCTGAAGCAAGTAGAAACATCCCATTTCAGGAGCTGACACAATTATGGATTAGGTAGGATTAGAGAACGTTCAGTTCATTTCTCTCTTTCTCTCTCCCATCCCACCCCAATTGCCTTTGCCAATTGTTGCAAAAACTCACTGGTTTCAAGTGAGTGGTGAAAGTACCTCTGTTTGAATTCAGATGGCAGTGGACAGGGGCTGACTGAGTTGCTGTCGCTTTTGACCTTCACTACAACTTTAAGCCCTCAAGTAGTCTATATCTTTAAAGGATTTTTATGTTTGCTGTCACCAAACATGATGCTTGCTTGCTGAAAAAGGATAGAAACTGTGCTTCCTTATCTTACACAACAGGAAACAATATTAGCCCTGATAGCACACCCACTTACACTGCTATCTTTTTCAGTATCAAATTTTGCCCATTGTATTTACAGTAACAAAATGTATTACATGCTGCTATGTTGACTGTGACTTTAGAGGAAGTTTGAACAGTAATCACCAGGGGTACAATTCACTCGGATGTGATTCAAAACATACAGTTCAGAGATTAACAGATAACATAAAATTACAGATCAATGTGGCAAAGGATCATTCTAATGTGTTTATACTCATTTTCTCATCCACTGGTTGTGCTATCTCCCTTGTATATTGGCAGGGCTGCTTATCTAGAGGTACTGCGGCAACTCTCTGAACGTTTTATCACCTCCTTTAAAAGTGGAGTCAATTACAACTCTAGATTAAAATAGTGATGTACTTCAGGGAGTAAAAATGAGATCCTGCTATGTGTTTTCTGAAATTGCTGGTAGGGCCGAGCTGATGAGTCATAACTCAAAACTTAATGATATTAATAGAATGGCTTTGGAGTTGATCTCATCTTGGGGTGGGGGAGGTTGCAGCTTCCTCCTGTACTGAGGACCTGTGGCAGCAGAAATCAGTAACTTCACCTGCAAGAACAGGAGGGACTGTGGTGTGTGTATGTGTGTGTACATATACGCGTGTGAGAGACTGAGATAGCTGTGTAATAACATAAAAGACAAGAAATCACGATGATAGAGGGTGCAATTTTTTTCCCTTTGTAGGGACAGAGAAGACCTGCGTGCACCTCTCCCAGTTTAAGTTCATTCTTTCTGCTTTCTTGCAAGTCCCTCTATGCTGCCTTGCCAGTTTAGCAAGAGGTATTGAAACTGGTCTTGTTGGACTTGCATGCAAAAAGCCCTCAGGTAAGTATGAACACCGATGACATGGACAGGGCCTAAAATCAAGAACCACAAGAAGGACAAAGAGGATGGATCTGCTGAACATCATAGATGCCTGTATATTAAACAAAAATTATGGGGAAAATGAGAAGAGCTATACATCTTACTCTGCAAGCCAATTATTCTAATTAAAACAGAATGTTTTATTGCATATTGCACAAATATAATTGTTCTACAAAGAGAAGACAGGGAAAACATGTTGATGACCTTCAAATGTGTAGAAGGTTACAGAGAGGAGGAGAATCGTCTGGTTTTCATTTCAAGGTAGACTGGACAAGAGGCACTGAACTCTAACTGCTGTAGAGACATTTTAGATAGATGTTAGGAAGACTTTTCTAGTGGTCAAAGAACGTATCTAGAGGGATAGTTTGACTTGGGAATGTGACGCTTTTGTTCCTTTTTAATTTGCTGTATGTCCTTTTGCATAGCTCTGTGAATATATACTGAATAGTCATCCTAAAAAATGAAATACGGAGGGTTTTGTGAAATAGCTAAAGATGGTTGTGCTGAGACATCTTTATGTCCCAGCGCAAGCAGATTAAGAAAGAAGATCCGTAACGTCAGGTAATGTGTGAAAGGGAGGAAATTGCTGTTGATTAGGGTCTTTTCAAAATACAAGATTCTGAATGTTTTGTTTTAAAATTCAGGCTTCTCAATACTTTACTGCAAAGTTCTTGATAGACTCTTATCCTTCCTGTACCTACACAAGGAAGAAAGACATCTGTGCCTGTTTAAATATACAAAGGTTCATATGCTTTTTTTTCTCCATCAGAATCTTGGTTCTTATCCCTGAAGTTTTTTTTTTTTTTTTTCCCTCCAGGAATGATTCCAATTTCATCCACATTCAAGTTACATTGTAGCAACTGAAGTTATTGGCCGTATCTTAACATAAAGATAAAAAAGTGTTTTCTTGCAAAGGAGGTCAGAGATGATAAAAAGGAATATTGAACTGTAAATGCTATTGGCTTTAGTAAGAGGAGCACAGTGTGGGATGAGATGGAAAAGCAAAGGATCAATGCAAAATGCAGTTTCACAGCCCCTGAAAACGAAATCTGAGGTTAGAGGTTGGACATGTAACTCGCATTTGAAAGTCTGTTACAGTGACAAGAGTTACATAAGATGATATATTCGAAGGCTTTGCAATGAAGTGCGAGTTCATTTTTGGATCTTGCCAGATTATTCAGATTTCACTTAGTATGACAGCCTCTGAACTAAGATTACCTTCGCTTGATCTATGTGACTCAGAAAGAAGACGTAGAACAAAAGGATTCTAAATTTTGAAAGCCAAGCTAAATTCTGATGAAATTGGAGGAATACTGCCTGAAGACCCCAATATGGAATAATGAGAGTGAAGCAGTTTTGTAGAGGCTGTGAGATTATAGATTTAAGTAGTTAGCAATGTACATTCTGTGTTACATTTTAAAAAAAGTAAGATTTTATATATCTAAGTGTAGCGTAGGTATCTAAGTGCATATAGCTAAGTTGCATCAAAATGCAAAGCGAGAGAAAGAAAAAAGAAGACAAACAATTGGTTATGAATCTTCTTCTTGGTAAAGAGCGTACCAACTACATCAGGAGAATATATGTATCTAGGGATGTATGATTTCTTTAAACCTAAGTTCAAAAGTATTGCCCTGAATTGTTCATTTCTGATGTTTCTATTTTCTCCTTTATGAGTTTATTCATAAAGGTGGTGGTCCTCTTCTTCAGCATAAGGTTTTGGAAAATATAAACAGGAACTACTTGTGTCTTTTCCAGAATGGGATTAAGAACAGAATTAATCATTATGCTGATACCAAAACTTAAATAAATCTAATAACCATTTTGTTGGTAGTTCTATCAAAATTTTGGTAAAGGACTTTGTACCTTGGAACTGGGGAGAATATTTGGCTATATTTATTTGGAATTATTAAATGTTAATCAGCTAGAGTCCCTGAAAAATCCATCTAAGGTGAGAATGTCCCAGTGAGATATAGAGGGGGCTCAGCAGAGCTTTGCCTGTGATGTCCAGCTGAGAGAAGGCCATTAGATTGTCAAGCTCAGGGAAGAAGAGCGGCAAACCCAACTCCTGCGTTAAAATTGCTGCCTCGGTTCCTTCTGTTGGTTCCTGGCAGCAGCGGTGGGGATCTGCTGAACTCAAACACAGAGGAAGGCAGGAAGATTGGAGTAGAACAAGGCATGAGATGGGAATTGGAGTGGGATGAAAGAGACTGAGCTGAATAAGGAGATCCAAACTAGAAACTGGCTTGGGCGGGCAGAATATTGAGATGAGATGAAGAATTGGGAAGAGCAGGAAAGGAGAGAAGAGGACTGACTTAGCCACATTCAGATTCAAATTGCTTAAAGTAACATGACAGACAAGCGCCCATATAAAGCTAATTCACTGTCGTGCAAAAACACTAAGTCAGTTCTGAAAGCGGTGTGTATTTTGGGCAAAGTACGCTGATGAGTACTTAAGTCCTGGGGCTGTTTCCTGTTTTTTAGACCTGGCAGTTTTCGCTGGCCTGAACACACTTGCCATTGTGTTTTATTGAACAGTATAGATATAAATTTAGTTGCATCTCTTTGTGTAGTGTGTTAAGTGACCCTGTTTTGTTTTTTTTTCCAGGAAATAATGCAGATCAATTTTGGCATTTGGCTTTCATCAGTATTCCAGTGTCATGAGTGTTTCAGTGGAGCTTGAAAAACCAACAGGATCATATATGGTGCCGGGAAATGAATTGGCAGACTCTCAAGGTAATTAGGCAGCAATGCAGAGACTGGTTTTTCCTTCTAAACTGTTGACTGGTATGGATCTGAGAAAGGGGACTGTTATCTTTCCAATTTATCAAAGAAGCTTTGGCAAACTAATTATTATCAGACAGCCATTGGCTGCTGCTCATGCCATAGCAGGTGTAGGGCAGAGGATAAGATTGAATGGGCTACAGAGCTTTGGCTTCATTCTAGGCTTAGTTTTGCTGCCACAAAATTCAGCAAGAGCTTTGCCATTGACATGGAAGGAAGACATGGACCTTTTATTCACGGTGGGCTCAGTACAAGACGTGGATTACCGTTACCTTCTATTGTTGACATGCGTGCTGCATCCACTGAGTGGACCTGTATTCACACCTTTGGAGGAGGATCGGGAATCAAACTTCTTTCTGTGGGAGATGACGAGGTACTATGCAGCTGTTAGGAATTAATTTTAGAAGTTTGCCTTCTCAGTATCACCTACATTCCAACACTCAATTACTAGTTTTCCTGGTTTATTATATGATCCATTTTGCTTTCATTACAGTGAAATTAACACTTATCAGCCCAGGACTTCATTGTACTTGTCTTGTATCTAGCTACAGCTCAATTTCTGTCTTGCAGTTTATGCCAGAAGTCATTGCTGCCTGCTGCAATTTTAGACATCTGAATGCCATTGGGTTGCAGGATCTCCCATCCCATTGCCTTTTTGAGCTGAGTTCTGACTTTTAAATTGTACTGAAAAAAGAGAAAGAGCGTAAGTCTTACGGCAGTTGGGTACATGGAGTGTTTGAGTATACTTTTATGGAGTTATTCTGACTGCACTGTCTTGTTGGTAAATCTTGACACAGGTTTGATATGTGGCAGTAGGATAAACTTTTAGTACACTGCTAGGATCTTATCCATTAGGTTTTTTTGTAGTAAAAAAAATCTTGCTGCCCTTTGTTGTGGCAAGTTTGAAATCATCTTCAGAGTCAGACTGTGTTTTGAGTACTTTTCTACTCTATTACACCTCTGATGGAGAAAAAAAGTTGGCATCTGCCATGCCATTCTATGAGAATATGTACTCAAACCCCATCTGAGCTTTGATTTGAATCTTTATACATAGGAAAAGCACCTTCACCAGTTTTTTCCCCTTCTATTACTTACAATTATTACTATTGAAGTACTTCTATTATACTAATTAGTATTCAAAACAATGAATTACTGTTTGTGTTTCTCAAAGTTCAGGAAAATAAATTCAGGAAAATTGAGTTCCAGAGGATTTTAAGACTGCTTAAGACAGTCTTAAGATCATTCAAGCATTAAGTTAGCATTCTTGGTGGCAATAAGAGCTTTGTAATCTGTCCAGCTCAGCACGTTAGGAACGCTTGAGCTGGTCTTTATGTGCCATGCTTTCTTCTAGGGAATATATAAAAGAACATATGAAGATCTGAGGATATTCTGTTTTATATATTGTGGGTACAACCCCAGGCTGAAGTGGGACTGTGACTGGAGCCATAGAGATGGCTCCAGACCTAAACAGCTTTCCCTTCTCTGAGGTCAGCTGAGTCGAGCTGGGATGGCAGCTGAGTTGTCGGGCTTTCTGAGCAAGGTATATACCTACATACAGGAATGCACAGATGTGGCATCGCTGGTGCGTGGATGCTTTTTCTAGTTATGCACTAGGAGCTGGAGCCGAATGTGTATTTTGTCAGTGAGATCCCTAAATGGGCACTGTATGATGAATTAATTCAGGGAAATCTCGTGGCCTGTGCTCTGCTGGAGGCTAGTTGATCACAGTTGTTGCTTTTACCTTGTAGTCTGTGCATGGATGATGTCTCTGAGAGCGCAAACAAGAGAGAAATACAGATGAATAGCTCCAATGTACAAGAACTTGCTATTTTCCCCTGAAATAATTTAACTCAGTCCATTTGGAGAGTCTCTGAATGATGTCAGAGAGAGCGCAAAGTCTATTGCATATGACCCAGCTGCTGCTCTTTTTTTTCTTTTCCATAGAATGAATAAAATATAACCATGAGTTTCATTTAACATTATCATTTCTTTCCTCCCTAAAAAGCTTTTGATAAGTAGCTTAATACAAAAACACTGTGGAGTTGCGGGGGGGGTAAAATTTTTTGAACAGAAGCCTCTATCCCAAAGGAAAGAATTTATAGAGCCCGATAATCTCACTTTAGTCCGATGTTTAATTAATTTTTATTTCAGTTGCTCAATTTCAGGGAATCTAAAGTGTTTTGCAGGAAGAAATAGCAAATGGGAGCATTGTGAATTCTGTTTAAAAAGGAAAAAAAAAAGTCATGAAAACAAGCCTCATGGAGAGCACTGCCTCCCTTCAGAACAAAATCTTTTTACTCAAGTTTCTTTAATGAAAACTATTCAGCTTGCTTGTTGTTTTGTTATTCTGATAGATGGATAGTTTGAATGCTTTGCAGGAGTACTGGACCTCATAGAGCAAGTTAGCACAGAGTCAGTGCACTTAGGCTGAAGCGAGCTGGAACCTGAATTTTATCATTAGTGAATGTCATTGTCCACTGCATTTGCCTGAACCAGAGGAGCAGAGGGCAAAATCAAACTAGCAAACCCTCACTTCTTTACTTATAAATACTTAACCTGGCCCCAGGTGTTTCTTCTGTAGATCATAATTCCTAAATAGTAAGAAATTACAGTAGTAAATATTTCCCAGTGACTGAAATAGCCATCGTCTGATTGCTGTTGGAGTGAAAGGAAGAGAAAAGAGGCTCAGTCTCTCCCTGGATCAGCTCCCGTGTTTGAGAGGCAAATGGAGAGTGGAAGCCCTAGAGAAAGGGTGTGAACAAAACAGAAGAAGGCTCTGTGCCTTCTGAGTGGTCTGCTGTATGCAAAGGCCGAAAGAGATTAATTTTTATGCTGTCTTTTTTTCCCCCTCAAGTGTTTAGCCTTTCAGTCCCATAATACGTATTGACTTTGCAGGCATAAGCAACATTGTGCAGGACTTAGCATTACTTGCCATCTGAGCACAGAGCAGGGACCATTCACCTCACTAAGGGTCAATTGAATTTGTCCCTGTTCCTACAGCTTTGTATGTGAACAAGTGTCTTAGATTATAAACTTCAATGATGAGGATAAAAAACAGATGCTCTTTTGCTGATGCCTCCTTTTAATCTTTTGGGAACGCAGTTAAGTTTAGTACATGTTGTGAAGATGATGAATTTATCTATGTTGAACACATATCATCAAAATAGAAAATTCCTAGTTATAATTGGGTTTTAAGCAATGGCAATGAGACAGCTCTTCATTTATCTTGACTGTTTCTGTGCTGCTATAAGGTCTGGTAACCTATGGAGAGTTCCATGTTAGAGCAAACCAATGAAAAAGGCTGCATTGACCATTTAAGACATTTAAGAATGTACCTTTTACTGTCATTTTCAAGACCTTCTGAAAATAATATGATAAATCCATTGATGAACACTACCAAATACTTATCCTAATATCAGAAAAATATGCTTTTAAACATACCAAAGATTAATAATTCTTCCTGTGTTTTGTATGCCAGAATATATGAAACTAAAACATAGTGCTCAGATGAAATATCTGACTAGCTGAGCAACAAACTCAGAACAAAACTACCTGCAGAAGTGTTATTTTTACGTTATTTATTTGAAAGTATGGCTAAATGCCTTACAGCGTAATGCAGTTTAGACATGCGTGTAGCTACTGCTTACCTTCAATAATTTGCTCACACACAAAGTTTCACCATATCCAGCCTGATGGGAATTCAGTTTTGGGGGGTAATGATTATTCACATCTGAGTAGAAGCTGTTCTGAATACTGTGTGATTTCTTTTTTTTTTCCTTCTTTTTTTTTTTTCCATAAGCACTTTCTACCTGTGTCCTTGCTGTTGACAGGAGTTTGATCCAGACTTTAATGGGACAAGGGATGGACTAATGATGGACGGCTCTGGTCTTTTGAACTGTCGTGTATCCCTTTTTTAGGTACTTCAGGGATGCCAGGCAGGTTTACCATCCTTGCTTAGCCATGTCAAAATTTTTTGTAGGAAAAGCAGAGACACCTGCTGGGAATACCCTCGATGACCCCTGGGTTCGTAACCAGAGCTGAGAATTTCTTTAACTACTCCGAGGTACCCTGACAGGAGGAATGTGAGCAGGAGTCAAGGAAGAAATCTGAAGCTTTCCTGCACTCTTTGTGCAGGGCTACTCTGACCTTTTCTGGTATTCCTTGTTTCATTGCTGGCTCTTTCTGTTCTATCTTTGCTTCTTGATTACAGCTTCCTTTTCTGTGGGGAAGCTGTAGGCCACAATATGAAGTGAATAATGCATTCAGAGTAGGGTGGTTTTCTTCACTGACTACACTGGAAACTCCAAATTGGAGAGTTTGTTCTTGTGGCAACGATTGCAAGAACTGGAGTGGTGTGAATGAGGATGAGACAGGTTACACAGACATGAGCCTAACTTTCCCAGAGAAAAGCCCCAAATTAAACCTTCAATCCAAACCCCTTTGAGTCCTTACTATAAAACGTCTTAGTCTCAGTGGGAAAGATGTTTAAAGTATGATCCCTGGAAGCAGTGCATACTGTCAGTGTATGTACAGCATTGTTATTGTGTAGAAGGGATTGTAAAAATGGGCTGATGGAACGTTAGTGTGGAGATAACAAAAATGTCTTTAAGGACTGCAGTAAATGGCTTGTGAATTACAGCACAGCAAAAATTGCATTTGGCAGAATTATGAACTATGGATGGGCATATACAGGTGGGACCCGGCAATCCATCAGTAAGACATGTTTCCTAATCCCTAATGCCAGGAGGCCTGGCATTACGCAACTAATAAAATGAGAGAGACAAGGCTATGTGAATGCACACTTTGCAAAGGGTACTGTGCATGTATACAATTAATGACACTTGTGAATTATGGAGTGATGACAAACACCATCACTATGGCAAAGGAGACCAGAGGGTTCGTTCTGGGCAGATAAAATAAATTACGTAGTCGTAGAATCATAGAATGGTTTGGATTGGAAGGGACCTTAAAAATCATCCAGTTCCAACCCCCCTGCCATGGGCAGGGACACCTTCCACTAGACCAGCTTGCTCAAAGCCCCATCCAACCTGGCCTTGAACACTTCCAGGGATGGGGCATCCACAGCCTCTCTGGGCAACCTGTTCCAGTGCCTCACCACCCTTGTACACAGCTCCTTAGATCTTCTTAGCCAGTGGCCTCAGGCAATTAAATGAGCCAGAAATTGAGCTCTCCACAAGCATTTAAATAGCAACTGTTCACATGCATGCACAAGCAATTATTTGGTGTTGAAATAAGAAAAGAACATTGAATATAAAATCTGTTGGGTAGGGAATAAAACTGTATTTCAGTTTCCTGGCCAGTCAGGAACTTTGCTAAGCACAATTCCAAGGTTCAGATAAAAAGCCAAGTTTGAAAAAGAGACTAAAAACACCAAGAAATTTCAGATAGATAGTTTCTATATATTTGATTATGTTGTGGCACAGTATAAGCACTAGTCTGCATATGTGCACACTTGCCTATATTGAATATTGTGTGTTTCAAAAAGTAGAAGAACCATTAAATGACTATCTGTGCCTAATTACCTGTAAGAGACCCTGCAATGTTAAGCAGACCAATACCTTAACAAACCTAGAATTACTGTATTTTGGTTTCCGTATGCACTGGATACATAGGCATACAAGTGAATGATGGCATAATTGGATGAATCACTCAATTTGAATAGTAAAAAGCTGCAAGGCACATACTTGACTGAGGCATTTTCTAAATATAAAAATGGGCTCCATTTCTTAGACAAATAATTTTGAATGCCTGAGACAACTTCAACGGTATCACTCTGATTAGTATTTAATTTCTTATCGGAGTTTAGTAGAAATGCAAACTTCTAAAAGATTGCCACAAACTTAACATTTCAAAAAAACATTGGTTTTTTTTCTTTCCAGTCAGCTGCTTCTGATTTCTTCATTTTTTTTCTGCAGTGCCAGAGTCTAGCACATGTGAAATCAAACTTCATTAGCAGGAAGAAACTCTGAGAGTTATAGTATTAGATTATCAAGTTAAATATGTTCAGAATGTTAAATGTGTTGAGGGACTACGAATCTAAAGGGCAGATTTTTGGGGATGGTTATGTCTCTACTCCTTCCTGGGCTACAACTTCTAAATACCTGTAGAGATTTGGATCTTTAAATGGAAACTGTTAATCTCAAGTTGTCCAGCTCTAGATTTTTTTAAATTTTTAAAAATGTACTTAAACATCTCATGGGAATTTCAAATGCAATTAGATCCCATTAAGTTCCAGAAAGTTTAGATATCTAAATAGGTTCCTATCTGTACTGAAAGGTCTTGAAAAGTCTGGTTCTAGTGAAGGAAGGACTGATGTTTCAACAAGGAACAGTCTTTTTTTTTTTTTTTTTTTTTTTTTTTAATTTTATTGTGATCTCTTTGTGCAAGCCGAGTAAATGACATTGGCATCCAGAGGAACCGCCATGCTATAGGATGACGAAATCCTTCCGCGATTGGTAATAGAGCATCCAGGGCTGTCCGTGTGGGTTTTGGTGCTGTGGTCTGGGAGTTGTTGAGTGCACAGTTGGCTTTGGGCTGTGGGACCTACAGCCCCTGGTGTCCTAAGGGTGAAGTGAAAGGCCATTCATGCCTTCGCTGCAGAAGGCGGCTTTTCCTCCTGGATGGAGGAAAGTTGCAAGGAAGTTCTTCCTTTGTGAAATCCCAGCAAGATGCTGAGAAATTCAGGGAATGTCGTGGCTCCTTTATTCTCACTGGTTTTTTTTTTTCTTTTCTTAATTGTAATAACAGATGGCACAAAGGTATCTAAATAAATTCAAATCTGTAACATACTGGATCAGTGCATAGTGTTTGCATTAACTCACTTTCATGAGTATCCATTTGCAACTTCTACTGTGAGTTTGTTGGTAGTGTAGTGTGTTCCAAACAGGCGCACGCACACACCGTTCTTTCCTTCGGATTTTACTTTTGGTTCTCATCTTGTTGTTTTTTCCTTCATCTAAAATAAGATGACTATGAACAGGAAGTGCGTATTTGCTTTTTATATAGAGAGAAGATATTAAAGCTTTTTTCCTATTTATTAAAGTTTTCTAAAGTGGTACAGTAAGATTTCCAGATGTTAGAAGCAAAATACCTTGTAAGCTGTTTTTTAAAGAAAAAAAATAATTTTTGAATTATGATCTATAAGCTTATAGACTTTGAACGGATACATAAAATGGCAGGTTCTTATTGTGTTTTAAACTTGTGTATTTAGCTGTACTGGAGCCTTTCTCTGTAGTACTGTTGATTTTTGCAGTGTCACCAAACCACTGTAGAGATGTGCTGGCATGTGTGTTAAATAACCTTTTGTTCTCAGGGAATTTTAATTCAGTGGTAACATTTTTAATAGGGTGCAATTAAAAGTCAATCAACGGTATTCTGTGTGCATAGTGCTGACTTTCAGAAATGTAAGTAAATATATGGCGTATTTTTCTTTGTTAACGTGAGCATCTTCAGTTGGAATAGCTACTTTGACTTGCCAACTACAGAATCAATAAATATGTTTAACGTGTATTTCAGAATGTGCAAAACAGCAGAAAGCTTCCTACGTTTAGTTAGCAATCCTATTTTCAGAGCTACCATACTCCAAGAACCTGCTGATGTTTAATGAGATTTTTCTATCTCATAGTCTGTTACTGAAAGATCCTGTTCTTATAAAGATAGGTATCTTGGGGAAGACATAGGTGATTTGTGCGTATATTGAATCACTCTGAACAGCAGTAAGGAAAGGCATTTTAAATAAGAATTAAAATAATGAAAGATAATCATGGATGATACATCAATCACTTCTCTTACCTTGTCCACTTCTCTTCCATGATAAAAACTGTTTCTGAGAGAGGGGAATCTAACAGGTATTTCCCATGAAATTTGTTGAAATGTGCTGATCTGTCAAAACCGAATTACTGGTGACAGCCAGTTTATTCTGATTTGTTTCTCCAGTCAACCATCTTAAAAAATATTTCATGCAATTGACAGATTGGATTTTTTTATTTAAAAAAATTCAAGTTCTTGTGTTGAAAATTTAAGAAGTTACAACAAATCAACCCCCTCCCTGTAAAATTGAAGTTTGACTTAAATTCCATCAATTCAAATTCTTGAAAAGGAATATTAAAATTATTTCAAAGTGTGAGGGTTTTTTTTCCCAGATTTATGGCAGCTTTTGTGTACTCAATTTTTATCTTAATATTTGTAATATTCCAGTGTTTGTGGGTTGGTAAGGTATTTCACATTCATCTTCAATGTGGACTGCCGTTGTGCTTCTCAGTGTTAAAAGGAAGTTAGTAGTTTATTGTTAACAAGACAAATTTTATGATTAGAAATGTGTCTGGCTTTTTTATTTGGATAAAGATGTAAGTGCATGAGAAATTCTCAAGGAAGTCAGAAGCGCTGAGATCTAGATTGAGTGATTGGTGTCGTATGTCTGTGAGGGCTTAAATATGTCCCTCAAGAATCATAGGGCTGCAGGAGGATTGTTGCTGAATTCTTGTATACCTGAAACTTTGTCTAATAAAAGGGAGTAGAGTAGATGAGGTTCATTAAAAGGAGAGGGAATATCTAAACTGAGATTACACAATGAGCTTGAGGAAATTTTTTCCCTATGTTATAGCCTTGGAGTGATTCCTTGTATACATGGCTGTGACTGCACTGGAAAACAACTTGATATTGGGGTGCTTATCCTTTAATAGTTTTACTTTTTGATGCTAATTTAAATAGAGCTGCAGCTGACTTTAAAAATCCCCAAATGTACTTGGATGCTGGCCGTCTCCCCTCACTCGTACACCCTGCCACCACTGCATGACGTTGCCAAGATGAAACTTAGAGTGACGTTTGCAGCCAGTATGTTTCCATTCAGTGACCTTAAAACAATTTAAACCAGCAATTTCTGCCATTGCAGAATTTAGTGTGCTCTGTTCCTGGGGAGGAACATCACATCCATTGAGCACAGCACCATAAAAACCAGTGCAAAAGTACACTCATGATAATATAGAGAATTCTCCCGCATGTTGTCCCTTTTATTTTCCTGCCACAAAAATAAAGGGCAAGCCTTAAATCCGACTGAACGATAATGTAAAAGCTGAGCAAATGTAATTTTTATTTTGGCTAGCTTCCCTGTAGAATTTCTAAGACGCGAAGCAAACCAAAGGGCCACCATGTGGGAAGTATACAGAGTTTGAGGGCTCCCTTTATGTCTCCTGCAGTTACTGAAGTCAAAATGCACCTTAATTCCATTCAATTACCTTCACTGTAACGCTATTTTTGAACTACCATACATATGCATGGTGTGCTGCTCAGTGTGACCCTGCAAAGGTCAACAGAGCTTCAGGAGTTGTATGATGAAAGGAAAATAATGATCCTACATGGGAAGAAGTGTTACTTTTTAATTATTTTTTTTGGTTTCAGCAGCTCTTCTTTTTTTTGGGGGGGGGCTATTCCTCATTTTCCTCATCTGGGAGGAGTGCTTCTTTGTGTTATGATCAAAGGGAGAAGGAGGATGTCTGATAATAAGGACTTTCAGAGTGTGCCAACATTAGTAAAGAAAAAGGGGGGGGAGGGAAGGAAAAAGTGAGTTTTAAAAGTCTTTTATTTTCAAGAAATACGGTTTGTTTCAAGAAGACATTGATGCGCATTTGAATTGAGAAGCCAAACAGTCTGAAATCACAACGTTGTGCTTTTATGCTATGGGAAGGTGTAATTGTTCTTTCACAGCCATCTAGTTTTTTTTAAACTGCAATGTTTGTCAGAATAGGTACCCCGGTTTCCATTGCTTTGCTATGAATTCAATGGTATAAAGCAGAGAAAAAAACAGGGGGAAGATAAATCCCTAGAAAATAATAACTGATTAAAGATGGCAAATCTTATCCTTGAGAGTAGGAGGTGTTAATGAGACAGAGAAGTGATTTTGTTCCTCTCTACCAATGAAGGATTCATCTCAGCAGAGGAGGCTTAAATTGTAAGATTTATCCCGTCTGCCTGGGAAGCTGGGAGTTACCACTGTCACTTCCAGGATGGAAGCACCTAACAGATAGATTTTACCCAGTTTTCAGTAACCCAGACAGGATACAGAGCTGGACTTTGCAGCTCATGCTTATCCTAATAAGAAATAAATAATAAATCAAAACCTTGAGTGTCTTCTAGCAGTGCAAAGAGACAGCAGGTCACTCCTGAGCTGCAGATGAATTTAGACACATGGCAAAGACTTTTTCCCTACTTCTTACAAAAAGTTTATTTCTCACCATCTTATCTTTGAAAGGCCTAAGAAATTGGGACTTAGAATATTTTCTTTTTGTTGTTGTAATCTCTTTATGAAGATAAAAGTAGTCCTTTTTGACATGGAGGACAACATTACGGATTTTAGATTTCCTTTTTAACTCTCTTTTATCAAAAATATTGAATGTCTTGCTCTAATTTTTCTTCTCATGTACGGCAGAGCTTGCAAATGCCTAAGTCTCTTGGAGAAATGGCAGTATGTGTACGTGAAGAGTAGAAAGGTGGATGAAAATTTGTTAAACATTTACAGATTTTTTTTTTGTGTGTGTGTGCAAACAAAGCCTGTTGTGTGGGTTGCTTTCACAACAGTCTCTTCTCCAGTGTTCCTACCAGTTATATTAATTAGGGTCTGCACCATGTTCTCAAACTCTGTTAGGTTGTTAGTAACTTCTAAGGAGGGGTCTTCCCAAGTGGTTACGATTAAGCTCCTACTTCTGTACAACCTAAGACACTTCCTCCCTTCATCCACAGTGATTACAGCTATTGGATATGAAACCATCTGATTTAGGTTATGCTGAGCTTCTATTTTAAGTGAAATTCAAAAGCAGAGAAATTACAATATATGTAACATTAACAGTCTCGATCCTAAGTCTTTTGCTTTCTCTCTTCTTTGGATCCAGCTTCCTTGAAGTGTGTGAGGTCCGCGGTCGCATCTGTATGACCGGGGTGATGGAGAAGGGGCTGTTGAGAGGGTGATTTGTATCACCTTGCCTCACAGCCATCTCACAACAGGATTAGTTTCATTCTTCTGCAATCTAGTGACCTCTGCTCGCTCCTCAGTGATATGCCCAACCTGTTGTTATTTTTCTGCTATACCAAAGAAGTGTGGAAGTCTTCGAGCTTTTTTTTAAAGCAGCTCAAACATCTTCCTCTGAAGTGTATTTGAATAAAGCAACCAGATGAGCAGGTTGCCATGCAAGGTGCTGTGGCTGAACTGGATGGTGGGAAATTTGTAAGGAAAGAAGGGCTGGAATTGGTGGTGCCCTCTGAAACTAACGGCATCCCTGCCTCTGCTTTGGTTCTCCCTGCAGGCGGGGGAAATCATAGCATTCATCTGGGGAAGCTTTTCAAAAGCCTGTTTACGCTTGCAAAACCCGCTGATCCCTCTGTAACCTCCTCCTCCTCCTCAGCCTTTGTGCCAGCCCTCGTTACTCTACATTCTCTCGCATTAAATTACGTGAAGTATTTATTGGAGTTGAGAGACTAGAACTGGCTGGCACTTCGCTGCCCGTGTCTACATGGTATTTTCAGTTTGCAGGAACTCTTTGCAGTGCTGTGTGTCCCAGATTTGGACCAGAGTTCACTATCTTACTGCCTGTTGAGACATGTTGGATTTGCATCTGGATCAAGAGCTATGGAATGGACTTTGAGGCTGCTCAGAATGTAAATAATAATGAGCTATGTGTAACACATTGTGCTAATTTATATTTTAAAAAATGACCAATATATGCAGAGCATTGGGCTAAAATGTATGCTCAAACATAAATACTAAAAATTATATTTTGAAATCCGTATATTGACTCCTAAGTACATGACCCAATTTCCTCTGTGTGTGCTGTGCATGGTCTGTGTTTCTGAGTCAGACTTTCATTTAAACTAGAAATATGAGCTGGTCCTTAATAATTTTAAATTATTTTATTCTAAAATATGAAGGAGAAGAAAAAAATAATCTTTTTTTCCTTTGTGTACCCACCATCCCCCAGAACTAAGTGTATGGAAATTTACCTAACAAGAAAGAATAGGCATCCAAATTAAGAGTAAAGTTTTTTACCTGGTTTCAGGTTGCAATAAAATGTCATGCTTTTAGCTGAGGTGTTAGGGGTCACTTGCTTAACTCCGAGAAGCATGGTATCTAATTAAGTATGTCACTTAGTGCGCTGTAATTGTCACGTCTTGCCACGGAGGGGCCAAGGAGTGGGACATAATGTAGTAGACTTAGTTACCCCTCGGGTTTAACTGAACAGCTCTAACTTGAGAGATAAAGGATGCTTGTGGGTGGTACATGCTGTTTCTCTTGGTTATCTCTATATAAGTTACATGATAGTCAAATCATTCAGAAAAAAAGGCTATTTCTGAGATAGTGCCTTTTGGTAAATCATGAAAAATAGCATAGCATTGTTACTGATGCAATGTCAATGATTCTTTACCTTCAGGGACTTTGATATAAGAATAGATAAAAAATAAGACAGAATGAAAGGGATGCTGGGAGTGCAGGCAATCAATCTTTTCATCATCTACCTTATCCCTTTCATGTAGCTGGCTAGTCTCTCTGGGATTTCCCCTGTAGAAATGAGGTGAAATTAGGTGTCACCAGAAGCAGTCCACATTGCCTAGAATAGGCTATTATTCAGAATAACCTTTTCAAAAAACCTAGTTGCTCTCCATTCGTTGTAAGGAAGCCCATGGAGACTAGCAGGCGAGCTGTTAGGTGCCTAGAATTAGATCGAATGAGTCTCCTTAAAACTATAATGACGCAACTCTGCAAACGTGAACGAGGTGTCCTTGAGGATGCCATGTGCCCGGAAGACTAACAAGACGCGAAACCGGCCATATTCAAAGTTTCTCTTTTGGATGCATGTCAAAGATCAGGCAGATGTAGGGAGACAGACTGCTTCAAGGACCTTGAAGTCTGTCTATTGTATTACTGTTTCTTCCATGCATAATAGCAGGATCATGGGCTCTAGCTAAATTTTATATTCTGCTTTTAAAATGTGAAATTCAGATGCATGCTGGTTTCTGTTACAGTATTGAAATACACTCTTGCTTTAACTCTTTATACTTAAAATGTAGTTATATTTATTCCTAGAGATGGTAGTATTTTGAAAGAAAATTAATACTTCTTTAATATCAGTTTGCAGAGTTCTTTTGGGATGACAGGTAGTACTTAAAAACATAGAGGTTTTTTCTTTCTTTTTTTTTTTTCAGTGCAATGAAAAATCGGAATTACACTCAGATTCTAAAGCAACTGAAACCAAATATTATGAAAGCTGAAAACATGATCAACAGACAAACCAAAACCTGTTTAGTAAAAGATCCCCAAAATCTGTCAAAAAAACCCCCAAACCCTCCTATTGATGTTAAGCAGATGTACGTCATGGTTTCAACTATTATTTTGTAAAGCATTGATGCAGTGAAGTTGGGTTGCTTTTTGAGAAAAAAAGAAGTGACTATTCCACTCCAGTGGTAAGAAACAACATACACAACTGCGTTCAGCTCTGGGGCCCCCAACATAAGAAGGACACGGACCTGTTGGAGCGAGTCCAGAGGAGGGCCATGACAATGATCAGAGGGCTGGAGCACCTCTCCTATGAAGACAGGCTGAGAGAGTTGGGGTTGTTCAGCCTGGGGAAGAGAAGGCTCCGGGGACACCTTATAGCAGCCTTCCAGTACCTAAAGGGGGCCTGCAAGAAAGCTGGAGAGGGACTTTTTACAAGGGCAGGTAGTGATAGGACAAGGGGTAATGGCTTTAAACTGAAAGAGGGTAGATTTAGATGAGATGTAAGGAAGAAGTTCTTCACTGTGAAGGTGGTGAGGCACTGGAACAGGTTGCCCAGAGAGGTTGTGGATGTCCCATTCCTGGAAGTGTTCAAGGCCAGGTTGGATGGGGCTTTGAGCAAGCTGGTCTAGTGGAAGGTGTCCCTGCCCGTGGCAGGGGGGTTGGAACTGGATGATCTTTAAGGTCCCTTCCAACCCAAACCATTCTATGATTCTATATACGTAGGATATCTTTTTTCATGGAGAATAACACATTTTTGGAAAATGTGCCACTAGTGTAGATGTAAAGAGAGGAGGGGAAGCCTCCTAAGCATGCCATAAACTCAAAAATACTGTCAATCTGATAAGCTGCAGCAATTTTGCTGTTCGTTTTTATTAAATGCACTTTAGTAGGTTCTTCATGCTTCAGAGAGATCTAAAGCACAACATATTTGTAGTTTCAGTCTTCTAATTGACTCTGATATTTTTTTTTCCTCGAGAACTCTTCATTAAAGGGAAATGATTTTGCAGTCGATACCTTATGATTTGTTATAATGCAAATAACATTTAGCACATCTTGTAGACTGTCTGAAGAATTCCCACAAGCTTCCTAGCAAATGTCATCTTACTTCTGAATTGAGTGAAGCACTGCCTTCCTTTTGCTTTCCTGCAATTTGTCATGCTTCATACTTGGCTAAGTCTGCCAATTTTCATTGTCCTCACTGACAACAGCTGTCAGCATGCCATTTATGTCTTCAAAACTCTTGGTGGCAGCATCCTCTAAGTTACAGGATTGAAATGCAACCTGAGCAACTTGGAGATTTAGATCTTTGTGACTTCTTGCTGTATCACGCTCAGAAATAGCACCACAAAATCCCTTAATTGCCCTAGAAAGGAAGAACACAGCTGGATGTAACAAAGTGGCCAACAGGTCCAATAAAGTCATCATTATCTCCTACACTGTTTTGAAGAACTCGTGTTGACAGTGACGGAATTAAAATCATTCGGAGAAGTGTGTATGTAATGAATCTAATCACTGTGGAAAGACAGGGTGCAGGCCAGCTACATAATTTTCTTCTTTTGTTAGCTACAGAGCTGAGTAGATGCTTTTCGTTGTACATTCGCATTTATTGCAAACTCATGACTGCTTTTGAATTCTTCCCAAGCCTAAGAGCTGGGAATCTATAAGATACAAATTGTGGACAATTCCCACTTTTGAGAACGGAGTTGGGGATAATTTTTAGTCTGCCATGAGATAAGTTCCACTCGTTTATAGTTAATCTATCAGTTGGGGAGGTAATTTTGCAGTAATTTTGCAGTTGTTTGTTTTTTTTTTTTTAATTTGGGGGAAATGAAGGAATTCTTTCTGCATCACAGCCTCTCATTGAGTTTGCATCTGCCATAGATACAGATATATTGTAATTCAGTCACTGTTTATCCAAACTCACAGCCACTGTTGTAAAGAGTTGGATAAGTAATTACCATCTTCCTGATCTGTTGTTAGGTGGGATAACTCCAAGGAGGGTTTTGGTTTCTCAAAGCTATCTCATTCAGGATTTTCTTTTGAGATAATTCAAAAGATTGATGATTCTAGTGATTAATTTTATCTAACACAAAAATATTTGACTTAGTAATTAGGAGAAGTAGTTCCAGTTTGAGGCATGTTTCAAATAATCATTATTTATTGTTATTATTGCTGTTTACTGTCATTTTATTAATTTGATAATTTTCACTTAAATTTTTCAATTCTAAGTAAAAGGGATGAATTCAGAAGAGACTGAAAAATGATTTTTACATATTTTAAAATGAAAAGATTTCTAAACATTGTGATATTTAATATTGCAAGTAAGAAAACATAGGCCATGAAATCTATCGAAGTAAAAAAAAAATTACATTGAGGATTAATTTCAAATAATGCTTATTATTTGAAATAGTTTAAAAATAACTGCTATTTTTCCCTGCCCGAACTTGAATATTGAGCTTCAAGGAGGATGACATAATGGATCAAGTGCTGCATTGCATATTTGGGATGCTTTTAGCTCATGCAGAAGAATGAACAGAGTCTGTGAACTCATCTACCTGACAGCTGTTGAGGAGCTGCTGAGGGTTCAGTGACAGTATAAAATGTTTGCTGGCAGTACTTCTTCCTGCACAGATGCTTTGGGTCTTCTCCTATGCTATGAAAAACATGGCTAGCTCTTGGTAGCTCTATAGAGAGTCATTAATAGTCTATAATCTTTTTAACCTGTATTTCCATGGGGTTTTTAAGGAAGAGAAAGGAAAGGAGGGGGATCTGTATTAAAGTGGATTACTGGGTTTATCACTCTGGACGTTCTGGTACTCCGTAGTTGATTGTGATTACTCGTTAGATGCTTCGGGCAGAAGGATTTTATTATGTCCGACCATTATGATGGCACTATACGCTAAGCTTGTATTTAGTGATTAAAAAAAAAATAAAAATAAAGTGACTATAGGCTGAATCAGTAAGCCCCCCATCAGTTAGACTGGGTGTCTGGAGATAGCAGCCCTGGAGCTATTAGCTTCGCCTGCTAGTGAGCTTGCTGCAGGGTAGTGTTGTAGCAGCACTTTTCCTGGATGAAGAGTTTATAGTGCTGTTGGGCTCAAGTCGCTTTGGGCTGCAGGTGCAATTCCGCCCTTAGGCAATCTAGTATGTTGTTCAACTTTCTTTTCTGCTGAAAGGTATTTGGAGGACTGTCTCTTTGCCACTGTAGCTGTGGAGGGTGGAATGGTCACCAGAAGTGGTCAGGCGTGGTGCAGTCTGCGGCTCCTGAGAATGGTTGGCCCTAGCAAGCGGTGTTGGGCTGTGTTAATAGGTTATGATTTTGCACTGAGCAGGGAAGGTAATTTTGCTCAGATAGGTTGGTACAGAAGTTTCCATAATAGGCTGCCTGTAACTTTTTAGAGTTGTCAATATGGCAGTTTTCTACTAATTTTGGGTACAGTCTCTAACTTGGCAACACTGTTGTTATAAAGTAGCTTAACAGTGGGTCTTACTTTGATTAGGTCTTAGCAACAGAACAGATCTACAATAACTCTCTCTCTACTAATATTTTTTGCAATGCTTTCTGGCTGTGATGTCTGTATGAATATCCAGTAGCACTCCCTTACGTGTCCGTATAGAGATGGCTACATTTCCACGGCTGCCACCTGAGTTAACTTTTAACTGCTTACCTAGATTTAGCTTTGCTCAAAAAGTTCTGGAAGAGCTGTTGCCTAGTGGCTTATTTACTTTGCTTTCAGGCAGGTTTTGAGCTCTGCTGTTGAAACCTGGTACAAGTACCAGCGACAGCAAATCCAGCAGTGCTCAGGTGCTTCCATCCAAGCTGCAGTCTCGGTGTTGTAGTAGCTGTATCCTAAAGTGCCGGTGATCGGAGAGGTACACCTGATAATAAATTGAACTGTCTTATGGCTGGTGTTTGTAGAGCAGAACTACACCATCACTGGAAATGGTCTTTAATTTTTTTTTTCCCTGTTCACCAACGCAGCCACAAAAGCAATGTGTTTTATCTGTAAGCGATGTCTCTTATCTGCAGATGATGTGGTTGTCTCTCGCCTCAGAAAAATATCGTTAGCTCGTGCAACAGCAGCTTGCGCTTTTGGTTTTTGATACTTCCAGTTTATCAGCCAATAATGAGGATTAGCATGCGTGATCTAGTGGATCACATGAAGGCCAAACACAAAGTTATCCAAAATCACAATGTATCCTATGTAGCCTTCCCTCACTGCTGTTAAAAGGAGAGGTAATACCTTTCTTGTCCCAGAGACTGAGGTAACAGGGGCCTGTCACCTTGGGATCTGTGTCCTGTTGTGCATCCCAGAGTATACTAATCTCTGTATTTAGCTCTTCTTTCATATGCATTTATGAAAGAGCATTGCACAGATGGGTAAGAGTTTTTATCCACATTTCTTGGTGGTTCAGTGTAGTTACATCAGGAGGAGTAATTATTTCTATCAGCAAGATTGTGACAGCCACCACATATTATGGAAATTTTCTTCATTGAAACTTTAATTTTTTTTTTTCCTTTTGTTTGATTCTCATAGCAACACAAAGAATAGTTTAGAAATATAATTGCAATCTCTAGAAGAAATATAACCACGCTGGCTATGAAGCTGAATCACATTAGAGCACTGGGAATAGAGCCACCTATAAAAGAAGATGAGCAGAAAGAAAATCACAGCTTGAGCAGTTGTCATTTGTCAAGAAGGGGGAATCTGTGCTGAGCCACCACCAACTGGCCACCCAGGAGAAAAGTCATTTTGATAGTGACGGCTTTGTAGCCTGCCAGTGTTGGAAAACTCACGAGGTAGTTCTTTAACAGCAACGATTACTTCATTATCGAGCACATGGTGTATAGTTACGGTGCTTAACTGCATTTGTCTAACACATTTCATCTTGTATGGGATTGGGTTAACCAGTTGTGCAGAGTGCTAATACAGTTAAACTCTCAGTTAAGACCTTGAGCAATCAGCATAACCTTTCCTAAACTCAGGGGTTCAACTTGTAAAACATCCGTGCTTTGCTGCCAAACAATAAACCTGGCTGCTTGTAAGGAATTGCAAATGAGATATTGATACAGTTATAATGTTCTCAAGAAAATCGTTGTAAAAGTTCAAGTTACTTTATTTAATGAATGCATTAATTCATGACACAAATCTTTTAATGCCTCATCCTTTCTCAACATTGTGCTCACTGAATCGCAGTTACGAATATTACACTTTCAGATATTTTTATATTATCCTTTTTTGGCTTTGCATACATGCAATCTGTAGTAACATAATAACTGCTTTCAGAAAGTATTAATAGTATTTTGTATTTCTATGTCTAGTAATAATAGACTGTTCTGAATTTTTTTGTTAGTTGAACCTCATAAAAGTCTTGTGAGAAATCCTAATTAGAGTTTTACTGGATTGAGACACACACAAGTTCACTTTTGAATCCTGTTCTTCACATATGCTTTATAAACCTAAAACTTTTATATTGACTAACCCTCATTGACCCAACAATTCATGGCAGCATCTCTTTCTCACCTCTGCATTGTGAAGAAATCTAAAAGTCATACAAGGTTTTTTTAAAAATATGAGATAAATGTAAACCTGCAGCAATATGGGATAGAAAAATATGTGTGCGTTCATATTCCAGTATGGCTGCAGTACAAAAATATTAGTCCGAGACACCCCAGAAATAAGTGTAGATCATCTTAACTGCAACTGAGAGCCTTACATTTAAAAAAAGAGTATATTTTAGATTGGAAAAGAGAAACGTAACCTTCTGACATTTGAGACTGGGATAATTATCTTTTATTAGTATTTAATTGTAGTACATGAGCGTAGAGATATTACCTAGAACTAATTACTGGTTAAAAACAGAGGTATGGTTTGTTGAATGCTTTTATATCTGCAAATTCAAAATAGTTGGCTTATCTATGACAATATGCATTTGCCTATGGAGTAGAATAGAACGTAAATGTTTACTTCTTAATTTTAGTAAGTACTAGTTTAAACATTATTTGAACATTGTTAGATATTTTCTTGCAAAATCTTGAGTGCATCATCAAATCCTTAATGTGGAAGAGGCTACGCTGAAAGGGTGGCCTCTGTATGTATGTCCATGTAAGGAATAACAAGAAGGTTTTCCAATTAATAAATTCCTTACTGATTTTAATCATCCTGGAGTCATTTAGGCCATGAGATACAGCTGGTGAGGTGCACTTTTACTGTGTTTCACATTTCCACCACTCTTTTTAAGAACTTTCTAATGCCAAGACGGAAGGAGTGAATTTTTTCCCCCTAGACACAGAGTGGATGTTTCAACCCTGATAATTGATGGAGAACTTCATAGAAAAGGACAGTTCATGTGGTGCTGTCCCGTGCTAATCCCAGCTGCCGCTATTTCTGCCGGTACTGGTTCATCCTCACTGTTTTTGTGATTGCTATAGGGACGTTGTGTCCGTAAGCGGGAAAGGTGAGCAAATTTATTGTGAGAGGTAGGGAGGTGAGCTGATTGCAGCTCATAGACTTGTGGATCATGCTATGGGAGTTTGGGACCATTGGGAAGAGATGGTGTTACAGGGTTACAGCATACATGTTATGCTTGATAATCATACATGTATGATAGTGATACACGCCAAGAAGCAAGACCAGAGAAGCAGGGTTTGTAGGGAGAGGTAGTAATTTTTTAATTAGAATGGCTGACATGATTGAAAAAGTGACGAGCTTTTGAGCTTCACGTTCTTTTATCTGGTCCTGAGAGCAGATTGATTCTTTTCCATCAACATCAGTTTTTCTAAAAAAAAAAAGAGGTACTGCCTCTTCTGATCATTTTAAACATGATTTTTATTTTTTATTTTTTAAGCTCAAAGTGTTTTATTTTGTGAGACCTAAATGGGGACAATAGCAAAATTTATTTCTATATGATAGAGCTTAATTTATTTAGAGTGAGTTATAAGAATCTGAAATCCTGTACCTGGTCTGAAATGGTATCATGGTATAGCTTATCTAATTTTCAACCTGTAAATTAACTAAATTAATCACTGCATCATGTAATTACTTTAGTTGTCATCTTCTCTCCATGAAGTGCTGAGGCCTCGCCTTAGACAAGTTTGGTGATCGTTCCCGTTACGATCATCCATTTGCTTTGTCTTTGCCTCTGTCTAGACTGAAAGTGTAGAAGCAGGGAGTAGAGGGAGGAGCACTGGTGGAAAGAGGTGACAGGGACATTTCTCTCTGAAACAGTCGCCGCTTGTGTCAGCCCCACAAAGCCACGTGTTCAAGCTGCAGTCAGCTCTGACCTCCCTATACATCAAGGCAAACAGCTCATGTTTGACTTTTTCTTGGTCAAGTTTGTGCCCTTCGCGGGACTTGTGATGCTTAGTTCTGTGTAAGGACTTCTGCGCTGTCTTGGTTATGTTGGGTCTGACTTTTTTTTTCCTTTTGAGGCAGAGGTTGGAGGAGGGAGGGGGCGAGTGGCTGCATCTCTGAACTTCGTTACAAATGGCACAAATTGTTGGCTTAGGTCCTTCTCTTGCCATTGTTGCACGTGTTGGTGAGTAGTAAAAGCATACATTTTGGTGCCGTCTGGGGACTTGGAATCATATCCTTTTCAGTGAACTGGGTCAAAACTGGTTTTAAGGTACTGTTAACTCAGGCAGAAGCCACTGCACTGACGTTGTTGTTCATACCTTTGAGGCTGTTTCAGCCTTTTTTTATTTTTTTTAATTAAAATGTTTTATATTAAGAATTACTTAAAAATAAGGCTTTTCACCTAGAGAATAAGCAGGTAACGTTTAAGAGCTCTTAACTGCTCTCAACTGCAGTATGTGAAATTGAAGCAGAGCTTGACTGAATTGAGCTGACAGTAGTCAAGAAAAGTGATGGGATGCCCAGACAGCCATGGGGCTGACCAAGATATGAATTTCTGCAGCAGATGACTGGGAGGAAATGGGTTTCAATGAACAAAGTAAATTTCTTAAACTGATTTGAAATACTGATTTGAAAGACACCTTTAAAGATGCCTACTTGACATTAAACCAAAGCAGCATTTTACTGTTAAGTCCCTGAAGTCCTCTGAAAGAAAATCTGCCTGAAAAATCTACGGAAATTGGCAGGATATGACCAAAAATAAAATGCGTCAGTTTGATATTGCAGTGTAAATGACGTTGATTTGCAGCATTCTTACATTGATAAAAGACAAAAATGAGAAGGAAAAAGGAAAAATGACTCTTAAGAACTAAGTTTTCTCCTATCTAGTTGTGATCACTTGTGACAAAGGAAATGAGTGTTTTTATTTCTGGAAGTTATTCTAGGCAGAGATAAAGTAGTGGAGAATGTGTGTTCAAACGCGGTATCAGTGCTTTCACTATTGGCACTTTTTTATTTCAGCCACTCATTACAGGCCGATAAACTAGGAGCACAGGGAAATTTAAGCAGAAAGGAATGGCAAGTCACTAACAGGTAGCGTTTATTGTTCAAGTGGTTTAACGCAAAAACCTCTATTGTGGAGTATATCATGGGCAGAACGTGGCGAGTATCTTGCATCATACAGATTGTATTTTAAACAGCTAGCAGAACTACTGTGCTACCATTCAGAACGTAGAAAACTATCACTGTGCAAAAGTGGAAAATACCTGCTATTGTGCTGATGGAGCTGTCAGGGGACTCTTGCTGGACAAAATAGCTGTGAGCTTGCTTTAGTTGAAATTGGTGAGGTTATGCTGACATAAGCTGGAGAAAAACAGTGGTGAATTCAGTCTCAGATATTTCAGAGAGATTCTTAGGGGTTGTGAGAGAGGTGTGTTTTCAGGTAAGCATTTCATATTTTATGCAGTGACTTTTAGTATTGGTGTCACCACTAATAAAAGTATCATAAAATTTATGCTAGAGAATTCTGCTTGTCTCTGCTTTCTTTTTTTAACCTATTGAACGTTTAATTATTTCTTGTAAAATTGCTTAGCTTTGACAGCTACTCTTACACCAGAATAAGCTTCAGTTGATGGTTGCTTAGGACTGAGAGGTTAAGACCTGTCAAAAAGTGATATAGACTTGAATCTCTTTTAGGTAAGAAAGGAATTGAATATAGGTACTCTTGTGCCTCTGACTAACCTAACTACTGAGCAGCCAAATAAATGGAAGATGGTATTTTCTCCCTCAGCTTCTTTTTTTTTTTTTTTTGCTAGCTGAGGAAAAAAAAAATCCTACTTGATTAGGATGTGATGAGATCTTTATGCTAGGGACCTTGACGGATATGGTGAGTTAGGGACCTTGATGGACAGAGCAAGAGAATTGTGGTATTTGTTTTTTGTTGGGTTTGATTTTTTTTTTTTTTAAACCCTGTTGCCTGTCTCCTTTCATGAATTTATCCAAGTGATATCAGAAATTCAGTATATTTGAAATATAGCCTTTTGAAATATGACTGTCATTAAAAGTCAATTTAAAAATTAAGGCAACCTCTTTCAAAAAATTTACCCTGGGACAAGTGTCAGGAAAAATTAAGCTTTGCAGGCAAAGTGTGCTGAGATGCACAGTCATTTTGGGAAACACTTTTCTTTGGTAGCACAGAAAATGCAGACACAGAGATAACAGTTGATTGCTTTTCACTGTGGAATAAAGTTTAGTTTTTCAAATTCCTTGGTAGTTGCTAGCTTCATTAAAGATATTTAGTGAGCAAATGCAGCTAACAGTGCTTTGATTCTTAGTTAAGTGGAAGTTATTAAAACAGTTGTCTTAAAGTTTTTGTAAAGAACAAAAGATGTAAATAATTGAGGTTTTATATAAGTTAGGAGTAGTAAGTGTAGGAAAATATTCTATCTTTAATAATAGGCTTAACAAGGGAAGGCAATAAATCATTTCTAATTACTAGTCTTGTCGATTATATGTTTCCTCATTCTAATCTTCCAAATTGCATCCTAAGCTCAGACTTCTTTGTAAATGAGAGAGCTTTTCTTCTTCTTCCGTTTTGTAGGATGTGTCACATTGCAGAAAGACATGCATGTCCATCAAAATCGCTTTTCTGCGTTTTGGATCACAATCAACATTTTGTTGAAAAAGATGGAGGACTTTCTACAGCCATCTGGAATATTGCTATTGTACGGCTGGCTTCAGTTCTTTTAGGGGATAAAAACGGACAAAATGGATTCTTGGTGTGGTCAGTCTACCAAATTAAATGTTGATTACTTTTATGTGTCTGTTTGGTTTAAAGTCTGTCATTCAGTTTCCATATTTAAAAAGAGGATTCTTGAAAAGTCAAATCTTTGAGGGTGGTGTAGGAAAACCTGAGGTAGAGTTGCTGAAAGATGCATCTCCTTCCATCATTTTAGGCAAGGACCTAGTACACAAAGCTAAATAAATAATGGTAACTTTCTTTTCCTGAAAATTAAATTGGGTCTTTTATTTTTATCTGGCCCTAGGGGTTAGTGAATAACTAGTGGAAGAGAGCTTGAGATCTCTGTCTTACTGCTTCCAGTGTGTGCTCCACAATACTTACGTTGCTGGTGTGTCTGAACACACTGGGCAGGAGGGATAAAAATATTCAGTGATCCAGCATATTGGGAAACTATACGGCTAAGAAGTAGGATACATAGCCAAAATCAAGTGGTCTTAGGATTTTGCTTCTTGTCTAACTGCAATGTTGTCACTTAAGCACAGCATACTGATTAAAAAAAAAAAAAAAAGAAAAAAAACCCCAAACACTTAAGGCAGTACTGTGCTGAGGAACACTATTTCTGAGTCACACTGCTTTCTTAGTGCTTCTCTGAGGGCTACAGATTATGTACTTATATGCAGAAGTTTACATAAAAGCATGCTTTAGTTTTAAGTGTCTGCAGTGTGATACCTTTACATTTCTCAAAGTTGTTTACTGCTAAATTGGCAGAAAGTTTGGCCCAGTCGTAGGTATAATTACAACAAGAAACAAAAGCCTTGTTTTTGCAACCCTGGCCCCTGTAGGCAGTCCCTTGCTGACATAAGTAGTCATTTAAATGAAGTAATTGTCCGTCCCCTGACCCGCAGCGGCTGTGCGTGGGAGCGCGGGGCTGTGGCTCTCGCCCAGACCTTGCCAGTCTTGACAGGAGTTGCAGAACTGTGGACACCGGGTCCTTAGGCACCGCACGTGGACCATAGGCTGGTTTCACATGAGTCATTGTACAGCCATCAGAGCGGGAATGACTTCTGGTTTTAATTATGTGTTTTAAAATCACGGGGTTGTTCTCTGCAGCTGTTAGCGCTTGCTTTCTTTTGATGGTTGTAGTTTTAGACAGTCCATTCGTAGTCTGTTCTCCCAAGATGGGGACCTTACCGATGACCGCAGGAGGCTGCTGTTGGCAGTTTTTCTGCCTAGATGGTGGTTTAGCGTTATGAGAACTGAATTGCCATCGCTTTTGCACTGAGCTTAATTGTTTTTTGTTTTTTTTTTTTCATCTGCTGTTGTTCATGAAGTTCACGTACCTATGTGCAGCTCAGGAAAATGAGTCTGGAAAACCCGTAACAGCTGCGCTATAGTACCCCGTAGCTGTACTCTGTGCATGGGAACCCAATATATATTTGCTATAGTACCGTGCCATATATTCCTTTAAAAGGTGATTCTTTTGGGATTAATGCAGTGGCCAGGCTCCGGTGTGTTGTGCAATCATATGGGTATCAGGGGTTCAGTTTGGTGGTGTCGTGGTTTAACCCCAGCCAGCAACTCAGCACCACGCAGCCGCTTCCCCCTTCCCCCTCCCAGTGGGGTGAGGAGGAGGAAAGAGGGGAAAAAAAAAAAAGTAAAACTTGTGGGTTGAGATAAGAACAGTTTAATAACTAAAGTAAAATATAATACTAACAATAGTAATAATGAAATACAATAATAATAATAGTAATGAAAAGGAATATAACAGAAAGGAGGGGAGGAAGGGAAAAAAAACCAAACAAACAACAACAAAAAAAACCCACCAGTGATGCACAATGCACAATGCAATTGCTCACCACCCGCTGACCGATGCCCAGTTAGTTCCCGAGCCACGATCCGCCCTCCCAGTTAACTCCCCCCAGTTTATATACTGGGCATGATGTCATATGGTATGGAATATCCCTTTGGCTAGTTTAGGTCAGCTGTCCTGGCGGTGTCCCCTCCCAGCTTCTTGTGCCCCTCCAGCCTTCTTGCTGGCTGGGCACGAGAAGCTGAAAAATCCTTGACTTGGTATAAACACTACTTAGCAAGAACTGAAAACATGAGTGTGTTATCAACATTCTTTTCCTACTAAATCCAAAACACAGCACTATACCAGCTGCTAGGAAGAAAATTAACTCTGTCCTAGCTGAAACCAGGACAGGTGGTTGGTCTCTGTTCCGTTCAGCTGGCAAGAGATGGAAGCACTAGAGAGGCAGCACACCAGACGCCGGGGGAAAGAGCAACTTGCTCGCAGTTGATGATACCTCTGGCCAGCACCCAGGATGGTACTGATGAGCTCTGCAAGAGCTGTCTCCAACCCTCCCCAGCTGTGGAGACGGCCGTTGTGTCTGGCCTTAAGGGAAGGAAAAAGTAAAGAGTGGAAAATTAGAATGTCATGCAGGATAATTGGTCCTGAATTAGTTTTAATTTAATTTTTTTTTAATTAAGGGTTTAGGGTAGCACAAGAAGATGACAGTAAGCAAATAACAATGCCTCATGACTTGCAGGTGATTTAGGGAATATGCTTTGCAAACTGTGAAATAATAGGTAGAATACAGATTTATTTATTTTTGTGCAATAGACTGAGTCTATCTGTGGTGTAGTAGCTTAAAAGATATTAAAATCAGAGATTTGGGGGGTTTATTTTATTGATTTCACCTAATTTATGTTTTTAAATCAGAAATGGGATCAAGTTTCTGGGGAAAAAATGATGTTGAGAAGGTTCTTATAAAGAGGTTTAAAGAAGCTAGAGGTATGATGGGAGAAGCTGGGAACCATAGCATATGGTGTGTTAGGGTCATCAGAAATATTTGAGTGAAGGGTTTGCAAAGCTTTTTAAAAATCTCTTTCCTTTTCATATTTAAGAGAACTATTATGCGCATCTTCAGCTCTGACTTTGTTCACACAACTGGCTTAATGCAGCTCATAATAGTGCTGAAAGAAAGTATTTGCAGCAACATTTCTAAAGTATTTTGGCATTGATAAGATGCAAGTCTCCAGCCATGCCAATAAAACCCAATATAATCAGTTGAAATATTTGCCATTTTCCCTCCAACCTACTATGACTAGGTGTCTTTTAACAGCCTAGTATAAATGTAACAGATAAAGCCTATAGTATGGGCAGGTAGAGCTAGTATGAGGATACTGAGGATTTAACATTGTCTTCGGCTCAATATTCAAAACACTTAGAAGGAGTTTTAGCCTTTGGATTAGATGTGATAGTATGGAATTGCATCAGTTAACCAGGAATAATCTGAAGCAGCAACCTTTTTTTTTTTTTTTTTTGGTAGACATCTCACCCGTTACTCCAAGTCTCATTGTCTTGTAACCAAATAGTATATTTTAAAGAGCAGCAGTGTGTTACAATAAGGCATTCTTAAGAACATGGGCCCACAAACAAGTTACCGTAAAGTAAGGAAAGGTGGAAATTTACTGACCGAGTGTATCAGTTGCTTTGCTTTAACAGCCTCTGAGCAGAATCTTACCCCTTGTACTGTAGGAGCAGCAAACTACACTTCTTTTATTGTGTTGAGGGTATGTAAGGGCATGAGGGTAGTAAAGTGGAGTAGTTGGGATTAGTTCTCACTGTGACTTACTTTCTGGGAGCTCTGCTGTTTGCTTGTTCTTGGTGGCAGTTTCTCTTCCACAAAGTTTTGGCAGGGTCTGAACTAACACACATATGAACAGCAGTCCAAAAGTAAGTAGTAATTTTTCCTATACAAAGACCCACGCAGTAACGTGGAGTAGGTGTTTAAGGGAGATCCCGTTGGACAGCCTTTCTAGTGACTATGTAAAGTTGTGTTTCTTTAACTCGCATGAGTGTTTGTGACTGGAGTTCATGTTGCTTTAGGGAGCGGAGAAGGAAATAGGTTGTGAAAAGTCAGTGGTCCTGACACGACTTGTAGTGAAAATTGGGGGGCAATGGGAGTTTGTTGGACCTCGTGTGCGATGGCAGTGCAAACAGTTTTCCCACCGCAAGAAATCTTGAGGCAAACTATGTTGAAAGAAAATTCTCAAGGTAACTGTTGTCTGGAGTCAGAGACTCTTTCCTCTTAGACTGAAAACACATAAAACTTCCTGAGGATGGATGTACAACAGTGTAAAGAAATGCATCTCATTTTACAAACTTTTTTTGTCTGAGCAGCTGGAGTTTTCCTAGGTTCTCTTCTTCCCATGTGCGTAGTCTCAGAAAGGCGTAACAATTTATATGCTCCTGTCTGTGCTATGAAGCTCCAGGCAAAATGCCTCCAGCGCTCCCGTGGGGCAGTGATACTCCATGTGGTGCCCAAATGGCCCATAAATTATTTGCTCACCTATTTTGAATATTTACAGCTTCAGCAAATGAGACCCAGTATAAAGCTGATGACATTGAGGTATTTCATATAACTTAATAGTTTCATTCTTTGATTGTCTCAACATTTTGAATTCCAATTGTCTTTACTTAACTATAATTTAAAAGTTGCTTGGTGTGGGAACATGAGAAACAACATCTTTGCAGAAATTTGTCAGTAAAATTCTCACTAAAAGGCTAATCAGAGCACAGTTTGAGAAATTAAAACTAGGTTTTGGGGGAGAGTTCTTTTCCTTTTTTTAATCAGGGCAAGTTATGTGCTAGGACTTGCAAGTCTAAAAACAAATTAAGCAAATCACAGGAGCAACACAATGCAATGTAAAACTGCTGTCAGCACAAAACACATGTTATTCACATAGATCTCTAGGACTCCTTTCAGTGCTCAGCTGAAAAAAAAGAAGTTGTAATGAGAATACAATAATCAACTTAAGGTATCAGCTTCATAATGCACCAGATACATGGCTTTTTTGTTTCAAATGGTATTTAGTACTGATCAGAATAACACAGAGAGAACTCAACATAATAACTAGATCTCTTCTGTTTGGTGACTTGGACTCTTACATTTAGCAGAACAATTTCACCACAAATGGTATTTTAACTCTGGCTGATTCACATTTTAATTGAAGTCTAAATTTTCTAACTAAGCTATCATTATAGAAAGTTCACTGAAGTGCATTTCCATTATGTGAATTGCAGCATTCTGGGGGTGCCTAGCTCAGTGGAGAATGATAAAATTAATGTCAAAATTCTTGTTTTATTACCTTGAGGATGGCGAAGGATTCACAAATAAAGCAAATTTGATAACATGGCCTAAATAATGTAATCATTTCATGGAAAGAGAAGAGGGGGGGGGATTCCTCAAGACTGATTTGTTGGCCTTTTATGCAGAACTGGATAAAGAAGGAGATCTGTTACAAAAGTGGTGCAAGTTGACATAACTGGCCTTTGTAACTGAGGCTACAACGGATTTAAGATCTCCGAGCTGTCAGCTGTATCATGGAATTTTTGGAAGGTGTCCAGTTATTTATCCAAATTCATCCTAAAGACTTCATGTACTATTGGTGAATATTGTATTGAGATCAGGATTTTTTTCTGGTGTGTCCAAGTGTGTTTCATTTATGACTAAGTATTGATTGTTTGATCGTTAATAGAAAACTGTCCACACAGGTGTCTCTTTAATAGTCCAGATACTTGATTTGAGAATTAAGATAATATACAATCTAAAAGTATCCTGGGTATGGAGAGAGACAAGCTGTTCTTTGCTTTTAATGCCTTGGCTTCCTGTCTGCCCCTTTCTGTATTTTCTGCTCACTGTTATACTTTTAATGGGTATAAAGTTGTAGATCTCAGACCCAAATTTCCTCAGCTGGATGGTGTTGCCTGCTCAACTTCACACCATTTCTACTGATCTCTTCTTCTTCGAGAGAAAAGGAAACATCATTTGATATAGCATTTGAATTCAGACTTTGACCTAGAGCTCAGGAGAAGCAAGGACTCTTACCTGCCTGAGTAAAGAGCTGATATCATCAGAGAGTGAAAAAGAATTACACTTGTTACCTTTTATTCCTTCCCTCTTTTCTTCTATCTGTGTTTAAGTTGGTATCATTAATGGGGAAGAGAAGTTTCTATAATCTCCATTTTTCTTGTGGGGAGAATGCAGGGGGAGCTTTCAAGAATTTAGACTGTGTCATTGCAAGGGGCTATAGCATCCAGGGGCAGACACATGGTGCTGGTACAGAGGTACAGACAACGTTGCCATATCTCTACAGGTTGAACTAGGCAGTTCTGCAAACACTTGACTGATGCTATAAACACTTGACGAAGAAAATGGTGATGGCTTTATTACAACCTGTCACATGTAATATGTCAGTTGTATAATGCTTGTGTACGGTCTTTTTTAGGCTGTGTACTCACTTTCTGGTGGAAATCCATTCTAAAATTGCTGACAGTTAACCAATTAATTCCTCCTTCTGAGATACTTGAAGATCTTTTGATGACCTCTTATGCTGCGTGGTGTGTTGGAGACGCTCTGGAACTTGCCTGTGTGACACTATCAGTGTGGTTACTTACTCAGGCGTAGAGGAACCTTTGGGGGAAGAAAGTCCCAAGTTTTGGACTAAGCTTTTTATAACACTGAAATCCAAACAGTGACTTGAAACACAATTACATCTTAGGTCAAACGTCTGTTATTCTGGTATGTGGCTTCTAGTTATGTACTTTGAGTCCTGCATGTAAATTGCGTACATGCCCATCTGTGTAGCAGTTACGGGTAACTGTGGAGTGTCTTGTGCCACCCATGTGCCTTTGGGGTAAATTTACTCTTTTGCAAGTTAATACAACTACAGAGTTTTAAACACTGTAATTTCATTATTACCATTAGGCTGATGAAGTATAACTTCAGATCATACTTTTTGCGAATGAGAACTTTCACTTCCAGTGGCACTCACCTCTCCTTCCTAACCAAAGCAATTACATTGAGTTATACTTCATATGTATAGCCACTCAATTACTTCCAGGAGGCAGCTGCAAAAGTCGTCGTCTTATGCCAGAGTAATCTATATAATGCAGCTCTACTGTATATATTAGCTCTCGCTCTTTTCTGTAGCAATACCAGCTCTATCAGCCTCTTTACTTTGCATTTCTCTGCCTAAAGCTTCTCAAAACTGTAAAGCTTAGAGAAGTGCTCACTAATTGGGTATATTGTAAATAGAGAAAAATCTCATTAAAAATGAGGAGTTATTTGTCAGTGTTGAAAAAGAAAATAAACCTTTGTAACTGGAGTTCACTGCATCATTATTTTGATTTATACGTGGCTTGGACCCACATACAAAGGGCAGTCTGGGTCCTGCCTACAGGAACTGAACGGTAGCTGTTGCTGTTTAATCAAGAAAGGAGAAGATGCACTAACAATGGAGATACATACACACATATATATATACATTTTGCTGTGACAGAGAGCTGGTTGCAAGATGTCCAAGGGTCTTGGCATAGAATTGTTTTTAATACATGAGGAAAGTTGGTCATTTTGAGATAATTTTTTATTACTGAAGTATCACAGGCATCCAGACTGAGTTGAACAAAACTTATTAGCACATGTGTATGTTGGAGCACAAAGAGGGTGAAGTTGGGAATAATTCGAGACCAAGTATCTTTCAATACCTGTGTTCAACTATTCTTTATAGTTTTTTTTTTTTTTTTTTTTTTTTTTTTTTTTTTTTTTTTTTTTTTTTTTTTTTTTTTTTTTTTTTTTTTTTTTTTTTTTTTTTTTTTTTTTTTTTTTTTTTTTTTTTTTTTTTTTTTTTTTTTTTTTTTTTTTTTTTTTTTTTTTTTTCAACTATTCTGTGACCTTATAGTTTGAGTGTAAATACTTTCATATCCAAAGGGTGAAAATCAAATATGAATAAAGGTTGACTAAGACTTCAGATAGGTTTAAAAAAAAAGATAAATCAGAGAATGGGAGAGGAAATAATAGGAGAATAACTATGAATCAACTGTAAATCTTTGTATTATAATGCTCTTAAGATTTCTTTATCTTTCTCTGCAGGTCTCTTGGATTCCCGTTCCCTTTTTTCTCACACAAAAATACATGTTTGAGTTATACTTAATAGGTGAGTGGACCCACATTCCAAAGACATTCCTGTGGTGGCTCCTGAGAGAAGTTAAGTGCGAATATCAGCTTTATCACAAAGAACTTGCAGGAGAGCAGCAATTTTTTCTAAACCAAAATTGTATTAGTTTGAGGTATGGAAGGCCGCTGCTTTTGATACCATGAGGATTCAGTGAGGAAACATTTTTCAAGAGGTAGGTGTGCGTTTAATGTGTGCTTTCAGGGTTTCTTGAGATACTGTTTTAAAAATGAAAATGCCGGCAGTGCAATATGATTCTATATTTCCCCTCTGTACTCCATTTTACAGAGTGTGCCCAGCAACTTGCAACAAGCACAGAGGTATTTTTGTTAGCAGGTCATTTCGTGGCTGGGAGACACAGAAGTGGTTTGAGGATGTGATCTTCATGGATGGGAAATTATGTCCTTGGTTCTGTTCTAAGGAAACTAATTTTTATTGGACGAATAAGACAGAGCAGTGCATGAGATTTTAACTGAAGGTTGCTCTAGTTATTTTTCCTTAATTTTTTTTGAGTTTTCATGGTTTTTGTTTGTTTGTTTTGTTTTTTTTTTTGTTTTGGGGGGTTTTGTTTCTTGTTGCTTGGGTTTTTTGTTCCCAAGGGGAATGCAATTGATCTGGTAGAAAATGTTGCACTAATATCTAGATATATTTCATAGGAAAACAAATACCACAATAAAATAGGGATTAACTAGCTCTTCTTAGTGTTGAAACTAGTTCACATAATATTCTAAATAGTTCTTCTACCACTGAAATAGAGACCCTAATTAACTAAACCATGCCAATTAAACATCTATAAAAGGAAGAAACCTCCACCAGACTTAAACTTGTAAATGAAGTTTCCCATAATTAATAAATAATAATATATATTTATTATAGAATTGATTCTGTTATCCTTGCATTAAGAAATACCTTGGTCTGCAGTATACCAAGAAAGAAGTAAAGAAATTACTACTCTCAGGGTTCGAGGACAAGGCTCTTCTCTCCATGTGATTAGAACTTCTCTAGAAAGGTTTTACTTGTTTTACCTCTCTACAGATAACTTACGGGTTTCTGATGTTCCTTACAGCCTACTATCACCCTGGGATGGCCTGGCCTTGGTTTCTCTTTGTTGGCCAGTGCTGAAGTGTGATCATAAGTTCTTCAGGCTTGATTTGAAGAGCATTGAAGTCAGTAAGATCCTGGATCAGGACCTCATTAAAAACAGTCACTCGAGCATCCATCAATAAATGGTTCAAATGCCACTGTTTATGATAGTGATACCGCATTGTTACTTATTGCTTATATTACCATATATTTATTTTCAGAAGCGCAATAAGAAATACTTCTCAGTGAGGTTACATATCATTGAAAACTCCTGTGATGTTGTGTTCCGTTCTTTCTCTTTTCACCACCTACCTTCAGGCTAAAAGATGGAAATATATTAATCCAGTATATCCATGCACAGCTCCAGAGATTTTGAGAGTATTTTGTCTAACAAAAGTTTGAGAGAGAAAACTCCAGAAGAGAGTGTGTAGCCTGACCTTCTGCAAATGTCAAACCTTAAGAGCTCCTGCATTGTTCTTTGCTTCTAATAGAAAACACGCAGTCGTTCCTGTTACTGTTAGAATTGATATGACTTCTGATGGGTTGTTCCAATAGTTCATTACCTGAGGTATATTCACTTCAAGGCTAATTTGCCATCCTCAGCCTCCATCCATTTTTCTATTGGATGACAAAATCATGTTGTTAATATTTTGTTCTCAAAATTCATGTAGCGTTCTACGCAGATGCCATTGTAGAGATAGTAGAAGTTTGGGAATAAAATGGTAGACGTTCACATACTGCAACCTTTTCAGAACCTTGAAAATGGTTGAAAATGTGGATACACATAATTCATGCGCATTAAACAATTACATTATTTTGACGAATATAATTTGTGATCATATAGGCCAGAACACAAAGCTAGTAGATAGTTGAAGGATTAATTACATTTCAACTAACTTTTGACAAGGAGATTAAAAAATTTGCAGTCTGATTCCGTATCATGTCTTTTCCTTTATTCATTGATGTAAACATCACAGCACCTGTAGCGTAAGTAGCACCCACTGATCATACAGCGTGCACAAGCGTACGCTGTACTACTTGTGCGATCCATTGCATTTCCAAGCTAGCAGAGGTGGTGGATTCCTGACTCTCGATCATATGCTGAGCAGTTTGTAACTCTGAAAATAGGACATGCTTCTGAAGATGGAGTAACAGAAAGAACGATATTGAAAATGTACATGGATGAATTGTTCTTTCTGAGGGCAGTCACGAAATACTTAGTAATATTCAACCAGTCAGACTGCACCACTGATTTAACCATCCATAAGCTATAATTAAGCAACGCAAGCTGACAGGCAGTGCATTTCTATGAGCTTATTGCACATCTCAGATGCCTTTGAGATAATTAGGCTTTCAGACCGCTCTCTCCTTTTACTCTGGGCCCATAGATTCAGAATTGATTTGACTTTCAGCAGTTCCTTACCTCTGCCAGGTACAATTATATTTCCATTCTTTGCAAACAAAAGAAAATCCCAAAGTATTTAGTGTTTCTTTTTTGTCTCAGAATCAAACTGGTTTATGTGGCAACAAAAGAAACAGTCTTGAAAGCTACTGCGTGAATCTGACGTTCAAGGAAAGGAAGTTAAATACGGCTGGTGTTATACGTTTCCCAGACCTTCAATATAAAGATGTGTTTCCAAGGAGGAATACTGCTGACATACAGTCCAACTCATGCATTTTTTTTTTTTTTTTTTTTTAATGTAGACCGCTTCATTGAGAGCATCGTATAATGCTTTATAGCAAGTGTGAGTTACAAGCTGTGGCTAGTAGCTTGACTACTGCATTAAAGGAGCTCTGAAGCTGAGCGCTGGAATTTAGGGAGGGCATAAAAAAGGGGAAGGGGCCAGCAGTGTAGCAGCTCAGGCATGGGTAAATCCTTTCCTGGTAGGGTCAAGCTGGGATCCGTGCTGGCAATATTCCACTTGTGATGGAAGAGCTGGGAGAGAAACAAGAATCTGGAGTCAGGACAATCCCCTGCTTTTTTGCCACCTAAGTCATGAGTGGGGTAAGCGTGGAGGGAACGGGTGGATCCAGAAGCAGGAGTGGAGGAAAGTGCTGTAACCCCCAAGGAAGGTTTCTAAGCACTTTGAAGCGGTGGCTCTCTGGGACCTAAGCATGGCATAGCAGAAATGACGGGAAAGTCACTGGTGATGGAGAATTGTCTTTGCAAACACTCGAAAATTAGAATGGGATACGGGTAGGGGTTGGAAAAAGCAAACAAAAAAAAAAGCCTAGGGCTTTTAAAAGACTTCAAAGTCTCTTGCAGGTTACTTCTGAGTTATGGAAAAGGCAATCAAATTTGAGAATGTTTCTTTAAGTTTGCCTCTTCACCAGATAAAGAACACGTTACTGTCCATACTGATTTTAAGACTACTCTGATCAGAGACTGAAAGTCATCATAGAACATTTTGTCTTCCCAAAATCTTATAAGGGGCTAAGACTTATTTTCACTTCTTAAATTACTGTGGCTTGTATGCAAGACCAAATATGCAGCTGGTGTAAGTAGGATTGTGTTGAAGTCTTTTGTGTTGAAGTTAACCCATTTCTAGTCTCTAGAGATAAAAACTAATTATACTGAAACTCCAAAAATGTGGATGCACAATAGCAAGTTCTAGATGAACTTGTTATTTTTACAGGGTGCTGGGTATGGTGTTATTACTGTCCCAGATCTGTGGCTTTTCTGATACCAAGAGGAGTAAATGTCTTATTTTTTTCTTATATAATTATTTTGCTTTATACACTGACAATTAATGAGGTTAATAGAAAAAACAGTCAACTAGGAATGCTTTGTTTTTCTGGTTAAATGAATTTTCATAGAGCACAAACTTAAAAGGTAAATAGTATAATTTCTTAAGAAAATTTGAACAGCTAACAAGCATAAGAGAGCATTTAGACGGTTATTTGGAGTTCTATTTATCAGAAGGAAAGAAGTTTCCCATTTAATATTTTGACAGGGATAGTAAGCAGACCAAAGGTCTGAACACAGAATCAACAAATACAGGCCTCATTGATGTCTGCAACATAAATGCTAGAAGGGACAATCTGTTTTAGTTATGCTTTTGAGCACACTTTAAACCTAATTTTAGTGCACAATAAAAATGAATGCTCTGTTTTCCAAATGCATCTGCTGAGCTTGAGTTTCCATACCAGATGGCTTTATATTATGTTAAAACTCAACATAAGAGTATGCTAGTATTCACTGGATCTGCTGAAAGTGACCTTGCATTTTTTTTCTGTGTGAGCACAAAATATGACATTTATTAATTTTGACATGCAAAAAAGTTGGTCTTTCTAGCTTGTCATATTCTGTTTTACCTGGTTTTAAGGGTTAGTTGGTTTTTACGGCCAGAAGTGTGTGGTGTTTCTGCTTTAAAGATTGATTCAGATACAAGCCATAACAAAATTGCATATAAATCTTGTACAATATATCCAACGTATATATTACTAAATATTGTGCACAAATCACATCTAGGCCTCCAGTTATGTCTCTGAATTTCAAATTTTTGAATTTGCATCTGGCTGATGTCCATGCTTTATCTTTCATTCATTCCTGAGCTTCCTCTGCCCTCGCGTTATGTCATCGCATCCATGCAAGCTCTGACCTGAAGGCGTTGCCGTGCTGATGTTAAACCAGTGCAGCAATGCTTTTGGATGGGAGTCAGCTGGTGTCCCGGGAGCTCTGGTGGCTTGACCTCAGTTTTTTCTGCAAAAAAACTCTGTGGACAGAGCAGTGCCTATAACCTTAGACTGTGAGTAAAGCCTGGGCTCCACCTTACAGGTGAAACCTTGATGAAAAATGAGAGGTCACCATGTCATTGACATTCGTATGATTTGTGCAGCTTCCTGCACAGAAAACTCTGCGGTCCTGCAGAGCTGTAGCTGTGCAAAGTGTGTGCAGAATGCTCCCTTTTTGATTGTTTTTCTTGTATCTGCTTTAGAATGGCAAATGACTATTCAAGCTGCATGGCAGCTGTGAATGTCTAATTATATATTTATTTTCATAGTCCTGTCCTCAGAAGCTCGGCCCTTTTTTAAAAGCAGGGTGAAGTTATAAGTATGATAACCTGCTAAGGGCAAGGGATGCTTCTGAGCACATGTGAATGTGGAGCTGGTTGTCTTTGCATTCCTTTGTGGCTACCAAGTGCTGATAAAAATTCATTTTACCTGACCTTTAGGCAGTAAGTATGCAGTGCAAGGTTGAAGTGCTGCTCTGGTTCGTTTCACTTTGATTCTTCTATTACTTGGACCGTATTTCCCACCTACAGGTCATGCAGACTACCTATTTCTTGGTGATTTTGTTAATTTGTACTTAATTGGCCTGGCTGTTTATTAATCTGAAATTTTATATGGTTTCTGTCCTCTTTCTGTCTCAGTTATCAACAAGCATTGGTATGTGAATCCTCACAGCATTTCTGAAAGGTGGAGGAAATGCATAATGCTTCATACTGAGGCTTGAGAGATGAAAAAACCCTCACTTGCCCCCAAGTGCACAGGAATCCGTTGGGGATGGATTACCCAAATTCTAGGATAGTTTCCTAACTACTGAATCATCTGTTTTCCTTCTAGCAGCAGACTATTATTTTATATATGAATATAATGTATATAAACTATGTACATTTTCATATTATTTAAGTATTTGGTGTGACCCAAAACTTGTTCTCTTGTTGTTTTTCAAGTGTTTTCCACTGTTAAGTCAATGTTTACTGACAATTAAAACACTGATAATATTTGAGCTACTGAAATTATTCTCTTAGCTTAAAAATAGGTATATTTTAGAAAGAGAAGTCACATCTAAAAAATCGGGGAACAGCTATATGCAGTGACTCATTAAATGTTGTTCCGTTTCTCTGCACGCCAGATTTCATTCAAAATTTGGACCCGAACGCTTAATTTCCTCAATGTCCTTTTGAAAGTCCCTAGGACAGCGTTTGCTTCTGACTTTCCTTGGTGAATTTAGTCACTGAATTAGCGGGTGTCTAGCAGGCTGTCTCTGTGAGCGTCTCATATCTTCCTGACATTAAGCGCAAGTGAAACAGAGACAATAGTGATTGAGAGTGGCAGTTTGTTGGCTGGTTTTTGGTCATGTTTCACTGAAGTCAATGTCATTTGATAGCTTCTAACACCTTTTAGCCAGGAACTTTTGTGTTAGTTTTGGCAGCAACTTGTCTTTTTCATTTTGCTCTGGTGCCTTATCTAGGTTGTGTCACTGTTACTTATTTAGTAACTTAAAATTCACACAGAGACACGCACAATATTCTGACTGCTAACACTGCCTGCCATGCCTTAATCTAAGGGTTCATAGGCTTAATCATGGTGATGCACAGAGGCGGACATCTCTACTAGTTCCATTTTCTTTTGATGTGTTAAACTGCTTAAAAAATACTGAAAGATGCATGAAGCAATTTTCTCTGTAAGCAGTCCTCACCTTCCTACAGGCCACTTGTTAAATCACAGATAGAACAGTAAGAATCCCCATGGCAGGTACTATAGAAATTCTTGTTCATTGAGTGAAAAATGTTGAGCACCCCTATAATAAGTCATTATATAGTGATTTTGTATTTGGACCAATTCAAAAGTTTGTTGGATGCATTTTCTCTCCTTTCCATTGCATGCGTAAATTTTGTCCAAAAAAATCTTGTCTACACAGCATTCTCATAGAACGGGGGAAGTGGAATGATGCTGCATAACAAGCACAAACCTTTTTAGACTTCAAAAACAAACAAAGAAACTGCAATTTGTTAAACGACAGCAGTGACCATGTTCAATTTTAGGCTGGGCTTGTTCGTTTTTAAGAAAGCTATTGAGTGCAAGTACGTTTTTGTAACAATTATGGCAAAAAGAAAGACAAGGTAATAGGAAAAATGGTTTAACAACTGGGTTGCAGCTTTATTCCCTAATTCATCACAAAACTATCCAGCAGTAACTCAGCCCTAATCCATATCCTGACAGAGAGCTACAAATAGTGGGTTTTGTCTTCTCTTAACGCTGCTGATAGAAGCTCACTGAGGATGAGAGGGACAAGCAAGAGGGAGGTCCTCCTTTTACGGGGTTTTAGGAACCCCAGGCCCTTGCATTCGCCTTCTCCAAAGGCTGCTTTCTGTTAAGCTCCTCCCAGTGTACCTTGCCAGAGAAATATGTGTGTGTGCATAAATGTTTATACACATTTGGGTACACATGTTTATACCCCTCAGGAAGCTGGGGGTATTTCTGAGACTCAAATTCACAGCTATTTGTGTAACTGGTAAAAATGGTTACAATTGTAAAATTTTGGAATTCAAAGATTGTTACTTTTTTCCAATGGTGTTTTCAGTTTTGGAAATGGAAAGCTCTTGCAGCATTCTAACTCCTGTTTGCCCAGCTATCCCATTTCAAATGAATCATCTCATCGATTCACTAGTGTGTTGGAGATCCATCTACTGATGTCACTCCAGCTGTTCCTCTGTGGTGAAATTAAATGCAATAGTTCGATGTTTTCTACAGCTACATTTTATTTGGCTATTTTAGGTCAGTCCCTCTAGAGAAATGTAGTATGTGACAGGGAATTCTCCTTTTTGTTAGTTTGCAGCACCTGGCCGCTATTCTGGGTTTGATCTCAGATACGGAAAGCTAATGGCAAGGCTTTTGTAATGTCAATGGAGTAAGAAAGCATGGGGAACGAAATCATTGCTCACCTCCCTCGCTCCAGTGAGTGGTCGAAAGAGGACAGAGTGAAGCTGAGGCCCTGTGTCCCCTGCTGATAACAGCACAGTCATACACAAGTGACGTCAGAGATGGCTCAGAGCTCCTCATCAGTGTAATTGAAATTGAGTTTTGGTGCCCCGTGACTGAGGGGACATGGCCAGGCTGTTTCAGCCGCAGGAAGGGGGGAAGTAGGAGGAGGATGGATCTGCGATGCAGCTTGCTGGGAAGAGCTTCCTGCTGGCTGCGGTTGCCTGGGTGGATGGGAGGTGTAGCAGCAATGGTTGGTGGTGTAGAGATAAACTGCTTCTCCAGCAGTTAACGATTGCTGGAAGTTATAATTGTTTTCAGTGACGGCATCCGTGGTCTTCTGGGGGACTGGAGTGGGCCAAGTCACCAACAGAGCCATTACAATTTTGCAGCTCACTGGTAATTGCTGTCTAGGGCTGTGCTTGGCCCTGCGTGGCCAAGTTGTCACTCTGGGATCTCTGAAAGACTCCTGGCTGGCAATGCAAACTTTCCCTGAGGTGTAAGCAGGAACTAGTCAGTCTTTTCTATTGATTCCAGCAGACAGAGAAGCAAGAGAAAAAGGTATACAATTTTGCTCTTAATTAACATTTGTTGTCACCTGCTGCTTGCAGCCTTAAATGAGCTTCTTGTGGAGGCATTCAAGCTCTGTATCTAAAAGACTCCTGTTAGATACCCTTTGGAGATCTTGTGCTGATTCAGAATCAGTTTAATTTATTCAATAAATTTTTTTTCTTGTATGGCACAGAAAACAATTTTACTCTATATTTTTAAGATTAGACTTAGTGTTTTTGACTTCTTTGTATGTTCTGATGTTATTGAATTATTATCTGTTTTACTTTGTCCAGTATTTATGAAAGATTGCGTATCATTGAATACATAATAGTAATAATATGTAATGCAGATTCTGAAAATTTCCATGCGTGGTTGTGAAACATAAAAAGTCATCTTATTATTGATGTGTTAGTATTAATATTGATGTCATAACACAGTGTTGCATCAATTGTAATAAATTGCTCAGATAAGGAAAGTAAACAGAAAATGTTCCCAGTAAAGTAATTCAAACCTTACATACTGAACAGCAGTGGCAAAGTCAAGCAAGGAGACTTTACAATGGCATTTTACTGAATAACTAAAATTTTATTGACTTATGTTCCACATGATGGAGCATTAAGCAGTCCCCCACACCCTAATTCCTTTCTCAATGGCAGCAGGAATGACCTGCAGTTCCCATCAAATTATGTTTCCTTGGTCCTGTATCTTTCGCTCTTTACGTTGCTTTTTGACATTACCACTTTATTTTCCTTCCTCAAACCCATCCCTAGAGTTAAGGATTTTCTTTAGAGAAGTTTAGAAGAGGTTTTTTTGATGCATTTTGAGAGACAAAACTTTTCACAAGATTTACCTCTCTTTCACTCTTCTTTGGAAATGCATATTTTCTATTTAACACTTCGTATTGATAATAAAAGGAGTCCTACCTATCTGTAGAAATTTTTACCACAGACCAGACATTGGAAAGTCTTGATTCATTTCCCCAAACCACAATTGAGCTGAAAGATGACAATATGCTGGGTCATTTGACCGCACCAGCACTTTGAAAAGAAAACTGCTGATGTGAGGGCTCAGAACTTGTCTTTTAAGGGAGTGCTTTTCAGGTTCTTTTGTGGTTCTTATACAACCCATATCACAGTAGCATAATAAGTATTCAGACTGGTACTCAAGTAGACAGGTCAATGCAGACAGAATCTTATGTTTTTAAGTTCAGGTTGCTCTCAAGCGTGCTGTGGAAGTTGCAGCAGAAGCAGGGATAAAATGCTGGTGTCCTGAGCAAGTGCTTCACTTGTTAGGCCCAAAATGGGTGATGGTTTTCCTGCTACTGGCTTAATTTAAAGGGGAATATTGATTATGCAACCACTTGTATATGCTCAAACATCCTGCTCTGGTAATCCATATGAAAATACAGTACGAAAATCTGAAAAACTGGGATTTAGGCCTGTGAATCACTCCTCCTGCCTCGGTGAGGTAAGGACGTAATCTAAGGAGTCGTTTGGAGTTGGAAACTGTCTCACTGTTGCTTTTTTTCCCAGACAGATGCATTGAGAGGACTTTTCTCAGAAGGCAGTACTGATGATCGCTGTTCTCACACTGCTCCTAGAAGTGAGGAGGTACAGTCCTGTCCTGAGTCATCCAGACTCATGGCCAGTTATAACTACACTGAGGAGCTGCATTTAGTTGGATTTACTTCTCCTTATATGTATGCTAAAGCAGTCATCTTAACATTTTCAGGATGAAACTTGGGAAGTTTGGTCTAGCAAGGTAAAAATTCTTGATTATGACGGTGGAAAGAAGTTTGCAAAAATAAGGAGAACATGTCTTTGCTTCTACCTGACACTGATTCTTTTCTCATCTGTCAGAATTCTTACAGCATGTCTCAAACTCTGGGACTGTAAGAATAAGTCACGCAGCCATATTTCACCTCCCAGATCCCCCAAGAAATGAGCTGCAAGGCAATGATTATGAACTTCCGTACTCTGATGTCAACTTGAGGCCGTGTAGAATAACAGCCTTCTGAGCTAGCTCTTCCTTTTTGGAACTTTGCCTCTTCTTTGGGCTTCTGGATTTGTATCTATACTTTCATCCTCTAGTTTCTTCCTCCGGTATGTTTGGTAATACAGTGCTTTATGTTCATTTTTGCATCTCTGACTGCTGTAGAAATGACATCTGTCACTAGAACACAGACACTGAGGAAGCCGGATGTGCTTATGGGGCTCAGATGCTCAACCAAAGGAGTCGTAAATTATAATCCTGTGCAGATTATCAGGGTTCCCAATTTATTAGTCTAGATATTGCTCATGGGATGGTTGTGGCTAACTGTATTGCAGTATTTAATCAAGCCTTGTGTTGTGCGTGCTATCGTTTTGCTAGGTCAAAACTTTTTCCCCTAGTACTCTTAAATCTCGTTGTTCTTATGTGGCCCTTTTTCTCTCTTCTTACCCTGAAGTTCTGCACTTACTGTTCTCCTTTCTGTATGTTTCCTCTCTCTTCAAAGGCTTTCTTGTTCCTTTTGCCTTCACTGTCCATTTCTAAACTTGGCACTTGACTTTTGAGGATACTGCTGGTGACTTGCAGGGGTTTTCTGTTTAACACCCAGTAACTCTACACTGCAGTTGCTGGAAGCACTTCTGGTCTAGCCACCTTGCTTTGGGCTGTGGTAATACCTCCCCTGGCAAAAATATCGAAGACACAACAGGGGAGCCTTTCAAAGATTCATTTCTGTGGTGAAAACTGGATACATGAGATATGAACAGGCTTGAGATTTCCTTGCATGAATTGTTCCTTCCAGATTAGAGATTTCATCCTTATTAGGTTGTTTAAAAAGGGCAAAGATTATAAATTTTTTCCTCAGATTTTATTTATGAATGAAGTCTAGTTAAATTCCCATTTTCTTCCTGTTGCTGAAAAAAATGTTTCTAGCACTTCTGAGGTAGTTTAGAGGTTAGACAAAGTGGGAGTTATTGAGTAAACTTTATTGCCTCAGGATAGAAATGATAATATTTCCTTCTGAGTCATCTTATTTCTGAGTATCCATTCTGTTCACTTAGATTGTGATATTTTCAAGGACATTTTCAAGAAGCAGCATGTAGTCTTGAAGACAAAATTCACTTCAGATGTTCTTGTATCACAACATGCAACTGCAAATGGCCAAACTTCTCTTACAGTTGGTTCCCTGCAAGCACCTTGGCCTTAACACATCCTACATAGTACCTGAGTGCTTGCCAAAGAGATTTTCCATGCACAGTACATACACAGAAATATTTGTAAACTGCATGGGCACTGTGAAAACTAGATGCAGTTCCAGTGGAAGATGCAACTTTTAATCATTTACTGGATGAATTCCACGTTTTGAAGTGTTTGAAGCAGGGGATACCACAGCAGGTCTTTAATCTTTCCTGTGTTGGTTGATCTCTGTAATGTCATGATAAAGGACAGTATCTGACAAGAGAAACTACAGCCCTAAAAAGATTTTCCTATTTCTCTTCCTTGTTTGTAATTTGTATTAATTTCCTTTTGGGACATTCTATTATCTGTTAATGATATTTTGCCTTGTAATCTTGCTAGTTTAATTTAAAGGAGTGATTTAGAAATCAAGGGCAAGATAGTCTAGTTAATAATTGTGGAAATATGGGATATGTGTTGAAAAAGTCTGAGCTCCTTAGGCAAGACAGCCAATGTTTTCAGCTGACCTCCAACGAAAATTTGCAGTTGCATATATTTGAATTTGAAAAGACCAACATTTGCATATGCGTGTCACATAGCTGTACTTGCACGGTGTAGTTGGATGAGCAGTTGAGTACTCTGTGTGCAGCAATAGTCATTTTTGTGTAGAAATGATCTGGTGGTGGCTGTTTCACCCCTCTTTTCTTTAATGTTAGTTTTGCGAAGCTGTGCCTGACCATGGTTACTTTCTGTGTCAAAGGTAAGAGTCAGATTTTCACAGCTGAGCATTTGCAGAGATAGGTGGATGTTAGAAACTTTGACTCTGAAATCTCCAAACAGTAGTGTATTTTGGTTTTATTTAAATCCATAGATCATAATGTAGCTCTTCAACTTTAGATTTTTCATTAAACATAAAATTGCAAAATCTGTATTTTTATCTTTCTTATACAATATTGCTATTGAAAAATGTAGACCTAAGATTACAAATATTTAGAACAAATCTTCCAAGGGTTCAGCATTTTATGTGAAGTGCAAAATCTACTAGAACCAATGTAAAAAGGCATATTTTAAAAGTTAATAAGCTATGCTTTGTCTAATGCTGCCTGCCTACTCCTGTTGCCTCTTTTCCATCTCTGCCTGTTGATAGAAATGACCCAGTTCTGTCATCAAAATCTTTAGAGGATAATTTGGACCCAGAGGCTGACTCCTTTTGGTCGTCTTCGAAGTTTAGCTTGGATTTTTTATGGTTCTATCCCTAAGAGGACATAGATACATAAATCCCAACTGTCTCCTTGGGTGCTTAAACTGAAGATAATGACACCCCTCTCCCTGACCTGTGACAAATTACCTAACTTGTTCATGCTTGAAATTCTTGCGTCCTTCAGATTTTACCCATGGAATCCCCTAAGTGTTGAAAGTTTGGTTTCTGGGCATGCCAAGCTCCTTGGTCTTGATACTGTAGAAAAAATAGAAACTAAGATCATGCAGTTGCAGCAGGGTTCTGGATATGCACATATCCACAAACATGCCTTGATCTGATAGGATTTCCCAGACAGGACTACAACAGATTTCAGGGAAAAAAAAAAATAGCTAGGGTTGCAGTGGCTTCCTTATGAAGAGCTCGGCAGCCAGAATAGTCAGCCAGCAGCACGCAGGAGACAGAAGCTCATTTCTTACCTTCTTGCAGGCATTCAAATCCCCCTTTTCATGAGGAGATTGGGCAGTCTCACAAGTGTGTAATAGCTTTGCTCAGCTCCTCTATCTGACAAGATTAACTCTCTCCAGAAAGTGGTAGGCCACTCTTGGAGGGAGAGATGTTAGGTGAGAGAGAGACCAAGTGAGCTATTAATCTCGTCTGTTTTTTTGTGCCAGAGAGAAATACAGCAAAAATAAGCCTGAATTACTAGCCTAATATTAGAGCAATCGCTGGGGATGATTAGGTTCTGGAGCTTTCACTAGTGACTGTGCCAGTCATTAGGTGAAGTCATTAAATAGTCATGGGAGCTTTTGTCTCCCCCTCTTTGGTACAGACTTTATTCATCAGGAAAGAAATTTTTTTTCTGCCCTTGGAAACGAGAGTGATCAGGCAAATGATCCACAAAAGAAGCAATTATTAGCTAGCTGAACATCATGGTTCAGGTGCAGCAGAAAGAAACTGGGTGTGCTTCTGTCTGAACCGTGACTGCTGGAGGAGGCAGTCAAAATGAATATCTGAGGCTTGTTAGTTGTTGATGTAGTTATGAGAGGTGATCGGGAGTTTGTGCGTGCGAATGCTTATGGAAAACTTGGATCGATGGGACCCAAGGCATACCCTGTGCTGAGCCTGGTTTTTACAACCCTTGTGAATCAAACCAGACAGATTTATATGATGCAAATAGAAATGTCCCAAGTTCAGTTTTCTGAATATATATTTGGTCAGCCTGGGAGGAAAAGTGAATTCTAGCTGCAGCGAATTGGACCTACAGATACTTGGAAAAGTGAGTCCTGAGATGTAGGAACTATGTGATGTTAAAGGAATAAATTTCAGTGCCCAAAAGTAAAGGAGGGAATCATCAAAGAAAGACTCTCTTGACTGATTCTCTTCTCATATGTGTCATTTCTGGATTACATTAATATTGTTCTCCAGGAAGAGCAATATGGCTTCTTACCTTCACTATGTCAACAGAGGCGTGTTCCAACTACAGACTGGGATAATGGAAAGTACTAATTTACATTCATTTTTTTTGTGTTTATTTGGTATTCTGCACCATCACATCATTTTAAAAAATTTAATTGTGATTAATTTTAACCTTAATCCTTTTTGCAAGCTGCAGAACTACTGTGACACTGCAAGCAGTGTGGTGATTTGCAAACAAAGAACGTAGGAGGTATTATCTCTTGCTTTTAGTGTGAATACAGGTTCTGTTGTACAGAGCTTTTCTTTCTGTCTTTCCAATATATGTTCGTTTCCATCAGGTCCCCAAATAGCACATCCGGGGATTGGTTTCTGCACTGCGCAGTCACTAAGTCTCAGTGTGGCCATCCCTACGAGGTATTAAAGCAGAAGTGGTGGGAGGATTTTCTGTGTAATGGAGAAGACAATGTATATTATCAGAAATGTGACTTTTTTCCCTTGTACACACTCGTCTGCATTGGGAGGTAAATCTTACAAGGCGTTTCGAGATCCTGACAGAACTGGAATGTCATGCAAAGCATTTTGATATCTCACTTAACCGAATAGCCTGGAACCGCTGGGCAGGGCTAAGCCAACTTAATCAAAAGCAGAATGAGTGATCCTTTTTAGGTAGATTGTTGACCTAATAATGAAACACAGTTCTTGGATTAATGATTGTGATCATGACTATATGTGTCTGAAAGTAAGAATTCATTAAGTATTTGTGTATTGAGTTCCCAGGCAACGGACATTTGTTTATTGCTGGCTGATTAACTACAACCCAGTATATCTACTAATGGTATCTTTTCTCCTGTGCGGTAGTATTAACCTTTCTTTGCCCTTGCTTCTATTCGTCCGTTTAGCCACTCAATAACATTGTCTGGAGAAACCGATACTGATATGGAGGAAGCATTCATTCTAATCAGAAGTGGAGAGGACAGAGGGAAGGGAGACGTGCTGAAAGACTATTTTGCCTGGCTTTTACTGCAAGTCAAAGCTGAAGGAAGTCTTCTGGAGTGGCTCCACTCACACCCGCTCTGATGGTTCTTCCCCGTTGCACTCCCATCTGGTATCTGCCTGACAGGCTGTGTTTCTGGTTCCATTTAGGTCTTTTCTGTATCTCATTTCCCTCATTTTATGAAGGAGAGAAATTTTGTGAAATACCTGTTGCTGGAAGTGTTTAAGAGCAGGTGAGATGCATTTCTGTCAGGAAGGATGTAAGTACAGTGGAAGGTACAGGAATGATGGGTTTAGATAGATAACCTCCTGATTTCATGATTTGGTCATTCAACCTCATTTGATGCGTACTGACTCCTGTATCACTTAGATACTCTTCAATCATTTCCTAAGCAAAGGCTCTGAAGAGAACACTTGTTATCAGGGGTTAAGTTAGACTTTAGCCCAGGGTGCTTGATGAGTTTTAAGGCTTACTTTTTTTTTTTCCCCCCCGATGTGGAAAGGAAGAAGAGAGAAAGCAGAGGCCATTTGTTTCATACGTAGCTTCTTAGTGAATTACTGTATATTGGTCTTTTTATTTCTATTATTTTAATTCAATTTGTAACCATGCATAGTTATGGTATAATGAAGTGCAAAATATAAAGTGTTAATGGAAAAAAAAATTCTAAGTCCTTGTGAGTATATACACTCTTAGTGTAAATTATTAGTAAATTGTGTAAGTTGTTAGTAATTTGAATTAAAAAAATCAGAAGGTATTTCATTTGCAGGGTTACCCATTTATGCATGCAGCATATTTTTTTATCAGTACTTTTCTTTATATAAGAGGAAGATGTTTGTCGGAGTTCTCATGGTGGTTTTTGATACACTTATTTATTCCTTGCACAAAGGCGATATCTGATCTGGAGCATCAGACTGGTCCCATGTTACAACCCAGACCGGACAGCCCAGAGGGTCGTAGAGGTTCTGGGATCCCCCCGGGCTAAATTAAGGTGAAACGACACCAAACGATCACTTGGAATGCTTTATTTGAACAATCCAAACTGTGGAAGGTGTAACGGTGGGCAGCGTGGGTTGCAGCAAAACGTTCACAAGAAGAGAGAAAAGAGAGGAAGAAGACAAAGAAAAGAAAGGGGGAAAAGAAAAGAGAGTCACCACCCTTGGATCCCGCGGTGTCGGTGACGAGCGCGGCAATCCTCCGGTCATGGGTGCGCGCAACGTGGCTCTTTGCAGTTGTGTCTTCTATAGTCTAAATCTCCGTCCACAGTCACGCCTGTTGAAGACTTATATGGGTTCATTCTAGACAGTCCTCAACATATATAGTAGTGTTCCAGAGGGTTCTTTATCTACTGAGCATGTGCGGCTTATTGGGGTGGTGGTCTTAGGGACTTGCCAAGGAGCTACAAGCCCCCGCCTCAGATAAGCTTTGTGTGGCCTCTGGCCATATGTGGTGGGTTCCCAGGCTGGGTCTGCCAGAACCCAGGACTGCGCACCCTCTGGCACACCCCCTGTGCCCATGCCAGCCAATTTCTTGCTGATGGCCCTCCCTCTTTGTTATGCAGATCGCACCTTGGTTGGTACAATGTCTGAGACATTGACAGACATTAACTCTTCCAGTCCCTCACATCCCACAGAGGCTCATTCTGTTCCTGGACTGAACTCGCCGACTTCAGTGGAAACTCCATAGTAGGTGTTGGATTTCCTCACTATGAACCACTTCCAAGAGTAGTATGCATTTACCTTTTAGAGAAGGCAATCAATTAAACAAGGTACTGGGAAAATTGAGTATCTTGTTAGTTCAGTGGACAGAGATTATGAGAACTTCATCCCAAACACCGATTCACAGGTGGAGTCACATGGGAAGAAGGGGGACAGCCCATGTCATTCCTTGTACCTCATACAGACTTGCACATCTCCATAACTTCTTGTCCATCGGCGAATTTTTCCTTCATGCCAGAAGACAAAACATCATATGTATCACAGAAATGCGTCACTGAAATATTTTCATCATTTTTATAGGAAGGAAATGTTTTACCTTTTCCTGTAGACCAGATTTGTCTTTCATTTTTATTCATACAACAATACATATAGTAAAGTCAGTCACTGTATTTAAAAATGAAACACATCTCTCTCTTCAAAATACTCAGCCTTTGGGTGAAATGCACATGTGTGTACATAGCCTGATAAATTAGGTTGAGATGCATATGTGTAAAATGTAGCTTCTGTGTATCCTCTTGATCTTCCCTGGTCTTCCTTCATTCACTCCTGAGGCCATGTCGCCTTTCTGACCCTTTTATTGTAGTTTCTGTGGCTTTGCCATCTTGTATTCCTTCTTTATGAACTGAAAGCAAAAGATTTGCACAGATTGTGCTTACGCTGAGGGACTGCACGAGGTGCCTGCATACCATGTATCTTCTTACAAAGGATTAAGTGGCCAGTTAAGTGATGCCTTTTTGTATGAGGATGAAAGTAGGACTCACACACACCACTACTGAAATAACTAGGAGTTGAACACAAGCAGGGCAGAATTTGACCAGCGTTCTCTGTGGAAGCATCTCCCTTCAAAGAAATTCATGTACAAAAGTTCCATCTCTGAAGGACCATGTCAAATAAGACAGTGTTGTTTTAGCAGGGCTGTTTACATTGCCCTTAAAATACTGTTAAAAAAGGATTAGAGTGGTGTCCATAGGGCATTCTCACTTTCTATACAAATCTGAATTTGATTCATACAGAGGGACTTGGAGAACAGGAAAAGGGAAACTTTTTCTTGATAGGGAACTTGAAGGAAAACTTTTTTTTTAATAACTTTGAGGCTGGAGTCGATGACAATATAAGGGACAAGGATGAAAGAACAAAAGCAAATACTTTACCTTGAAACAAAAAACCTAAACGTGTGATTGGAGTGACCATGAATTGCCATCATTAGTATATTGCTGACACAATACTGATCCCAAAATTCCTTTAAAAATCTTTCAGCATTTGACTGATTGTGGTGCTAATAATAGGATGATGCTGCAATTTTATTATCAGGGTTGTTCTTGGACTTGACATTGTCTTTATCAATCTGTTAATGAAAATAATGCTTATGTAAGGTGCTACTATGAATTCCTGGTTCAGAGCCAGAGATGGTGGCAATGATATTCTGTAGTATAGCATGTTACAGAATAGTTTTATTTAGTTTCTTTTGTAAGTGAGCACTGGAGAGAGAAAGATTTGGGTAGTAGACTCTTATTTTTTTAAAAAACTGTTCTGAAGCAAGCAGTGAATCCACCCAAATTGTCCTTCAGATTTGAAAAACATTAGCATAAAAAAGTGAAAAAAAGCTAGGAAGTTCAATGTTTGATATAATTCCATTGACTTTTTCAAACTGGAGGTCCCTTTCTAACATCTTTAAAATATAAACTTGTATCGGTCTTTGCAGCTATGCCTGTGCTTGCAAAATCTTGGGAGGAAAGCAAATAGATTGCTATTAAATTCCTAATCTGTGTTAGTGTGGGGTGTGTTATGTTTCTCAAAATAAGTCAAAGCTCCGTATTATATGCCCGCATGAGCATTATTTCCTGGACTACTACATTTTTTTTTTTGAATCCTAAGTTTAGGCGCATTATAGCAATACTTTGTTCCCTAGCTCTGTAGGAACTGGAAGGATTAGAAGAGGCATGTGCTTATGGTGCTGTACTATTTGTCCCTGCCAGATGATTCCTGAAGTCTTCTTCTGGGAGAGTGCAGCTATGTTTCAACTGCTTTGCAGGCAGATTGTAAACTGGCAATCTAGGTCATTGCAAATACAAAATAAAACAGCTGCCAATAAAACTGAAATATAATTCAGTATTCCCAGTACATGCAAGCAAAGAAACAAATCCAAGATATTTGCACTGACAGCTGACGTTCCCTTCTCAGTTTACGGTGCTGTGTTCTTCCACTCACTGAACAACCTCAGGTGTTGCAAGGACAAAGAAATAATACAGCCATAGCGTAAGAAAGTTTCAGATTCTGACACTTATGTTGCAAAGGACCTTACTTTGCAACTAAGCACCTCGCTTTGAGTTGATCTACTTGCAGGATAAAATACTGCCAAAGGTGACTAAGGGCAGCGAAATTAGAATTCAGATTCATTTTGAAAGAGGCCCAGGGTTTGCAGTGTCATTTGGCAGCAGAAAGTACTAATACCATTCTGAGCTCCATTAACATCTGCAGGATGTAAAAGATCAAGTAGGTATCTAGCTTTTTAAAAATGAATCTCATGACCACATGCTAGAAGCTGCAATCATTTCTAGTCATGTTATCCCCAGGCAAAAATAGAAATACACAGGGAGTTCAGCAAAGATAGTTAAAGGTTTAGAAATACTAACTTATGTGGACTAAAAACCTTTTTAGGCATAGCTTCGTTAAATGATGGCTGAGTGCTGAGGCATGCTAAACACAAATATTTATATACACTGTTGTGCTAGCTTGCAGGTTTCCAAGCTGATTTGTGGTTTTTATTGTTTTTGGTTTTGTTTTTTAAACCTTCCTGCTGTGTTTCTAACACTTCATTTTGTTGGAAGGGTCTCTTGCAGGTAGATCATTATTTATTTGAAGATGGGAAAATTTAGAAGGAACAATAGGTTGTCCCAAAACTGAACCTACGTGTGAAACCTGTCAGGGATACCTGAAGTTGCCCATTGCCTCTCTGGCCCTGTCTACGCACAACACACAAGAAAACACACACGCACACAAATGCAGCCAAGGGCAAAGAACAGAGTTTGTAGAATGAGAAAAGGTTAAATAAACTTAAGCCAGGTCAGCATGACTTGGGAAGTAATTCCAGACTTGAAGTGATTCATTGGAAATGCCCTGTTTCTTACAACTTTTATTGTGAGAATAATTAGTTTAGGCAGTTTGAGAAAATCAGCTCAGATTTGCTATGTTCCTTTAGATGTTTTGGAGTTCTTCACTCTAAAAGCAACTCTTTCTGATCTTAACCTTTGACTGGAATTTGGCCCTGGTTGGTTGTTTCCGCAGACATTGCTTTTAGTTTGTCGGTCCCACAAATTATATCACTAAGTGGGACTCTAAACATTTGCCAGTGGCATCAAACACTGCTTAATTGACCCTCTGTGCTCTGGGATTGCTGACTAAGTCAGAATAATACCTGTGAGGACTGATGGCATTTTTGGTGGTACGAGCTTGCTATCTGTTTACGATAAAATAACAATTGCCATACTGCGGTGTGTTTTGTCCGGCAGAAAAGCAGTGTGAATGCTGTGTTTTGTTGTGTTGTTGATGGTGGTGGTCCGGACTGTGCTTTCTGCAGCCCTAGCGAATGGATTCTCAGACATTTCTCACGATAAGCATCTCCTGGCTGTGCCAAAGCTGAGACTTTGGTTTATTACGGTGATATTCTGCTGTCATAGGAGGTGACATGATTTCCCCACTGGGGTAATGTCAGGTTCATAATCTGATTTATAATAGGAACAAAGTTTTATTGATGGGTATAGCTTATGGATTTTCTGAGTTTTAGAAGATACAAACTTCAGCATTCACTGCCTCTAATGTTTTCATTGACCTGATTCTTGGGCTGATTCTCATTAAAAATACTGCGTATGAGGAGTAACTCTTTACAATTTTAGGAATAAGAATTGTTCTCACTAAAAAAGCTAAATCTATATCTTATTTTCACTATAATGCTGAACTGGAGAGAATTAAAGACCTGTTCTGACAGATATCTGACAACAAAAAAAATCTGGTGACGTGCCATGGACTTCATTGGGGTCAGTTCTAGTTGCATTAATCTGAGAGAAGATCCAGAAATTCTGTCTGTTTGTTTTAAAAAAAAATTATCTATTTTGAGCAGAGTTCATTGTCTCTTAGACAGTTTTAGTCATTTTACTTGCCAAGTTTCTCTCACAGCTGGATTAAGATAAAGTTTAACAGTTTTCTTTCCTGCTCTCCCTCAGATCAGTCATGAGCCTGTGGGAGATGTACGTGGCTTTGGAGCACAGCCTGAATCTGTTCAAACCCAGGCACGGCTCACGTTAATGCTGCTTTGATTAAAACTGTATTCAGGCACAATGGCACACGCATTTGTAAAACAGTGGAAAGGTAAACAGTCGCAGCCATATACATCTTACACCATATAAATCCCAGAGCTTTGAAAGGGACGTCATGTAACCAACTTCGGTCAAACAAATTAGTAGCATTTCAGTCTAAAATGGTCTGGCATTACTTGCAGAAAAATAGGAATTATGAGGAAGCTCTGGAGGGAGGAGAAAAAAAAACAGATTTTTTTCTATAGAAAAAGATTCTTTTTATTTTGATTTAGCGAGGTAAACACCCATTCTCCTTTTGCCTTTCTTTCTCCAGTGCCATCACTTGATGTTCCAGAGGCATACTGGAAAAGAAAAGAATCATTAACAGATGAGTCCTCGTGAAGACCTAGCTGAAAAGATGTGTTGTTATGCCTTTTCCACTCTTTCTCATTCAGAAGCAGATCCAGACTTCACTGGAGTAAATGGAAGGATTTTTCTTGGCAGCAGTTCACTTTCAGATGAGACAATTTATAAGATACAAAGGTTCAAATCCAATGTTGTGAGTGAAATTTATTCACAATGGAAATTTTATGACTGAGTTCAGAGAGACCAGAACATTACCATAAAGAGTTCTATATATTTCTGTTAACATTGATATTATTTCCACATACAGTTTATTGAAATCAACAAACTCTATTGTTGCAAATGAAGCTCAGGAGATGCAGCTTCTCTTAAGTGCATACTTACCTGTGTGTCACGCAAGGCCTTTTCGTAAGTTTACTATGGTGATCTATGTTTAAAAAAAAAAAAAAAAAAAAAGAAAAAAAACAAAAAAAGGCAATTCATAAAACAGTGAGCAGAACACTAGTCTAGGGAATGAGATGCCTGGTTTCTGTTCCAAACTCTGCCAGTGTGACCTTGCACAGCCACTTCTCTGTGTGTCAGCATCCACAACTATAAAATGTGAGTAATGAGGTTATAAACGCATCATTTTTATTGAGTAATGATGTTGCATGCTTCTGTTTTGTCCTTTATTTCTGTTTGCTGTGTAGTTTAATATTTGCCGGTAAAAAGCATGCAAGTAGCTAATTACATTTCAGGGTTCTCAATCCTCAGTTCATTGCAACTTACGTATTTATTTGTATCTGTACAAAGGTGATATTAATCATTTGGAAACTGCTACAGCCAAGTTAACTAAACGGAGAAAGCCGAATGTGCAGTGCTTTTGCAGGCTGCAGGTGCAAGGCAGCACAGGGGAATCGGGTTTGAAGCGTTAGAAAGTTTTCTACAACTCACTCATCCTCTAAAACCCAGCGTCCACCCCACAGCCTTCCTGCCTTCTACAAGTCTGTGCAGTAAAATGAATCTCCTTTCTCTTTAAGCAGTTTGCAAATCATTAAAAACATTTGTTATGATTTAGTCTTGCTATATTCAAATTATTCCTGTTCACTTATTGCTGTTTCATCTAGTTTCATAATCTTTTCTTTCTACCCAATATACATAAATAAAAGTCACTACTAGGTTTCCAGTGCACAAACTCTACAGGTAAATTTTTTTTTTCATTGAAGTTACACCTTTGGTTGAAAATAAGTGACAATGAAAAGCCACAATGTCTCTGAAATTACATTTGCCAATTTAAAATAAAGCTCCTGATGATAGTGTAGTGGTAAAATTGTATAGGTTCTGCCCCTATGGTGTATATTGTCTGGGTCTTTCTTTGAAATTCTAACAGAAAGGAAAACTGCAAGAAACTTAGGGACTTACAGATCTGCAGAAATACAGACAGTAGATTTGTTTGATGCTGAATACGTTATCTATATGAAAACAAGGTCTGCTGTGCCCACTGTAGTAATTTCTCACATGTGTACTCCTCACTGGAAATTTAAAGTGTCAAAATGTGTTTCAGAATGATTTTGTGGTGCAGTAATTAAGAAAAAAGAGGTTGCCTTTTCTTCCCATTAAAAACTTTGCTAGCACACTTATCATCAAAGCATTTGTGATAGTAAATTTAGCTACACTTTTGTATTCCAAGTTACAAAATTATTCTGAAATACGTTAAAAATATTTAATGGAAGTTTCACATGAAATTGCTTTAATGATATTTGTAAAATTTCAGTATGTTTCTGTGAAAATTGTGCTTCATCTTCTCTGTTTCTTCTATTCATTATTAGATACCTGTGGAGCTTAATAGAAATATACCTTATGTCAACCTTACTGTTAACAGGGAGCATTCTAAGTCTTTTTTTATCTCTCTTGCACGTCCTGTGAAGAAAACCTCACATTTCTTTATAGGAAACAAATACATGGATTGTGTTTATCGTCCAAAAGAACTCATGGCTTCTATCTAAAGTGCTGGCGCAGCCTTTTTGAAGTGATGCTGGATGTTTAAGTGTCTCCTTGCTAGTGGACAGATACAGTTTGAGAGAAGGCACGGTCTGACTCACTTTGCAAGACCTGCAAGAGATCTCGGTGGATCTCTCAGTGGCAAACGCTGGAGGAGCTCTGCTAAGCTTGTCTCAGAATATTTTATAACAATGATATTTCTAATTCTGTAAAATCTTAGCTTTAAACTATTCCGTCTCTCTCATCTATTTTAGTCATTCTTTAACTAGAAGTCTTTGATTTTAGTCATTTAATCACAGTTTGCCTCAGGCAAGCCGTGTGTCTTCCCCTGAACGGCCATTTGTTTCTGCATTTCTAGGGAGCATCGTAATAAGGAAGCCAGAGAGTTTTAAAGATATTAAAAGATGTCTTTGTAAGGTCTCGTACAGTATGAAATTCCTTCATTTATATGAATGGGAATGTTCAGGGTTTGAGACTTTTCCATTGATGTGTACAACACAGGTAGGTAGACTGCTGAGTGTTAGGAGCTGACAATGCCATCAGTACTGCAGTGATGGTCTAAGACACGAAAGGAGGTAAGCTTTCTGGGTAAAATACAACTTTTATTAGGTCAATTGACTCATGTCCGTGTGTCTGAGATCAGTACATTTTTTTTCAGCTTTTATCAATTAATTTAATATAAGCTATTGCCCCTGCTGTGCCCCTTTTTTTGTGTGTTGTGCATTCATCTCAAGGACATTAGTTTAGCTACACATTTTTGTGTGGGCATTTGCTTTTATGATGATTTTTACAGATTTTCAGAGTAGAGATTTAAAGGGAATGGAGAGATCAAAAAAGGTAAAACTAATCAGCAGTGATCACAGGTGCTGTAAAAAAAACCCAAACCCCAAACAACCACTATTATTTGTATTACAGTAGTGCATCAAAAGTCCAACAGAGATTGAAGATTTCTGGTACTAAGGACTTCACAGTTAGATATAGATAATTTCTGCTTCAAAGGAATTACATGCAGCAGGCAAAGCTACAAATGTAAACTTCATTTTCTCAGAGTTGCACCGTTCAGGTTGGTGGCAAGATGAGGAGTTGCCATGAAGTCTCCTGGCTGTCAGCTGAGCAGTCAACGCAGTAAACCAATAATTCACAAGAATGAAAATAATTTCTTCTAGGAAAACAGTTTGTTGCATGTAAACAAAGTTTACTGCGATGCAGTTTAATACTATAATTTTGACTGCCTGTTTCTCGTTCTCTGCTTTTGTAGCGACAAGGGGCTCTCACTTTTTAGTGATTGTGGCTTTAGTTAAACTAAATTTTAGCAGATTACCTTACAATACCTCAGGTATTTTAAGTAGAAACTCTAAAAGGCCTTCCTGATCAGGCAGGTATGTATTTTACAGAGAAAAGCAAGAGCAAAAATTTTCTGGATACAGTTTTATGTAGAAAATACTAAGAGTTAGCGTGGTGCATAGAAGGAAAGATCATAGCCAAAAGTAAACTTTCTAGTCCTGGATTGTTAAAGCAAGTGACGCCATCATCCAGCACCGGTCAAGATTTCCTTAGATAAGTGCAAATGTAGTATATCGGTTTTTATCAAAAAGCCCAGGCCTCAGTTTGGGCAGCGGGCGGCCGCCCTGTGTGGGAGGAGGCCATGACCCGCCCCGTGCCGGCCGCAGCCGGCTCCAGCCGGCTCTGTAACAGCTGAACACGGCCCGCCTCCCACCATGGCCTCAGCCAATCAGAGGCGCCGACGTGGCGCCTCTGCCCAGGTGTGTTCAGGAAGGGGCGGCGGCTGCTGCTGCTGAGGCGGGAGGCACGTGAGGAGGCACAGAAAATGGAGATGTGAGGGGAAAAAAAGCGAAGGGGCTTGTCTGGAGGAACGAAAGGGAGGGAGCAAGTGGAAGGGGTGCTGTTGGGGGTGCGGCTGGAGGTGCACCCTTGGAGGGAGGTGCTCTGTGCTGTCCCCGAGGGGGGGGACTTGGGCAGATTGAAAGAGGAGCCCTTTCAGGTCTCCCCAGTTACAGTGATCAAGACGTACAGAAAGGGGACTGGCAGTCCTCAGAGCGTGACTGCTTAAAGTGAAATTAAATGGACACCTACAGCTGCTGCCGCAGGGAGGCATCTCTGCGGTGGCTACAGCTGTGCTGGGAAACTGGAGCAGCTGGGATACAGCTGACGGCTCGAAGGAGAGCATTGCTGAGGGATAGATGGGCCTGTGCCACCTGTGAACACTGCCCTGTCCAAAGGAGGGCGGCTTCGAGATCAGCTGATGGAAGTATCTGTGGAGCAATGGTCTGATCTAGTTCATCCTGCCAACGAGATACCCCTGTGGAGGGACTGGGAAAAAGGAGGTAATCAGCTGCGGTTGGTTGGACTGTGGGAGTGTGTTTATAAGCAAGGAAGAAAGGGCCCTGAAAAGGCAGTGATCACTAATGCAGCTGGGCACAGTTACTGATGCCGCTGGGCTATCACCTGATAAGCTGGCTGGGACATCCTGTTGATCAAGGAATGACGTATGTGTACCATAATGGGATGAGCGCGTGGAAGACAGGTGTGAGATTAGCAGCATGGCCAAGGATGAAGTAAGGAGTCCAGCAGTATGGTCAACCTTGAAAAAAATGTCAAGAAGGGCAGAAAATTTTCCATGCTCCTCCACCAGGAGTTACAGATGTTCCTGAACAAAAAGGAGGAGGATATGATGAAGGGAAGTAATAACTCTGTTTTGAATTTCTAGCCATATTGAGAAACCATTTCCAGTTGCTTGCAACATGTTCTGGATTCAACTCATGATCTTAATGATGAAGGACGCCACATCCCATTAGCAATCTTCTGAGCCATACAGTTCTCCTGAGAGCCTGTTTCAGTAAGTTGGTTGATGTTTCTGTGTGATGCATACAAAATATATTTTACAATTAAAGTATTTTTTCCATTCATCATTTAAATCAAATTACAAGGCACTTGAACATTGAATAATTTATATTCCCCAAAAAGATGTTAGGATATTAAATAGCAGGAATAATGTTAGGTTTATTAAATTGTTGCAGAGAACTCTTTTCTATCTCTGGTACTGCCTCAAACTCTTCATTCCTACCAAATAATTGTTTCCATCTTTGGCTTGATTGTAGGGTTATTTCAGAGTTTTTTTTGTTTGGGTCTTTTATTTGTTAATGTTTACTGGGCAAATCTTTTCAGTTCAGGCATTCCCCAGCTGGCTCATCCAGTCACTGAATTCTGTAAAAGAAGGTTCTTTTCAAAACTATGTGCCCGTGTATTCTCTGCATTTGGAGACAAATGCACAACTCTTTTCCCAGATCCGTATTTCCCTCCTGGCAAGGGGCTGCGTATTGCCTCAGTGCCTGGCTTGGTGATGTATGATCATATTTATATAAATGGATGCATGTCTTCTGCTAAAGAGTTTGCAAAGAGATACAGAGGCATATGGAGGGGCACTTAATTGTATGTGGGTTATTTGTTGGCAAGCTTCAAATTGGGATGCTGACTATGTGAGAATAACAGCAAAAACGTTATGGTTGGTTTTGCCCCTGAATTTCGGCAGGATGATTTCAGGACCCCCCCCAGACTGTTTCAAGGCTGAGGCAGTATGCATGGGAATGGGAATTTGCCCTTGAGAGAGTTGCATTTATAGAGAGAATTGTGTAGACACAGTTGTTGCAATCCAAAAAGAAAATGCAGAAAGAGAATTTCATTGTGATCGGGCAAGTTAATGCTCTGTTTGAGGGAAGAGTTAAAACCATAATGCAGGGGTCATATATAAACCTTACTTGCCTCAGAACCACTGAGATGAAGAAAAGGAAGCACTTGGAGGATGATAACAAGGATATTATGATGGGTAACACGACATTTAAGTGCCAATGGAATGGGCAATTCTGTAAGCCCTCAGGAAGACAAGTGTTGCTGAAACATGACAATTTATTGAATGAATTTCCTAACACACTTGTTACCATATTTTTTCCCTGCAGTACCACAGTGAATTTTGTCCTGTCTTCTGGCACAAAAATAAAGGGAAGAGAATGTCATCCAGCAGCAGGGTGCCAGAGCCTGGAGTCTGTCTGTCTTCCCAAATGAGGAGGGTGAAGAAGTAGCTTGCTTGTCTCTGCAGAATATGGAGAAATTATCCACAGAAGATGGAAGGTCCAGATTGACATATATTGTCAAAGGGACTTATGGTAAGATTTAGCTTATCTCACTTAAAAAGCTTGGAAGTGGTAGTAGGAGGTATATGTGTGAGGGAGAAAAATAATTTTCCTTTTGTGGAAGGTAGATGGGTTAGGATAGTTTTTACATGGAGGGAAATGGAACAGGGGGAATAATCAGTGTAAAGAAATAACATGGCTTGATTTGTAATGGTGACTTCTAAGTGGACATTTTGATTCCTGATTTCAAATAGTGAAAATACATACAAACCAAACTGAAAAATAGTTTAATTTTGACCCCATCCTGCCCAACACTGCCTGTTTTTGTTTTAGAGCAAAATTATATTGGTGGGTACAGGGTATGAAGGCTGGCATCTGTTCCGCTTGTTTGAACAGCTTTGGGAACTGCTACAATGCTGTATTTGTAATGAAGGCTAATCTCAGTCCATATTAAAAAGTGACCACATAAATCAGCTGTGTTTCTCATCTCAATCAATGCCCTATAGTCATACAGCTGCAGAATGCAGTATTGAAATAAATAGTAATTCATCCAATTAAAGTGCAGTTCCTATTTACTGTTATATTGCGTGGTTTGTCTGTGTCTAGCTGCATCAGGTGACATCAATCCAGAGTCCAGCAGGTGACCTATCTAGACACTGTATGTACTGGAAGTAATAAAAATTATGGTGCAAATTAAACATTCTTTCCGGGAGGGTAATTGCTTGAGCTCATAAGTGAAAATAGTCTGCGTATCCTTCAACACAGTATAGGAAACTGTAGCAGTTGGGAGATGAGGGTTTCTGTGTCTTCTACCAAAGCACTCCTAACTGCTGCCGTGTAGAAGATTCATGCTAAACCTGCCTTTCTGGGCTGGAAAGGGAAAACCGCACCATTTCAGCTCCAAAGAGTTCCGTCTTTTCCCCCCAAATTATGCCTGAATTTGATCACTAAAGACAGAATATGGTATTTTCTATGTAAAAGCAATAAATAAGGGCTCTATGAAGTCTTTCCTGGCTGAATGCGAAGGGAACATCTTGTCCAAACTATAATTGAGACTTGAAATCCTTTGAAAAGAAATGTGGGATGGATGCTTATCTAAACCAAACAAAATCTTTGCAAGTTTATACAGCAACATGCAGGAACATTGAGTTAACTCAGGTGATAAAGTCTTTTTCTAATGGTTTGCCTAAAGATTCTGGTTGTAAATTTTCCAGTGAAATGGAATCTTGTCAGAAAACAGCTATCTTTCATCCCAAAGTGTTACAGAAAATGCCTTAGTTTCAGCAAGCTTCGGCCAGACCGGTTGTAATCTAACATAACCGACTTGTATGGGTGTCCATATCCCCTGATGTGATGCTAGAGTAGTTAACATTAGTATTAATTACTCCAGGTTATGGCTTTAGCCACTGCTGATTAATACTCCAGTGATATGACTTAAACCAAGGCTAAAATACTTTGTGCCCATTATCTGTAAACTGGTCCAATTTCATCTCAGGAACTGGATGAAGTTACATAGTCGCTTTTAGTGCTGGATTTAGTCTTTTATGTGTTTTTAAATTACTAGGTATCTGCTAGCTAGAAAGGAAGAGCTCGGTGAAAAAAAGGAGATGGCCACAAAGAGGGACCTTGTGGAGATGATAGCAGAGAAATAGTTGCTTGAGCATGAAACAGTGAACCAAGACTGAATCCCAGCACCTTCACTACTTCGCAGTGAGTCACTTAACCTCTCCATGTTACATTTTTTTTTTAATAAAATCAGGCTAATTACCTGCCTGAAAGAGGAGTTGTGAGACTAATTAATTACTGTTTGCAAAGTACTTCAAAATTGTAAAGTGCAGTAATAACTGCTGAGTGTTGTTACTACTTTTTTTGAGGCGGATACAGTATGAGCAGTACCTGCTGTTGTAAATCAGCATGGAGGACTGTTTTCTGTTTCAGACCTTCCTGCCTGATTTCACTAATTGCCTCGGTCTCTGTTGTAGTAACCTAAAAAGAAACAAAACATACCAGAAAGCTAAACCCTTGCCTGCCTGCCCCTGTCACTCTCTTCTTGTGTACATTCCCAGTCACAGGGATGGTCTGACCCAAACTATTGTCCTTCGCTGAAGTTGCCTAGAAAAATGTGTTTCCATTTATGTTCAGCAAACTTTCATGGAATTTTCCTGTTTCAGATTTTGTCTCAATCACCCTACCTTTCTCTATTCATTTGTTTCTATCATTTGGTGTTATATGCCAGCAGGTTGCTGCTTCAAAAATTGCAGACAAAATAAGACAGATATGCCAAATGCAAAGATACTAAGAGACCAGTTTCCATAGCAATTGTAACCATGGTCTAAGATCTTCATTCTTGGGTTTGGAGTGATGTTGTAACAGCTGAGCAGATAGATAGAAAATGCTAGATATTGGTGAATGAGTACTTGGTAACGTACTGGCTACCATCTTGTCCCACATCAGTTTGAATGGAGATGACCAAGTTCAGATTTCTGGAATTTCCACTACTTTTTATGTCCTTCGTTCCATTTCTGTAATACAGCTCCCAAAATGGTATCTCATGAAGGCTGGCTAAGAAAAGTAGTTAAGAGCTTAAATAAATATTACATATATCATCGTATATAATATGATTCATACATATAGCATATATAGAGATATAATATATAATAATATATATATACACCATATAGGTAGAATATAATATATAACAATATATATTATTTATATATTGCACAATATTAATATATGAAATACATGTTAGATTACCTAGAAAAGTACTAGTTCAGAATTGAGGGCTTCATCTGGAAAAAGAAAACAATATACAAGTTTTCCTGATATATTTTTGTTTATTTGCGTAATAAACTCTTTGTGGCATTGATTCTGAAATTGTCTCTATAGAAGTATGCTTGCATACATCCACGTTCTATCATGTGGATGTTACATAAATAAAAATATTAATAGATAAAAGTAGCAGCCTCTTCATTGTAGCCAAGTCTGGGAGTAGATGAATTGTTAATTCAAATTAAATTGCTTTTATGAACTTCTTGTTCATTTATATTAATTGCTTGTACTGACCTGACCTAACCTACTTAGGTGGAACTGCGGAAATTAAAGATGCTTCCATTTTGCATGCACAAAATGCACAGAAAATTACTTGCTTAAATGCACTCACATACGCTTTCTACATAAAAATTAGTAAAATTCATTGATACTGTGGCCCAATAAGAGTAGATGTGCCTTTGAGGTTTCTTTCTATCAGGATTTGGGTTGTACTTCATAGTGGGATGGACTGGAATGGTTTTGCCTTGAGGTTTGAATGTCTGATGGATTCAGAAGTATTTCCTTTTCTTGTCCCAGGTGTCCTGGAAGAAAGACAGAACTCTAGAGATGTGGTTTATTCAGGTTGCCACTTTATTAACTTATCTCAGTAGGGAATTATGCAGCAATAACTCAGGCAGTGTTAATTCTCATCCTTCCTTGCCTTCATATATTTATTTGAAGGCTTCCATCATTGCTCTTGAATTTGATTTTGCTGGTTGATCTCAAGATATTTCAAGAAAAGGTTTAGTTCTTGAGAATGGTTAGGGTGAGGAGGGAGTGGAAGAACAAGCCAAAGGCACAAAAAGGCTCTCAATGTATTATGTAAGCAACTGAGACTAGCCCAGCTGCTTGGAAGTTTTTATCTCTGCTTCTCCATAATACCTCCTTTCTCTAAGGCTGGGGCCATAGTAGTGTCTGCTTCCTTTACATATAAAGGTTGTGTGCTTTTGAGATTGTAGAAAACATAATAAATGCTTTGAGAAAGGATTGTCTACAATAAAGAGATCTGTGAAATTCATAGCATTACCCTGGCAAAACAGGCATAGCATATTTGTATGCACATCATTTTTGTGATTAATCAAAGTGAAAATATTCTTTTTTTTTTTTTTTTTTTTTTTTTTTTTTTTTTTTTTTTTGGTGCCTGTGTGTGCTTCTGGACTTCTTTTTCACTCAGTGTAAATGTAAACACTGGGAATCTGGTCAAGGAGATTTTATTTCGAGTAATACTGCTCAGCGTGACCAGGAGCTCTGGAAAAGGTTGCCAGAGCCATCTAGAACATAAAGAACTGATGGAAGCTGTCATATATATTATGAAATTTTGCTCAGTTATATAACCTAAAAAATTAACTTAAGAATGTTCTAAGGTACTCAAAGTGGGCAGGAGAGGGAGCACATGTTGCAGCAAACCCCAACATCCGTAAGAGTTCTGTATTTTCATATCTGTAGTTACAATGATTCCTGTTTTGTATTGAGCAGAAGTGTCCATGTATTATTACCTTAATTGTGATTCTGATCAATATCATGATAACTTTAAGAGAATAAAGATTGAGTGGCTTCTGTAAGTAGGCCAGAACTGAATAATGGATATTTTGTATTTTACTTCTGTATTCTATCTCTTTTGGACCTGTATCCAATCCAAAAATAAAAAGGAGAGGGGGGGAAAAAAACACTTGGCATGTTTCATCAGATAACTCAAAAATGCTTTTTTACTCTCAGAATACCTTTATGCAGCATGTAAGGAACAAAACTATTATTACTAACTTCTTATTTAACCATATTCTGTGTGATAGTTGGCTATTTTCTCAAAGTATCAGTCTGTAGAGCCCCATTAATAGACGCATGGAACAGTTTTATTTTATACTGAAGTACGCTTCTGGCCATTTTGGCTTCAGAGTAACTGTGGCAGCCTTCATCCCTTGTAGGATCAAAAACCAGAAAGCAAATACAGTAAGACTGATAATAATATTTATGATTCTTAGGTTTAGAGTCTCTCTCTCCATTTTTGTAAAGCAGGGAAATTCTCACTGGAGACTTGTTTGTTTAGCCCCTTGTGTATGGTTAAGGTTTCTAAAAGGTTTATAGAGCTTCCAAATAAATATTTGTAAAAGAACTACTAATGCTTGGAGAGAGTAGTGTTGAAAAGCTAGTGATATGACGACTTAACTGAATACATAGTAATTATAGATCTTATTTCCAAGACTTTTAGTCACACAGATGGCTGCTTTGCCGGGGGGGGGGGGAAGACTACACTTTTTTTTTTCCAAATATGTTAGGTACGGCAGAATCTTTTAGTTTCAGGAAACAGACTTCTCCATTGAAACACATCATAGTCTGTTAGGGAGTTTTCTTGTTAGTCAAAAAAAATTGTAAATGAAGAGCATGATGAGGTGCAAAGAGAGTTGGTAGAGAACTGATAGAGGCTTTAGTAAGCAAAGCTCACAAGTATTATAAATGTGTGTCGTCCTTTGTGCTTGTGGGTTAATAGGTGCTCTCTGTAGATTTTTCTGGTAGATATTGTGATTTTTGATTCTGTGATGAAAACCCTGTAACAACAGGAATAAATTTGTGTTTTGTTTGCCCTGTACTTGAATAACAACTCTTTGCTGTTCTGTCCAGCTGATAACACCCATTCTGAAACTTCGGGGACAAAGTTGTTCTTGTAAAGTCATCTCCAGAGACTGGTGAGCAGTGCAGAACAAAGACTGTCACTATACTTTATTCTAATTCCTTCCATACCTTCAATAATGCAAATTCTTGGCCAGGATCTGGATTCTAAATAACAAACAAGCATCAGAGGGTGTCTCTTACTTCACAGTCTGGACGGATTTCCAGAGTTTGGCATTTGGGAGTCAGTACCTTAGAAAGGGAGTGAGCTCTGCTGTGTTGTATAATTGATGCATTGAACATATCAAGTGCATGCTAATTTGATGGCTGCTCTTTTTTTCATGTAACTGGACACAGATGATTAGCCAAAGCGTATACTTAAAGACTGCAGTAATTCAAGGGTGTTAGCTCTTTTTTCCTCAGCCAGCAATATAGGAAACTAACAAGTAGATGGCATTCTATCTCTATTTTTAAATTAAGAAACAACTGCTTAGGATGTCATACAGTCTATTCCTTTCACTTGTTATGTTACATTTTTAGTCTGAACGAAGAAACGCGTATTTATTTAATTTAACAGTTATAGCCTCTGATTCTAAAAATATAATGATCAATATAAACATTGAATTAAAATTGATTCAACACAAAATAAAATCACTTTTATGTTGAAGAACTCTGGTTTTGATAAAATATCTGACAAGAAATGACCTTGTGTTGGAAATGGCCAAGTAATGAAATACCAATTTCCTGAAAATCAAAAGTATCTGAAAGTAATCAATGGGGCTTAAAACTGAAAAGGCGAAAAAGGACTAATCTTTTTTGGCTGTAGTTTGCATCTTCAGTTTTAGCATCAAGGAAGAAATCTTTCTCCCTCCAAAAGTCAAAGGAAAATGTGAGCTAAAACGAGAACATGAGTTTATCAGAAGGATTCAGTTAACAGTAGCTGGGTCTAGTAGTGGCTTCAAATAGAGACGGATAAGAGAAAAAACCAAAACGTGTTTGAGATATTGAAAAAATTATTATCATGGTGCAAAGTCAAATACTTTCAGTTTGTCTTAAAAATTCAGCAAAACAAAAAGAGCAAATATTCTCTTTTAAGTTTCACTTTTAAAATGTTTTTTGCTGTCTTTGAAAATATTTTATTTATTTATTTAGTTAATTACTTTTATTATAGTTTGCCAGATATTTTTCCTTTTGAAAAATTCCTGGTCATTGACTGTTTGTGTATGTTTAGGTTTTTAATAAAATAGCTGCTTTGAAAAATTTCATGAACTGTTTCAGAAAATTCCATCCTAGTTCCTAATAGCTACCCAATAGTTACATTTCTTGTTTTCTTTCTTTTTCTTTCCTTTACCTTATTTCCTTTGATGAGTCTATTCAATATCTCTCGGGAGACTATTTCTTTATTAATGATATTTATTTCTGTTGTACTGGAACTAGAAATCTCACACCGGGACAAAGGGAAATTAAACCTGGAAGAAATGTGAGTAATTGAATCCAGGTGCCTTCAGGCAGGCATGCCATGTGATCCCATTTATTTATCTGTCAAGTTTCACCTTAAAACTTGCTCCTCAAACTTTCCCTGCTACTCCTATTTGTAATTTTATGTAGTTTGCCGTCATTCTTGACCTGTGAAGATTTTGATGAAGAACTCCTATGTATTTAGGCAGTTGAACCCATCTTTTTTGTATCCCTGCCACTCGAGTCATCTTTGTTTCCTGCTAATTCAGCCTAGTGCACATGAGGGAAGTAGTTGCATGTTTTCTTACTAGAAGATAAAACATGTAAGGTATGCAAACTGACCTGGATCCCAAAGTTGCTGATGTTACTAGCGCGGTCGCATTAGCAACACAAACTGACACGAGGGGAGACTGTATGTTATGTAGCCTAAAATGCAATTGCACGCTCAAGGCATAATGGATCTAGCTGGCTGGCAGTCAAATGTATTTGTGCAGTTTATGTAGTTCAAGTGGGTGTGGGGCCAGGTACTTGCTCTATGAACTTGTCGTTTTGCACATCTGCTCTTCTGAATCTGATTCGCAAGCTGTTGAACATGGGATGGCCCCGGTTCTGTGAGGAATGTAAAATCTCTGAGCAGATCCTGATTCAGATATTCTTAAAAATTGGCATTTGTCTTAAGCAGTTGGTTCTAATATTTGGTCCTTAGCATTTATTTTTCTTTTTAAAGTGCAGAGAACACTGCTAGAGTCATCACTATCTCCGTAATGGACTTCATGTTTGCTGGTTGTGTACAGTATAAATCACGAAGTAGCTTCTATTTATTCACCGGGAAAGTGAGTGGACAGTTGGCCGAACTGTGTAATTAATATTTCCAGCTGAATTGGCCCACAAGGCTTGATTTATAGGTTAATGATGAGATATATATCTACACAGATAGAGATAAAGATGTTTTGCTTCTTTAAAACCCTTTCTTCTACACAAGCAGCACAGTGGTTAACTGTAAACAGTTTCCATGTCTCCTGAATAGTAAAGCACTTTTTATTTTTTCTGCAAAGCTTCACCCTCCATTCAAGGAATTAGCAATGGTGGACCACTAAAGGGTCAGGGTTGCTGGGATTTATTTGGACTTTGATAGGGAAAAGTCGTTTAGATACTGAACTGAATTTTACACCAGATAAATATCTCACGCACCTTCCAGTACTTCATGTTTCTGGCCAAGAAACAAGTCAAAGCCTTTCTTACAAGAGAGCATTTATTGTTGTTCTTTTCTCCACTTTTGGGGAAGAAAGGGGGAAAAAAAGATGATACTGTGTTGTAATACTCTAATACTTCGCTCCACACATGCTGCTAATATCATGCTCTCTCTGACACCTTGGAATAGAAACTTGAGATTAAACGCTCCCAAGTTGTCCCAGTTCAAACTCCTACCTTGCCAAAAAGGTTTCGGTAGTGTGTGATAGGTCAGGGACTTGACTGTATCTGAGGAGTGCTGCAGTGCTGCTAGATGAATCTGGTTGCTATTATCAGCTAAGTCTTGCAGAGAACATATTCGTCCTCTAACCCAATCAGTTCACCTACCCAACCCATTTATTTTGGCTTTACAGTAATGATCTTCTCATTTTTAATAATCATTACCATTTGAGAGAGCAAATCTAAAGTTAGCAAATCAGATAAGTTATGAGTTGCAGTTTTTTTTTCGCAAAGCAGCCTACTTTCATTTGAAAGGAAAAAGGGTTTCTTCTTTGAATATCATCAAAATATAAATCCATGAATGCCCAGAGAAATGTGAAAAGACAAAAAGCACAGCACAAAGGTAATCTTATGAAGTGTTAAAATTCCAGACTGCTTAAGCATAATGTGGCGACTTATTTAATTAGTGTCAGAAAATAACTTGGGATGAATTATTTTCAGCCAGCTCCTATTTACTTTTCATTGTTTCCTTAAGATTTAAATTGTTATGTATACTTTGAAGAAAAAAGCAATTCGGAAGCTCTAAATATTAAGCACTATGCAACGTGTAAAAATATTTGCTGTAAGTATATGACATTTGATTATGCTTTTAAACATACAGGAAAAGCTACTAACTTTAAATTTTCATGTGAAACGTATGTTTCCTTTTCATTTTCCTTCACAGGCATGTCCAAGGTTGTTTTTATACCTTGTATTTGCATTACATTAATGTCTAGGACTCCTGTACATTAGATATTGCAGTCAGATACGTGTGTATGGGATATGGCCATAATGACAGTCCTCAACTCAGAGAATTTGCTGTCTCTTGTCTCTGACAAGGCAGATAGCAAGACAGTAGCAAAATTAACATTGTAATCAGGCCCCAAACCATATTCAGTGACAATTTTGAACTCTGCTCAGCTCCTGCCTGCTGGAGAAAGAGGTGCTTCAGAAAAGAAGGTAAAGGTGTTTCCCTTAACTAGATTGTCCTTATTTGCTCTGTCTTGAGCAAGCAGACTGTGTCAGTTTTGATGCCTATTCTAGCCATCCTTAGCTCTAGCTGGATTCAGTGTGCTCATCACAGGGAAGGGCACAGTAAATAAACAGATACTGATTCAAGTTGCCTAGTTATTCCCGGTAGAATCTAGGGTCAACACCAATTTTTTCTTTAGGCCATAAATGTGGCTTAAAGTATGTGACTTTTCTCTAGGGCTCTGAACTGATTAACCCATCCATGACAGATTGAAATTTATGGACCTTTTGAGTAATTTTCTGTGGGACCGGATAATGTTCATAACATTGCTAACTGTAATGGCAAAAAAATAACTGTTAGAAAAAATAACCTTACTCTTAAAAAAAAAAAAGTTAAACTTTGCTTTTTCATGGTCAAGATTTCCTTGATATTCTTTCCTTTTTGAGAAGATTCGCTTGCCAGAAAGATGACTGCAATTTAAGAGACTTGCAGTTCTTGCCTGAGGGCTTTCAAGAAACTACCTCACCTTAAAGTGCGTTTTTGAATGGAGGTTAAAAATGCAGTTTAAACTTAATGAATAGTGATGAAGTGTTAAAAGGCAAGGTATCTAAATGAGAAACAAAAATGTATTTGAACTACAGTCCCATAGTCTCATTAAAATCATATTAAGGTTATCTCTCTAGGAAAGATTGTCCAAACTGCATGAAGATTTGCAGCACTGATGGACATGATTGCGTCTCTGAATTTGGTAGAAAATCTTTGCCTGCGTAATGAAGTGGTACCATGCCCTGTTAGGAAGGGCAGATTCCAGAGTTCGGAACGGAAGGGAAGAATATGATCAGCTGTAGCTGGAAGTTGGATGACGTTTCAAGGCACAAGAGGAAACAGACTCTTCCAAGGATTTCAGAAAGCATCCCTTGTCGTCCTCCTCTCTAAAGGGTGAGATTTATAGAGCAGCAATGGGACTGTAATATCAATAGTAAGGGAAGGGAGAAAGGTGCAGTGCAGTGTTTGGACTGTGAGAGGGTACTGTGCTAATAGGTTAACAGCTCCTCAGCCTTTCTGGTAAATCTGTGAGTGCGGATACACTAGTTTTACTAAGCCAGCTTTTAATATTATTAAGTGCAAGGCTTTTATGAGCTTCATCAGCTGCACTGGCTCTGAAGAACCATAGCGTCTGCTGGGTGAGAGGTTTATCTGGAGTGGAACTGCAGCTGGAGCACTGTACTGCTGGGTTCCATTGGCCAGAGCTTCAGCAGGTATAAAATGGAGCAACTCTTTCCTACGGGATGATGTATAGAAATTTGTGTCAATCTGGAAGATCTACAGTTTTCATTGCAGGGAAATAAAGAAATCATCAAAAGCAACCTAATTAAATAAGTTAATAATGCAAAGGGATTATAAAATGCTATATAATTAGTAAACAAAATGATATATTTAAGTTCAGTCCTACAGGCTCTGTCTATAAGCAAATTGAGTTAATATTTAAAAAAAAAAATCTAAATCCCTATAACAATTTTTCTAGGCTAGGTATGATAAAATACTCAGTAACTATCACAAACATGATAAATTTTGGATTAAGAAATGCATGTGGTTGGTGAGTGTCAGCATTCTGGCATTGTTACAAATAGTGGCCAATTTATTTTAAACTTGTAAATCCTTAGCAGATTATTTAATATTAGCAGTAAGGAACTCTAGGCAGAGAAATGGTGACTGCAATTTTATTAACACTCTTGTAGATTGCTTCAGTAAATCTAGAAGATCATCAAGATAAATGAAGAAATTAATTAAAAAACCACAAAGGCCATATCCCCAGTGATTCTAGCTATTGTACAAAGAAGTGGTGGTACTTAAATAAAAAAGTCCACAAGTTGAAGGATTCAGTACAGTTTATTGTGAAATATTCCCCTTTATTCAAATTCTTATCCCAGGAGTAGTCATTTCAGCGGTTATCAGTTTCATGTGATTCCATTCTTTTCTTACACGAGTATCAGCAATTATTATAAAGTTAACATTTGCCAACAGTTGCAGTCGTTGATATTTGAGCCTGAAAAGAGAAGCAGTATATTTAGTGAAAGGAAGATTGGAGTAGCTTAGATCACCTTGCATAATAAAGATAGAGAAAAAAATCTTAGCAATAGTTGCTGTACCCATATTAGTAGAGGTTGATATTTCCTATATTTGGGTACTTTTTCAATGTTATAACTGCATTAGAGCAACAGGTACAGTTTGTGAACTCTAATAACAAAATACATGAATGTAATAATTCTTGTTTTGTGCACTAAGCATCACGAACCAGACTATATCACCTTAGTTCCTTTGTCTATATGTGCCTGTTATGATTTTGCCACAAATACATGTGTTGCTCCAGAAATGGGACTACAATGTTTATCCAGCCTTTTAACTAGCGTGCTTTCAGTTTTGGCTTTGATACTAACTCTGAAAATTTCTGGCATTTGCTCAACTTACGTTTGACATTTAACAACCATATTGCAGTTACTCCGTGTGCACATACTAACTCACCCCTAATGTAACTTACTGCTCTTTCACTGGAATTCAAACTAAGTCTTATTTCATCTCATCTGAGAAGGCTACAGGCATGCACACACATGGTCACAGTTGCCACAGCGGCTCTCATATATGCTGAATTTGTAAGCCATTGAAGTGTCTGTTTGAGCCTTCCTTAGAATAATGAAGAATTATGCCTTATCATGTCAGGAAACACAATAGCTTGATTAGGTAACACTTGCTTACAGAAATAGAAATGAAATCAAAGAATCTGAGTCACATGACTACATGGATCATCAATCGTGTTCCTCATTACTGTTGCTTTCTAAGAATTTAAATATATAAAACATTTTTCATGGACTGGTCTACAAAGAATATCGTATTTGGATCTTATAAAGGTCTCAGTCAGCTAAGTCTAAAGGCTTGCTAGACTCAGTCTACCTCAATCTGCCTAAAATTGCCTGATCTTATAAGGTAGGGCCCACTGGCCTACTTGGTGACAAACCATATAGATACCATTGACAGAAAATTGAAAGTCATGTTTGATTACTTGGCAACATTAGAACATGAAAATTAGATGAGCTGGAAGTATCAGCTGTTCTCCATCTTAAAATAAATTTAGGGAAGAGAAAAGAGAAGGAAATTCCAATGAGAGAATAAAAACCAGTGATAAGCTAATAAAAGAGAAAAATTAAACTCTTAATATAGAGCCTAACTTTGTCTTTCTTGTAACTCATAAAATCTGAGCACTGTTATCCACAGCCAGAGGACACCCCACCTAATCTGCTCATGATTTCTGCTGTCCGGTTTTAACCTCCTGACTAAAAGCTGGGTGAATGTGTTAATGTGCTGCAGAGTCCAGGGTGATAAAACATGCCAAACAGAAAAGTTTATTACCTCAATTGTGTGGTTTCCACACTGAAACTGGCTTGGGTCTGGTTTACCTGGTGCACACATTGGAAAATGAAATATTAAATTTCCATGTTGTAGCATTTTCATGAAAATAAAAAGTAGTTTCTGCATTTTTGCAGAAATTCTTTTAATGTCATGGTCAGTTTTACTAATATAGTGATCATTAGAGATGTGTGAAGCTGGGGGGAAGCTTGGAGGGAGAACAGATATTCTCTTGTGTGAGTGAAGGAAAAAAAAGCTTTTTAATAAGCCCAGAAATATTGTATAATTAGAGTCAACAGAGAAAATTTAAGTGAAAAACTAATCCACAAAAAAAATTAAACCGATAGATCTAGAAAATATTTTTTTTATGATCTGGAAACTATGAAAATTTTCAAAAGAATGATAAATACAGTACAGCTTACTGACAACATACACCTAATTTATTTTTGTGAATTTTGTTGATTGCATTTTTCTCCACAAATGCATGGGATGGTAACCTATAACCAGTGTTAGAGATGCTGCAGGCATTGGATCTCCAATTCTGAACCTGTAATATAAACTTTGGAATTATTGTTATATTGCTGCAGTTTCATGTTATGAGTATACATTACTATTCCTATTGGAAGTGCTTCAATTTAAGCTAAGTGGCTTTTTTAAAGAAAGGCTTTGTAATTTACTTCAGATCTGAGGGCAATCATCCCCACATTTGTGTATATAAACCTAGTTCATATATGGAACACAGAAATGTTTTACATTTCAGATGGAGAAACTGTGAGATAGTGGTTTGAAACGATCTGAGCAAAGTTTCTTGGCCTACTGGTGACAGTGCAGAGAATAGAATGCATTATGACATTGCATTTGTTTTTTTATGTGTGCACATGTGCGTGTGTGTGTATACATTCACATGTGTTAAATTTGTGGCTAAGCCGTTTAAGGAAGGGCATGAGCGGTTAAGGTAGACTATGATAATTTCAACTATTATTGGGAGAAATGTTACTGGATTGTTAAAAATACATCAAGTAACTCAGAAATTTGATTTGGATTTCATGATTTTGTGGGGCAGTACTTATGTCAATACCACACCGGTGCTGTTAGGTAGCCATTTATCCCCAACATGTGCCAAAAGTTTGGGAAGATTAGGTGAGGGTTAGAGCAAATGCATAATTTAATGGATGTTTTCATATCCCACTAGATTACTTTCTGCTTTTATTTCTGATTGTATAATCTGCATTTAGATTATATGTGTGTCCTGTCTCCCTCTTTTTTTTTTCTTTTAAGAATATACTTTAAGCCATAATAATATTTTTCTGCTGTAAGACAGGTGTCTTATTTTCTGGCAGTTAACTATTCATAGGTTTTAGTATATATCCAGGCAATGTGGATACAAGGTTGATACCCAAATGTTTCACTTGGCCTATATTGGTCATACATAATGGCTTTTGTTAAAAGTTTAATTATGAACTAGAAAAAAAAAAACCTGTAAATGACAAGATCAAGCTAAGTTCAAAGCTATATTGGATTGTCAAATACTTAATGTATTTGCCCTGTAGTAAAGCTAGTTTTTCTACAAATTGGAAATGCAACTCGGTCCTTGATCTACCTAACGTAATTTCCTCTATAAGGACTTTTTTGTCCAGGTTATTCTCCTGCTTGTATTTTAAGCATATATGCCGCACTTTCTCTCTTCCTACTTTAGCTATTGTCACTTTGTAAAATCCTCTCTAATAGCACTTGTTCTTTTTCAGCTTGACAGGTGGCCTTCCTTTCCTTGTGCCCTTTGCATGCTTTGAATACTGATAGATAGGATAGGATTTACCTGGTCTATACAGATATATACAGGAGAGAAAAATCTAGCTTCTTGTTACAATTGTTATTGATATTAAAGGCTACAAAGGTCTCCAGTCCTTAAAGGGGGTGCTTCAAAAAGCTGCAGCAAGGTAATGTCTCAAGGCTTGACCCTTTATTTAGACTCTCTCAGCAGAGTGATCTGTTCATGCTGTTATTCAGTGCAGACATTTTATTACATTATATATTTCAGTAACAGAAAGGTATAACTTTCTGTATTGAAGATGCCTAGAATTTTATCTGTAGCTCTTTTGGATTTGTTATTCAAAAGCATCTCAGTGACTTAGGTATCTAAGTCCCAATGAAAGTCAGTGGAACTTAGATAAATGGATTTTAGGGACAGGATTATAAGCATTTGCTATGAATTTCAGCATGCCAGTCTCCACGGAATCTTAATTACTAACTGAGGTTACAACATGCCTCTAACTTCTTTTTGAGCTATAATAATTATCTTTGAAAGATAACAATCTTGATAACAGTCAGCTGGGTGCCTGGGCTGCATAGGTGAAAACCTTACTAATTTTTTTTTTTATTCACTCCTCTTACTGCATCTCTGGAAATCTCCGTCACTCACTTTGGCTGGCATTCTTCTAATTTAATAGACTATGCTTGTCAAGATTGTATATCAAACACTGCAGACAATCAGCTAAGTCCTTAGTCATCTGTCAAATAATGGGGTCTTAGGTGCACTGAGAATAAGTTGGCAAAGTAGGGTATGTTGCAGTCTGAAGTTTAAACTGGAGCCCTGTTTACTCGTAATACAAAAAGAGCATTAAGAGATTGATAGTCTATTTGAAATTCCTTTGAAAATATATCCCAGATGGGATCTTTTTACTGCTTGTCTCTTGTGAGCCTCTTCTTTAAAAAAAGCCATTCTTTTAGATCCACACTGCTATAAAACCAGAAAACTGTCAGAGCCCTGCTGATCCAATTACAACTTTAAAACTTTTAAGCTTTTGATTTACAGTAAGCTCATTCCAGTTAAATACAAAGGAATCTTTTTCTTAATCTCTACATTGTTTAACAGTGTATTTCACAGTATATTTCACCTCTTTTTCCCTTCACTTCTGGAAAACAAAATAATCATAGAATGGTTTGGGTTGGAAGGGACCTTAAAGATCATCCAGTTCCAACCCTCCTGCTGTGGGCTGAACATCTGTCACTAGACCAGGTTTCTCAAAGCCCCATCCAACCTGGCCTTCAACACTTCCAGGGATGGGACATCCACAACTTCGCTGGTCAACCTGTTCCAGTGTCTCACCATCCTCATAGTAAAGAACTTCTTCCTTATATCTAATGTAAATCTACCCTCTTTTAATTTAAAAGCATTATCCCTTGTCCTACCACTATGGGCCCTGGTGAAAGCCTCTCCATCTTTCTTATAAACCCTCTTTAAGTATAGAAAGGCTGCAATAAGGTCTCCCTAAAGCCTTGTCTTCTCCAGGCTGAACAACCCCAACTCTCTCAGCCTTTCTTCATAGGAGAGCTGTTTCAGCCCTCTGATCATTTTCGTGGCCCTCCTCTGGACCCGCTCTGACAGGTCCGTGTCTGTCTTGTGCTGGGGGCCCCAGAGCTGGACACAGTACTCCAGGTTGGGTCTCACAAGAGCAGAGTAGAGGAGGAGAATCGCCTCCCTCGACCTGCTGGCCATGCTTCTTTTGACGCAGCCCAGGATACGATTGGCTTTCTGGACTGGAAGCGCACATTGCCAGCTCATATTCAATTTTTCATCTGCTTCACAGGAATTAAAGGTAGGGAATAATTCATTTTCCTGTCCTAATTAGAGCTGGACTGTGAGTCATGCACTGTTCTTCTGTTGAGATAGTCAGTGTTCTACTGTAAGATAAAAAATGATTTCTGTTTGTTTGTTTTTGTTTTTTTCTTTTATGTGAAACCATCAATAAGACACTGGTAAAGACTGTGCAGGACTGTGTAGTGCAACAGACCAACTTTGCAGTAGATGGTGTGAATATTTCCTTAGGTTTTGTTTACTTACAATGCAACTTTTAGACAAAATATTTAAGATAGTTTAGGCTTGTGCTGCTGTAACTGAACTATGTCATTAATCTCTCTTTTTAGGCTGTCTAGGATTCTCTTAAACAAGAGAATTCCCTGGCTCCCCAGTCATGCATTCAGAGCTTTCTTGCTAAGGTGTACAGGAGGAGAATGCTAGGAAATTTGAATTTTCTGGTTTTTTCCCAACACTCCTCAGCCCACCAGGAACTACAGAGCCATGAAGTGTGGAGATTTTGTGAAACGATTTCTGGTGAAGTCTGCTGGAGATATTTGGGCATGTAGGGTTAGTTCAGTTGCAGGGTAGCTGCATTTCAAAAGCGATGAAATTTCATTCCAAAAAGTAGATATTTGACTATTTCAGCCTCCCAATAACAAACAGGCTGAGGGGAAGAGATAGTCTGTAATATGCAAAATGCTTTGTGATTCTTGAGGTGCTAGAGGTCAGGCTGAATAGAGATGACCAAAGTCATTATTTCCAAACAATCCTGTAATTAGTTTAAAGAGGCAGTAATATACAAAGAAAAAGCAATATTTTAATAGTATCCTTTCGATCCTTTGTAATAATTCTGTCATGTAGCCTGATCAGATCTATCAGAACTAGTATAATTGGATATATTTACTCATTGAAACTTTGAGCTGGGAATTATCTTTGTGCACAGATGTAACATACATAAAATGGTATTTTAAATTTCCTGAATAGTTGTTCTTGTTTCTGTGGCAGTTGTGTGCAGAATATTAGACCTTTTTCTGCTAGGTCTCTCAATGGAAGAGATGGGGCTGCACATGGAGGTAAACTAAAACTTCAGTTCATTACAATAGTTGGTGTGGCTTGGAAAGAATCCTATCAAGAAGCAAGTAAAAATGGTGACTCACTCTTCTTTTAGTGAGTTTTAGATTAGGAATTAGAAGAATGGACTGCAGAAAGGATAATTTTTATTTCTTAGGAGTCCCCTGAAAGCATTATGGAGGACAGAAGAGATTCAATAAGTATTTTAGATCAGCACAAGACCTGATCACCTACTATTGGCTGGGGAAAAGAGCTCCAGCAAAGCCTGGAGTTCAAAATTCACTGGTTTTGCTGGTTTGTATTTCTTTCAAACTCTCAACTACATTGGCAGAGTAGCATAAGTGTCTAGAAAATGAATCCCTTTCTGTAACTTGTGAAGATCAAAGGAGTGATGTTTAACAAACTTACACAGACATTTTATAAAGAAAAAAATGTATTGGTGGAGGTGTTACCACCAGATACGCTCACTCGTGATTTGCAAGTAACAAGAAATGTGCGTGTCCAAATAAGGACAGAATTTGCTTTCTTATTTATGTTCAGTTATTACAATTACCAAATCACCAAGAAGGATGTGATCTCTTAGCATATTGTATGATTTAAAATGACCAACTTTATATAAACAAAGGCTAAGGATCCATTGTAATAGTGTTAAAATTTGCTTTGTAATAACACATTTGGCAGTTACCTGTTAAAAGTAATTATTATTTGATTTTATAATGTTCCCTATAAACCCCTGAATTTGTAAATCTGTTTGCTTACCATTTAACAATAATTAAGTTTTAAAATGGAACATTGAAGCAAAATGTTACCAGAGTTTCTTTGGTGAAGATCTCGGTCCATAATGTGTGCAAAGCTATGTATTCATAACTAATGAACTTAATCAGCTAGGACATTATAACATATTTGTCTGCTCTGTTTATAATTAATTTCTGAAGGGATGTCATTTTTAGATGCTGAAATATTTTTCTGCTTAACAGTTATGATGATTATTTCCAATTTTTGAAAAGATGTGCTGTAAGGGCTCTATGCTGAAAAGTTATGCGTATGAATAAATTGTCTTGAAATCGATTTAGTACAAAGCAAATGAAATCAATAGGACTACTCATGCGAATTTCTTTACTCATATTTGTAACTTTTTACCAGATGAAGGCTATACTTCATTTGGTGGCACAGGAGTTGCCTTTTTCCTTAAGCTCAAACTGGGGCAGTTGGTTGGTCTGTGAAAGTTACTGCTGAGGAAAGATAGTGCATCGTTAGGAATGCACAGATTTTGATGCCCAAATCTAGGAGACTGAAACCCTGTAAAATATTATGTGGTTAAAATAAGAAGGTAGATTTCTTAATTCTCAATTTTTACTGAGGTGGAGGTTGGATATCAGTAAATGTTCCTCACTACCTCTCAAATATACTTTTTTTAACTTCTGTGTGCTAGGTTAGTGGCAGGGACTTGTCCTGCTCCTTCTCTATTATTTAAAAGCTCTAGCTGAATAAATCACAGTCCATCCCTTTCTTTGTGGAATATAGTTTTTATTATTCAGATTGTTTATTTCTTAAAATGAATTTAGAGTTTACAAAGTAAAAATTACTGTGTTTCTGAAGTAATGGAGGAGCATTCTCATAGATTATACACCTGCTGTTTAAATGCTTTGGGTATAAATGACACTGTGGATTTTTGTTTAAAATGTAATGTTCTTTAAAGGCATCTGCTCAATTTCTCTTAAATAATGATATTGTTCTCAAAAGAAACATTCAGAAAAATACTATTTACTCTATCATCTCATTTATGTAGATAAATTTAGTGAATTAATCCCATTGGATGACAATGGCTACCTTACATATATAGAGTGCCAAAGCTTTACATGAATGATGATGTTCAGTAAAAGGTGTCTGAAGTGACAACTCCCCTGAGCACTAACGAGACCTTCAATGAAAGATGTGTTTGTGCTAATCGGTTTTGTGATTGCAGAGAAGCTTGCTGAATAATCATCTCTGAATCTCAAGAGCAATTCTGAAGCATAGTAAAAATGTTCACGACTGATGCATTGTTTGTATTGATACCCATCAATGGTTATTTTCATAAGTTAGACACATCACAGAGGGAACATATCCAAGCCTACCCTTTTGTGGGAGTAGTCATGTTGTCACATTTCAGGCAAAATTCCCACAAAGCCCAGAGGATTATGTATAATGACACATTTGGAACTAAAGGCAGAAATTACAAAATTTCTTCATGTTGTAAGAAATTTTGCTGTTTTGACATCGTTAGTCCTTCCAGTGTGTGTAGGTCTAGGCATATGTATTACACAGCTGTGTGATAGGTGCGGATCAGTTTGACAGCTCTCTAATCTCCTTAATCTTCAAGAAATGGGACAGTTGAGTAACACTGCAAGTCCATTTCTCTAGAGAGTATCTTCAATTCTATTAACAGATCTCTTCCGCCCATATCTATCTTTGGCGTATGCAGAAAAAAAAAGATCATTGTCATTTTCCTCTCTTCACTGCTGTCTCCTGGTCCTGCTTCTCTTGGCTGTACAGTTTTCGAAATGATGTTGCCTGTGCACTTCAGAAACATTGTGGTCTCATTGCCTTTATTTTTCCAATATAATTCTTTCTTCTTATATTCATTTTAAGATACAGTTTGAAAATGCTTTTGTATCTGTGATGTATTCCAGTAGATCTTGTTATGGCCATTATTGCTATTGTTATATGTATCTCATTTATAATTCCAAACAACTCAGCTGATGTGCATGCCCTGTTGTGTTTCACATTGCGCCTAAACATAATGGAAGTAAGGCAGTTTGTAGGGCAGGTCAAGTGAAGTACAGGGTGGGAGTACAAATGGAGGGAGCTAAAGTGATAGTCCTTATGGTCCTACCACTGAACACAGGATGGAAATTGAAGAGTCCTAAGACATCTGTGTGCACTCCATCCTATTTTGTCATCTTCTATTGACTTGTCTGCTCTTTTGACTAGTCTGACAACCATTTCTTCACTGTGCTATCCCACAAATGTGCCTTTGCTGTAAAACCCTGTTCCTCTGAAGACCCTGCCATCTGGAACAGCCTTTCTGAATCTCTCTGCCTCATTGACTTGCTGTATCTTTTAAAATCTCATTGGAAAGCAGCTTTTCTCACTTGTCTGAGCCTCTTAATACTATATTTCATCTCTTCCATTATAAGCTATTCAATTTAGTGATTACATTATTCTAATCTGTAAGGCACTTTAGAATACTATTTGGAAGAAAAATGCCCTGTGTTATAATGCTATGTTATATCGTACACTTACTTTACAGGGAAAAAAACACATTTGAAGTTATTGATCACAATTTTTTTTTTTTGCTAGTATGTCCTTTTTGAGTAAGTGTTGTCTACTAGTAAAAATGCAAGTAAAATTGATTTTTTTAAGGTCTTTTGAAGGTGTCTAGGACAGGAAACTTGGATGACTGGGCCACAGTCATTTGTACTTACCCCAAGTCATATGTGAAAGTAACCCAGTAATAGTAAATAATTTGTTTTCCCGTATATAGTTTTCTTATCAGGGATAACTGTCCCACATGTGAGGGGGACAAAACTGAATTATCATAGGGAATTCAGACTTAAGACCAAAGGAGGCCAAGACTTGTTGATGAGGAAAGGGAATTCTGTAATTCTTGACTCCGTGTCATCTGATTCATTATTGTTTATATGGACTTAAGTGCCACTGGATCTAAGACTGCGAGTTGTAAGTTGTACTCTCTAATTTTGTTCCATTTGCAAATACAGAAGTTTGGTAGAAGGAAGGTTGGTCATCAAAGACCCAGTTATATGGCAGGAGCACAGCAATAGATCTGGTGAAGTCCCATATACCAGGGTGTAGCTCAAGAGAAACAAGCGATTGGAGATTGGCAGTGGGGATGTCAAAGGTGTGGCTGTCTCTTCCATGAATTGTCTCCCAGAAAGCTGAAGGGCAGCACAAAATTGTCTTTCCTTAGAGACTCATCCATTAATGATGTTAATGACTGTTGGTTATGTTCAATTTGATACTTGTCATCAGAAATGATTGATTGTAGCTATGCTGCACATGGATATAGTTAGCAAAATGTCCCTGCACTTTAGTTATCCCTAAAAGATTTTAACTTAATAGCATTATAGTTTGATGACTAATACTCTTTTGTTGATGCTGTACACATCACTGTTATACATCATGCTGGTTCGTAGTTGACATGCGTGATGGGAATATTGGACTGTGTTGTGAAGGGAAAGCAATTCACAAATCTACACTGGTTGGTTTGCTGCCTCTCTCTGAAGCTGGCTTTGTTTACCAGCTTGAGCTCCATATGTGATGCCTTATCAGTTGTGGAAAATGGGCTACTGGTATCCTCAAACCTTTTGAAAGACCTATTGCCACAAAGGCTTCCAGCTCAGGAGAACCTGTGCCTATAAAGAAAGAAAGAGATACTTGAGCATAAATGTCAGTTTAGATGCCATAGTTTGTCTGGCACATCTGTATGGGGCTGGCAGGTATGAGTAAAGACCCACAAGAGTCTGCTGCTCCTCTGGAGTGGCAGAAACAAGCTAAGCAGGAAGCTCCAGCATGTTTAGAGTACTGTTAATTTAGGTGTAGGTAACTGAGTCGCTTCTCAGATTTCTCTCTTGCGAATCTCTACTCATCCCATTATTACTGGTTAAATCTTGGAAGCACTGCTTTGTCACACTGGACTCAGTTAAGTAATATAATTACCTATTTATGTAAAATCTCAGTTTCTCCCAAGTTCAGAGGGAGACAAATACATAGACTCTGGTTTGGCCTATTGCACAGTGAGACACTTGAGGCAGAAAGCTTGGGTTCAGATTCATTTCCATACCCAAACTTCCTTGAAGCTTCAGGTCTGGGATTGGGACCCATTATCGTAATGCATTATGTTAATGCTATAGATGAAATTCCAATTCCATCTTCTTCATAAGAAAGCCTTTGACATGATATATTAACCATCAGATTAGAAGTAGACTGACTAATTATCATTTAATGCAATTGAATGCCAGGGTTTGTCATTTGATGAGGCTGGCTGGGTGGGGAATATAAATCTGTTAGTACCGATATCGTTATGAACTTCAGATGGAAGGGAGATTAAAATTCCGTGAATGCAATATTTATTCACAGTCATTATTCAGAGAGTGACATACCACAATGTCATAAAAATGCTAGCACCTACCTTTTCATTCATATGTAGTTTTAGGAAAAAGATTAATGTGATCTCAATCATAGTTTATATGGACCTACATGCTGTTATTTTTTACTAGTACTTCATGGGCAAACATGTCTGCACATCTCTATATTTACCTGAAAGAATCCTGTAGATGGGTAGTAGTTCCCTATTATAAAGGCATAAAGAATGACAAAGGAATAAACCCTCTGAGTCATTAAGTCTAAATCCTTGCTATCACAGGGAAATTTAGCCTAAACTCATCAGTCCACTCTTTGGTCTCTTGCAGATGATTCTCTGGCCATCCTAATTTTTTGTGCTGATCCTCATCTAGACTACTTTAACGAGTAATTTCCCATGTGACAACTAATCAGATATTTTACTGAAGTCCAGACTGTCAGTATCACTAATCTTTCCTTGGAAACGTAAGCTCCATTGGATCTTGTTTTTTCATTTCCTTTCTAGGTCTTTATTTCCACCCTCCCTTTAAGAGTGTTTAAAATCTTACATGCACTAGAGCTGCAAGAATAGGTCCATGATTGCACTTATCAATTATTTGTCAATTTAAAAATAAAATATTGCTTTCACTGCTCTCTAGTCACTTGGAGAGTCATTTGATGTCCCTTAATTAAAAAAAAAATAAAATCCACAAGTCTTGAGAATTTATATGCCAGTTACTTTAATACTTTGGGATGATGATTCTCTAATCCTGCTGAGTGATAGAGTTAGTAAGTCTTTTGCTTCATCTCAACTTTGGTCATTTCTGTGACTGTGCTCTCATCCTCACTAGCCATTTTACTTTTGCCCCAGGTTCAGTACTGCTGTTATTAAAAATTTAATGTATCCATTTACATTTTCAACTATATCTAGATTATGTTTTATCTTACTACCTAAAAGCCCCTCTTCGTCTTTTCCTGTTCTTCTTTTATTCACATGATGAAACGTTCTTGTGCTATTTGTTTTCATTTTCATTTTAAAATAATCTTGAATTTGACAGTTTTCAGTTTCTGGCTTCTAAAATTCAACCTCTTTACTGATTGAGTTCTTTTTTTTTTTATTCTCTGTGGGCTTTTTCTCAGTACCTTTTCTGAGATGGTTGTGTATCTGATTAAATGAGGAGTAGGTGTCCAGTCTGTATCTGAACATTTTAGAATTTTCCATAATTATATTATTCTCCAATGTATTTATGTCCAACAAATTCAAATAGTGTCTACTGATATGCAAATATGACCATAGGATCTTGTAGGAAACTTCTTAAATGATCCCAACAGAAATTATTTTACAATTACTTCTCAAAATCATTTCAAACCACTGTTTTACCTGTACTATCATTTCATATCTCCTGAGAATTTCTTGCATTATTTATGTACAACGCTAACCACTGCTTTTTTCATTATAATTTTTTTTTCTGAACAACGTTTAAATACTTTTATTTAGTAATGATTTATTTGTGTACTTTTACTGAAGTTTTTATTTTGTTCACACCTTTAAGTCACACGGTACTTCTGACCCTGCCTTCCCTTCACGTCATCTCCCTGATTCCAGATGATATCAGCACAAGGTGAAAAAAGAAATATGTCTGTTTTTTACTAGTAGTAATGTGTAGCCTCTCAAACGTGTCACTCAAACTGTACAAAGGAATATTATGTGTGTAGACTCTATCTTCATATCAAACATGTTCTTTTATTAAGTGATGTGCACTGCCAAATGATGTGTCTCAGATTTTTCCACAGCTGGTTTAACTGCCTGTTTCTGCTAACTTGTAACAAAAATAAAAACCTTAATTAAAAAAAAACCCAAAACAGTTGCAAAAAGGTAGTTTAATATCTGAGGGTGCCTATCTTGGAACATTAAAAGGATCCCAGTTTTTCAGCAAGGGAAAATTAAACAATGAGTTTAGATGGAGGCATCTAAAACAGTTGATGAAACAGCTAGAAGCTATTGTTCTTCATTAATAGAATGTGCGATCTGCAGTCAATATTGTACGCAAATCAGAAACTGTTGCAGTTTTAGCAATGTAGGAGTTTTAGACACAAATACTTCATAGGTGAATCAGTGTTTTCTTAGATCAGTGTGTATGAACCTCTCTGATGCTGATCTATGTGAAATATTTAATTGTGCAACATTTAGTATAGAGGAAATATTTTTACGATAATAACATCGTGTGATATTATACAATATGTATATTATGCACCTGGAAGGCTGTAAATCCTACTTCTACGGTGGGCTATATATGTATAGATCTTCATAAGCACACGTCTTTTGGAAGGGAGACCAACATTTTAAAGCCAGCTCCAAGCATTTTAATAAAACACTCAATATTTGAGCAAATGTCTTGTAGTTTTGAGACAGTTTTAATGAATGATAAAGGAAGACCCTTTAACAAATTTGAAAAAGTTTAAATTTATAACTTGCTAAATTTTTAACGTAGACAATATTTACTGCAGAGAGGAGGGAAGGCTTCAGAATGTAAGGGCTAGTCTTCAGCTCCTAATTAGGTATTAGATGGTTTTTTCCTCTCTTTCCTTCTGACCTGTGATAGCTGCACCTCTGTTTGAATGAACTCAGGGGTGTCAGCAGGTTTGGCATCTTGCTAGTTTGGCAGCTGTCTTCAAATCTTGTGTGCTGTAGGGCATCTATGAGGCTCAGACAAAGAGTTTGGACTGTTTTCCAAATTATATAATCAAAAAAAGACTTAACTAAATATGTTTGCCATAGCTCAACAGAGATACTTTCAGACCTGAATAACCTCCTCTGTCACCAGAGGACTTATTGAAGAATAGCAACAAGAATATGAAATACAGTGATGTGGGTTAACAACATGAAAGGATGTGCTTTTTTTCTGGTTAAGGGAGAAAAGTCTCTGAAAAAGGACTTTCAGGGCATAAGAACTGAAGCTGTGAATTTCAAGATCTCTCTAGTGTGATTCTCTGATCCATTCCTTCAGCGAACAAAACTACTGAGCAAAATAAAACTTTATTCCCACAAAACTAAATGCATATGACACAATATAATCGATTTCATTGTTATTTATTTTGTTGTAAACTGGCATTATCTATCTAGTGTCTATCCACTTTCTCTAGCATGACAAAATTCCCACTGTCGTTGGCAACAGGACTGCCTTTTTGATTGGGCATAATTACATGATTTCTTTTATATTCTGTAGTGACAGCTCCTACATGGGCTGGTCCGTGTTAAGTTATTACCACAAAATTTTTAATGCAACTGTCCTTGCTGCCTCCAATGTTGTCAAACTAGTACTTCTTTTGAGCACAAAAGGGGGAAAAAAAGTAAGTTAAAAGCTATACACATCGTAATTTACAGGTATGTTTACAAATATTTTAAAATATCTGTGAATTTTTAATTAATCCTGTTTGTGTGTAAATGCTAGAACCAGTATGTCCCCTACAAAAGTGTTCTATAAAACAACAGTCTCTGAGTAATTAACATGCCACAGGCGTTTGCAAGAGGACATAAAAATTTTACTGGAAAAAAACCCTAGTTTTCATTTATGGCAAAATCTTGCAAACACTTTTCAATGAGGTCTATTTTTAGTAACTATCTATATTTCTGGGCATCTGTCTCTAATCTCGTGTACTATATATAATACCACCCAGTGGATTAGGTCCTGTCAAAAGAAAAAGAAAGGCAAAACCATTGTTATTCTCTGAGCACACAGTGACTTACATTTTTGTAAACCTTCCTTGAAGAATTTAATTTCTGGTAATTAGAGTGGTTGCAATCTTTCAGATTAGAAGGGTTTAGTGTTTATTAAGAGGTTGCCTTCTGTGTTGCAAGATGGTTATCAGCATGGGTCCAGTCTGGTATTACCAAAGACATAATATTCAGGGAGATGGCTTTTTTCTACCTCTTACCTTTTTTAACCTGAAGGAAGAAATTAGATATGTAAGAGCTTCTGATCTTATTCATGCTCTGTTGATCACAGATTTCCTCTACAACTTGAATAAGTAGGTAGTGACATATTTTATGGCAATGCAGACCAGATCACCCCAAATCAGTATTCTCCCTCTTTAATGAAACTCACTGCAAATTCTGGGAAGCGTGCCAAGTGCGTGAGGGGATTTCACAAGCTGGGGTGGGGGGAGGGCAAGGATTTAACAAAAAGGAAGGAGATGGCAGGTTACATGATGTAATCTCTTCTCATATCATTTTTGACATAGTGGAAAAATTGGGTATATGAGCTCAAGGTGCCCTCAGGCATCTTGACTTGCCAGTGGTACTTACTCAGCACATCACTGACCTTGGCATTGTTACAGAATCACATTTGTTCACAGATGAACTGCTCTTGAAGAGTTTATCCAAATACAAAGGCACAAAGGCACCTGGGTGCCTTACTCTTACTGACTTCCAAAGCTGATCAGAATTGACAGTGCTCCACAGAGTTGTTTTTTTTTTTTTTCCAACAGTCTGGCATTTTACTTTGAAAACCCAGCAGGTATGGAAATCTCACATTGGTTCTAAAATTTGCCATCTAATGTTATCTGACTTGCCTAAGGTGGACTTTGGCAAGCAGAGAATTGATTGTAAGGTTCCCAGGTTTAAGGTTGGCTCCTTGTCTCCATGGGCCATTTGTACTGATGTCTTCTCACAAAGCTTGGTAAGTTATTCAACAGATTTCTGAAGTTCTGAGAAGGAAATCTCTTAGGCTTTTGTCATTAAAAAAAAAAAAAAAATTCTTCCACCTCTGACAGTATATTGAAGTTATCTTTGTAAGGAAACTTCACGTTGTTTAGTGAGAGAGTTGGGAAAGTAATATGGCCCCTGCTATGTATTAAATGGTTTAGAAATGATGACTGTATATGCATAGATATTTTACTGCTATTCAACTTAATAGTTGTAAATTTGATTACTTTTAGAATATCTGAATTGGTGGTTGTACAATCAGGCGGGATTCCAAAATACATTCAAAAATTTATTTTTAAAAGTATGATTGATCTTTTTCAAAGCCAGTTTTGTTTTTATATCTAAAGTGTTTTGAAACCTTGGTATGTTGCCTGATCACACTGTCAACAACTTCATCTCTATGGGATTGTTACAATGATGTCTCTTTAGATGAGATTTTAAAAATATATGATGGTAGTATTTTCTATCTTATGTCATTAAAAGCAGAGCTTTATCATTTCAGGTTTCTGAAGATCCAAAGCAAGTCAACATCCTAAAAATGGTTTAAAATTGTCCTTCCAGATTTAGTTCCCAAGATTTTTTCTTATGGTAAATTATATTTCTTATGTTCTTTTTACTGAAGTATTATTAATTTTTGATGGCTGGTTATGATCTGAAAATACTAGATATGTAATATCTAGGACATTGATCTAAAAATATTAGATACTAAAATACATCAAACTAGAATATTAGTGGCAAAATATTTTCTTGGTGTTGGTGTAAAACTGTATGTAAACACTAAATGCTCCTTACTTCAATTCAGTCCTTCTCAGTTGAGTAAAAATATGTCCTGAATACAGAACAAAACAAACAAGAGAACAGTGTGATGCACATCGGTCACCACTTGAGGAGTTCTTTTAGACTCACTGTGCACATGGATCGCAGTCTCATCTCTGTTGGTGTCCTGCAGGGTGAGTGCCGTGAGGTCTGAGAGACTCATGGTTGTAACATGCTACCAAACCTCTGCTCTTTGCCATGAAGATCTTTGTTGTTCTTCAAGCCTGGCTTTTTCAGAATTTATGCAGGATTTCCCCACCACCGCCCAGTGGTCTGGGTGCTGTATCTCCAAGATCTGCAAACACTGTGTTGTATTTTCTTTTCTTGCTCTCTATTTTCTCTACTCACAAAGTCAGCTGAAGTACTAGATAATGTTAAGCATCTCATTAGCATTCAAGAGACCATCTCAGCACTCACCTAGGGATTCAATTCCAGGCCAGGAGTCACTGACAATACATTTTCTACAGTCTCCTTTCTTGCTGCTCCCTTTGTTTCAATTGGCAGCTTCAAACTTCTCACATTTCTGTTCTTTGAATAATATTCCCAGCATCTCAAGCTTTTGCCATGCATAATGTCATTTTCCACATCTCTGGTTTTTAATAAGAAAAAGTATTTCTTGGGTCATAGTAGGCTTTTTAGCTAAGGAGTGAGTAAACTGCTTTTCGGGCAAAAAAGGGTGTCTAGCTGAACCAGCTGAAATGAAAGATGAGAATGAGCCATTGCAAGGTAGGGTAGGGAAAATATATGTAGCCTTTGCAATAAAGGAATGAAACAGCTCACAGAAGGCTGAGATGCTTTTGGTCAATCATCCACACTACTGGAGAAGAGATTTCCGGGGAATGGTGCTTGTTTGGCTGAATGCACTGCAGTATTTGGCTTTTTCCAATGAACCTTTGTCAGATAATATCGTTCTGTCTCTCCCTCTACCTAGACTAGCATCCTAAGATGTAGGTTTAGGCTTCTAAAAAGTAAGTCTTTTCTTAACCAGCTGTTCATGGATTTTTTTCTTGAGTATCTGTCATTGCTTTTTGAAATTGCCTCAAGTGTACTTCTCCTTGCTGACCATTTAGCTGGCAGACCTGGAAGTGCGGCATGGTGAGCAGTGAGGTGCCAGTCTACCAGGCATGCTAACATGCTTGCTGGATCCTGTCTGGAGGCTTAGTCTGACATCAGAAGAGCCTGATCAGGGAGTAGGTAAATCTGGGAGTCTGCCAGATTCCTCCCAGCTACTGAACTGCATCTTAAAGACCAGTGTAGACACAGATAAGTGTTCTCCAGCTTTGGCAATAATTGTCAAATTGAGTGGGGAATTGAGCTGCCTTTACATAGCCAGTTGACTTTTATGATTTTTTTTTTTTTTTTTTTTTTAGTATTGGCAATAACAAAGTCTTTTTTTCAGTTTTCCTCTGTGGAATTAATATAACTGTGGATTTTTTCTTGCTGGACTGTGGTTTTTATGCACGATATCTGCCCAGATAAATATGTTATTAAAAAAAAAAATCTTTATTCAATAACGAGTAAATAAATTTTTATCGAGACAAGTGTCAGTAGAGAGATTCCTGCATGGCAGTCGTTTAAAAATTGTCGATTCCCTTCTGAGTAATGTCTGTGTATACAGGCACTGTGCATATGCAGTGCCTGTATGCACCTGACTCACCTTGAGCACTATGTTTGCTAATGAATTAAGAGGCCCATTCTTTAGAATGACTTAATACAATGCAGAAAGTCTATCTGACTGTGATAGGATCTGATCTTCACCACTGTGTTATGGAAGCTGTGGCTTTGCTAACACTGTAGTATTTAATTCCTATTGTTCTTTAGGTACACTGTGAGGTATCTGAAATCCATTCATTACTGGTGGGACCTTTTCAGAATAACTTCAGAGAATTATTCTCCACTAATAAATTCCTGAAAATGTTGCAAATTTGAAGTATAGAAGTTGAGGACTTAAGATTTGATGTTTGCAGAACTTGCAAGCTCTCAGTAAGGATCATGTGAACAGAAACATTAACAGGTTTTCTTCTGTGTATCTGGCCATTGAATGTTTGAATAGCTGGCAGAAGTATTTACTCTTTTATTTTGAATAGTATATACCCAGCCTTAACCTTTACTGTTCATTTTTCTTCTAAAGTATAAAAAGATTTATTACTATAATGTCTCTTGCTAAGCAGATCTGGAGACTCAGTGCATTACAAAAAAAGCAGAAATTATTTTAAGGAACTTTCTTTATCCCTCTAAGTCTTCTGTCTTTCCTGTAGGCCTGATGTTTTCAAAGCTTAGGAATGTAGGGACTTCACTGATGTCATCAGCTCAGATATTAATAAATTAGAGGATCTGTTCTGTGTTATCAGGCACAACATGAAAGAAAAAAAAAAATCCACATTTTATTTTCTCTAAATCTAATTGGGAATACCTCCAGATTCTGTGATAAGTTCTGCTGGGGTATGTCCACTGTAATATTGTTGAATCACATTTTTTCTGGCTTTATGTTGGGGTATAGGGAATGATTATGAATCTCACTAAACTACTCATTACTCCATTATCCTTTTGAGGAGACTGCACTGAACTACAGAGCTACCAGGTATGTCATACAGTGCAATCCCTCTTCATCCTCAAGAAACGTGGCTTCTGAGGATATTCTTTATGCAGGGCACTATAGAACAATATCAGCCTAGAAGATGCCAGAAGATACGCCAAAAAGAACCACAAAAAAAACAACAAACAGAAAAGGATGAAGGACATGAGGGCATGTTCAGTTTGCCTCTGAAAACAGAAATAAAATACTGTACCTTACTAAGAGTGGCACAGTAACTGCTCCACAGGAGTAATTCACCTTTACTGTGGGAAGCTGCTTGCCTAGCTTGGTGGTCCTTCTAATGACTTCTGTGTCTTATCCACTGTTCTTTCACAAAATGTCTATTGATCAATGATGCAGTTTACCCTAAGACTCGATAATAAGCAAAGGACAATATTTTTTGGCACTTTTTGGCACATGGACTAGATCAGGAAATGTAGACACTTTCCTCTCTTCTGGATAGTATTTCTACGTAGGGATAGATGCATCAGACAACTGGTGCGCAGACTGCTGAACTAACAATAGTTAAATCACAGAAAGTGTTGTGAAAAAGCTAAGATAGTGAGGCAGCTTGGAACAACAAAGGATCAAGTGACCTGAGGACCTGAAACAGAAGTGAACCCACCTAACTTCTGGAACTGCTAGAAATAATGGTGAGTAGTTGCGGAAAAAGCTGGTCCTAGCTATTCTGCCAGCTATTGTAAAACTCTGACTTCTAACTTTTTGTAGTGTCACTAGAGAAAACTGGCCAATCTGTCCTCATTTTTCACCCATACCAGGACTGCTGTTTCCTCTAACACTTCTTTCCAGCTGTGGCTCTTGCAACCTCCTCTTTTTTCATTTGTCTACCTTTTTTTTTTTTTTTTTTTTTTAGCACCTTCATTGTCTTCAGTTCTCCTCTTCGTCTTGGCCAGGACTGCCTCCTCCCCTCCATGGGTACAGAAATCACAGCTGAATTCTCTGTTTGACCCAAATGAGCATGTCCAGAGTCAGGTAGCCCTCATTTATTCTTCCCAGGGCTTTTGGTCCTTTTGCTGTTGGCTTATTGCTGGCCACCTTGGCCCTTTCTTGGTTTCTGATCTTAGTTGTGTGATAAGACAGAGTTTCGCACTCTTGGGAATGAAAGCTAAGATCATGGCTTGTCCTTTGACAGTGGAGATGGATAATGGGCACTTCAATGCATTTCTTTCAATGCAAAAACAGCTGAGCTAACTGTTCCCATAAAAGTCCAATTGATTGCTGTAGGCATTATAGTCATTCTGACAATGATAAAATGATTGCTTTAGTATCTGGCTGCGTAACCCACTTACAGCATGTGCACCAGTATTATGAGAATGTTTCAATTGTGAAAATCATTGAGATGTAAATGTCATGATTATAATTTATCTTCATTAAAAATTCCATCGGAAGAAGGAAAATTAATACATGTGCTGTACAGAGTACCAGCTACTAAAAAGTAATATGTTATACTGAAAATAGGGACTTAGGAATGTAACTACATAAGAAAATAACTCAGAAGCACATACTAGTGATATGACAGGTGGTTATCTCAAGGGCATTGCCAGAAATATTTTATTGGCTCTCAGTTCTAATCTGGAGTGGTGTAACATTTCATCTTTCTCTAACAGCAATCTTAACACCTCTTTCCCCCTTCCCACCCTGCCAACACAGACAACCAGCCAAACAGAAGGGGCTGTCATTATTGTGTTTTAATGCTTCAAAATGATTGTATCACCTAAAACTGCCATCATCTTTGAGCACAAAAGCCAGCTCTGAATTTTATTAATGTCACTGGAAAGACTTCCATTAAATTCATTGATCATTGACTCACATTATTTCTCCTGTAGTCTTTCATGGTTCTTTTATATTTCACGTTTTCATTATTTTATTTACTTGCTGATTTATTGACTGACTAAATATTTATTGGGATTTTTTTTTCTCTTAGCATAGATGACTTAATCTATTACCTTCTTATACATACAGTTTATTCACTGGTTGCGTGCTGTGGAGTTTTTTGGTTTTGTTTTTTTATTTTTAATCTAGTCCAAATAAAAATTGTGATTTGTGTTCCTTTTCATTTGACTCCTCTTTTTAATAAAATAAATTGTGTTTGGTTGGTTTAAAATCAAATATTTTAATTGGAAAACAGTGGCTAGCCACTGAATATTAATAGACTTATGCTGATTAAGTATAATATGTTCTGTTGCTCTGAGGTTTTTTTTTAATTTTGTCTTTTGATAAGCTCCTTTCCTGTGGTTCTCCTATAGATGAAATGTTTCATCTCAGCGAATTTCTTCTCTGCGAGATTTAAAAAAAAAAGAAGTAATCATCAGTCGTGTTACGTGTTCTATAATTGCCGGATCTCTCTGTAAATACAGAATAACTACTGAATTTATGTCATTATTTTGTTTGCTTTTAAGTTTTAAGTAGTTCTAATGATTGTCCCAGGATGAACTTTCTTTGGTTGTCTGTCTTCCCACTTATACCATCGTAGTACCATTGCCAGTGCATAGTCTGGTCTTATTGCCATAGTTGATACCAAAGCTCTGTGATGTGGTAAAAGACATTCTACAATTTGAGAAGTTAGTATTAATTGCCGTATTCTAGATATTAAAGATTTGAAAGGTATACATTTTCCTGAGCTGAGTTGCACTCTAGTACGTTAGATATTCCATATTGTTGTCTGTCAGACGTGTTTTGCTCCTCTGTTGCGTTGGTTCTTTAAAGTGAAGTACAGTGGTGAAAAATGTGTTGAAACAGGAGAGGGAGCTCTCAGCCTGGCTATGAGGGAGGGAAGGGCGTGTGAGGGCATCGCTGCCCCAGCTCTGAGTGGGAAGGGGAGTTCCCCTCTGTCTTTAACAGCAGAGGGAAGAGGGATTATTTTTACCTGCCATTCCGGGCTTTAGCCATAGTTATCTGTTCCGCTGAAAGGACGGAGAGTGACTGACTTTGAAAATGAAATAAAAACAAATAAAGAAGGTTAGGTAAACGGTGAAGAAAGTTAAGGGTAAATGACTGTACATGTAATGGAGCAGCTTGGGGTCCAGTCTACTCTCCATCCGACATAAAAATGGAAATGTTCCCAAAGGTGAATGATGGGGACAAAACATATTTTGAATGAGTGCTATGAAGAGCCTTGATCTTTCAAGTTTCAATTAACAGAACTTTTTCATGTTTCTGCTGTCAGTGATACAGGACTTCAAATTTACTTTAAGTGATCTTGTTACAGCTGTTGCCTTCTCTTTCTTGTATACATACGCTTACAGATATAGGTACATGAGCCTTTCTTACAGGCAGGCAAACAAAATCTGGTGGCTGCTGGCATAAATTGGTGGTACTTTTTTCAACTGAAGGCACAGTGAAAAAAAACTCTACAGAAAGGCTTAGGCTGCTCCATCAGGGCTTCTGATCAAACACCTTCTATGAGGTAGTTTGTCTTCAGCTCTCAATGACTTTAATTCAGAGGGTGGGGAAACACTTGTCTGGGTTGTTTGGCTTGAACTGATTGTGACTGAGTTGTTTCGCAATTAAATATTTTACTTTTAATAAAGACTGTGGAGGTTTTGAAGGTTCCCATAAAAATAGGAAAATGCACCAAATAAGCACAATAAACTGCTTCCACCATATTTCAAGTAGAAATATTTGTTCGTGGTTAAATTTTTGTTAGTTTTCATATGCTGAAAGTTAAATTTTACCCTGAAGGAGAGTTGTCTTTTAGAACCAGGACTGGTATTTTGTAACCTCATAGGATCTGTCACCCTGAGTGCGAAAAAACCCTCCCAAATATAAACTACTACTAGCTTCTCAGTGGGCTTCATAAGTTGGTTTCTATGTTTCCCTCACAGGATCTCCAGTGCAAAACCACGATACTGCTGACATATAGCCTAGATTTGTGCTGGCTGGGCCATGTGCACATCTGGGCAGCTGATGTGGGCACCTTCACTTCCTACCATTGGGAATAAGGCTTGGGCTGAAAGGTTGCCTGTGAATCATGAATAGTTAGAGCTGAGGAACCTCTACTTTCCACATTGGTGGTGCTTATACTATGCGATAGGTTGCTGAACCATACAAAGAGGCTGTTTGGAGCTGTGTCTGCAGCCTGTTATTTGCACACTTTGTGTACCACAGACTAGTTTAGCTTGACCAACTCTTAGACAACTGTCTCAGATTTCAACTACATAGTCTGTTGAAATGGTTAAGGTTTTGGCTTTTATGTCATACAAAAAAGTAGTAGATGAATAGTATGAAAATGAGAACAAGGGTTTAAAGACTGTTGGAATTTTAATATAGAAATTAGTATTTTTTTTTTTTTATTTGCACCCATGTAGATGAGAAGGAAATCCACCAAAGTCAGTTGAGTTACACAGCTGGAAACCTAGGGTAAATATTCATGACATAACCTTAGTGAAAGTCTCCCAAAATGTGCACGTTTTTGACAGAATGCTAAAATACTAACATCCTGTATCAAATCTTATGAATGGAACATGTACCGGAGATTTTGTCCAAGGGGCAGGTGAGGTAATGGTCATGTATCAATCTTTATGGTGGCAAAGGTTTCAGAAACATTAACATGCTTCGGATGTGCACAAGATTTTGCTCTTTGTTTCCATGTTAGTCTGTGGCTCACGTTTGTATCTAAAAATTGTGTGAATGGCAGCTGTCAAGTAAACCAAGATGAGAACATAAATGAAAGCTGCCTCTTCAGAAAATAAGAAAGTCAATACAGAATGTTTTAGAGGGACGTCTAATGATCTGCTTGATCTTTACAAAAAAGTCCCTAAGGATCCACTTGTACAGAGTCAAAAATGCAACATTACTTTTAAGAAAGTTGCTGCATTTCTTGGTATGTTTTACCAAGGAAAGAACAGTTCTTTTTCTGACATTCATATATGAGAGAAGTGTGCTGGAGTACCATTTTCAACTTAGTATAAATGCACATTATTAAAACTTTGATAGAATATGGCAGCAAGTAATAACATCTGTGCCTCTCAGCCTTGTTCTTTCACAACGTCCTTTAGGCACACTTTCTTTTCAAAACTGTGTCAGAAGCACATAAAAGTCTGCTTCAAAGGAAAAACATTCAATAATATGAAGTGTCATTAGTAGTGACACCCAAATCTAGGGACTGACTGACAGGTTACTGCCTGTCCTTGAAAAGCCTTACACACAAAGTGTAAGAGCAAAAGATGTGACTGATGAAGGTTTGACAGCCAAACCAAGCTCCTGGATCAAAACAGTGCAAATGCAGGAGTTTAGAACCTTACTGGAACTTTAGTGTGGCATCCCAGACCCACATGGATGTTCCACTTTCTGAGAAAAGCTGCTTTACATCCCCTTGTATGCTTTGTTGGATTCACCATTGGGACTCTGAGTTTTGTAGGAAGTTTTAAAGATCTGTAGACCTTACCCACAGCTTGCAAAATGTGGTGTTTGACAACACCTGATGTGATGAACGTGCCCTGTGCTAGTCATAACTGAATTATATTAAGAGCAGGTGAGGTATTAGGTGTTCTTCTCAAGTAAAAGAGCATAAATAAGAATGCATTAAAATGCACTCAAATAGCTTTTGGTAATTATTATGAACAGGTTAATTTTCCGCTAATGTATAATGTAAAATAGGAAGGAAACACAAATAAGGAACATTATGCATATGTACAAAAATGTATTTTTTGAAGCATTACTACAACGTGAATGTTGCGTAGTCTTTTATACATATTTTTTTTCTCTGCAAAATGGGCTACCTGCTTGTGCCACTTATTATAGCATCTTGATATGAGATCACACTAATTTGCAATATAAATTTCAATTCTACATGTGCCTGCCTTGGATTAAGGCTCAATCACTCTTTAAAGGGAATGATCCAAATTGAACCCTTGTATAAATGTGCTCAGTTCCTTAAGACAGTAGTAAGAACTGAACCTATTTTTCTGGCTGCATTTTGTCTACTTTCTGTTAAACAACTGTCTTTTGTACTCAGTTATCTGTTATAGTCTCCTAGAAGAAAAATGAATTGCTAGCAAAATTCTAACCTTGTTCTGTGGAAGTTTAACCACTTACAATACAGCCTATAATTGCCTTTTTTATCATCATTTTTTGGTCATAAAACCAGTGGTTGTCCTTGAATAAGGAAAAATGTAGATTTTAGAAATGGTGGACAGTTTAGGAAAGTGAATTATTTTGGAGCTCGTTTCTTGAAAAATGTGTTGCAGAATAAATCATGTACTGTCCTTCAAAAATGAAGCTTTTGGTAAAGATCAGACCATACCTGTTGCTACCATTAAAAGACAAGCTTTTATGAATGAATAATTTTGGGTCAATAATATACTGCAATGCTCACACTATACTTGAAAAGGAGTATTTTAATCAGTTTTGAGGTCTTAATCTCACTTTCGGATAATTTGTGGGATTCAAAAGAATTCAATTATTAAAAATTGATTTAGTAGTATTTTGTACTGTGGCTCATTGTGAATATATAATAACTTATTTTATGTAAGTATCCTGTAATAAGTTAAAAATATCCCTGATGCCCTTATATATTAAAAAAACCCAAACAAATGGAAAACAGGCTAAGTGAGTAAAGGACCCATCGGCTTTTCCCTCAATACTGTGGCAGGACATCTTTTTAATGCATATACAAATTATTTTTAATATCTAAAGGAACTAAGTTAATTTACATGTAGATTTATTTGAACAAGCATATTTTAAGTTATCATATTGCTGGCCGCCATAGTAATTACTATAACATTGATTTTTCAGAGCTTTCTGCTGATTTAGAACTACTTGGAATTTTGTATTAATATAAAGAACATAATCATGTTGGAACCCATAGTCTTAATTAATATTGAGAGGTGTTTGCATAGTAAATATCAGAACTGTATGTGGGTTAGAGGCAGATGAAGTACTGGGAGAAAGCAAAATTGATGTCTTCCTCAAAAAAGTGAAGTACAGGAGCTGTGATTTGCAGACCAGTTAGCTTAATTTCACTTCTCATAGGTATCTGTAAGATACCAACATGGTAAGAGCCAATACATCTTTTCTTAATAGTGATTCATGTCAGAGCAATCTGATTTCTTTATATAAGACAGAAGGCTTTGTGGGTGGAGTACAATCTTTGTTATATATCTTTTGATACAGTTAATATTAAATGTTAAAAAAAATGCTAAAGAAACCACTCTAGAGTAGTATAAATGGATGAGAATCCAGACTGATCTCAACCAACCATAAAAAACACCATTCAGCAAGGCAGGAGTGCCCAGGCAGAATTAACTACCTGTGCAAATACGGTATGGAAAACACCACCTAGACATCGGCTCTATAGAAGAGACTCTGCAGTATACAAAGAATCTGTGCTGGACCATGTAAACTAAATATTAGACAACTGTGTCAAAACCTGCAAGAAGGGGCAAACATAGTGTTCTCAGAATGTAATAAGCAATCCTATTTTGAAGAAGCTGTACATAAACAGAAATAGATGTGTGATTCTTGTTCTGTTCAACACACACGTCTCGGATTGTGTCCAATTTTGAGCACTTCATTTCAAGAAAGATGAATCGATTAGAAAGTGCAGCATAGAGAAACAAGAGTATCAGATTCTAGAAAAGGTTTTACATTTTACATTTTGTTTGTTTCGAATAAAAGGCTGAAGGGAGGCATAGCAATACTTTTCAAGTGTGTAAAATAGCGATACAGAAAAGAAGAGAATAAAACGCTCTGTATTTAGATAGACAGGATGTAATGGGCTTAAGTTGCAGCCAAAGAGATTTGGATTAAAGTTGGAGAAAAAGGGCAGTAAGACAATGCAACAGATTGCTTAGGGTGCTTTATAGAGTCACCACCGCTGAAGGTCAGACAATGGTGGAAGGCCAGACAAGTGTCTGTCATCACAGATGAAGTTATAGTTGCTCCTTCCTTTGGGCATGGGGAACGGACCAGATGATCTCTGAGTGCCTTCCCTCCTTGTTTTCTATGATTATATGTAAAATATGTCTAGGACCTTAAAATAAACAAAAACGAATTCTTATTAACGTGACAGTGGTTGTTAGCATTAACTAGACTTAATCAGGCCTACTGTCCCTTTCTGCAGAATAATAATAAAATGGTACAAGCCGTGCCTGCAGCATTTACTTTGTTTACAAAGAGAAAGATGATCATGTCATCTACAAAGAGTGTGATTCTATAAGAAAATGAAGTGTTTAATGAAGACTAGACATCAAACTGACATTTAATTTTAAATTAAAAAACCTCTAAAACATAATATAATATACTTTCAGGTAATAAATAGGAATAGTGAGGTTTGAACATTGTGTTTTGTGACTCAGATCGTGGTTCAATGGGGCAGGAGCTGACAGTAACTGCGAGAGAGGTTGAATCATGTTGTATGTCTGTCTTGCAGAGGAACACAGCAGCAGCAGCTTGAAACTCACATCAGGACTCCTCCAAGTTTGACCCTATGCTGCCTCAAGTAGAACAGGTTTAATTTTTTCCAAGATGGAAGTTCCAACACTAAGTTAACAACGTGAGGGACTATCCATATGTATTGGGATTACGTGGCAAGGTTTTGGTAGCAGGGGGGCTACAGGGGTGGCTTCTGTGAGAAGCTGCCAGAAGCTTCCCCTGTGTCTGATGGAGCCAATGCCAGCCGGCTCCAAGACGGACCCACCGCTGGGCAAGGCCGAGCCCATCAGCGACGGTGGTAGTGCCTCTGGGGTAACAGATTTCAGAAGGGGAAAAAAAACCCCTGTGCAATTGCAGCCGGAGAGAGGAGTGAGAAGATGTGAGAGCAACAGCTCTGCAGACCCCAAGGTCAGGGAAGAAGGAGGGGGAGGAGGTGCTCCAGGCGCCGGAGCAGAGATTCCCCTGCAGCCCGTGGGGAAGACCATGGTGAGGCAGGCTGTCCCCCGGCAGCCCATGGAGGTCCACGGTGGAGCAGATCTCCACCTGCAGCCCGTGGAGAGAGGACCCCAGGCCGGAGCAGGGGGATGCCCCAAGGAGGCTGTGACCCCGTGGGAAGCCCGCGCTGGAGCAGGCTCCTGGCAGGAGCTGTGGCCCCGTGGAGAGAGGAGCCCAGGCTGGAGCAGGTTTGCTGGCAGGGCTTGTGACCCCGTGGAAGGGACCCACGCTGGAGCAGTCTGTTCCTGAAGGACTGCACCCTGGGAAGGGACCCACGCTGGAGCAGTTTGTGAAGAACTGCAGCCTGTGGGAAGGACTCCCGTTGGAGAAGTTCATGGAGGACTGTCTCCCGTGGGAGGGACCCCACGCTGGAGCAGGGGAAGAGTGTGAGGAGTCCTCTCCCTCAGAGGAGGAAGGAGCGGCAGAAACAACGTGTGATGGGCTGACCGCAACCCCCATTCCCCGTCTCCCTGCGCCTTTGAGAGGGAGAAGACAGAAAATTCGGGAGTGAAGTTAAGCCCGGGAAGAAGGGAGGGGTGGGGGGAAGGTGTTTTTAAGCTTTGGTTTTGTTTCTCATTATCCTACTCTGATTTGACTGGTTTTCCCCAAGTCGAGTCTGTTTTGCCCATGACGGTAACTGCTGAGTGATCTCTCCCTGTCCTTATCTTGACCTGTGAGCCTTTCATTGTATTTTCTCTCCCCTGTCCAGCTGAGGAGGGGAGTGATGGAGCGGCTTTGGTGGGCACCTGGCATCCAGCCAGGGTCAACCCACCACACCATACCCTTTTATTTATCTATTTATTTATTTATTCTATTTGAATTTATTTCCCATTTAAAAAAAAAAAACCACCATAATTCTGAAAAAAGAACACACTTACTTTGCTGGTAACTGTATCTTTAAGGCTATGCAATGCAAATGAGCTAAAGCAGATTTGAGAGTCTGTCTGTTGTCTACATTAGCATTTTGATTTTTCATAGATTTTTTTTAAAACAGAAACAATTTGCCAGACACCATCCGTACCAGGGAGAATAGGATAACTTTTTGTAGTGAGCCCATTGTCTGGATATCATTCTGATTGTTACAGACTTGACATATTAATATATGAGAACTTAGGAATTTTAAAATACCAGAGCACTTCTGGCCTTTATTCAAACAGCAAATCCACTCAAAGTAAAACATCTGTCTATAGGCAATCTTGATAGAACAGTCTTTCAACATCTTCGAACAATACCTTTTTTTTTTTTTAAACTTCTTTTAATTTTCATCTGTGAATACTCAGGAAAGGAATTCTTAAGGAAAGTCTGTTTGCTTTCCCTTTTCATAGGCAAAATTAGGCAATTTTTTATGTTATGGCTTTGTTATTATTACAGAAATGATCTTGTATTGAATTCATCAAGTAACATTTTAAAAATATGAAATCTATCCTTGTGAAAACATTTGGATTTAATAAAAAATTAACTTTCTGTTAAATATTTGAATCAGCCTATCAAATTTCATAACAGAAATCCAGTCCTCATTCAATTCAGAAATTTAAAATTTTTAATAAGAAAATAGTATGTTCTGTTATCTTTACTATAATAATATAATAACCCCTTTATCTCCCATTGGAAACTGTTGTTCTTATTCATATTAGAATTTCTTAGAAATCTAGAACATTTTCATTACCCTTTTTAGTTTGCTCTTAGTGCTACACAAATACAGCCAAACTGCTTCTAGATATTAGATGGACTTGGTCTTCTCTCTCTCCTACATTTGCCTGTACCCACAATATAGTGAAGCCGAAAATATTCTAAAAGCAGCATGAAACTGAGAGTCAGTTTTCCACTCTGTATCTCAGTTTTGTTAGCTTGATAATGATACTCAAGTTCTTTGTAAAGCGCTTTGAGTCTGATATGGAAAAATGCTATAGAAAAAGCTCAATTTTATCTCATTCAGCTTTTACAGTTAGATTACAATTGTAATATTTTACTACAATATAGATATCATATTTATATTATAATGATTTTTTTCCTCTAAGTATAATCTGATTCTGTCCATATATGCTAAATATAAACACGTTTTGTTGGAATTTTTCCATATTTTAGAAACTTCTTAAGATTACCCTAGAAACCAGCAACAATGAACTAGAAGTTCCTCAAACTGTATTTCTCTTAGACAGATAGTGTGCTGGATAGTATGTATTACTTATGCTCATCAGATAGATGCAGCTACTAAGGATAATTGTGACGCAGCACATTCTTTCTGCTTTGAGAAAACGAAGACATGTAATGGATCCACTATGCTAATAGAACAATATTCTCCACAAGCAAATTCATAAATTTTCCTTTTATATTTATACAGCAAGATCAGATGTCTTTCCTTTTTAAAAAATAATTTCTCTGAAAAGAGCCAGCCCACTAGTCACACAATATCAGAATCTCATGCCAAAACATTAAAAAATGTGTCCCTGAATATGCTTAGTGTGAGACATCAAGACTTGCTTTAAAGTACCTTTACACAGTCAGACTGGTATAAAGGGACCTTAACATAGCTGAAAGTAGAGCTTTGATCTCCATAAGTTCATACTTCCCTAATAAGAAGTTGTTCCTTATATAATTCAAAAGAATTAATAGTGCAGCAGAAAAGAGAAACCCGCATGTATTTTATGAAAGTCAGAAAGAACCAATATTTCACTGCAAAGAGATGAAGTGAAAGTGCTTCATATTGTGCAAAAGCATGAAAAGGTAAATGTTTCAATGAGGCGTCACAGGAGAAGCCTCCCTGAGCCTATATAATCCAAAATGTCTTTAGGGAGGGATAAGAGGGAAAGGTATATTAGAAATGATAGAAGGAGAACAATGAACGTCCTGACGTTTTAGACCAAAATGTTAAGGAGAGTCTTTTGAGAGGGATTCTTGTGGTGATTCACAATTTTAAAGCCCAATGCTGCGCAAAACACAAGAAAAAGAAAAAAAGAAAAAAAAAGAAAAAGATCCTGTTGCATCGTACGGAAGGATTACTAAAATGGCAGGTAATTACTCCCCACTCTGTCATCTAGTTCATGGGAGAACAGAGTGAAACTCTGCAATATCTAGTAATCGGAAACAAACAGCACTAATGGTATTTGCACAGTAAAAATTACCAAGTCCCCAAAAGAACAACAAAAGAATCCAGGCAAGTTATCATGTTGAGAAAGTTATTATTGCTGCCAAAGTGACAATAAGTAAATAAAATTAAAACTGTGAACAAATGTTGCTGCTCTTGAGACTGGGATAATTCTGTGGCATATCGTAACAAGAAAGACAAGCAATATACTTCAATGCCAATTAGTGGAAATGCACCAAGACCCCCGAATTCCCTGTCAGTACTCCCTGGCATCACTGGTAGGCAAGTGCTGCACGAAACTCTTCTGGCTTTAGTGGCTGTGTCCTTACGGAAGAAAGGAAAGTTCTTTTTCTTGTTTCTGCCAGTAATAGGATGTGTGATTTTTGTGAAGTCCATCTTCCTCCCACATATTTCAAGCCACCGTTTAGAGTAGCGAATCAATCACAGGCTGTTTCTTCCTATGTATTTGCAAAATAGTTAGGTAAGTAATAGGTTTGTGTTATATCATAATAATAATCACTTATAGACTATTCTCATAAGCTTAAATCCTAAATAAGCACTATAGGATTTGGCCTAATTACCCAATTCTCTCTCTACTGTAGTCAGCAAAATCTTTTTCTCTGACTTTAATTGGAATGAAGCTCAAGTCGTAAGCCTTTGTGGAATGCATGGATTTCCCTATGCAGATATAATGTATCTGATTTTGGTTTTATATTCAATTGGCAACTGAACAGATTTTTTTCCTACTAAAAATATACTTTGATTTATAGATCAAGATTTCAGAAAAAATTTTAATTGCATCCTGTACAATTTCTAAAGGAAAATCTAGTTTAGTAATTTTGAATAAATGAAATGCTGAAGAGAAATCACACTGATTTCACACTCAACTTACACAGTGGCTCATTTTTTGTTATATTAGTATTACCTAATCTGCATGTGTGTCATGGTTTAACCCCAGCCAGCAACTCGGCACCACGCAGCTGCTTCCCCCTTCCCCCTCCCAGTGGGGTGAGGAGGAGGAAAGGAAAAAAAAGTAAAACTCGTGGGTTGAGATAAGAACAGTTTAATAACTAAAGTAAAATATGTTAGTTCCAGTTAGTTCCCGAGCCGTGATCCACACCTACCAGCCAACTCCCCCCAGTTTATATACTGGAAATTTGGGGATTGAACCCGCGACCTTTTTGCATTATTAGCACCACACTCTAACCAACTGAGCTAACCACTGGGCATTGGTCAGTGGGTGGTGAGCAACTGCATTGTGCATCACTGGTTTTTTCTCCCCCCCCCCTTCCTTTTTTGTTATATTCCTTTTCATTACTATTATTATATTTCATTATTACTATTGTTAGTATTATATTTTACTTTAGTTAACTTTAGTTAACTTTGGCTAGTTCAGGTCAGCTGCCCTGGCTGTGCTCCCTCCCAGCTCCTTGCACACCTGCTTGCCGGCAGAGCATGGGAAACTGAAAAGTCCTTGGCTTAAGATAAGCGCTACTTAGCAACAGCTAAAACATCAGCGTGTTATCAACATCATTCTCACACTAAATCCAAAACCCAGCACTGTACCAGCTACTAAGAAGAGAGTTAACTCTGTCCCAGCCGAAACCAGGACAATGTGTAAGTGCAATAGAGTGATGACATCATTGAGTTCAGATGCATTTGCGGAAACACCTTCTAATTTTTATCCATTGTTAAATCCACTTTTATTCAGTACTTGGTGCATTCCCTTTTGGCTGATATCTGAATAACTATATTTCATAAAAAGTATGTTGTGTCTTTTCTTCATAGCAAGTCAAAGGAATGGTCACCAGTAGCATACCAGTATATCTCCAAAAGTAATTCTGATTGAGTTTGGAAGTAGTTAATAAGTTTTATTTCTTTCAATAACATTGGATTCAGTTTCTAGGTCTTTGAACATAGATCAAAATAAAGTGGTTTTAAAGTCAATATAAATCAAACCATGGTCTGAAATGTTAATATACTGCCTATGTCACTGGCATATTCTATCAGAATTCTATGAGAAATTTCCTTAGATATCAAAAGAAAAAAATCTGTTCTTGAGTATGTTTCTGGGTGAAACACATAAACTTGATGAAAGGTAGAAGTTCCTCTATATATCAGTATCATACAGGTCATTATAAAGTTGAAGTAAAAGTTTGGTATTGGAGTTGTACACACTCACAGTGGATCTATCAGTTGTTGCTTTTAGGAAAATAGTCATATTTAACTACTGTGAATTTCAACAAATGTATCTTTTACTATCTTATGACATAATGGGAAAAAATCCATTTGGAGCATAAGAAAGGCATACTGTTCTTCTAATGTATTGTTCAGTTAAGTTATTAAGGAAAATGCTTGTTGGAGTCCTAAATAAAATACGCTTATTTTCAATGGTACTTAGTATGTTAGCCACTTTGTATTTGTATTTGGTGGATTACAAAAGGAAGATAGTGACAAAATTGAAAAAAAAAAAAAAATAAAGGAGGATGAAAAAAACCCAGTTAAAATGAATAGTAACAATATGGGTTTTTCCAAACCATATTCCAAGATTCAGTAATTATCTTTTCAAAGAGCATTCAGGAGAAAATATTTCCATGGAATGATTCATACTAACTCTTGCACATTCTTTTATTTGAACAGAGTAGTTCTGTTATTTGAGCTGGTTTTATTATTTTTGTCAGATTTTTTTTTAGTGCAAACTATGTTCAAGTGCCTCAGCTGGGTGCCAACATTCTCAGAGTGGTAGAAATTTCAAAAATATTTTTCTTCTTTTCTTTGTTGCTGGTTCAATTTATTGGTGCCTGTTTCTGGTTTTGAACTTGTTTTGGTGGGAAGAGATGTATTTCTTTAGTAATTTCTCTCTTACCAAGAATGAATTTTGATTCTCATACTTTTTCTCCTTGAAATCTTTCGGTCTGTCTTGGATTACAGTCTTACGTTTGTCCACTCAGAAAATGTCTAAGACACATCTACGGGATTAACAGAAAAAAGAAAGCAATAAATTATCGAAGTCTCTTTAAAAAAAGGGGTGTCTCCTCTACAACACACTTGAAATTCTCTGCCTCCTGAAATTGATACTGCCTTTGTAGATAGCACACCTGTATAAACTCCTAGGTGTAGTGTGTATAGTGCATTTGGCCTGTTAAAAATAACATCACGCAGGTAACAATTCTGCAGTTCAGTAGGGAAAGTGCCCCACCACTTTCAACGTCTGCAGGAATACTTTCAGCTATGGAAATCTAGCACCAAAAAATGCACTGTGTTTATTCTGGGCGTGTAGGTTTTCAGAAATATTTGATTTTGGAGAGCTGTCCTGTGGCAAGGGAAAAGTAATCGGAAATCCCATTACTCTGAAGTCATAGGCTACATATGGCTGGATAGATAACTTCTCTTTGAGGTACGTAGTCTACTAACAAGTGTCCAGGATTATTTATTCCTGGTTCTGCAACAGAATTGGTAGCTGGACTTATGCATAGAGCTTAGCTTTATTGCAATTGTTTCTCCAGCTATACAATGTAAAAAATAAATACCTACCATATGGGGATGCAGGGAAAGTTAATTAATTAATATTTATGTAGCACTTCTAGACAATTTTATAGAAGTGACTATAAAAATGCTTATACAGATGAGGCTATAAAAACATGAAATTGTATTCCTGCTACTTATAAATTTTTTGGCGGTAATGGCATGCACCTTGTTTTCAGTATTGGCTCCATTCTTTTATGCAAAGCCTTCATTTAGAATGGGATAATTTAATCTAGTTTTAGTCACCTAAAATTTAGGTATGTAGTCTAAGCTAGTAATTGGTATTCCTGCTAGAGCTGGAGGAGAGAAGATAGACTGAGTTGCCATTGGCTAATTCAGCAAATCTAAGAGGCTAGCTTGATGCTTAATTTTTAGATTCTGAACATTTCTTGAGATGAGTCTCATCTCTCTAGTAGAAGTGTGTGGTTGCAACTGTGGGGAACAACCAGCTGTAGAGTCCGCCTTCACATACGTGTTTGGAGCTAGTTGAAATCTAGTCTAAGGCTGTCTACAGGTGGTACAAAACTAAAAGCTTCTTTTGATAGAAGTGTAATTTGTTTTATAAGAAAGTACTCTCTTGGCAAAATGCATTTCTGAAGAATTAAAATGAAGTTTTACATAAAATTCTGGGTAGCTGCTTGCTAGCAAGGCAGTTTAGAAATCATGGAGCTGCAGCACTTGGCAGACTGAGGACCAAAATCAGACAGCCTATGGCTTATACTAACAAAGCAAGCTGGCACAGGAAACCCAGATAGGCCTAGTTATGGGATGCCCGGTAACCATCACAGCCTTCAAGGCTCTGACACCCTTCTGGAGTACTGCAGTTTGCTGTCTGTTTTTGGAATGAAGCTGCTCTATCCAACAGTTTGGCACCATCTCCCTTAGACACTTCTGGTTATCTGAGGAAGAGCTTCTCCTATTCTGTTTATTTAGTTTTTAAGGCAATACTAATTCCCAGAAACACAAATAAAAATGCCCCTATTATGTAGATAATGGAAATATGTCTTATTTCACGTCATTTCATGTATAGAATACATGAATGTATGGCTGTTTATCCTTTATATTTTTAAAAACAGTTGCGCTTGTTGCCACATGAAAATACAGACTAGAGCTTGCCTGTGCAGAAATAAAAGGATGCATTTTCTTCCATGAAACCTGAGGAAATTTCACTACAAGTCTGAGTGTGCTAACAATATTAAACCTCTTAACTGTCACATTCATCATTGAAATACTTTATAGTGCACCCTTTTGCATGAACACTAACTAAAAGCCTGATTCTAAATGTCTGAGTCAGGGAAGACAGAGGGATGAATTCTATCCCATGGCCTAACTGACAAGTGTTTTATAATAGTTTGCACTTGTCTGAATGGCAGTATCGAAGAGTTTGACAAATTGCATTTTCAGATAGTTCCAAGAGAATTTTGCTTCTGTTCATTCACAAAATAACTCACCTCTGTTGCAGAACTTAAGATCCATCATTGAGTAGCATATAAAAGGTGAATGTGAGTTAATATCATACTGAAAGAAAAACAAACTTTTTTTTGTATCTGACATTATAAAGTTGGCTGGGTACCTATCAGGTAAAGGAAGTAAGTGCATAATCTTATATTTTAGTACAGTAGGTTCATAAGATGAATCCCCTCAAGTGTGGGATAGAACTGGTTTAAACTGAATAACTGTTCCGTAAGCAATTCTAAGAAATAATAAACAACGATTTAGTTCTTGGAGGATTGAGTTTTCTAGTATGATAATGATCTAACTGTAATGAACCGTGTCTTCTTGTTATGAAAAAGAATCAACCACAGTTGTTGCACAGACCTCCTGTGTATCTTGTCTGACAGCATGCTTTCTTTTTTTCCCATGTGCATGGATTTGCTTGTAGGGAAATGACAAAGCATATCTCTAGCCTTAGTGTCTTAATGTGATAAACATGTTTTCCTTTATGCACAGTAGACATAAATGCATTTCTGCTTTCAGTTTCTTCCAAAAGAAATTCTAGCTTTATAGTAGTCCTGCATCCTTTGGAAGTCAGTAAGCATTTTCCATCAAATAGTGAACTATACATCTGTTTTGCTGCATTCTGTATCTCTGCTAGGTGAGCACAGTCTGCATGGTGTGTAAGTCGCATTCCCAGATGCTTTCATGATCATGATAGGGATTTCCATACATTAAATTGTTTTGGAGAAATAGTGTGTGTATGATGAATGCTATTTGTTTGTAATGACTGTGAACTTAAAGGAAAAAAAAAAAAGAGGCATATTTCTTTTGATATCCCTGAAACTCTGACACAGAATTTGATATTAACATCGAGTTCTGGTAAGTCTTTTATGAATGTAATGTAATTGTAGCAATAAAATGGTATTTTTAAGTTCTGTTTCTTACCTCTTTAAAATACTTTTTCTTCATAATGAGTTTATGAATATGTCTGTATTTTAGTAGCCTGAATTGATGAAAAAAGCAATTTACTACTGATTTCCAACCATAGAACCTCAGTCAGTCAAACAACTAATTCATCACTTTTCAGTATTAACAGAAAAGCTGTTGTCAGTAGCAGTCAACTCATAGAAATGAATATGGTACAAAAGCAGCTTACCACGGCCCTAGGTGTAGACAGAGATTCAACAGCAGAATGGCATCTACATTATACCAGTATTAGTGAAATTTGTAAAGAAGGAGGGTGCAGAAGGGTAAATAAAAGTGCGAAGCGTTTGTATGCAAGTATTTTCTGAAAATAGAATGATATGTCTGAGGAGGTCTAAATTCATGATAGGCTCAAGATGATGCCTTTTAGCTCAAGATGTGATTTAAAAAATCCTGAAAGACATAGGCTACATGAGAAGTAGTTTACATCCTCTAAAAAGGAGCATACCCCAGTGACATCTGCTAGTGTCCACTCTGGTTTTCCATCCAAATCAGTAGTTATCTCAGTGAAGTCAGTCAGGCTGTACCTGGTATAAAACTGGTGAATGGTCAGAATCAGTCCCAGAAGTATAGAACGCCAGTCCCTAGAAATGGTGTGGGTGGTGACAAACTGGTTGCTGGTTAATGACACTCTTTTAGACAGAATAATCTAACCTTGATAATATAAAGGATATATGTCACATATAAAAGTAGGCAAAAGAGGATTGACAGTTATTACACAAACATGCCCACCTGGGAGTTGACAATAATACTTTATAGCTTGCTGACTCATGCCTATAGCCTGCTATCAGACTGAGTTTGCAAATATAATCAAAGACAAATTTGAGCTATCCACATTGTCGAGAACCCTTGGCAGCTGAGGAGGAGATAGCATTTTCTGAAGAGGAAGCCAAAAGAAAAATACAGAAAATTCCTATATGTTATCCAAGTAAGGCCTTCAGTTTGCCTTGTTAATTTAATATAAGACAAATTTTTCATCCAGAAACTTTTGGTTTCTAGGAAAGGAAAATGAATGTTTTCTTTCTGTCATAAAGTTTTGAACTTTAATTAACTGACTTTCTATAAAGGGCTGATGCCTTAGATACCAGACAGAAAGCTTGCATAAGCATATAATGGCTAATAGCATACCTGCCATCTTATGTAATCTTTACACCTATGCCGAAAAAGATTTATGTTCTTATGAATAAATATTATTTGGTTAGTATAGGAAAAATAATTTCTAATGGGAGCAAAGTTGAAAACTATAACTCACTTATACTGCTGTTCATAGAATCATAGAATGGTTTGGGTTGGAAGGGACCTTAAAGATCATCCAGTTCCAACCCCCCTGCCATGGTCAGGGACACCTTCCACTAGACCAGCTTGCTCAAAGCCCCATCCAACCTGGCCTTGAACACTGCCAGGGAGGGGGCATCCACAACCTCTCTGGGCAACCTGTTCCAGTGCCTCACCACCCTCACAGTGAAGAACTTCTTCCTTACGTCTCATCTAAATCTGCCCTCTTTCAGTTTAAAGCCATTACCCCTTGTCCTATCACTACCTGCCCTTGCAAAAAGTCCCTCTCCAGCTTTCTTGCAGGCCCCCTTTAGGTGCTGGAAGGCTGCTATAAGGTGTCCCTGGAGCCTTCTCTTCCCCAGGCTGAACAACCCCAACTCTCTCAGCCTGTCTTCATAGGAGAGGTGCTCCAGCCCCCTGATCATTGTCATGGCCCTCCTCTGGACTCGCTCCAACAGGTCCGTGTCCTTCTTATGTTGGGGGCCCCAGAGCTGAACGCAGTACTGCACGTTATTCACCTAATGAGAGTACTCCTGTTATTCACCTAATGAAAGTACTGTAGAAAATGAATTTCTGGATTATTCAAAAAGTTCATTAAGGTGTCCAAAATCTAATACTACTTTTATCAGAAAACACAATATCCTGCCCAAATAATTTACACCTCTATTTAAAGGGGTTAATTTAGTTTTATTCTCATGCAGAAGTTATACAGAAAAGTGCCTGCCTTCAGTATAAAAACAGTAAATAAACAGGGGCAGGTCCAACACTTGAAATTACACAGAAGTCAAGAGAAAATATAAATTAACCAGTTCTAAAAGGAGGATCAGTATGTCGACTGAATCAACAAAAACTGGTGAGACAATATATGGAGAAAATTACTTTTCCTAAACAGAATGCAAGATAACAGAACAGTTCAAAAGAGACTCAAATCCCTTACAGATGTTGGATCCAGGCATACTTTAAGCGCTGAGCTTCTCTAAAACTCTGACAATATTTTCTTCAGTCTTCTGGGAAGGCAGGTTTTCTAGAGCATGAAATGTGAATCAAGTTTTGATCTGAATCCAGACTTTCTTAAAATTAAGAAGTGTTTTTTCTATTAGGTAAATAATATGTGATCACGACATATGGTAAATAGTCACTAAGCAATGTTTACATCATATAGATAAGATTATTGAGATTCCCACATTTCTGTGTTTGTCCCTCTACTGGAGTAGCACAATGCGCATTAGGCCAGGCCTGTCTGTGTCCCGTCTAGGTTTGTGGTAATTTTGACATGAATTGCTTTGATTGAATGAATGACTTTTTGTGATCAGTTTCATAAATATGGTGTCTGTTGGCAAAGGTATGGACCAAAACAACTGCTTTTAAGTACTTGTCACAATGTATTTCCAGAGCATATATTTCAGATGTATAACAAAGACTTTGTTCTGGATATTTGATTCTAAGGGTTGATGTTCATCTGCTGAGAGAATAACCCATCTTGTGTGCTTTGTGTCCGATAGCTTTGATTTCACACTTTGAATAACATTTAATATGAGAGTGTTATTAAATATTTTCAACAGATTGATTCATACAGCCGATGGACCAAGAATTATTTAGTGTTCAGTGAAAAAATATTGAAAATGAATACATTTAGATGATCAAGTTTGATCATCTAATCATGATTTGATCATCAATCATGATTGATCGTGGTCAATTCATGAGCTGAAAACGAGGTGAAATTTTCATCAAATATATTATCCCTGTAGATTATTTGCCATATGCCACAAATAATGCTTCTTCACTTTCTCTAAAACTAAAACACTGTTGAAAAATAATGAGCACATTAGTTACGTACTGACAAAAGACCAGTACTCTGTAGTGATAGAAGTGGAGTCTCTCTCTCTCTCATTACTGATTGCAACTATTCACATGTCTTAACGCAAGCGTCAACAAAAGTTGACAAGAGTACTTGAATTAGTCTTTTATATTGATAAATACAGCAAAAGAGACTCTTGCATATGAAAATGTTCACCAGGTGGCACAGCAGCTTTGCTTATATTAACGGAAAACTTTGGTAATAGTTTGTGGCTAATTTAACTTCTGTGGTCCTCAGATCACCAATGCCACATGGAAGTAATAGTTGGTTACATTATGAAATTTGTTTTCAGAGCTAGTGCTAACATTTAGGATTCCAGTGGCTTTTTTTTTTTTTCCTTGCTTCCCTCTCTGTCGCATTATTCTGAAGAGTGATGCATTTTTTGACGTTTTCTAACCTACAAGTTCAGAAAAGGGTCTGCACGCAAGCTCTGTGATGAAGAATGAGCTATGATTCAGAGCTTGAAATTTAGGTCCTTGATATTCTTGAAATATTGACTCATCTTTTCCTTTGTTTCTTTACATTCAGTAATCATCCCTGTTGCTTGCACAGATACATAAACATAAAACCACCCCTATATACATGGAAGTATAGACAAACCAGTAGCACTGCATTTAAAGTAACTAAACTAGGCTTGTGACTCTTTAGTTTTTCAGGAAAAGGCCATTATTGTAGTCACGTTATGGTACCATTGCCAGAGATATTTAGCAGTTTTTAGCAACTGTTTAAACCACCTGTCCCATTTTGGTGGCATACTTTTAGATGAAAAGGATATTAATTATTGTGGCAATTCAAAGGAAAGCTGACAGGCTGCAACTGGGACTTGGCTTTGCTTCTCAGAGTAAATCCAAACTAAGAACTTGCAACTCTTATGACATAATTAACTTCTTGTTATTGCAGTCCTAGTATATGCAGGTGTTTATATTATGCAAAATATACAGAAGCCGAAGTATCTTGCTGCAGAGAATCCAGTTGCAAAATTAAACAGGATGTTACGAGATTTCATAGTGAAGTGTTGTTTTGCAATCCATTATGTGTCAAAAGGCTTGGTATAGTTCTGGAAGATTTTAAAAGTTATGGAGTCATTGTAAATCTCTAAAGAATTCCATCGCATAACATAGCGTTAGATTATGTTTATTAGCCAGGTGAGGGATCATCTATTAGTAATCTATCTTCTCTGCAGCATTAAGTGACAATGCTTCTCCCATCCTGCCGTGTAAAAATAATACGTAACACATTGCCTATGTAATATATGTTCATACATAATGCGTGCGCGCGCGTGTGTGTGTGTGTTTTCATGCTGGCATTCACACAGTGGCACTGATTTGTCCCAAATATGTTGTGTAACATGCATCTTTGGACTAGCAAATATCAAAAAGTGTGTGCCCAGGACAAATGACGTGTTTTGATCCAACATATTTTTAAAGAATGCATGGAATTTCAGCACAATTTCTTTGGGTCCTGAGTCCATAGGTTCAGGTAAAGTGGTGACTAAAGTTATATTGCTCCATATTCTTAAGCCCAGCCTTGGAAAAATGAATGCAATGGATGATTATAAATATCCAGATTACAGATGACTGTAATCAGTCAGTTCCCAGATGACTGGGATCATTTAGTTAGGTTTCATATCAGCCATCAGTGCTTCATATGTAAAGTTCAATGCTGTAGTCTCTGGAAACGTAGTGTCTGGAAAGTTTAATTTCAAGTTTTTACCCAGAAATGAGCATCTGCCACTTTTTGGAGTTCTATCAACTTCTCTGTTAGGGGTTCTGTCCTATTTATTGCTTCTGTGACTTCAGGGTTAATTTTGCATTGAAGAAAGCTTCATATCTTATGACTGTTTGTTTTTAATTAATTTTATCAATTTGCTGAGCCGGTTACTCCTTTTCCAACTGTGAAGGAGAATCCATAACAGGTAATACTGCAGCATGACCTACTTTCAATTTTTAGCTACAGGAGCAGGAGAAAAGGATTAAAAATGTCAGCAGCAAGGGTAACATTTGTTTGGGTGGATTTAAAAATGAAATTTTTACTAGCACCAGAACTGTGCATTTAACAGCTCTCAGGACATGTCATGTATGTTACCCAGTGCAGCTTACAAATACACAAGCTACCTTCTGCATCACAGTGCTTTTTTTTCTTGAAGGTCTCTGTGTTTTATTCCTACTGTCTAATAAGTATTTAAGAATTAATCTGGACTTGTATGTAAATAACCATAACAAAAATGAATATACGTTGAGAAAATTAAACTGAAAACAGGAGTCCTACACTTTTAGCTAACAATAAATAGTATCTTTGTTCTCTGTCCATTTTAAGCAAACCACCCCTGCCGCAAACAGTTACACTGTTAAAAGTCTTTCTCCAACTTATCTTGAACTGAAAGGTTAACATATATGTGACAGGAAATATGTCAAAAACTTTTCTCCTAAAGAGTGTAAAAATGAATAAAGAATGTAATAGAATAGAAATACATTAGAAATGTAAATTTCTCTCCTGCTGGGAGCAGCAGTATTAGAAACGAGAGTTGCAGTCCTCTCTTCCCCCCAGTTCTCAAATATAATGGGGAGTGCAGGGGTGGTGGAAATAGTTCAGAAGCCTACAGTGTGCTGAGCTGGCTTTTTGAAGTGATGTATAGCTAACAGTTATGAACAACTGAGCACAGGCATAGAGCCAACAAATGTTTGAAATGGCAGTTCTGGATAGCATACGATGTATTCCATATGAGGGAAAGGAGGAAACATTTCCAATGGACAAATTGTTCAACACCTGTGCACTGCAGTGTGTTTTGTACATCTGCCTGAAATGCCAAGGACTGGCCATTCTGATAAATAAGATGCTGAACAAATGAACCATTCATCTCATCAATTTGTTAATTCATACATTTCTGTGTTCCTTTTTAGTCAGTAAAAAAATGCTGGTTGAGATAATTGTGTAATTAAGTAGAATGGTTTTCCATACAATCGAAAAGAAAAATATGGTTGGCTTCCCACCTGTTCCTTCAGAACAGCTCCACATATCTTATTAAACCCTTTCTCATTTAAATGCAAATATGATGTAGTATAAGATGCCGAGTGTTTTTGCTATTGAACAATGAGTATCCTTTTTCTAGCCTGTGTACTGGGCGCAAGAACACCTGAGCTCTAAGGCTGCGGTCAGCCCACCAAAAGCATTCAAGTACACGAACCACTTCTGTTATTCGACACTATTCCATATTAGTGTTTTATCGGCTTTATTTTGTCTTGGCTTATGCATGGAGGATGTTTTTAATTTCTCCAAAAGGAAAAAAAATAGTTAATTTATTGAGTTAATATTATCTTATTGGAAATAAAAGCCTGAAGACATAATAGCTCTAAGGTAAGACTGACATTGATTTCTTGATCAGACTTACTACACTGAGATTGTATCAGTGGCTTTAAAGCAGTGGTAAAAGTAAAATAAGTGGCCAGCTTCTAATGATCTCCAATGATGGGTAATGATTCTCTACATTTACGATTTTATAATATAAAATTGATCTATAAATACATGTTACAGCAGTATATTATTATCATGACTTAGGATACCTTCCTTTGTTTAACATTCAGATTCCAATCATTGTATTTCTGGTTTCTATAATGCCTTTACATTAATACTAGAGTTTTTGTGTTTAAGTTAATCCTTCCTTTTCTTTGAAAAGAAAAAAAAGGGATAAAACAGAAAGAATACAGTGGCACAGATAACGTTTTCTTGTGATATAAAACTGAGACCTCTTACTCTGAAAAGCAAACCATCTGTTGTGATAGTAAGAGTGTAATGGGAAAGAGGCTCAATTGTGACTGGCATAACCATCAGCCACAGACTTGCTGTCAGAACTGACTGAAATGAATAAAATGCAAAATCTGGAACCCCACATAAACAGGGATATTTAAGGTATTACTGCTTGTTAATTACCTCTTTAATTAGATCTTGTCCTTCTTTATCGTTGTAAAAATATTTCAAAGAATAATATTGTAATTATAGAGGTGCAAGCACTGATGGTGCTGTAAGAAGAATAAAAGTGTCTGGAAGAATGTTTCGTATTGACATGCATTTAATATTTGCCAATGTGAAGAAAATGTATTATTTTGTTAGGAATTATGCTTATCAGCTTATATTTGTATTATATAATTTATTCAGTTGTATGTATATTTTTATCACACACAGCTTTTCTCCCACTTATCTCAAAAACCTATCCATCAGTCTTGTACTCTACACACAGTGTGGCAGACAAATCAATTGATGTCCAGCCAAATAAGTTACCAAATATTGTTAAGATGCATTGAGTATATAAAAAAAAGTTCACAGGTAAAAAGAAAATTGTTGTCACTAATTTCATTTTGAGATATTTTTCATTTAATCACATTAATTACAATGTATTATTCCTACATTTCATTGTTTTTTATATAAATACACACACACACGTGCATAAAAGATAGAAATAAATATATGCATAATTATCCCATTTAAAGAACTATATTACATGTTAATTGGACAAAGTGCCATTTTGATAATCTTGATTTCCCAGGATGTTTAGATTTTCTTTAGTGCAAATCTGTGCTAAGATGACATTTAATAAAGCAGCAAATAACTATTCATCTGAATGAGCCTGAACAAACCTATTATACATTATAGTGTATAGACACTCAACCGTTTTTTCATTTGTTTTTCTTTCAAAACAGACCTGCTAGAACCCCAAAATCCTGAACATCTCACTGGGAGAAGGACAAACAACATTTGAAAAAGGAAATCCCTCTCCGTGTCATTCACTATAAGAAGAGGTGACCACTTAAAAGGCGAATTGAAGTATGTCATAGTGTAAGCCACAGTATAATGGCCACCCTTTTCCTTTTTTTAAATATCTATTTCCTTGTTTCTCTCTTCAGTTACACGCAGAATCAACAAAAAACATGCAGTCAGAGCCTCATCCAGTTTATACTGAGTAAGGATATATCTCTCTTGTTAAGGCTGCACCAGTAAAATCAGAAATGCAAATGTTCCAGGTGCTTAAAATGTATGAAGAGATCACACAGAATTTGTAATGAAGCTGTTGTAAGTTTGTCCTGTGAACCTTAAACTGCAACAGGAATTTGTAATTATGATGTTTACCTAAGTAACTTTTCAAATGCAGAACTGAGAATGTTCTGCATTTATTAACTTGCTTTTGGCCAAAGTGGACAAGAAGAAAATTGTTTTCTCTAGGAGAAACCCATTTTGCTATGTTACACTTAAAAGTGAAGAAGTACTCTGATATATATGGTATATTTTCAAGATACCATCTTGAAAAGAAAACGCAGATAATTAAATGATCACAAACTGTAGTGCAATTAGAAGAATTTGATGAAAGATATGATATAAGTAATATAAGTTTTAATGGCAAAAAGAGCAGTTCTCCACTCAAATGCATATTAATCATCACAGTATGTGTGCTTTGTCGGCTGCTGATAAACTTATTATTTCTTTCTTTCTTCTATTCACTCTGAATAAACATCTATTCCCAAATGCCAGCCATAGCATTGAGTGGAAAGAATGAGTCCTTCTGTAGTCTGACAGAATGGCATCCTGTAGTCAGTATAGATATCAGTAGTATCTTTTCTTAAAAACTAGTTTCTAGTGGCAAAAGGTTGAATAATGCTTGGGACCAGTAGGCAAAGCTGAGAAATTTATGATCATGGTGACTGCATTTAAGTGCAGACTTTAAACCGTCTCCCTTCCCCCCAGCATCCGGTATTTATTTATTTATTTACCTGTGAAAATGTGCTAAGCAAAAGAATTTTTGTTATTACCGGTATTTCAGCACTAGCTAGAAGTCCCAGAGCAGGGTGACTTTGTAAAAAGAAACATCCTTGCTAAGAGGCAGGACTCATGAGTGGATGTATAGTTGTATGCTAGAGCACTTGAATGCTCTTAGCAGAAAACCACCAAGTTGGAACAGATACAACACAGACCTTATCTGTAGATTTTTCTCCCAAATCTTGAATGTTTGGCTGCTGTGCTTTTGCATTTAGACAAAACAATGAGGTTCCATTCTGTCCAATATTGTCATGTGTCTATGAGGAGAATTTCAAACTCATCTGCAGACAATTTCTAAAAATGATATTTTTTTCCTCTACACAGTTTTACACATTTTCTGAAATTAGATTTTACTTCTAATTTTCTTACTAGCTGTTCAAAGGACTGTTTTGAATTAACACCTCAGTCAATAATATGTGTTTGAAAGTAAATGTTCCACAGAAATGTGAAAAAAATATTTATTAATCTCCCATAACAAGTGAATTGTCTTAGATCTGGGGGCTTATATTGTAGCCATTACACTATATTAGAGAACAGTCTTAGCTGTGGGGAAAAGACAGAGACATCTGCAGTCTAATACAAGTAACAGAATTAAACACAATGGGAACATAGGGAAACTGGTAAAAATTATGCTGCTGTATGGCTCAGTGGAACTAAATGTTGCATAACATGTTTTTTGTTTTTTATTTTTGCAGTGCTTCACCATTCAAATTAATTAAAGAATCTTCCAGAATGAGGTGCAATGTTGCTTTGGAAAATATTGCTTTAGCAAGCTGTAATGGACAACTCAGCATACTTCTGTAAAATCCGTCTGTAAACTTGTACCAATTATAGTTGCTATGCTATAAATGAATTTTTAAAGTTCGTTATTTCTAAAAGCCATTTTTAATTTCCCCCATCATTAATGCTTTTGCACACAGTTACAGTAGCACATCACTGAAGTACATTTCAGTTTGTTATCAAAGGTTATGAAGAAATAGATGATGAAATTTCACACTGATTTTCTTTTTCAATACACAGTGGAAAGAAGCTATCTTATTTTAGTCTAACCATCAGAAGAAAAGGCATTAAAGTCACCACACAGCATCATATCGGTAGCTGATGCAAACATCCATTTCATTGAAGATACAGCTAAAGATCTGACTCCAAACTTCAAGGTGTGCTGATTTCTAATCATTAGAAATTATATATACATACATAATGTGGATGAAGTTGTAGTTAAGAAAATATCTCCACTCAGTAGCACAAGAGAACAGATCAAGTTACGGTAGCCATTTGGCGCCTATTAAGGACAGACACTAAAACAAATAGAAGAGTAACATGCCATTTCAATTTAACCTGAACTGTGATAAGCACGGATTTGTATCATCTGATGATTTTTTATTCCAATGAAGAAATAAATTGTAGCCTTCATGAGGGGAACATTCTTTGCTAATTTAGATTGCCGAAGAATCTTTAAATTTACTGAAATAAGGATGTCTTACATCAAGTGAACATCAGCTATCAGATTCATATTGGCTTCTTTACCCTATTCAAGGTGGGGCACATGTAGGGGAAAAAGTAATGAAAAAAAAAAAAAGCTACAATTTGTGGACTGGATTCACAGATGTCTGCTTACCTCAGATAATTGTAATATCTCAGTAAAGAGAGGCTTGCACCATAAATAATCAAGAGGAAAAGAGATATTCATAAGCATTTCAGCATGATTCATTCAAGCATTCTTAAGTGACTACCCACAAATATTGTGTAAAGAAGCAGAAAAGGAAAGGCCACTTGGTCTGAAATACGCTCAGAGGAATATATATGAGCATGAAAGATTTGCACTGCATTGGAATTAAGGGAATTTACAACTTACTCTTTAAAAGCTGCAATTTCTTTTTCTTGAGATGTGGGTAAGGTATTTAACAGGGCATTCTGGGTAGTAACTCTTTTTTCATAGTTAGGACACTAAGGACAGATTAGAAACTCTCAAAGGCCAGCACGGTGGCCAGCATTGAACCTAGAGTTCCTTTTGTGTCTCAAACTACCATCATATTACCAAAGTTGAACTGACTGACTGAATGATGAATTTTAAAGAACGTTGTTAGTTGTTCATTCACAGAAAGGAGCTTTCATTTGGCATTTAGGATGCTTTGTATAAACTTCTAAATAGAATAGTATTTGATGCTCTATGCACGACTGTTGTGGTTTAACCCCAGCTGGCAGCTAAGCACCACGCAGCCGCTCGCTCGCTCCCCCCCCACCCCTGGGATGGGGGAGAGAATCAGGAAAAAACCCTCGTGAGCTGAGATAAAGACAGTTTAATAGGACAGAAAGGAATGAAAAACAATGATAATGATAATAATAATATGACAATAGTCATACTAAAAGAATTAAACTATACAAAGCAAGTGGTGCACAATGCAATTGCTCACCACTCGGTGACCGATGCCCGGTTAGTTCCCGAGCCGCGATCCGCCCCTCCCAGCCAACTCCCCCAGTTTATATACTGGGCATGATGTCATATGGTATGGAATAGCTCTTTGGCCAGTTTGGGTCAGCTGTCCTGGCTGTGTCCCCTCACAGCTTCTTGTGCCCCTCCAGCCTTCTTGCTGGCTGGGCACGAGAAGCTGAAAAATCCTTGACTTAGTATAAACACTACTTAGCAACAACTAAAAACATCAGTGTGTTATCAACGTTATTTTCCTACTAAATCCAAAACACAGCACTATACCAGCTACTAGGAAGAAAATTAACTCTGTCCTAGCTGAAACCAGGACAACGACCCCTTTCATAGAGCTGTCTTCCAACAGATGTAGGGACTCTCTGCTCTGCCAACCAGGCGGTGTGAACTCCACGTTCAAACTGTTGAAAATGTGAGCATTAACTTACAGTGTGATTTCTTCTTGCTAAGGCTTTTGTAAAGGTTAAGCTGAGAATTGCCATACTTGAGTGACAAAGGCCCAATGGAAAATTTATCTCGCTAGACATTTAAAAGATATCTACATCTAAACTGGTCATCATGAGCTCCTTTTATTGACTAACAGAGAGGGCTCATCAATGTGAAATTAATTGCCCTCAGACATGCTTATTTTCCTCTACTGACTAGGATGCAGAGCTAGGATGGCTGGTTTAGATGTAGGTGCCTACAGCTTAGATACCTAAGAAGAATCATGCCTTCAACCTCATTGAACCTCAGCTCCTACTTTGTAAAGTTTTGTTTTTGTGTTTTAGTCTGAATTTTTATATTGTTTTTTATTTATCATTTAAATAATTATTTGCTAAAATGTTGTCTTCAGCTGTTTATGATGACTTTAGTAGAATTATGATTCTATACAATCCTGTATTTCTTTTTTACTGCGCTGGACCTCCTACCTGAAAGACATATAACTGATTCTTCATCCACTGGAAGCTCATTAGCACGACAAAATACAAGAACAACAAAACCTACCACGACATCACATCTGTGGAAGAGGAATTTAGCTTTTGCATTGTTTCTGAAAATTTTCAAGCACATCCATATTTCCAGGGTGAGGAGAGTAGGAACTGGTTTCTCGGCACTTCTCACACAGTCAGATTTTCTGTATGGCATCCTTCCCTGTCTCCACTTGCTGATTTGACTGATAAAGATAAATGCTATCCAGAAGGCCAGATAAGGACTGGTACAGAATTTTTGAATACATTAATACTAGTGCTTGTAATAATGCGTCAAGTAAATCTTAGCTAAAGCAAAGGTCCTCTCTTCTCTCTTCTGAGAAATGGCAGCACAAAATATAGACCTCTCAATCTTCTTGATTAAAAGAATTACTTGAATCACTTCTTTCCTCTCTATGTCTCTCAATAGTTGTGTACCATTCAGCAGTGGTGTTAAGATGGGAGAGTGCTGCACTTCTGGTCCCTTCTCAGCCCAACAGTTGGCTGTTATCTCTCTTGCTTTATCTCCTTTTAGTGAATATTTATTTCAGTGCTTTCTTAGTAAAATTGGTTGTGACTGTTGTTTCAAGGGTGCTAGAGCTCTGTGTCGTACCATTGTAGGCCTGTGACTATGTAGTGAAATTAGCCCCTCTTTCTGTATTACTGATACTGCTACCCCTGTTGTCCTTGGTGGACTAAACATGGAACTTTGAAGAGTCTAGGACTTTGTATACCTTGTACACTGCTCTACTCAGGGTTCAGGGTGATGGAGTTATCCAGCTAGCACAAGGCTTGCTACTTCTGAATTGTAATTTCCATTTGATCACCAGTTATCGAGTTTGTGATTGTGAGATTTGGTGAGTTTCCTTAAGATCATCCCAAACTCCCTAACACTGCTATGTAGTGCTCCACATAGCTATGAAATAATCTTTCTCAAAGCTGATGTGCAAGAGTGAATAAGTTAATGTGTATCAAAGCAAGCATGCATTTTATGAATCATTCACTTGTAATATGTGTCATATACAAAACAGTCCAGCTACAAGCCTTACCAGCATTCCCTTTCTATCATAAAAAGGTTTACTTGCCATGCTTTTCTTGAGCAACATTTCAGAGAACATCACTAGCAGAGAATCAGTTACATAAGCCTTAGAGAAGGTCTGCTGTTGTTTGTTCGTATTCTGCAGCCATTGTTCTCATAGCTACAGTTCTTAGTTTTTACAGGTACTGTTTCTAAAAAGTGTTCATTGCAGGTACTGACTAACTCCCCCAGTGTAACATTTTTTGGAAAGAAAACTCAACTCACAGAATCCATAAGGGCACTACAGAGTTTTTGGTTTTGTTAATGAACTGGAATTACAAGTCTTTAGGGGCAGAGAATGAGAACAAAATGTCTTGAAAGCAGAGGCCATTTGGGTGAAATTGAAAATAATTTATTTATGTGAGAATGTATACCATGTTGGGTTGTATAATGCCAGAATTACAGAACCAATATATGAAGAAAAACTATACTGTAGTGTATAGTCATGCTGTATTGTATGTTACATATAAAAAAGACTAAAATATTCAATTTTTTTATTCATCTTACCTAGTCAGCATCTTACCCATGTTTTGTCCATTTGCTCACTAATCAGTGTCTAGTGTCATTTATCTTCATTTACTTAAGTTGGCTGAACAATGGAGCATTGCACATCCTAATCTTTTTGGCAATTTCTGTTTGACATTGTTCATTATTGTTTGCCTTTCATCATGTCACCATTTTGAGCTGACATCATTGTTTATCTTTGCCCACCATGCATTTATCTGGCAACTGTTGTCTAATATCATTAGTTTTGGTTCACTCCTGTCCACTTGGCAATCGTTAGCTGACAGAGTTCACTTCTGGTGGGTCAACTGTCACAATTCCCTGCTAAAATGACTAGGAAGAACCTTCTTGAATGTTTCAGAAATTTAAACTGGAAGGCCAGACTCACGAAAGGGCTCAGAAAACATTGTTCTATCAAAAAGAGAGAAGCTGAGGACCTAGATATGGTTTGAGTTTACATGTGTGTCTCAGGAACTTTTGTATGTTCACACATACAGATGTAAAGCATAATCTGTGGGTTATGGTTCTGTTTAACTTTCAGCCCTCAAGATGTTCTGCTAAGTCCAGGGTGAATATTTACACACCTATCTACCTGAATGAGGGGCTTTGAATATAGGCCCATGTTCAATTACTTTGCTAACTGGGAACTATGAGAATGAAAAAAAAGAAAAAAAGAAAAATGTGCCTTGCACCAAACAGACACGATTAAACATAGAGATGTATTTTTTCCTCTCTGGACTTTCAATGTTATGTATACTTTTCATGATAAGAATATATCTGTTAATGGGATCTTTTTTTAAAGTAATTGAAACAAGTCAAGTATGTTCCTCAGAAACCTAGAGTAGAAATTCTGTAATTTTGTTTATTTTTAAAAAAGAATTTCAGGACTCTAACATAACTTTTTGTTTGTTTGTTTGTTTTTTAAATTCTGTTGGCAACTGCTTTTCCACCTTAGAAATTGAATGTTGTCAATACCTTGGAAAAAGCTTTGATTTAGGAGTTTTCAGACAGGATTTTGTATCTTTGAAGTAATTTGAAATTACTTTGTATCAGTTGTAGTGGTGGCTGTTGCTGGATAAGAAAGACATGGAGGCCAATATATTTCAGAAATGTCCTTGTTTTACTACATAAGAAGTAGAAATTATATATAGCTTATCCTTCTGAGTTTACACAAATTGCATATGCAAGTCAAAAACATCTTCTGCCAGTCTTATTTGGGAATGATTCTGGGTCCAAACCCAAGCCAGAATCCTGACATATTTAACTACAACCAAAAATGTGCTGAATGTGGGTAAACCCACTGTTCAAAGGTTGAGCTATGTCTTGGCAAGGTAACAATTACACCTGTAGTTAACAAAAATCTGAGCAAGTCTTTTGCTATTTGAATATGTATAACAGAAATTTCCTGGTTGGCATTCAGGTTTCTGTGTCAGAATTGTCAGAAAAGTGCTAAATAAAGTGGCTCCAAAATCTTGGAACTGTAAATTGTACCTCATCTCTGTAAAACAAAGACTAGCTGACCTCCATTTCTTTAAGGTTACTCTCAAGATGAAGTAGATGACAAGTCACAAAGCTTTAGCTGAACTATGTTAACAACTTCGTGTATCTTTAAACCATGACAAATAGTGCCAACTACTTCATCTTAGCTACACTGAGAAGCAGAATAAGTTTTCTTACGTTTGATGTGGAATAAAACAGAACACAAAGGCATTCATTGTCAAGGAGCTTATGTGTGTTATCCTTTAAAAGCTGACATATGACAATTTGAGCTTTATTGTTATTTGCTTAAGCATTATTATTTAACACAAAATAATGTTATGTGTTGAACTGTTTGTACGATTTTTGTTATAATTTTTTTTATGTAGTATCCCAGAAATATAGGTCAAAATTTCATCTTCAGAAATAAAAGGACTTCTCGGGGGGGGGGGGTTGTGTATACTGTAGACTTGCTACAGACTTTGTATTTTATAGATGTCATTCTAAATATAAACAAACAGACTTGGAAGAACTGAAAATAATGAATAGACTTGATTACTTTTCAAATGTCAGATGCCATTTCTTATCTACAGTTAAATACAGTTCATATTGTTGATTTGTTCTGTAACTAACTCTGAACAGTTGCTAGACAATTTAGAAAGTTTCAGACACCAAAAACTTTGTTTTTCTTAAAAAAAGTTTCCATAAAGATCTGCATATACAAGTGTGTCCAAATCTTTTTAACCAGCCTCTAATTTAAGAGAACAAGGTTTTTATTGAAAGTAAGAATGCACATTTGCTTTCTAATATAAAGTACTCTTATTTAAATCAGGGTTATGCAATTATACTCTTGTTTATGTTTGAACAGGTAATACAGTGATTTTAGAGACTGAATTCGAATTCATGGAAATAATGAAAAATGAATTAATTTTCTTCATATATAATAATAATAATTTTAAGGTAGGCATCATATCTCTTGAGTCAATCTGTCATTTCTACCAGAACTGAAGCCCCTGACTGCTTTTGCTACAAGCATGCTGAATGATGCAGAAACTAGCCGTGCATCTGTAAAAAGTTATTTTAATTCCTGAAATAATGGGAGATACCACTTTAATTATCTGTATTTATACATAGTAGTAAATATATTCTCATGTTCTGCAGGCAGCAAGTGTATAGAAGATGTAAAAGAAAAAAAAATTATTTAAATGTCAGAAAATGATCAATAAGTTGAACACAATTTCACGGAATATCTTTGGAGTCCATTAATCAGTAAGTTAGCCTTTGTGACAGATGCAGTCGTATGAGATTTAAAAAAAAAGAAGTTGCATTGGCTGATATTTTATGTCCTTTACACTAGAAAGTGCACTAAAGGTTATTGAATAACAAATACCTCAATGTCCACAAAGTATAGTGTCAGGAACTCTGGGCTCATCATAGAGTAAACTTCATTCTTTTATAATCTTACTCAGTTCCCACCTCATTTTAAAAACTTCTTTTCTCTAGCAAAGATTAAGTTCATAGCTGTGAATGGCTCAAGGTAGTCTAAACTGCAGAAACCAGGTTGTCTGAATTTCCTGATCCTAAAAATCTTTACAGGTAAGAGTGTTTGGAGGATACATAGACACCCGTTGAGGAGTTATGATAGCTATGTATTAATGCTCCATATACATGGCCAACTGAGTGATCAAAGGAATCTGTTTCCAAAAAGAAGCTAATATTTTGCTCATCAGTTTCTCTTACCACAGCCAATTCAAAGACTAGATGATCTGACACCTGTCATTGTGTTCACTTGCATCACCTAAGCAATTTAGCCTCTTCACTTAGTCTCCGTAGTGGTAAAGGTCAGGATAGTTAGTGGGACTTAGTAGTCACCAGGGAATCAGGTGGAGCTCCTACAAGAGTGAGTCTTCCTGCCTCAGCCTTAATATTTGTGATAATTTCAATGTCTTCCGCTGCACCCGCAACGATATTTTATATTGTTTTCTTATCCTTTATATGCAGTGACCGCCTCATAGGGCTTCATTGTGTACAACTGTCACTACAGCTAAATACTGTTGTCCCTGGATTACCTCAATGCTCTGATCTGTCATTGAAGGTAAGTGCATAATATGTTTGGTACTGTAAGTAATGATATTCACAGTCTCTCAGGGCAAGAGGAAACACAACTTTGTTCAGCAGAACAACAAAAGTAGGTCATCATGCTAGTTTTGCTTTTGTGTCACATTAGCTATTTCCCTTCACTAGTACAATTCACATCTCCTTGCAATAAACATCTTTCAAGTGTGAACAGTAGCAACTGTTGGAAAGAATTCCTTTCTTCACTAAGATGAGGTTCACTTCAATTTTGTCAGAGTGGAAGTGGCTGACATACACATAAGACCACTCCTTGTTTAAAATCATTTGATATACTGATTGCGGGCACGTTGAGTGCTACAATAGGCCCTGCATTCTCTTTTAATTTCATTACAGTTAAAGCACAGGAAAACTGCACAGCTTTTATAGTGCTGGTTTCTGCTGACAATCCCATGATACTGCCTGTGAAAGACAGTGTAAAAAAAATATTGTGTATGGGATAAACAAATGGATAACACAAAAAGTGTCATTTCTCATAGCTTGGAGATTCTGTAACCAGGAGACATTTCTTTCACAAGCAATGGAAACTTCAAAGAAGAGTGGTATAGTGTAATACAACTTGTAATGGTTCTGTGAAGATAGTACATATAATTTTTTTTTCTGATTGAACCCATATGGTTGTGTTGACACTAGTATGTTACTGAAGTGAGAAGATTGTATTTGATAGCAAAATAAGTTTTTTTTTCTTCTCCTACTGTCTATAAAATCAGTATTTGATCCCAAACCTCTTAGAGTCAGTGATGGCTTTCCTGTTCCTTTCGTATGCTTTGAATTACACCTAGCTAAAGAAACGTTTAAATTATGTTAAAAAAATTAAAATGCTCATTTCTCAAAAGCATAGATGATAGCAGACAAACAATTTTATCAGTATATAAATTAGGGCAGTTTTTCTCATTAGTTCTACCAAGGCTGTTAATTCTGTATCATCGTAATAATTCTCTATCTTCTAGTTCTTGTTAGTAACATCATCTTTTTTTTCTTTCTTTTTTTTTTCTTACTACTACTGAAATTGCATGACTATGTAATATTGTTGCCATAGTGAACATTGTCTGATATCAAGGGGCTGACAATCAGGAGGAGTTATGAAACTAAATGATGTGCTGTTCATATCATTCATCAAAACAATTATTACTAGGGAAACATGATGGTATGTGCTGGAATTTTGATTGTGAAATGAAAATAATTCTGTCCCTTTGTTTTAAACTAAAAATGTTTTTGTGTTATAACTGTGTATATATATATATATTTAATGAAGAAAACCAGATTTTTTTAACATTTCTTTTACAATATTCTCAGATTCTTTTCCTAACTACGTTCATGCTGTCACACTGATCTAGTTAAACTGTAGAAGTGATAGTCTAATTAGCAGACAGCACTAGGCCACTTATGTCAATTGACATTTATTAGCTGAGGGAAGGCAGGAGAGACATATAAGGCTTTCATCCCTCTGGGGGAATCAGCCAACCACGGTCCATCTCTTATCTAGGCACAAAAGAAAAAACTGAGTGAAAAGGAGGAATTAGTTGTGGTGCTTAGTTTCGAATACCTTAACTGAAATGTTCAAACTAACTATGGGTATAATATTGAAGCTTAGGAGGACTTTTGTTTTCCTGCATAACAAGATTGATGTTGGAGGACTGAAGAGAAAGAAGCTGTGCCTTAAAAACTCATCTTGTGAAGGGGAAGATAGGGAGACATTCCAGGATCTCAGCTCCTTTTCTGGAAAGGGAAATTCTCATCATTTTTGTTCAACATTGCAACTTACAGTACCTTTCCATTAAGTAATATGTGTAGTATTTAGGAAGGGTTATAGCTAGCTATTTCAGTAAAGAAACCTGATTCTAGTCTCACTTCTCATCTTGTATGATTATTCAGTACATAAAAGAAATCAGCATGTATGGTCTTGCATTACTATTAGTCATTTAGGCAGAAGAAACACAAAGAATGCAGCAAAGACAGAAAAAGGAGTTATTTTCTTTCCTCCTTCCCTCAAAATAATATACCTGCAGACTTCACAGTCTTTGAAGTTCATCTTTCCTGATGTTTCTGCAGCTAATTCAGTGTAACATTAACCAGAGCCCATATGATTACAAATGTAAGTAGGGCTCCATTCTCTTCTTGAGTTACTGATTAGATGTTAATTTTTTAGTAAAGTGGAAATTATTAACCTCTGATGTTGACAGATCTTAGTCCTCAGTTTGACTATGTATACAGTAAAATTTTCTTTTGCTGTGTTTGATCAGTTCACATTAGTGCCTTGAAACAATCAATATCACACTGTGTTTAAAATTATCTTTTAAGGGACACAAAGTAGTCAGGTGGAAAAAATCTCAAGAGACCAGCATGAAACTAATAAGATTTACTAATAGCTTTTGCTTTCGTAATTTGAAGGGAAACCAAGGAGTAGACTCTGAATAGCTAGACTCTTAATTGGATATTGATCTAAACAAATATTCTCTTTCTAAGTACCTGTTAAAATCAGTTATCGCTATTTGTTAGGACACATTATATTTATCCTTATTTCTGTAGAAGTGATACTGCTGTTCTAAGTTATATAAAGATGCATTAGCAGTACACTTTTAATAGACCTATTAAATTCACTGTGCTTTGATTTACTCAGTATTTGAGTATAGGCTGAGTATTCTATACAGCTGCAGAAAGAGGAGTACGGAAAATAATGTAATTATCACCATTTATGCTACTATTTATTTTGTTAATTTGCATGGAACTGTGGTTTATGGGACACTTGTGCTGTATCCACCTTTAAACATGCCTTAGATGTGGTTTAATACAATTTACTCTCCAGTTTCACTGAAAGATCCTGCTTTCACTGGCATTTTCTGGTTTTGATTTTGCTTGCTTGCTTGTTTTTCACTGTTGTAGTGAGACAACACAGCATTATTCCAGAAGTTGTATATCATTCTTTTTCCAGACAGACTTCCTTCAAGTTAAAATTATATAGTCACACAGGCAGAGCTGTACAAAGCAGACAGAACATACCAGTGACCTTTTTTTTTCCTTTGCCAAGTTTCTTAACAATTAAAGAAACAAAAAAAACCCCAAACTCCCAAACAAACCCCAGAAAACTGTTGAATTAAATAAATTACTTCCTAGAAGGATTAATGGAATGTGATGATAAATACAAATCTTTATGGATTTGGCTTTGGTTCTTCATGGTATAAATCAAGATGACATCTTTCAAATCAAACCCATCTAATAATTTGGAGTTTTGTGATTAATTCTTATTCTGACCTATTCACACCTACTTTTATTTATCCCTAAAAATGTTTAGAATAGAAACATGATGTTTTGGGAGGTAAAATAGCATAGGAGTGCAGTAGATGCAGTTACATCTCTTTTAAGCAGACTTCTACAGGGTAGCCTAGTCCCTTCCTTGAGGTTACACCATTATGAGGCTCCTTTAGAAGTGTAGCTTAGCCCCTAAGCTATATTTATATTAAATTAAAAAAAAAAAGAAAAGCATTAAAACTGATAGCTTGATTTTACTCAGTAAGAAAATTAAACAAATTAATAGTGATTGTATCAGTTCAGGGAAACTTAAGAACTGGCTGCACCTTGAGCCTTGAGCTATGGAACTCTTGACCCCAGATTAATTTGGCAATAACATAATAGACTACTATGGTTGCAGGAATTGCCCAATGAAAGCAAAAGTTATGGTTAAACTTGCAAATATTCAAACTTCTCTCTCTGTTCTTCCCAAACACCCATTTTTATTAAACTCGAAGCAACTTAATTATATTTGAATCTTTTACTTTTCCATGAAATTTGTGAAATCTGCCAGTGGGTTTGAAAGTGATTGGGGTTTAGAAAGAGTCACAAATGCCTGTTACAGAATGAGTGACTGGATAAATCAGCTCCCATAAGCTAGGCTAATAAAAAAGGTACCAGAAACAATATTCTGATGCTCTCCAGTATAATCCACAGCACTGTAAGAACAGACGGGAGCCTGGCGTGAGGTGGCCATTCTTCAGTCTCTTGCCAAATGCTAAAGGCAGAGGAAGTATAAAATCTTCTGGGTTGACTAAGAGGAAAAAAAATGGTTAGAGCTCAGATTGGGAAATGAGCTAGCTATGCCAGGTGAATCCTGAGCAAATTTCTAGATAACCCTTTTGTAGCTAAAGCTCCTGGTGTGGAAGACAGAGGCTGCTAGTGTGCTGGCCCAGCAGCTAGATGTGGCTTTGGAATGACAGAGATCTTCAAGCCAATTATGTTTCTGTTGTTGATATACTGACTGTAGAAATATTTTTCAGAAGCACAGAGTAACACGCTGATGTCTATCAGCAACACAAGCTGAGACAGGTGCCAGTCCTATCTCCATCTAGCTGTGTAGAAACCTATAGCCAGAAAAGTTTGAATCTAGGAATGTGTTCATATCTTCCACTGCAAGACAAGCATTGTATCTGACATCATCCCAGTCTATCAGTAGATAAAGTGTAGACAGTTCTTCGCAGCAACATCGAAAGGCAGCATCAAAACAGTAGTTTCCTCTTTAAAAACCTTAGTGATTTTGTGTAATACTGGGATTTTAGAAGAAATATATTGAAATATATGGGAGGAGGACAGAGCTACCTTCTGAGTTTGTTACAGGATTTTTTTCTGCAATATATTATTCTGTTTGTGACTAAGATGAAGAAATACCTTTGTCTCTGTTCCAGAAATGCAATTCTGTATTTTTTTGGTTCCAATCCCAGACTTTTTATGTGATCGTTATATTTAGCTTAAAATAATGGAATTTGCACAGACTGTAAAGACTTCAGAACTATGCCTATATATGTCTTATTTATTTGTCCTTTGAACAAATGTTTTCATAAAAAACAGGAACATGAAAATACTAGCAGTGACAGTGACTGAAATTAGACTCACAAGTCTGGAGAAGACCTGAAGAGATCATTCGGTCTGTCTCCCTGTTCCGAGGCAGGTTTCATAGCCGTAACTCTACTTTGTTATCTCATGGATGTCTAACCTGTTGCTAAAGACCTGGAGCACTGGCAACTCCCTGGTCTGCTCCATTGCCTCTTTATCTTTTGTACAAGAAAGCTTTTTTCCTAATATCATCCTATGTTTTTTCACTTTGGTCCTATCCATTATCTCTATGAAAAGCAGCCTTATCTTTGCTCTTGAGGAAGCTTTCCATATTTTTTACTATTATGTCGTCCCCCTTTGGTCTTCTCCAACCAGTGACTGTAACTGGTGAGTCTTTCTCAGTAAATCACAAAAGCTCAGATTAACAGCAACGCTGTAGTCTGTTGTTACCACAGTTGTATATTTGTATGGTTGATTATTCTTGTCTGAGTAGTTTGTTCTGTCCTTGGCTCTACTTGTTGCTCCCAGGTTTATCAGATCCTATCTCAGATTTGCTTGAATCAACTTGGCTTCTGTTAACCCTGTTGTCCAGTGTGTGGTGTCTCTCACTGGATTTAGCCTTCTAAATACACGTATTTGAATTACTGCATCAACCCATGCACAATCTCCATATAAGTTTAATATAAACTTATACAAATCTATTACAATGTGATAAATATCTAACCACAAAGGATGATGATAAACTCACTGTCTCATTGAAGTAGGGCTATTGGAACAGGGGTCTAAATATAGTTTTTTCATTCTCCTAAAATGGTTTTTCTTTGAACTAGTTTGTTTCCCCTAGCTTACAGCTGTTCAAACACCATGATGTATGCCAGTTGCCCATAGTACTAGCTTGCTTCTGGAGCAGCCTGGGGACACCAGTGCTCACGGAATCCTGTCTGTGTTTCATTTTCCTCAGGTACTTGCTGGGCCAGGAGCGAGGGGGCTGACATTGGAGAACAGATGCTCTAGTTTGGTGCTGCCAGAAGATTCCTCCCCTGCTGCAGTTCTTCTATAGCTAGTTATACAAACTCTAGAGTTTCTTTGACTTTACAACACAGAGCAAAGACACAATTTCAGGACAGATTAGTGGCTGTCGTTAGGTAGATCACAATGCTGAATGTTACAAATTAAGACCAGTGAACTATTTCTCAGGTTAAAGGAGGGGGAGAAACAAGTCTGGCATTCAGTTCCTCAAAAAAGAAGGAAATAGCAAGTGGTCTTCTGGCTGTTCTTTGTGGACCGTGATGTTTTGAGCCTTTGCAGAAAACAAAGGCTTTGAATTCACTCATTTTTAGGTAGAATAAAGACTAAAAGGAGAAGGAACATATAATGAAACCTAAAATATCAGCACAGTCAGGACATTACGTCAATATCCCCATTTAAATGCTTGTGAGAAGGAAAACATCTCTCCGTTCATACATGAGACTTCCCTAGAACTTGCAAGGAGAGAATTTGTGATACTGAAGAAAGAATCAGAATAAAAGTATTTTGGAGTTCCGGGTCCATCTACTGGTAAAACTATTCTTTTGATATTTTATAGGGCAAGCCACATGGTATTAAAAAGCTGCAGACAACGTAATTACCCATGTAAACTGTCAGAATTACTAAATCCAGTGAAATTACATGAGTTCACAATAGCAGTAATTTTGGTTGACAATATTTTAAGACTTTTCTTCTTCATCAACATATCCTGAACTAGCTTTGGTATGAACTGATTTTCTTATCAAACTTTCCTTAGGAAAATTTCCAAAGTTTTCAGAAGCTATGATCCATCAGTACTAACTGGAGCACCACCTCCACGCAGTGGGGATGTGCAGGTTCACAATGAAAGGTTACAGTAGACAAAAAAGCAACATGAAGAAGAAATCTTTCCTGCTGTTTCCAATCATGTTTTTGGCTATTTGCCTGGCTTTGGAAGTGACCTCTTTTTATTACTTTTTGGGAAATACTATTTTGTCTTTTTCACATGTGAGAGAGAAAAAGGCATTTGTGTTCCTCTTTTAGCCACTTCTCAAGTTATGACTTTTTTTATGAAGACCAGTTTAAATTGAATGACTAAATGAAAAATTATAAGTAAGCAATTATCTCTCCTCAGCAACTTATTCAGAAATATGCAGGAAGAAGTCAAATGAATAAGGGAATGCACAGGATACATGCATATCGTATGATACATAAGTCAGCTTGATTTGAACAGACAAAATAGCACCCGTCATTAAAGTCTGTTTAGGCAAGTATATGATTCATCATTTATTTTTGAGAAAGATGTATGTAGTTACAAAGCCCCCTAAGAAATCTCCTTGGCACACAGTAGAATTGTGAGACTTCCTCTGATGTGTTCTGATTCAGAAAATATCAAGCCTACCTGATTTATCTTAAGGCACTTCAGAGAGAAGAGCTAGTAAAACTCAGGCAGGATGAAAGTTTAAAAAATGATTTGGTCAGTTATGAATGGTGTTTGAAGTCATTATTTTATTGAACATCTCTGCCACATATAAAGTGTTTTACATAAACACTGTTGCATAGCACCCTCAGTTCACATTACCATTATTTAAATATCTCTGGCCACGGCATCACAACTGATTGTTATGACTAATTTTTGGTTTCATTATTGAAACTGTTAGAATAACTCAACATACAAACCCTTCAAGTCTACCTCATTTCCAGTTAAAAGACAAATGAAAATTAGAAAGATCTTGTAACTTTGGAGAGGAATTCATTTTTAAAAGTCAGCTTGAAGTACTACACAGAGTAGAGACTGTGCTCTTCTAAAGAAAGGAAATTCTCACAAAATTTAATGCATTTTTTGGTTCTTCAACAACTTACGGAAGCATGACTAGGAATAAACACAGCCAAATTGTGTTAAACCATACGTTCTACTACTCAGCAGGCTATAGGATGCCATTTAATCAGGAGGACATGCAAGAAGGCTGTTTAACAGATTATCTTGAATTTGATAGATTAGCCACCACAGACATTTAAGAACAGAAGCACTTTTTACAAGGGCAGGTAGTGATAGGACAAGGGGTAACGGCTTTAAACTGAAAGAGGGTAGGTTTAGATTAGGTATAAGGAAGAAGTTCTTCACTGTGAGGGTGGTGAGGCACTGGAACAGGTTGCCCAGAGAGGTTGTGGATGCCCCCTCCCTGGCAGTGTTCAAGCCCAGGTTGGATGGGGCTTTGAGCAACCTGACCTAGTGGAAGGTGTCCCTGCCCATGGCAGGGGGGTTGGAACTGGATGATCTTTAAGGTCCCTTCCAACCCAAACCATTCTATGATTGTATGCACAGAATATATCTATTAAAATTTCTGTGCAAACCAAGGAAAACTATATACAAAAAAATGCAGATGACATACGTTTCCATATATTACTTACAAGTTAAATAATAGCTGTAAATTATATCCATGGGAAATAGCTAATCTGTTGACAAGTTAAATATATTCAGTAATTAAAGTGGCTGTCACATGAACTTTAGAGATAGAACTTGGGTAGTATCAGGTGTAACCAGCCGGTGCAGATTCACTGTTGAATTGTTACTGTTATACTTCATTAGATTTCTGCTGCTTTAGTTGGTATAAAGCTAGCCTACTGCTGATGATTAGTATAACACTACCCCTTAATTGGGTCGAGAGACTTAAGTCATGGATGTTTCTGCTAAAGTATTTGGATACCTGAAGTTAGATTTATGAGACTAGAATTTTCAGAAAATCCTAGCACGCAAATACCTTTTATATCAATGAAAAATCAGTGTGGTGTTTGAAATATGCCTGCATATATACCTTTGAGTCATTGTTCTTTTGGATCATCAAGGTGGTCTGAGTCTTGCTGTTAACTTTATTTTTGATATACACAGAAGTTAGCCTTTTTTTTTTTTTTTAATGAAGTGTCTGAACCTGGTAGTTGTCTACTTCATGTTTATTTCAAACATAAAGCCAATTACTAAATCTTTAATCATTTACGTGTTTCACTGGAATTCTTCCCTGTAAGTCATTACTTTGGAAAATACCCTGACTACAGTGTGGTGGGTTTTTTTTATCCCCCCACCCCCATGTATAACTATATCACGTTTAGGCAATTACATTTCATATACAGCTGCTGTAGTCTATTTTCAAAAGCACCTGAAGTTGGAGAAGCTGAAAACTTTTTCTTCCCTGGCAGTGCCTTTCTATCTAGAACCCTATGCATTTTTATAAACTGAACTTTGGAGTAAATATGATAATGTCTTAACCTTCTAAATGATGAGTAATGTGCCATATAGTAGAGACATGAGATAAATCTAGGTTTATAAATCAGTGGGAATTTACTGAAGTGAATATAAATTCCATCAAGATCTAGCAAATATTGTATGTTATCATGAAGGCAGGTTAGATTAAATTCGCAGGTGTACTCCCTCAGCAGCCTTATCAATGCCAAAGGTCATACAAAGAATAATAGTGGCCCAAATTAGAAGTTTTAAAGCAGACACAACTGAATTCTCAAGTTTTTTACATATCAGAGAGCTTTTTTTAAGAATTGAAAATAACAGACAGTGATAAGCTATTAAACATTTTTATACTGTTAGCCATATTTGTATCTCAATGAATTATTAATTATTTGATAATAAATTGAGGTACAAATAGTGGGGTTTTATTTACAAATGGAAAAATCACTGAAGTGGAAATAAAGATGACAAACACACTAATGACAGAATTTAGCATTTAGGAACATGTTTATCCTTTCAAACAAAACTGACTGGTAATCTTAATCAATAAATTCATCAATATGAAGAGGCACTGAATGAAGCATAACCATCCCTAACTGGCATCTTTTATAAAAATATATAAAATACGCACATTCCTTTAGCTCTGTGGCATGGATCTATTGTAATCAATCCATAAGTGTTAATGTATCCTACTTTAACAGATAACTTGAATTCTACAAGCTTCTCCACAGATGAGAACAATCAAGTGAAAGAGATATTGTACTCTTACATTATGAGCTATTCAGTCTTGATTACACTGGAGCTGCAGTACTTTATTTCTGTTAAGAATTTGCTATATTTTACCTTTTTAATGCAGCAGTAAAATATATGCTGATCCTTTTCCAAAGAGATGAATAATATTTTCTTTAGAAAACTGGGGAAAAAAAATCTTTCCCCACTTTTTAATGATGTTACAGCCATTTTATTTATTTTAAGAGGCTGTAACTACAGATTAACATTTCCAGTCTAAGTCACCTCTTCTTGTTCTTATTGGAACATGGGCCCCAGTAGGGTATTGTCATGCTTTACCATATACTGTAGTGAGTTAGTTGACTTACCTGTGAAGAGTTTAATGTTATTTCAATAGACAGGGATTTAATTTGCTCCTGAGCCCAGAATTTTGGAGGGTGGGCTACATTCTGAGGAAGTATCACTTGCTCTGTCCTTATGAACTCCCTAGAGCAATTCAGGCTCACCTCTGTGAGAGACAAGACTACTAATTAGAGGGACTTTTGATCTGATTAATCTGTTTTTCCACTCAAGGGTACTGAGGGAGCTGGCAGAAATGCTCACCAAGCCACTTTCAATCAGCGGTCCTGGCTAACTGGGGAGGTCCCAGTTGACTGGAAGTTAGCAAATGTGACACCCATCTACAAGAAGGGCTGGAAGGAGGATCCGGGGAACTACAGGCCTGTCAATCTGACCTTGGTGGCGGGGAAGGTTATGGAGCAGATCATCTTGAGTGCCATCATGTGGCATGTACAGGACAACCAGGTGATCAGGCCCAGTCAGCATGGGTTTATGAATGGCAGGTCCTGCTTGACTAACCTGATCTCCTTCTATGACAAGGTGACCCACTTAGTAGATGAGGGAAAGGTTGTGGATGCTGTTTACTTAGATTTTAGTAAAGCCTTTGACACCGTTTCCCACAGTATTCTCCTGGAGAAACTGGCTGCTCATGGCTTGGACAGGAATACTCTTCTCTGGTAAAAAACTGGCTGGATGGCCGGGCCCAAAGAGTTGTGAATGGAGTTAAATCCAGTTGGTGGCCGGTCACAAGTGGTGTTCCCCAGGGCTCAGTATTGGGGCCAGTTCTGTTTAATATCTTTATCAATGATCTGGACGAGGGGATCAAATGCACCCTCAGTAGGTTTGCAGTGAACACCAAGTTGGGCGGGAATGTTTATCTGCTTGAGGGCAGGAAGGCTCTACAGAGGGATCTGGACAGGCTGGATTGATGGGCCAAGGCCAATTGTATGAGGTTCAACAAAGCTAAGTGTTGGGTCCTGCACTTGGGTCATAACAACCCCATGCAACGCTACAGGCTTGGGGAAGCGTGGCTGGAAAGCTGCTCGGCGGAAAAGGACCTGGGGGTGTTGGTTGACAGCTGGCTGAATATGAGCCGGCAGCGTGCCCAGGTAGCCAAGAAGGCTAATAGCATCCTGGCTTGTGTCAGAAATAGGGTGGCCAGCAGGACAAGGGAAGTGATTGTCCCCCTGTACTTGGCACTGGTGAGGCCACAGCTTGAATACTGTGTTCAGTTTTGGGCCCCTCACTACAGGAAAGACATTGAGGTGCTGGAGCGTGTCCAGAGAAGGGCAACGAAGCTGGTGAAGGGTCTAGAGCACAAGTCTTATGAGGAGCGGCTGAGGGAACTGGGGTTGTTTAGCCTGGAGAAAAGGAGGCTGAGGGGAGACCTTATCGCTCTCTACAACTACCTGAAAGGAGGTTGTAGCAAGGTGGGTGTCAGTCTCTTCTCCCAAGTAACAAGCGATAGGACAAGAGGAAATGGCCTCAAGTTGTGCCAGGGGAGATTTAGATTGGATATTAGGAAAAAATTCTTCACGGAAAGGGTTGTCAAGTATTGCAACAGGCTGCCCAGGGAAGCGGTTGTCACCATCCCTGGAGGTTTTTAAAAGATGTGTAGATGTGACGCTTATGGACATGGTTTAGTGGTGTACTTGGCAGTTGGACTTGATCTTAAAGGTCTTTTCCAACCTAAACAATTCTATGAGTCTATGTTTTTGAAATGCCCAAATTAATCTTGTGGGATAAGAAGAGGAAAAGCATTGTCAACACCAGATAGGCCAATCATTTATTAAAGAGCTGCTACTTCTAGTTTTTATTTTACAGACTACAGTTCCCTCCAGTTCTTTAATAAAGAACACATCATTAAAGAACAGTATGCACAGATTGTTAGAGCAGTCTAACTTGAAAATGTTATGTCTGCTCCTGTTCTGTCCGAAAAAAGACTCACCTCTGGCTAGCCTGTAGATAATGAAAGCATAATGATTATTATTCTGTGACAGGAATATATGTGTAAATGAGGCTCGGCTTATTCTTAAGAACGTGGAGAACAATAACTTTCTTATACAAAAATGAGTAGCTGAGGGTGCTTTTATATCTAGTGCTTGTAGAAGAAATAAGCAGCGGTAAAATTATGTCTCTAGTATGTGTTACTACATGTCATTTAGAGAAGTTCCAACTGATCTATTACCATTCCTGTATTTTGCAGTGACTGCATGCAGACCTCCGTTCTTGTGCCAAATGAAGTGAGCAGGCTTCATGTATTGTCAAAAAATGTCACATTAGGCAAGTTTGAATATTTCTGGAAAGATCCCTCTCTCTTTTTCCTGTCATCTTTGGTGAATCCTGTCACAAGTGATTGGTGACTACATTATAATGATGTAGATTCAATAGCACCACCATGTACGTACCAGTTGTCTACAGAAGTTCTGCAAAGCCAGCTTGTTTCTCATGCTATTGTTCAGTATTCCCCTTTCTTCATGTTATTTGGTGAGTTATTTGAATTACCTCTCTTTCTGCGTTTAAAATATATTTAGCTTTGTTCTTCCACCTTCCTTTCCCAATTTTGTATATAGATAAATATAGATAAATCTAACTCTTTCCTGAGTTTTCTACATTGCTAGTATCTTCTGATTATCATACCAAGCAAGGCTGCATTGTGATCTGTCTTTTAAGTCTGCCAAACCTGATGGAGGTCTTCTGTCGCATCTTCATCTATTGCAAGTGACGAGTGGGCTGTCTTATGTGTAAAAACCCTGGTGACACCATGAAATACCATAGGAAGTGTCTGGTCTCTGAGGCAGTTATATTTTCTTTGGTTTTCTTCTTTTCATTCATGCTTATTTTAGGATTATTTGAAAGAAACTAGTGAACTTTTTTTTTCTCTCCTTTCCTCAGGATGCTCAGCTTCTCTTGGGCACAATCAAACCAGATCATACGTTCTCTCTTGAAAAGCACTGAACATTGAACATATGTTTTCATTGTAATGTCCATCCTGCTTATCAGGAGACAAACTGTTATTTAGTATAATCGATGGACTGTAATCCAAGTTTTTAAGTAACTCCTAATTTTAACTGTATACAAACCCCTTGAGACTGAAGTTCAGAACTCTCTTATATATCAGTGTTTTCTTGGATCAGAGCATATAAATAATTTGTATTAACTTTAAAAATTATTATGCTGAAGTAGAATTGGAAGCCTTCTATGATGATAAGTGTGTTTTGAAAGAGGAATTAAAAAGGCAAACTTCTCAAACTCTTTTTTCTGTAAATGACCAACACTAACTCAGATGAAGAATGAAAGGATGCTCTAAACAAAATAATTCATTAATACTTCCATGAAATTTTGCTGTGTTTATGATCACTATTATTCACAAATTTTTTTAAATTTATTTCATGTTTTCAGTTTATTTGTTATTATAGTAACTTATGGTTATTTAAATTCTTCTAAAGCTATTTAAAGCTTAGATGCATCTCTGGAATATGCCTACATTTTATAGAAAAGCTTTGTTGCATATCCTGAGTTCATATGCTTATTATGCCAGTAGTAGACTGTGACTGGGGAAGACTCCTGATTGTCTCATTTTGCAAAAAATGCAAACTAAATATTCATGTCACTGATAGCCGTCTATGGGAAGTCTTGCCATATTAAATGTGCTCTTTGGTTTAATTCCTTCTAGTGTAGCATTAAAATTCATGAACATCTATGTAAACAGAAAGTTTCCTTTCATCATTCATTAAAAATAACAAAATGCACCCAAACAGCTGAAAATCTAATATCACATTAAATGTTTTAATGCATATATACATACATTTACAGATATGGTCCACAAGTGTTTTTGTTTAGGATCTATACACAAATATTTTTGCTTTTATTAAATACAGAGGTCAGTTGAACACTGAAATACTGCAAAATAAAATGCACAGTAAAGGCAAATGAGAGGACAAATTAATTAATAAACTGAGTTTGACAGTTTAATTAATGAACATTATTTCTTTACATGAGTTAAGCCTTCCATGCACTGTCTTGTACTATTTGAAAAAGTTTTACTGGCAAGTCCCAATGCTAATTTCTTATGCCCTTGATAAAAGTTGCATAATACAATTTATTCCGGATCCTAACTAGTTTTATCCACTACATAAGTTTGCCAAACTTTTAATACAGTGTTCACAGAGTTCCTACAAATAATTCCTCCCAGTTGGCATTTGCTTTAGGAGCACACAAAACAAAAGCATGGGAATTAAAATACCATCACTGGTACTGACAGTAGGAATCTGAGAAGTTTTTTCTCTCTAGGGATTCTCAGGAAGCGTAGATCTTGTCTATGGTTGCTACCTGTGACATGATGCTTTTATCTCTAAGGGCTTCTCTGGTTGGAGATACTTAGCTAACATGTTAATTTTACTGAGGTGTCAAAGTTAATGAACATCAATAAAACTTGTCTGGATACAGTCACTCAGGAAAAAGTAAGACTTAAAGAGAACTGAGGTGCAAAGACCTAAGTCTATGTGACTTTTGAAGGAAGCATATACTTTGAATTTTATGTTTCATGTGCTGTAATGTATTCAGCACTTTACGCTTCCAGGTGAATTGAATGAAGTTCCTGCTTTGACAGACCTTCATGGTACAGGTAGTAGTTCTGTTGGAATCTATGGCACTGACTAGATGGAAAAACTAGCATGAGAAGAGAAAAGGTTCTGTATTTCTGTTATGGCCAATAGACACTATCAAATTACGTTTAATAATTATCAACTGCAGTTAGTGTAGGAAGAAATGGTCTGATCAACTGAGTAGTTTTGTCTGACTTTCAGGGGAACAGGAATTAGTGTTGAGTGCTTTTTGAAAATCCCATTCCTAGTGAGTCAAGGTTTGCCTTTTCAGAATGAGTAAATAGTTGTAGTTATCTTCTATTTCTGCTTCTAAATTACTCTCTTCCCTGAAATGCAGCTCCAGTTATAGTGCCAATTTCCTATGAATCTGGAGCAGAATTTTCATTTATAAATAAAAATAATGAGGTGTAACTGGTATTTCAGGCTCCTCTAAGGAAACATTTCGTAGCTCAGTATGGCAGAAACATGTTATATGAATTCTTTCAGTTTCCCACGGCCCAGAATACTACTGATATACTGATTTCAGAGTAATTCATGGTCAGCTCATGCTTTTTGTCACATCAGGTTGAACCCTCTGTTCAGAATCCATCTCTGGTTTATGTATGCCTCCAAATCTGGAAGTTCCTTCTTTTGAGGGGCTTTAACAGGCAGCTGATTTGACTATATTGGAAGGAAGTCAAGCATTCCAGATCCCTGACTCTCTTAACAGTCAGAGCCTTCCACACCACGGAACAGTTACAAGTGCACTGCAGATTAGAGGTACAACATTATTGTTAACAGGAGTGGTACATTAAATCCACTGTGTGCAATGATTGTACTAATAAAATGCATTACTTGGAGTTTTAAATCCTCAGTCTAGAAATTCAATTAATTTCCAGAGAATCCAATTTTGAAATACAAGAACTTTGCTCATCTGCTGTCACCTTGTAAAGCTTCAGCATCTCACACTGTGGTAGAATGAATTTGGTATACAAACATGCCATGAAAATCTTGACTTAAGATGTGTGTTTGTAATTTTTAAAGCAGGAGTGTAACCTTGTTTAAAGACAGAGTGCAAAATAAAATTTCCAAACCCATGCATTGCCTATAAGCACCCCAGCTCCCACCACAACATCCTGTTTCTCTCAGAGTCTGGCAGTACTGCATCCTCCAATCATTTTATGCACAGACTCTTTTCCTGAAATTTTACTCATTTAAACACGTTTTCATCAGTGATGTCTTATTTTACACCAATGAATTTCTTCTAAATTTCACATAACAACTCTCTGATTTTTTCGTTTCAATCCATTGCTTATACATCTGCACAAAACACACGAAGCCCACTGTATTATTCACTGAAAAGATACCCATGCACTTATAAACTTTGCTGAACCAGGACCTAAAATAGAGCTGTTCAAGCCCACTGTATTTTAGATAATTTTTTGAGAGTCAACTCTACTCTGTAATCATTTTGTTAGGGATGAAAGTTCTAAATACATTACAAAGCAAAATGCTTATTACAGCTAAAGAATTCTGATGGCTAGAACCTGTGAGAAAACACTTATGTTTGACTCAGAGAAGAAAGAAAGAAAGGCAAATTTGTTCTAACATATGAAAAGTAAGATATTTTAGGCATTTAAATAAAACAGTATTCTCTTAAACAACTTCTAAGCTTTTCTACCTAATGTATAAAAACCCTCAAGCAATAGTTTTAGTTTCAACATGGGAAGATGGAAGGATGGACAAAAAGCTCCTGAGTGCTTTATTAGCTGCCTGCTATTCTTGGAATGGTAATCAATAAAAAATATTTCTCATAAAATATAACATTTCACCAGTAAAAAGTGATTATATTTTTTCTTATGACTGACCTTAATAACTCTCAAACTCTAAAGGCACTTGTGATGCCTATGAGTTATGAAACTTTCATACTCATGAAAGAAATATAATAATCACCCTTCACTGTTGAGATATTCTATAGAACACATATTAAGTCAGTAAAAGGCATGAATTCTCTTGTGACTTCCCTGCTTGGTGAGTTTACTATGCCAAAAAAACAAGATAGCTGGTTTCACTTTGCTTTTACCTCAGGATAAGGCACTGAGAGCATTAAATAGCTGAAGTAAAATTACAGAGTCCTTCTTGTAATGAAGATTTTGTCATAGCTACGTGATGACATTTAGAAAGGAATATTGTTTAAGGACACTACTGGACCTGTATTACCTTCTGCTCAGAAGAATAATGTGATACCACACTTACATTTATTCAGGAGATTTCTTGCCTGATTACTTCTAGTTTCAGAGTGGCCAAAATTACACGCTACACTGTCTCACAAGAACAAGGGTCTCCTGGGAATATCTGGGCATGATCCCAGACAGTGATAGATGATTTATGATACTCATATAGTAACACCGTGCTCCAAAACATCATTCAGCATATAACAGAATAGTATTCTGTATACAGGTTATTTTGATCTCAGAGTGCAGGATACAATAACGATCAGTGCATAGACATAATTATCTTTTTGTTTTCTAGTTGCTGTTGGTTGAATGCAGTTTTCTGGTGGTTCATACACAAGCCACTAGATCATGCCCTGAAACTTCAAGAAGGCGAAAGGACAAGGATTGTGACAAAGGTGAAGGTATGAGTCACTAGCTTACTAAATTTGTAGCACTGTTGAACTGGACAGAGCCTTAAAAACAAGAGTTCAGTGTAGCTAAAATAAAGCTTAAACTATTAGTGAGATATTTAGAAAGAATGGGCACTGATGCCGGACAAAATGTGAGAAACAGTGCTGGATCCTGTTGCTAGAGCTGATGACGGCTTTGGGGCTGTCATGAAAATTGTTGAAAGTTATCATGATAAAATATCAAGCTTGGATAGCAAGGGTGATACCTGGTTAGAATCCAAGAGGTCATCCGTGTGCTGGATGCCCAATATATATCTTTCATAAAAACCATTTTGCCTCGCATACATAACAAAACACCTAACAGAAGTTCAAAAAGCTAGGGCTTTAAATCTAATTTAAAGTGTTTTTTCGCTTTCACCTACAGAAGTGAGAAAGTCTACTTTCTTTAGTTAAAGTAGAACTAAGCCTGTACAGAACAGGTTTTGCTTTACACCTAATGAGTTTTACTGAACAAAGGCAGAACACTTGCTTGAGATCAACCACTTCAAGATAAAAGCCTAACCAATTCCCAACGCAGACATAGCCGTGCATTGTATTGTGACTAACAGCCTGAACAATAGTAAACCATATAAGCATTTCCCATATATGTTGTTTATTATCTTCATTTTTACTTTGAACAATTACATTATATTTTTCCAAAAAAAGGTAACGTGATTTCACATCTCCTAGCATCTGTCAATACATTCTAGAGGAACAGATTTGTAGAGGTGGCTACAGGATTTAAATTTTATTTTCCTAAAACCTGGGGGTGGAATGAAGTAAGGTAGAGCTTAAATCAGATACTTCAGAAATGTTCTCCAAGAGCACTTAAAATTTCTTGTTCTAGAAACCTGACAAAAAAGTCACAAATAAGAAAATAATAAAAGAAGTGTTTTCATAAATTTTAAGCAATAAGTACTAGGTTCAGATTTTTCAGAAAAGTTCAAATTCCTTTTCAACACTAAAATGAGTTCCAAACCCTGCAATACTTAGTATCAGTGAGAAAAATTCATACTTGTAACTAGGACATGTTTTGTGCCTTTGCAGGTCTTCATGAGCAGGAGAGCTCCATGTCCTGATGCTGCACTCATTGACAAAAGCTGTTAATAGGAGCTAAGGTACGTTGTATTTTAAAAACCCGTTTGTTCTTCAGGTGCCTAACTAGGGGAAAGTTTCTTTAGGGCAGAAGTATGTTAAAGGCAGAAGTATCTTTCCTGGACATCTAAACAGAATTTTTTGGCTCTAGGGCTATACGCTTACTCTTTTCTCTTAATGAGACTTTACTTCTTTACCTTACCTCATTAAAATATGCCAAGCACTGGGAAATTCTTTGTAAGACTGAAATTTGATTTATAAAGACTAGATTAACGTAAAAGCTCAACTGCTTTGTTTTTGAAATTGTTGATTCAGAGCTGGAAACCCTTTTATGTTAATTAAGATAAATTTTCATTTTGCCTTAAGACTTTGTCCCTATCCTCACCAAATGTATTTTCATTGTGTAATTTCTTACTGTTTTTGAAATTTTAATAATTTCTATCAAATAGAAAATCTGAGGTTTCTAAGCTTCCATTTGAAAATACACTTCAAGTTTTTCCAGCTGTGATAATAGCTTTCTCTATTTAAAGTAGGGCAATATATTGCTAGTGTTTAAACCAGGACTGCAGGGAGCTATCTACAGGGCAACCGACTGAAATGACATTACTAACCTATGTACCACGGCACTGTCATTTTCCTTGCAGGGCATTACTTTCTTAATCTCACCAGTACAAGGTATACTCTTTTTACTTACATATTCCCTAGAAATAAGAAGCCATCCAGTTAATGGTTGCACGTGCAGTTCTGTATTTAGATTTTGGTAAGGGCTTACAGCACCTTATAAAAAGAATTATTATCAATATTCTTTTATGGAAAATACAGTTTGATATTTGCACAGACTTTATGAGCAAAAGCCAAATGCAATTAAGATAAGGAGCATTTATTAACATACTACTCCTTTTTGTAAACAAGTAACTCATAGCTTCCAAAGAACTTGCGCAGAAACTCAGACAAGGCTAGTTCGGATAAGAAGAAATAACAGAACATTCCTTTTGCAACAATAAATGAAATAAGTTTTCCCTATAAAATAAGATGAAGTAGTAGTCAAGGAATTTAGCTTCATAAATGGCATCTTTTAAACTCATGCATTTTTTCCATGGTTTAATTCTGCCACCTTTTGTTTAGCTGGATATCTTTATTATGCAAGCAGGTTTCTTTCGGACTGTATAAGTAGTATGATAATGCTCAGAGGAATCAGTCTTCACTTGTGCTTTAACATATGCTTCTAGCAAGACACAGATTAGGCTCAGGTCTTCTTCACAGTGTCACATCTGTGCCAGCCACAGTTCTAATGCAGAAATGTATGCTCTGCCATCTTAGCAGCCTGACCCTTTTCTGCTGCTATGTCTTTATTTTTCTTAAATTCCTTTTTAAAGAAAAGAGTCGTAGCAAATAGAGCTTATTATGAGCTCTAGAAGTCAACAGGTCCTATTCTGATGTTAGAAGGGAGAGAAAAATAGAATACAAAAGACAGAAATAAAAAAATTATTGAAATTTAACAGTGCTTCAGAAGATCACACTTCAGTGCTGAAAAGGGCTTTTCACTCTCGACACAGGACAATGCCTTTAAAATCCAGGAGCTAAATGAAGCATAGACTGGGGACATCTACCATTCTCATCACAGCTGCTACCGCATCATGGAGAGTATTGCTAACACAATGGAAAAAGAAATTAACTGCCCATCTGTGCACTGTAGACTGTTTTGTCTGCTTATGGTTGATTAGTGAGAGAAAATGGACTTGTGCTGATGTTAGGGTACAGTTCTGGAATGTGGAAGACCCAGATTCAAGTCCCTCCTCTGGCTGATTAAGGGAAAAGCTTTTACTGTTATTTCAGTATATTTCAGTATTTCAGCACTCTTTCAGTGCTACTCCACAGCTGCACTGCTTTCAGTTCCCCAACTGTGAGTTTGCCCTCACCAAGCCAAGTAGTTTGGACCACTGAACTCATGCCGTGAGACTCTTAATCTCTGCAACTTTTGTTAGTTACAGCCACACTTTAGCAGCAGTGTGCCAAGGCTTGCTAGGAGTCTGACGTGCTTTTGAACTCCACTACAACAGATCCTTTTATTATATGGGTTTCACCAAATTCATTTTCATGCCTTTCTCTACGTGTTTTACCCCAAAAAGAACCCTAGAGGCTCTGGTCTTTCAGCATTTGTACTGCACTCATTAAATTACCTGTAGCTTTGATGCTGGAAAACAGAAGTCTATTTCATGAGTTCAGGAACCTTCAGCACTTTTAATTGACTTTTTTTCTTTTCTGCTTCTTTCCAAAATATTAAAAGGGGGTGGGGGGGAAAGGAAAAGCATATTAGTTATAAAGTCATATAAAGTAATGAGCACATGAAATTGTTGACTGATTTTACTCACCTGAAGGTACCCATTTCAACATCCATTCCAATTCTGTACAATTTTATTTCCATCAAAATATTTTTATGTGTTTCTTTACCTTTTGGTAACGAGTTAAAGAAAAGCCTGAAGCCTAGTTACTCTGAGATGGAACTGACATTTTGTTTTCAGTATTTACAGGGATTGGTAAGAGGAGACGTCCCCCACATACCACAGAAGCGGACAGTACTAAAAGGTTATTTTTGACTAAAGGTGGGAGTTAGAGAAGTCATGTGAAATCTTGAAGCCATGTCTGTGAATCAGTGTAACTTACTGATCGTACAGTGCAAAATTTGACTGGGCTGAGCCATAGACAAGGGAGAGAAAGGCTTGCCCTTGCTACTTTTCAACCGAAAGGTCTTTTCCCCTGTTTTCACTCTGCATCAGCCACTGCCATTGCTGCTTCTAACAGACATTATATTTTTGACATTTCCCTCTGTTAGGAACGAGACTGTGGGACTATGCTTCCTCAAATACAGTTTCCATCTAAATACTACAGCTGGGTCACTGCTCTCCACTTCTAAAGCCTCAGTTTATAATTACAGTTTCAAATCTGTTCCTTTAAGTCCACATGGTGTATTACTTGCTTTGGGAGATTGGATTAAGAAAATATATGTATAAAAATCAGAAGACCGTAATTTGCTTAAAGTCCAGTTGAAAGAATTGATCCCAATTGTTTAAGTTTTCAGTTAAAACTCTGTTGAAGTCACTTTTAGTATTATAAAAATCAAGCAACCAGCTAATGAAAAAGAAATCGAACAAATTAGAATGAAAATGAATTGAATTTTTTTGGTTGGAAAAACTTTCCAAGCCAAAAGCACAGTGTCTCTAGGGCAAATCGGGTTAAAATAAGTCTCTTGCAGTTGACTATTAATCATTTGGAACTTGTTCTTTGAGTGGTCAAGAATCATTTTCTCTGGATTATGTGATTAAAGAGATCAAAGAGTTCATTATTGCTTTAAATGAATGCTAGCAAGTTCCGTTATCCTGCATGCAAAGAGAACAGGTCTCCAGTTATCTCCCACCATTTCAAGACTTACCCCAAAAGTGCCCTATGCACTTTAATTAGTTATGTATCAAAGTCATTTTTCTCTAGGAGGCAAAAAAAAGGCAAAGGAGCACACTTTGCTCTCAGCTATGCCAATGATGGCATAGTGAAACTAGTGGGGTTACTCAGCTCTGTCTAGGGACAGAATTGGGGCCATGAGGACATAGAACTTCTTGACATTTGGGATTGTTTTATTTTGCTTCTGTTAGTCCCTGAACATAGAAGACTGGCATTTTACCTCTTCATTTTTCTAACCCGCCCGCTTGTATTTCCTGATTTTGATTCAGCTCATTGTTTTCAGTGGCAGCCACGAAAGGAAATTGCTGCTGTTCTTGTTAGATGCTGAGAAAGAAATGGCCCCTCTTGAGTGGCTGCAGATCCAGAGGGACCTCTTGTAGCCCATGAGCTGTGCGAGCACCCATCTCCGCTTTGGGAATCAGTCCAGGGATGCACTTTTTTCTCCCTCCAGCCTCCAGTTGTAACCTACAGAAAAGGGGATTTTTCCCTTGCAGATTTGTTTATAACTGCCAAGTCGTTGATCTTATTACCCCTTCAGCTGGACAAAACTTCTCAGAATTATGTTCTCCATGGTAATTTATCTTGGATCACAAAGGGTTATTCGAAGCTGTTGCAGGAAAAAGAAATGGAAATCATTGCACAGCTTATATTTTCACTTTTTTTTTTTTTTAAGACCTTAGAGCTAACATTACAATAAAAGCAAAAAGAAATTGATCTTAGTCAGGTTCCCACATTATGTACAATATGTTAGGAGATATTTCTATGTCTGACTTACATTTAGAGAATGCAGATTCATGAATTAATGCCTTTTACACTGGTTCTTCTTTTCTAAGGAGTTTATGTGACATTTCTTCACTTTTCTTTCTGAGTCCTTCTGATAATATTTATGTGAATCTGTGAGCCATTATTTTGAATGTATGCAGAAAAAATGGTGAGTTGATCAGATGCTTTTTAACAAATAAGCCTGACTATTCCTAGTTCTGTGTAATTTACCGCTCTGTTTGCCACAATCTGAGCTTTGCATTGCTAAAACAGTCATAAAATCATCAGTAAAGAAAGGCAGCCATCTCCAACACCGGAGTTCAAGATCAAATCTGGCTTTTTATAGAGGAATATGGCAGATATGAAATGAATATTATTCTAATCTGTTATAAAAATAAAAAAAAAGAAATTGAATGTGAATGGAGTGAAAAACATTTCTTAAATGCAGCTGGAGAGTTATACTTTAAAAACATTTGAGTGGTTTTGAAGTCTAAGGACCAGATTTTAAAAGTATATATGAAAAAAGTATCATTTCTTATTAAAACACTTAAAGTTAATGATGCGATAATGTACCTCTTAGTCCCGGAGAAAAGCAAGGGTCCATATAGGAAGCAGAGCATGACATTCTGTGTCTTTCAATGGGTCACGCTTTGTGGTCAGTGCTCCCCCTAGTATTTGTATCTGAACCTATGATATTTATTTAAAGACTTACTGAAAAAAACCAGCTTACTATTTTGTTTAATTGAGGCTTTTGACGGACCCAAATAGCTTCATAAAATGATTTATATAATTTTTTTTTTTTCAAAAAAATGTTATAAATGAACATACATGTTCTGCAATAATACAAAATGGAAAGCCAACTAATGAAATTCTTAACAAGAAAAAAAAAATCCAGTCAAGGTTACTGTAATTTCAAATGGACTTGAAGCTAAAAAATTTACATTTTCTTCTAACCTAAAGACTTATATCTTCTTCTTGTTACTGTCATGTTTTTCTTTGTCAAAAGAAAAATCAAAAATATTGTTGAAAGCAGGTAAAATACTTTTTCTCTTTTAAACTATGAATTTGTCTTTGTTTTTTTTTATTATTTCCATTAAAATGTTAACAAATTCAGAAATAGCCATAATACATTAGGAATAAAATAGATTTTTTTTTTGCATTTTTTCAGTCATTTACATTTTTCATCCAATCTGTATAAATTGTTTAAGCCAATGCTATCAGTTATTGCATCTGTATTTACTGGCACTTGGTAGGGAACAGCATAATGAAAAGATTGATTTTACTGTACCTTCCAATTTGGAAGGTGGTCCTTGAAGAAGTACTAGGAATTTAATGACAGTTTTGACATCTAAAGTCATATTATTAAAATCAAACTTTTTTCCCCCAAATTTTAATTTTCTGTTTAATCTGTGGGTTTAATTTACTGTCTTATCATCTTGTATTTATGGTCTGATTTCTTTCTCTCAACCTTGAGTAGTAAACTACATTTAGAGTATTAACTTAATTAGTTCTCAATTAAATTGTTGTTTCACTTCGATTCTTCAAGAATTTGGGGAACTGACTTACTTTCTCCTTTCTGCTTCTCTATGACCAGCTACACCGTACCCTCATCTGCCTTGTCTAAGGCGTTACTACTGGCAGCTGCAGGCTTTAATGATTGCCCTTAAATTTAAAGTGCCTCCCAGGGCAATTTGCTAACATAGCTGAAATGACTTTCCTCAACAAAACAAAGTACTTGTATCAATAGGGTCATCATATCACTTAAAAAATGAGTCAAATTTTCTTGTTCAGAACTGCTAGTGCTTCAGTTCTTACAGGCACAGTCTCAATAACACATGGTTTTGATTAGACCTGGGCAAAATGTTGATAAGGCTATTAGCCACTCCATAGACTTATGTGTTCAGACAGAAGTTGGAAGTTTTTGTTAAATGAGGAATATAAAAGATTCAGACAAAGGGACCTTCCTGTGACTCAAAATATGAAGTACCATGACACTGTCTGTATTAAAGAGAACATTTTCTTACAAAACCGTCATGTCCATTATATAAAGAAGATTCAGTGTCCTGGGTTATGAAAATATTCACCTAAATGTCCTGTCAATTATGGCAATACGAAGTAACCCAAATGAAAAATAAAAACACTGAGAGCATAATTCATTGTGGATTGCATGCTGCAAAACAATAGCAATATAATTACTTGCATTTCACAGACTGAGTAAAGGAAGGCTGGAAAAATTATGGCACAAGAATGTGGTTAGTCTCTTTAAAAAATTACCCTTTTATACTCAGTGTCTACAGCAACACTGGAGCTAGAGAGTCCAAGATTCCTTTTCCTTTCTGTATTAGACTGTGCTGCCTACCCAAATTATTTTCTTCTACTTCTAAGAAAGTTACTGTTCCATGAAACAGTATTCCAATGAAACACTGTTCATTTCTTTCCTTTTAGACCAGTCACTATATTTCTTAAGGAGTCATTATACACATGTGTTAATCAAGCTAATGTAAGTTTGCTAGTGAGTGCATCTTTGCTTTTTTTAGGCACCCAGCAGTTCTGAAAAATGAAACAATCCCTTGCTTTATTTAAAGGAATAAGGAACCAAAGCGCACATGCATCTTATGACATACACATTTAAATAACTATATTATAAATGCAGTTAACTTTTTCAGAATACCTTTAATCCAACTTGTACACAGTCCAGTGACTTCACAAAAATCAGTTTTTATTCCATTGAGCTTAATGTTTTGTAACAACACTTTTGAAATATGAGAGAATTTTGCTGGTTTCTCAAAATGAAGTTCCCCTTTTTGTAATTTTTAGAAATACAATAATTGACGTCTCTGCAGTCACTCAGGATTCTCATGAGAATTCTTCTAAGTGTTTTCCCCAAATATGCATAAATTCTAAACTTTCTGTATTTTCCCTATCACAGATATTGCGATATTAAAAGTATTGCAAAGTTTATGCATCTCTAATTTGTCAAGGTTCAGTCCCTTGCACGTTTCTGGAAAGCAAATGCGTGGCCCCAGTAGCACGTGGCACAAAAAATCGTACTGTTCTCAAGGTCATCGTGCAAAGCCATATATGTATGTACCTTTGGTTGCAGTGATATTTTTGATTAAGAAAGAGAGAATAAAACAAATTGTGCATGGTAGTAGGAGGTAGGATTTTCTTAAATTCCCCTGTAGTTGTTTGAATATTGTAAACGTTACCAAAACCTAGGCAACTGTGAGTTAATTTCCCATGAAGATAAGTGATCTGAGTTCCACTTAAGTTTGCATCTTTAGAGATTTGACCAACGTTTTTCATACTCTAAAGCATTTGATCTAAACAGAAAGGATTTTTTAAGAAACTCATGCAGTACAATGCAAGTGTTTTTTCTGCATGTTGGTTGAGGTAGCTGACTCTATATCTTAATCATCTTTTCTGTCCTACAATGATGACCTTGACTACTTTTTTGAAAATTGTGGTGATCATCCTTTGAGGAACTATGGACTGTTAAAAGAGGTCCATTTTCAAAGAATTCAGAGGGAAGACAGAGATGAAATGGTGATTTGCACTGCTAGAGATTATATACAGTCTCTACAGAATGTGTGTGAAAATCTATCTTTTGTTCATTGAAATGTTACCGTTTGATCCCTCCCTCACATCTCCAGGGTAGCCTCAGCATTTTTTATAGAAATGACTGAAAATGCTATCCAGACCAAGAGCTGAAGAGAAGAAAGAAAACCCAAATCCTGATTAAACAATGCCAAACTCTCCTTGCCTACAATACGTGTAGAACCTGTACATTCTTCTATTTCAGCTAAATTTGCCTTTTTTTTGCCAATGCAAAACCTGCTTAAATTGGTCCAAGGCAATAATTTCTTTTTTTTGCTCCCCCTTCCAGCAGTATTTATGGTACAAAATCTCTCCTTGTATATAGTGTAAATTCAGCCCAAATTGAACTGTCAATCATTTCTGAACAGGTTATACAGGAGATGTTAAATGTGAAAAAGGCAAAACTAAGAGGACATTGTAAGATGTGAAAAAAAGAGACTGTCATGGTGTATGCAATTAGAAGTTCAAACTGGAATCTGCTTTGCTCGTGGAAACATCAGTCAAGATGCAGCAGCAAAGTCATTATAGAAAAGTTTATCTATGGTGCAGTTAGGAGAGCTTCTCAGCCAGTTTTCTAGTACGGTGTTAGAAACTACTATAGTTTCTAGTTAAACAAAGAGAACATTGCGTAAATATATCCTAAGATTATGTATTTTATGCAAGCTTGATTGCATATTTTAATTGCACTATAATCATTAAACATGTCTGCATAGTATAATTTTATTTTTTAATTAAATCCAAATTCTTGGTATTAGACAAGAATTCTGATGTCACATTTACAGTTCATTAGATTCATAATTAAAATGTACAACTAGGCTAGAGAATTAGAGAATATTTAATTTGGAAAAGCATTTTATTTCATTGCTTCTGTAACAGGCTAGGCTAGGTTTCTACAAATGAATAGTACATGTAACAACTACAAAAGCTCATTGCAACAGGAGGATTTCATTCCATCACTCACATGTCCATGGATATAGGGTTAATACATAATACATTTTAAAAATCTCTATAGCGTGAATGTTACAGGTATGCCTCCACCTCAGTCTCACAGATTTTTAAAACAACACTACAATGCAGAAAGAATAAAACAGTGAGGTATCCATGTTATATCAGAACTACATAAATGTAAATAGGGTCTCATCTTTTTCTGACTACCTGTACTAATTCAGGCAATGAAACAGGACAGAACCCAGTGCTAACTTGTCCACGTTTAGTGACTGTTTATCCTAAGCCAAAACACATATTCTGCCCTAGTACTTCTACTCTAAAAGTAAAAATGAATAAATAATAACAATAAATAGGTGTTTGGGAAGGATGGTGGGGAGTACATATTCTGCATAGGAGAAATTTTCTCTCTAAAGAAGATAATGTGGGATGAAAATTCAATACACTAAATCTGTAGACTAGATTTTTAATCTCTTAGCAAAGACAGGATTGATGAGGAACAGTGAGAACACATTTTTCTTGGGACTCCGTTGGTTCCCTTTTGTGACCCCTGAAGGACTGCAGTCCTGACCGCTAAGAATCAGATTGTGGAAGTTCTTCAGTAACCAGATAACTAACGAAGGTCAGGAAAGTATTTCTGTTTGGGGCATGTTCTCCACAGCTGGAAGGGGTTAGGTAATAATTATCACAGTTATATGTTACGGGAGCCTTGTGGTTTTCTCTGAACCTTTTCTTTGGCCGCTATTGAAAAAGGGTTCAGTTGTGAAATGAATCGTGTTTCCTTTCTGAATTCCAGGCTGGAGAGCTGCTCACTGAAGTCCATACGAAAGGTCTTCATGCAGCCAAATAACAATATCTGGAGTAAATGTGGAAAACTTGCTTCTCGTGTAGGGAACGTTCAAGCCGAACACAGATGTTTTTGTCATTCTAAAATGTGAAGCTACTCCTGGCTCTGTGTGCATATCGTCTACAGAGTTCGGTGCTGTTTGTTTGATACATTGGTATACTTTCCTGTTATTGTTGATGCCCAAAATGCCATTTAAATGAATGTACAATCAGTTGCTAAAGCAAAAGGATAAGGGAGGGCAACAAACAGCAGTAAAATTTAATACTTCAGAAATTATTAGTAGAGCAAAAAATTTACAAAGGTAACGAAAAGAAGAATAGTTGTCTTTCATCTGAATGACAGAAGAGATGGAGATAACCTGCTCTTTCAGAACCGGATGATGAAGGACAGAAGGATGTCTTCTGCAGTGACAAATGATGGTAAAGTTGTTTTCCATCTCTGTGCCACTTACTGCAGTTGACAAGCAGGCAGGGGAAGAGCTGCCATGAAGGCAGAAGAGGATGACCTGTCTCCTAGGACTCACAAGAGACAAAAACCTGCAATGTGACAATTACTCTTATGTCAAAACAAGTTTTATTTAGATTAGTTTGCATTTACAGTACATTTATGCTACGGGTACAGTTTGGATATTTGGTACATGATTCTAAACCTATTTACTTACTAAGCCGTAACCTCTCCTTGCCAATAAGCTCATATTAATTACATGTATATTATGTGTGTGTGTGTGTGTATACATACATATATACTTATATGAGTACATATGTGACTCCAAGTAGCTGATGAAAATAGGACCAGATCAGTGTTCTGTTACCTAAAAATACAATCTCTCCATATTGGTACTCTTAATGACATAATGTTTGTATACTATCAAACCATGAAAAACGATTTATCTCCTTCTGACAGGGAAAGTGTATGGATTTCAACATGTGACATTTTCATTGGTGCTTGTAAAATATCGTCACTAGTAACATCCCTGTTATTGAACTTCTATGCTTTCTCTACAGGCTATGAATATAGGACTAATTAATAAGTTAATATATATGATAATTATATTATTTTCAGATAAGTTTCTATACACTTGAATTAAAAGTTAAGTAATTTTCAACATAAAGGATGTATATTGAAAAGAGGTCATTTTAGGAATGAGAGCATTCCATTGCCACGTAAGATTTGAACATAAGTTCCCTCTTTTCAAATACAACTCATAATTTGACAGTTTTGTAAGTTCTGTTTCATTCTTTTATTGATAGAATTTGTAAAACCTCATAGTTATAAAGTCACAAAATTATTATCTTTAAACCTTTTACTAGAGTAAAAGGAATGAAAATCTACCCCATTAAAACAAAGTTCCTGTGTGTAGTTTCTATGGTGTAACATTGTATTTGAGTCCATCAGGGAAAAAACCTTCCAGTCTATCTTTTTTCCTAAAACATGTGCTAAACAGATGTTTAGCACAAATGTCTTTTAAATCTTTTATCTCTTAGTTTCAGCTATAAGTTATCAATTCCTTCTAGACTCTAAGTTAAACTTCTTATATATAATTCTTTTTTTGAAGACGGCTGATGATGGGGAGAAAATGAAATGATGGTACAGAGCGAAACAAGTAAGTGCCATACCAAATGTGGAAACTGTATCACCAGCCTGCCTAGTTCAGATAGAATGCCTTTTCACACTTCAGCTTCATTTATATACTGGGAAATCAGAATATTGTTAGTATGATCAAGAGGTCATATTTCTTCCTTCGTAAGTCCCTCTGCTTCAAAAATGAGGCAATTAATTGCTAGTGATCTCTTTTTTACTCATTACAGATTTCTTTTCTCCTCTTTTTCCTTTTAGTTTATACTCATGACATTTCCTTTCAGTTTGTACTTATGACATATATTTCAATATGTAACTTTTAGAAATTTCTGTTTGCAGAAGTGTAATTGGTTGGGTTTTTTTTAATTTCAACTTGGAGTCAAACCCAGAAATTCAGCTTTTTGTGAAATGTATATGTGACATCCCCACTTCTAGTTTCAGTCTGCTTCAGCCTAGCTTTGGAACTCTTTGAGTCACTGTTTGTACCCTCTGCCACCAATATTTGCAGTCCTAGTGAATGTTTCACTACAGGCTCTGCTGCAGAAATACAACAAATACCTGATATTCAATGCACTTGTTAAATGAATTATTGATTTGTGAGCATAATTTAAAATATAATGGAAAATTAACCATAAAAAGATTCATTTTTTTTCTGTTCTTGGATTTCAATATGTGCTCTATAAAACAAGAAAGCCCTGTGAAATGTACACTGCCCAGAAAATATTCTAAACCAGAATGATCTGAAAAAAGAGTTTTCATTTCAATAGTCCATAGCTGGACTATTACAGACTGAAAAATAAACTCTATCAGTTGTATGGTATGGATGCTTAGTATGGTAAACATAAGGCACCTGCGCTTCTATTACTAATGACAATTTGAGACTTAATAGATGCAGCGTCCATGTCCTATCTGTCTCAATTACATCTTTAAAACACACTTTTAAGAAAGACTCTTGCAGTCCTGAGAAGCACTGAGAAAGCTGTCTTCTTAATACCATTTCTAAAATCCACTACAAGTAAATATCTCTGGTGGCTCTCGTCTTTTCCAATTTCACCCACTCCTTGTCAGAACATTGAATTTGATTATTTTTCTTAATGTTTTGATGTACGCTGTTCTCTCTAGTCCTTAATAGTCATCTAGCAGCTTTGAGAAAATGATTTTCAGTGAAAGACAAAGGCCAGCTTACAGAAATCTATCCTAAGACACAGAAAATGTAATTGACTCCATAAATAGAAAATTAAGTTTTGCTTTTGAAGTGGGAAGCAGTGGAATAATTTCCAGTATAAAGGCATTTTTTATTCCTATGAGACAGGTCCTATTTTTGTTCCGCTGAAATTAATGTAATAAAAATATCAGCACCGAGGACTTTGATTAGAAAACGATTAACTCTCTAAGTATTGATTGACATTTATAATGGAAATAATATTTGGACCGTAACTTGGAACACAAATACTTGTATAAGGAAAAATGTGTGTTACTGTTGCTATCATCAGTTTAAAATCGATGATACTGCTCTGTAGCGCTCTGCCTGGCCTTTCTCATTTTTCACTGGGAACTCATAAATATTTAGTTTAGTTTCTATATTACTTGAGAATTTAAAATATATCAGATAGATGGTGTCACAAGCTTTACCTATATATCAACTAATGCGAGAGAACTTACAGGAGAAAATAATAATATATTTGATATGATGGAAATAATAAATTTCAGTTTAGAGTAAGACTTTAGGGTCACTTACTGCCCATGTCTAATAGGAATAAATCCAGAGAGGCCAGCAGAGTAGAGATAATTCAGCACATCTCAGAGAGTCTGGCTGTTATTTGATTTGTACTATTAGCCCATCCTATCACGAAGCTGGATGGAAAGGCACACAGTGCCTGAGGACATGCCTAAAGCCTCCAGGCTCTCATGCCTGAGTACATTTCAGTGACACTTGCCACATTGATTGCAGTCAGAGGTCTTGACTCACGAGTAGAGAGAAAATAACCCCACTCTGCCTTAGACCTTCTGTCCACATGTTGCTTTCAAATATGGTCTGTGCAAAATCCAGCTTCAGCTTTCCAAGAATGCCTAGTATGGTTATTAGGAGACCAAATATCAAGTAAATTTTATAAAATATTGCCATAACTAGGGCAAAATTAAAGCTGTGACATGTCTGAGTACAGGGATTGTCTATGTCCAGCGCTTACTGAATCAAGCCATGAAAGAAACATGAAAACAGAAGAACAAGTCATACATTTCTTGCAGGATCTGGATGGAGCATATGCATGGAAGGAAAAGAAAGGAGGATTATTATTTAACAAAGGTGTGATTCTTGGTAAAATACAAGGTGACATATCTAAATTTGATTTAATGAAATCATCAACATTTACAGTTTTAAAGCTATTAATGGGGAAGAGCAGAGTTATAATTAGACATTAAAATCAGAAGATTGAGCTGTGGTGTTTTTGTTTTTCCAAAGGCTTCCTTAAGTAAAGACTCATGATGATTATTTCAGTCCTTCCTAGGTTTAAGCAAACAGTTGCTTCTAACGTGGTCAGACTTGTTTAAAGTTAGGATATGTCTGAATCAAGACCTGCGCTATATTCATAAGGGTAGTGCCTACTCATTTTGGACACAGCTGATTAAAGTAAGTCTCCTGCTGGTAATTCACTGAGGTTTCATTTCAACAAGGTACATGTATTTCATTAAATTTGTTTCAATCAATTAAATTTTTCTTTTAATTATTTTTATGACCTAGTGTATGAGAACATATCCTGATGCCATTTCATACAAAATTATTTGTTATTACCAGAGTTGATATTTTGGTGTCAATTCAGGGCTTTTTTTCCATAATTCCTGCTAAGCAATAACTATCTAATTGTATTTTTACTATTCATTAAAGTTTGAAACAAAGACATGTTTGTAAAATGTTGGAAAGAAAATTTCACTTTTCATGGTTATCCATACAGTTCCTTTAACTGATTGAAAGACAATACAGTGGATTTGAAGTTGGAGTTTTGAAAAATATTATATTAGAGATGAAACTGAACATACACTCCAATCAAGGATTATATTGTGTTTATTTTAGCGCTTCATTGTAAGCTTATGAAAAAAAGGTTTAAATATTGTGAAGTGATTGCACATCCATTTGTATTTTAAATGAATGAAATATTTCTTTTAAAAAAAAAAAGGCAAAAGAATTTCCATCTTGTATGTAAAGATATCATGGAAATGTTATAATTGAAACTCATAACGGTAGAAACTTACATTGTTAAGAGAACAGTACTTCGAACATAATTGATGTTTAACAAACTTTTCACTTTTTTGAGCACTGTTGTTTTAAAATAATTAGGCTAGCATTAAAGATAGAAAATATTTACCATGTTATTACAAGCTGTTTCATTTTCTTAGATGCACAATGGATTAATAGATTATTAAAATAGCTTTTGAATGCATTTCCCCCCTTTTAGCTCAGATTCTTCTGACATTTTCTGTATTTGTCACAGTAATAGATAGATAAAACCATCTGTCATATGAAAACGATACTATGCACAAAGAATTCCTTTGATAAGTATGGTGATAATTAAGTTTTCTCATTTATCTGGCAGGATTTTTGAAAAGGTGTAACAAAAATTCTACATAGCTTTGTCTGGTTAATCAGTGTCTTTATCACTAGTGAAGTAGTAATATTTCCTTTATTGTCTTTGTGTCATTTCCAGTTTTTTTCTTCAATGACTGTGGAGGAACGTGGAATAACTTCAGAAACTTATACTGGTTTACGCTGAAATTGCTGCAGTTTAAAAATAAGTAAACTTGGGTTTCTTTTAAAATCTACACCTATTTAAAAGTGTATTTTAAATTATAGTACCCTATATTAGGGTCCAGATCTATTGTAGCATACCATATTAGCTAACATAGTTACAAAGAACAAGCAAACAATAAATTTATGTTAATACAGGTTTAAAGAAAGCTAAATCACTGAAAGGGAGAAGATTACTGATTACACACCCTCATTGGGAATTTCTTAACTGAGGCATCTGCTTTTCACAGCTGTGGCCTCTGATGATGTAAGGAAAAATATTTTCTCATTGCAGCTTAATAATTTAAATTAAATTCAGTGATTAAAATATGGATAACAGATTAATATTTTAAAATTTGGGCCAGATGAGAGGAAGAGAAGAATTTAGTGATAGATGGCAGGAAAAAAAGCAAAGACAGTGGAAAGATAAATGCAGAAGGAGGAGTAACTGAGAAACAGGCTACTTCTTCTTTTTTGATGGTTCTGTTTCCTGCATTTTGCTGTTATTGACCTGTAGGGAAACCTTAAAGTAGGAACAAAGTGTGACCACATTACTACAATTTAGTGAGGTAGTGTTTCTCAGTTGAGTCTCGGTAACCGACTCTGTGATTCTCTAAGTTTATTTCAAGCGCAGAATTGAATATGTTAGCTCAAACCGTTATAATTACTCCATAATTAATATTAATTGTTTTAGAAGAGCTGGAGAATCTCACTGTAAGAGAAAATGAATATGAAATGAATAGATACAAATAATGTATACTGGAAACACTGGATACTCTATTTTGCATTCCTACAATGGTAGCTATTCCTACATGAAGTTCTTCAAAACTCGCTTGATAGTTGTCCCTGGCAAAAGAAAAATGAAGCAGACATTTATTTTCTCCTAGGTTTGGGCAAGAGAATTTGCCAGCTTTTCACTATGAATTTCCACTGCAGACTTGTATCATCTTGAAAGGAGATTCACAACAGCAAGTAGTGCTAACCCTTCACACTTGCAAAGGCAATAGCATAGTAAACCACAAGAATGGAATTACATAAAGGCCTGATACCAATGTGAAAAGCCATCCAACGAAAAAAAGCAAGCCTCCCTCTTCCACCCACGTTCCTTCTTTCCATGCAGGTCTTTCTATGACTAGAGCTTACAGTTCTAAAAAAAATTGTCATTGATCGATTTTTTTTTTTAAAGTAGATTACCCTTATTCATACTAATAATCTTATAAATTATTGCAACGGTACTCATGTCTAACTGAATTAATTATACCAGGATTGTCTTTTTAGGTTTAAATTTATTTTCCTCTTCTTGAAACTAAGATTGAATTACAGTGACCCAGATGGTTTAAAATTTTCCTTTTAATGGGTTTTAAACACTGAATTATAGTTAATATTTGTTTCTATTTTTCTAAGAAAGCAGAAAATTTTCTTACTAAGTATAAATAGGGTTTGATATACCATATTATACAGTTTCAGCTGGGTTTTTTTCCAGTGTGAAGTAATTACAGTACTAACCATGCACTGGTGGAGTGCTACAAATAATCTTAACTGCAGTATTTGTTGAGGCCACTCACAAGAGTGAAGACTGCATGGAGCAGAAGGCATCAGCAGGGCCAAACCCCACATCTAATGAGAGCACTGGGCTGACAGCATATCTGGCAGCAAGCTTTTCATAAAGACTCAGCTGCATCCTTGCCCCTGACTTTGGTGACCACAGTGATCTTGCTCCACAACAAGACTTATCCTGCAATGATCCAAGAGGGTCATAGATTGTGCTCTCGTTTATTTGAAAATGGATCTAGACTCTTTTGGACCCCTATTTAACACACTGTGTGTTCTGTTTTGTGAATTTATGTCCACTGTGAATACATTTTTATAAATCTAAAACCCTAAAATTAATCTAGCTACAAGCAGAAGAGCATAAGATGAAAAAGTTTTTTTTCTCTTCCTGCAGGTGTTTGAGTTAGGAGCCAAAATGCACGTTTCCTACAGGGAGAAAAGTCAAAGTGTCTGTATGAAAGCAATGAGCGGTACCTCTTCAAGTAAAATAAACAAGGCAACTTTTTATCTTTTTCATTTATAGTAGGAAGCCACAAAGTTACTGTGGTTGCAATTAGGTGGATGCAGCAGCTTTCTAAATATGAAAAATATCTGGATTACATATTGATCTGTTTCTTTTGGTTCATAACTTGCTTTCAGTCTTTTTGCTTAGTTTTGTGCAAAAGTTTGCGTTGGACAAAAAAGGGGCGAAAAGGGCAAACTTTTGGCTTTTATCGTGCAGATACGCAGGTTTGCTCTGCTATCGACTGGACACTGCAAGTCAGACACTTTGAAACTGTTCTTTGTATATGGTTGGATCAAAGGTATATGATTACATTCAGCAAGGAATACAAGTGAGGACATATATGAAGGGAAGACAATTACATATAACTGATACGGTGAGCTATGTTTTTTCTCTACAATTCCTTGTTTAACTCTGGGGGAGAGAGAAGTAAGAGTGCATAACTGGTGTCCTTCAGATTAGTTCCCTGAACTTTCATGGACAGAACCCCTTCTTTGCCTCTAAGGTGCACAAAATTACTACCACCAGTGTTGCAGCAAGTGAAAAAAAAAAATTACTTTTGTAATTAAATAAAATGATATATTCTTTCTGAGATGTACAAGACAGCTTACTGTATGAGATCAGTGGTTACTGATGGCTTTCAGAGAGTGTGTCTTCATCTGCATGACTCAGCACGGGAAAGAGCATTGCAGTCCTGCTTTGCTTTGGTCAGAGAAGATCATAAATCACAGAACGCTAGACACACTGTGCAGTACTTCCTTTTGACTTCAGTGTGTGAATCCAGTGCGAAATTGTATCTTTGCCTGGAGAGCCAAGGCTCACTCGTGGTGTATAGTACTCTGCAGTGTGAGAGAGTCCATTATTGTCCTACTCTCTGTGACTAGTCTGTGAAGAATCACACTGCATAAAATCTGATTTGCTAATAATTGAATTATACTTTCTGGAAGAAGAACAGGCAGTTGGACTTAGATTTGCTGCTCAGACCTTGTGGTGATTATTATCCTGTTAGATTTTAAACAAAAATTCACCCTGGGCAAAACGCTATCCTTTCAAAATTACATACAGACTTCTTTTGATGAAAGAAAACTATTTCTGTACAAACCGATGTTTACCTATGAGAATTAGACTTTGCATTAGATGTTTTTTGGTCTTCAAAGATGCAAGATAGAGGCTTTATTTCTCAGGAGTAACAGCCCCAAATTATGGAAGCTGGGCATTCAAACCCCAGATTTTATGCAGGTATAAAGAGGGAGTAAGACAATACAGGAGAAGCAGCTGAGCTCTATGAAGGTTTCCTACTTACTGTTCTGATAGTAGGCAGCTGAAAGAGCAGAAATGATAATATTGATGGAGGCATGAAAAATCCACAGCAGTCTGCACTTTCCATTTTCTTCTTACTATGCTTGCTGACTCCACAAAATGCTGAATCTTAATTTCTCTTAAGTTTTTCCATAATATCAAAGGCATTATAGAAGAAGTAAATGCACTCATCTTCTAGAATGATAGACTTGAAAAGAGTATGCTTTTGCTTCTTCTGTGGTATATTTTTTGAATATAATTTGAAATTATAATACTGCAAATGAAAATGTAATTTATATTCATTATTGATAAAACAATGACCGTCCAAATTAGTGAAAGTAAAAATGAGTAGCGCTTGAATAAGACAGACATCATGAGAAATGATGAAACTGTCATTAGATTCTTCAGGAGAAAATTTGACTTTGTTTTATTTAAAAGGGATTGATCAAGAGTACTTTTCAAACCTGTGGTGTTTACATTAGACGAATAGTTTACTAGCACAGCTGGGTTGTTTAAGAATTGTGTCTAAGTAAAAGCAATATCCTAATTATTGTCAGATCACTGCAATTGCCTGGTGACACTTTTGCTATTGTATTCTCATCAGGCATGACCTCACGTTCTGCAAGGTCTCTCCAAACGTTGACTGAATTGGTCATTTATTGATCATACCTTCATGCTAACGCAGTGTAACATTTCACATGCAATTGAGATGCTTATTAATTCAGAGGCAAGGTGGTAGACTGATTCCCACAGGAATCCACTGAAACATACATTATCAGAAGCAAGGATATTGGGGGAAAAAAAGAGGAAAAAAAAAAGGTATTGAACTTTGTATTTAGAGAAGGCATATCTTTTATTTATAATCTTCTGAACACAATTGCTTCTTTAACTGCATCAGTATTTAAAGAAACATAAATGTTGTATACAGTAGTTTCAGGTAATTCTAAATGGTCATAATAAAAAATGTAAAACATACGCATGATTAGATGAAATCCTCATATACTGTGAAGATAATAGATATACTGAACTATGAAAGCCTACTCCTCTCTGAGCATTAACAGAATGCGACTTTGTAGCCTTTCTTGTATTTGACGTAGTGAAAATATACCCCACATACAAACTTTTTTCAAGGCAACAATGTCAAACAAAGAGAAAAAGTTCAGTATGCAGGGCACAGAGTCTTAGATAAATTGCCTTCTGGTTTATTTGGAAAATGTTCTTGAATGTTGCTCGAATAAAATTGTTTTACTATCTGTTTTTCAAACATCTGGTTTAGTTGAACTCTAGGGATATAGGGACCCAAATTCTAATTTACTATGTCATTAAGTAGAAAGGAATGTAAAATCTTATGTATCTAGCATATTTGGTTATGGTGAAATAAATTATCTATTACTTCTCCAGCCAGGTTCTGAAATATCAACTCACAAATACACAGGACATAATTGTATGTACTTTCAAAAGAATATGCCATAAACCAGAGTTGTTTACACTGTTTCCATAGTTAGTAATTTATGCAGAGGTCTCAGCAGTTCATTAGAAGCAAATTATGAAGGGCGCGACATGGAAAGGACATGGGTTTCCAAACTGATAAAAATCTGTACAGTGTTACTTCATTGGAGCTACGTCATGGCTGCGAACAGCTAAAATGAATTTTTTTCCATACTTTTTTTTTGGTGGAATTTAAAGGTATTAATTTATATTTAGATTAATACAATTATATCTGGCAGAATAAACCATGTTCAGCTTTCCTTCCTGTTGGTTGGTGTTTGGGTTTATTTTTTAAAAATTACTAAAAGTGTGCAGGTTTTCATTAAAATTTTAATCACACAGAAAAATTTATTTAAAAAAAATGTAAATTCAGGGGTTTCTACAGAGGAAAACAGATGGACTTAATATTTCAATTTGCACCAAAAAATATTAATAGAAATTTAACTCTACACCTACCAACTATTAAGGATATTCAGTTGACTAATTATTTTTCTTAAAATTAATCAGATTGAAAATATATTAAGTGTGAAATCAAAAGTAAAATTGCATATGTTCATGAAGTTTTACAAATTAAATCCAGAGTTTTACATTATTTATATGCTGACCATTGAATTAATCTCTCTCTTTTTTGCTTCACTGAACTCACATTTAAAAAGCTTCTAGAGATCTTAGTAGCATGATCTCTCAGAAATCCTAAGACCATGGTAATAAGATGGGTTTAGACAACAAATATGACTATAAATGAACTGTGACTGAACTTGAAGATTGTTGAGATCAAGGACACTAAGTCTAATTATTACTTATAGGGATTCATGTGAAATTTAGATCTGGGTTCACAGTAAATGCTCACCAGTTTCAAAGTATATGTTCTTATCTCATGTTCCTCTCCATTTTTAAACTATTTTAAAAATAGATATTTGCAAATGGCCACATTGTAGAAAGTAACTGTTATGTCTAAAATGAACTTCTTTAACTTGAATCTGTAATCTTCTTTTAAATCCACCTCTAGCCATATTCTCATGCTAATATGACAACTGTAATTTGAGTATTTTATGCAGACTCTGTGTGGGATGCTTAACTAGAGTGGAAATAGTAGATGAACCTTTATTTTTAGTGAAAAACACTGCAGTCTTTACATTCTCCTTCATTTTCAGCTTCAACTCTACCTGGCCTTAACTTTGCAGCTGAGACATACACTTATCTGGGTTGGAAAATGTGACCGTAACTGACTTTAACTTGAATACTCGAACTTAAAATATTTTGCTTTTTCACAGATGAAGTTTCGTCTCCAACCTTAATGGAACAGAATAATACTTTGAGGACTGACTATTTCAGCATGCTCTAGCCCTGGTCCAGGTAGCAGGTAGGCTTCGCAGCAGCACAGGTCCAAAGGAGATCCCCAATTTTACTTATGTGCTCTCACAGACATCCATACTGTACAATCACTTCCATACACTACTCTAATGATGTCTTCTGCTGTTTTCTGCGACTCTTCCCTCCTACTCTTGGTGCTACTAGAATTACAGTTTCAGAATCACAAGTTTTGCTTGTTCAGGTAGGGGTGAAGACTTAACATTTTAACCGCAGCAGAGGACAACTCCACAGTTACAGATAAAATATTTGTACAGTGAGGAAGAAAAGGGCGGGAGTTTAGGTCAAGCGGTATCACTGCTTAAGCAGGGAGTAAGCTTTCTTATTCATGACTTCATTTTCAGCTCTCCAGGCCTTCAGGTCACTCACACACAAGATTTCTTGCAGTTCAACATCTGGCTGGCTCCAGCAAGGAAAGACACAAGGCGAGCAGGAAATAACAAGCATCTGTTTTTATTGCCAAAAGTTAGCCTGAATGGTTGAAAGCCTCTTTCTGACAGATAACCTCAGTGAGGGTATGGATAGGGAAGCTTTTTGCCAGTGAATATTAGTGCTTAGGGAGCATTTGACACATAGATCTCAAAGGTATTTCCTTTGCCCCCAAATGAGTCTTTTGATATCGTAGGCAAACATGTCATTAACCACCATTCAAAATTTAAGCTCCCTTAGGCTAGAAGCACAGGAAAATTTATTAGAAGATTTAATGACTAAAAAATTCCAGACAATATTTGACCTGGCAAGCTTCTTTAGCAGAAGAACAAGTGGGCTTGCTTCAACAGTAGCGATGTGGTTGCTGTACTTCTCTGAGAACGTGAGCCAGGGGAACTGTGATGAGATCCATGGCTGGCCAGAGGGTTGAGATGCAGGTGCACAGACCTGTCTGTGGGTTTGCACATCTCCTCACACAGCGAGCTTCCCAAAGATGGCCCAAAGGCTCTTAAACTCAAAATGAGGTTTTACTGGTACCTGAACTGTAATTCTTACTTGTTTAAATAGAAACTCACAATTTAGAGAATGTATTTTCACAATATTCCTGGAGGAAAGTTCCTTTAAAGGCATATATCCTGCCTGACAACTGATGCACTGCAATCTTCAGTGCAAGACTGCTCAACGCCACAATTACAAGTTTTATCTTCAAGGTATGTTATGTCTGTGAGATATGTAGCCACGAAGACAAGTTCAATCTCAGGAGAGATTCCAATAGCAGATCTTTAACTGCCTTTTTTTTTTTTTAATCCTTTGTCTTCTACCAGATCTTTCATTCAAACTCAAAACAAACCCAAAAGCACCTGAGGTTTTTTTGACAAGTATACAGAGAATTGCTGGTGGCCTAGAAATTCCAGAGTTGGTTGTTTTATATATTCTTGGCTGTTGAACAAAGAGGGGGAAAAAAGTTTGTACTTGTTTATTTGTGGCAATGTTGCTTACTACACAATATGAATAACTGCATCCATTGAAAGGTAAGATTCTCTAATTCCTTAGAATTATTTTGCAGGCAACAGACTGCACAAGTAACCCTTTATGAAAGAAAAACCAATTGATTAATTAGGTACACTTTGTGCATGCTATTTTAAAACCATAATTCACCTCATAAGTCACCTTTTAAAGGCCAGGTTAGAGGTATAGTAGTTTGGAACAAAAGCTAATCTTTAGACTTGAACGCCATAAAATCAAGTGCCTAAAGGAATATTTAACATAGGTACCCATGTTTAGAGTCATTAGTACTCATGGATTGCATTAGCATTTCAAGGATCTGAACTCTGATCGATTAAAGCACAATTAGCACAGAAAAAAAGGGTAGTTTTGTTTAAATGAAAACGTCAATTTAAGTGTTGCCAAAGCTGCTATTGAGGTGTTCACACATCTGAATCCTTTAGAAAGATGTCTTGGCAGTGGCTGGACTCAAATGTAAAGAAATACCATGGCTGATACTGCGCAAGAATTACAAGGAAATGAACTATGACACCTTTTGGCTTTAACATGCATGAATGTATACTATTCACTGATTATTTCACTGATGAATTTACTAGAAAAGACTAGAAAAGACCATTCTTTTCATGATGTTTGCATAATTGTATTCACTGCAAGCTTGAGCCTTGAACAGCTCCTAAAACGCAGGAAGGAAAAAGATCACTTTGACCTGTATCTGAATTCTCTTTCACCTAAAAAATACCTTTAGTGTGCTCTTTTGTGGTGCTGTGCAAATCTGGTTTTTATTTCAAGTGAAACAGCAGCCACACATCTGGTAGAAGAAAGGAATAAATGAATTAGGGATGTGTCCGTATGTGCAAAATGTTGATGAATACAGCAAATAGTTAACCAGTGGCTTATCATTATTTATTAATTCTTTATGACCATTACGCACTGCTTGGAGTGAGTTATTTCTCTTTATTTGTAAATCATTCTGCATGCCTGAGTGCCCAGGGAGGGTGTGTGTATATCTTGGATATATAGAGCTCTGCACTGCAAGCTGCAGCTGCCATTTTCTCTTGCAGCTACGTGTGGCCTGAGGGACTACGGTTTTTCATCATGAGCCATTCCTCCTTGATTCAGTTGGGCAACTGGAATCGGGACAGACATTATGTTATGGGAAATGCAATCTCTACGGGTTCCACCCCTGAATAAAACAGCGAGGAAACCGTTCTGTTATATAAGAACTGAGCAAAGCCTTTAGCTACGTACAGTCCTAGTTGAGGTAAAGACTGATGGTATGTAGGAATGGTAAAAAAAAAAAAAAAAAGAGTAAGTTCTCACACTGCTCTGAGTAAAAAATGAATTGAATTGAAATAACTTTCACATCACTTCTTTTGAACACTTTGAGTCAAATCTGTAATGTTTCTCCTCTGGTATTAGCCGAATTATACGGAGGATACATTTTTTCAAAGTGTTATCCTTTTATTAAACAATACGTTCTCTTCCCTTTCAGTTCTGCCTTATGCAGGACCTACAGAGACTAGACTGATCAGTAAGGTCCTTTTATACTTCTGATAGTGGCCACTTCCAGTAATGGAGGAAATGTTGGTGCAATCTGTTCTGCTGAAGGGCAGATGAAAGATATTGATCTCAGGTAAGTGCCAAAAAATGCAGACTCTGTCGAACTGGGAGAAGTGATGCCCACAGGCTACACAATTGCTCCTGTCTGATTTATGTGAAAATATATGCTAGATATTCATATGCCTGGGGTGAAAGGACTTACAGCTCTTTTACACATACTCCTCTTAAATAACTCACTTCATTGCTAGAGTAGCTGTCCCGAGAAATTCTAATTGTCACCACACTACAGTGCTTTTTTTTAAAATTGTCCTACATATCAAGAGGCATGGCATATACACTGAACTGGCTTGATGATAGTTGCAATAACCTCCTTTCTTTCCTTCATTTTCTAATTATCAGTCCAGATCCATTGACTGAAGAAAAGAAGTTGCGGTTTTAAAACCACAGTGTACTTTGTCAGGGCCTGGTTACAGTTGTCACGTGAACCATTGTGCAATGATTTGCACTTGTACTAACACTCATAAAAACTTTTAGAGCTTGCAATTTATACCACCTGATGTGTACTACAAAATAATAGATTTTTATTTATTTATTTTGTACAAATGAAGGTAAAAGCACACACATATATGTACATGTATATAATGTAAAACCAATAAATAATACACTCTTGTTCTAAAGATGAAGGTGAAGCAGAGAAACCATATCCCACAGAACATGTACTTTCTTCTGATTTTACATTGAATTAATACTAATATCTGTGCTTTTCATTTGCAACAGAAAGTACAAAAATGTCTCTCAAATGAAGAAAAAGAAGTTTATTGTTAAAGTTTATTTTAGTATTTAATACTTAGACGTTGCTCCTGACATTTCTCACACAGACTCCATTTTATTTCATGCTCCACAGTGCCCTTACCACAATGTATCTATTAATATTAAACACATACTTTTGGACACTCATACAGGCTCAGCAAATTTTATGATTATAACCAAAGAGATTAAACTGTTGTTTATCCACCCTTTACAGATTAGTTGCTGGTTTTTTAATACTAGGTTCAAGTTTTATCTTACATTTCTTTCTTCACTTCCCAAGCCTAAGGTGATATGAACACCAAAAAGTCAGAACCCAGACACATATGCTTTGAAAGTAATTTTCTATCTTTTCCCCACATCCCCTCTCTATTTAAATTTCCATTTAGATATAGTTAAATCCATAAAATAAAAAAATTGCTTCTAAAAACACTTAAAATTAGAGGTAGCTGGTAGTAAATATAGGCACTTCTCACAAAATACCCAAACTTTAACAAATTTCTTCTTTACCTCTAGCCTGGCCAGAGTTAAGAAACATGTTTTCTACTGGAAGAAAACTTCAAACAGAGCACAAGTGGCTTTTTTTTTTTTTTTTTACTTTTTCTAGAATAGTTTGATTGAGATACTATTTCGAGGTCAAGTACAAATTTAATTCTGCGGTTTTACTACTAAAAAACCAATTAGGACAGATTCATGAACCAATTACATCAATTGCTCTGTGGCTTCTTTTAGATTTAGTAAATGCTTTCATTTTTTATCTACCGCTTGAGCCGTAATGAAGCAGATGGATTGCAGTTGCTCTGAACCAGTGGTTAATTTTCAGAGTTTTTTTCTTTTAGTCTCAATAAACTAAGCAGGGAGGGCTATTAGCTAGCTGTACAAACTGCTAGCACAGCTTTGAAATGAAATGGATATTTGGTCATTGCAAATGCCCAGTTACAAGTTTCCAGGCTGTGTATGAGCCGCTTCAAATTAAGTGAAGATTGGTAACATCAGTTGGCAATCTTCAGTATTTAATATGATTCTTGTATTTGTAGCCATTTGTTGCATATTGAATTGATTTAGTCAAGTGATTTGCACAGTTTGAGATGGTAGGCAACATCAGTAACACAAGAAAAATAAGTTTAGGTATATTTGGCATCCTTTAGTGTTGTTTCTGAAGATAGTAGAAATACTCGGGTACCAAAACCCAGAGGTTTTCCATGTCTATAGATAAGATGCCAATCTTCTTTCATGATTTTTATGCAAGTAAACTGAAATCTAAGAATGAGCACTTGTTATTTTCTCTTGCATAGTAATTTCTGTTCTTCCAGACAAAAGAAATCAACACTTCTGTAGTTTAATTATTTCAAGATATGTTACTTGTATTTCATAAATATAGAGAACAACTTGCAAAACCCACATTAAGGTTGAGAAATAAGGAAAACAGAGTGTCTAGCAAACAAGTTTTTTAGTTAAATGGTGGCCCTGCTTGAGCAGGGGGATTGGACAAGATGAAATCCAGAGGTGCCTTCCAACCTCAACCATTCTGTGATTCTGTGAAATAGTGGGTTATGAACAACTTCTGTGTTTTTCCTTCCTTAGAAATGAAAATGATCTGTGATTCCTATTTTTGGAGCTTGTACAATATACCAGTTCTACCCATGATGTTTAAACTGCTGGAAATCAAAACTGTGAAAAAGCCAAACCAGCATGCTCTTAGACTTACAAGGTAAGATTTATTTAAGAGTGATCATGTGTGGTTTCTCTTGCTTTCCATTTGACTGATGAGTGCTTTTGAAATGAGTATAATCTGAATTACAGCAAAGACGACTCCAAATGATAAACAATACTGTTTGTATTCCGCTGTCCTTGGTCATACAAACAGTACTACGTGCCCAGTGGCCTTTGTATGTGTGTAGTATGAGGATATGTTTTGTCTCCTTGCTTTCAATTGAACTGTTAACAGTAAACAAGGGCTTTGATGGCTCCTGGTAATGTTCCTTCAGAATAAGAATGTACTGAGTTTCAAGGGATAATGCAGCTAGCTAGAATGTCCCTAATGGCATCTGAAAAGTGATGTTTGCTTTTCTCAGAAAGAACAGATTTTACTATAAATTCTACCTTTTGTAAATGCAACAAAATATGGTAAGTGAAATAAAACAAGAACAATTCCTGTTTGAGATGCATGTGGAAAAAGAGTGCATGTTTGATACGCATGTACGACACACAATTACAGAGTCATTTTAGAATTGTCACTAGCAGAGTAGTTTCTTTTCAAAACTGTGCTTGTTTAGTTAAAATTAAAAAAATAAACCATGGTTCAAAAATTTTTTAGTTCCAGAATACCTGTTAAGTATGAGTATGGTAGGATGTCCTTTATTACACACTGAATTCTCCTTAATTGCTTTTAGTCCGTATACAAACACAAATGAAAGACAATAAAGCGACTAACCTTTTCCTGTAAGCCTGATACGCAATTTCCATTTCTCACTGCACTGTTAGAATGATCAAGCTTTGTTTGTTTGAATTTAGTATTTATGATTATAAATTATCTAGTCATAACCAAAGTCATTTGCATAAGAAAATTATCTTCCATCAAGTATGATTTTACTGCATGCGTTTTAATACTGTAACAGTGTGTTAGTATTTGGATAATTAAAGGGATACTGTAAACTCTAATTTAGCCTAAAAGTTACCCTAAAAAAAAACAACCACCACCCCCCCCCCGTTATGAAACTTACCATTGCAGCTAAACATTCTCATAAACTGAAGGGGGAAAAATCTAAGTGAATTTAAAACTAAAATAACTAAAATAACTAAAACCAGCTACTGCATCACTAACAACATGAAAATGATCATGAACATAAGCCAAAGTTGCTGAAGTCAATAACAAAACTGAAACTGATGTCCCTGGCATTTTATTGTTCAAGCTGAGAGAAAAGCAATGAATAAATATGTTATACAAACAATAAACTTACAGACAAAGGTTTTCCTAGGAGTTTCTCCCTGAACTAAGGAGTGTGCTCAAGGTTCTCCCTGAACTAAGAGGAACCCTGAACTTAAGGTGAAGCACGGAAAAGTGATTTTGATACCAATAGCATACCTACAAGTGCTAGCCTGCATGGCTAGCAGACAGCTGGTTTACCCCCTGTGAAAACGGTATGAGTATGCTTCAGCCAGCTAATATTTCTGTCCCGTAAGAGGATAAAGACTGAAGTATTGGTGGGCTGAGACACCGAGACAATGAATGAAATTGGGTTATCCCACTGCAGCCTTTGAGCAACAGGAAAACTGGGAGGGTTGGCAGCTGGGCTAACTCAGATCGGCAGATCTCTGAAATCATTCTCATATGTTTATATTGATAGTTCCTCTACGCATGCACCACATGGGGGAATGGGATTAACTAAATTCAGTGGCCCGTACACATGATTGATTGTAAAGATGCACCAAAGTATTTTCCTGAATCAAGTCCTAATCACTACATTTTTTTCCACTGGGTGCCCAGCTGAGAGAGGAAACTTCAGTTTATAAAGTTGGGAAATGTTTACTTTTTGGCTCAATATATTTTTAAAACCTTTAAAAAAACTGTTTTGAAGAGCTAATAAAGCTTACTAGCTGGGGGAAAAAAATCATTTTATTGCTTTTTCTCCTTGGTTGTTTATTTTTGTCTTGCAGGAAGGGAGGATATCTTAATCTTATTGCTGTGGTATCTGTCTGGAAATAAATTAATCTTTGAGTTTTGCCCCTCCACCCCTCTCTTGAAAAAAATCTTTAATCCTTGTACAAGTCCTAGTGCTATGGTACGTCAAAAAGACTTCCTATCAGGTTAGTCAGACTCTTCCAGCATCAGTAATCTAAAGGAAGTATAGTACAGAAAGGCTAGTGATTAACTCTTTGTTACCAAGAGTGAAATAATTCCATAAAAGCAGTAGATTGTTATTGTAAATGCTTATTCTTATATTATTAATAATTATACCAGAATAGCATTACTCTATCAACATCTCTCAAACTTTATTTCTGGAGTTAATATTATTGTAACTGCTTTCAAGAAGTCTCTTGCCCAGGAGCTGGGTGAGCAAGATAGTAGCAACTGCATAAACGCTGCAGCTACTTTAGTCTGCTTGGGTGCTGCATGTGATGTCCGTGCTGAGACGATGCAGAATTTGCACTGAGACTTAGAGTCTGTAAACCAGTTTCTAACTATAAAACGAACAACCACTTCTAACTTCTGCTTATATGTTCCTGACTTAGATGTGCGAAAGATATTACTTAACTCTTTTCCCAGTGTAGTGAATGGAGGAGACAGTAAATGAGATCCTCAGGCTGTGTGAGCATAGTGATTTTTAGCTCTTGAAATAAGACCTGTAACTTCATAAAAATAATTTCATTTTCTTCCTTTTCTGTATTGACAAGCTTCTTTTGACTATTGTTTTTCAAAATGGTCACCATGATAATGCATAGTAGGTAAATACTAGTGGCGCCTTATTCTTCTCAGATTAATAATGCTATATTCTGTCAAGTGTTTTCCATTGTCCGTAGTAAGAGTGTGGACTGCAATGTATGCATTGATGACTGCAACAAATGCTTTCTGCCTGATGTAAAGGGAACTGAAAGAAACTAATGGGATAACATATGGTGGGATTTTAGACAGGTTAGTTGTGTGATAATTGAACAGCAATTTACACAGAAACATATTTTGTGCTCAATATACTTGCTTATAAAGAGCAAATATACAAACATTCTCTTATTAATTAAGTAGAAGCAGAGTTGTCTCTTTCTGTGCATGTTGATGAAGTGAATTAAGTGTTATGATCAGGGAAGAAAAGTGGTGTAATATATGACAAAGTAGTTGATATGAAAGGGAGATGGAATATTCTATGCAAGATGTTACAATCTTCTCTCACTTTATTCCTACTGTGAAAATGCATCAGAGGTGCATACTAATAATACAGTGAATATAAATTCATGTGCTAGCTGTGTGTGATCATCTGAGCAGTCTTTTTAAGCAATTGTAAATGCTTGTCCTGAGATTCCCATCCCGATCAGCTATGTGTATTGTGAGGAAAACCTAGCTTAATATTTTCATTTATGTCTTCAGATTTTCTTCAAGTACGAATAACTTGCCTTAAAAATCATATCAAAATCAGGTAATGATCTTACTGAAGGTTGCACAGATGCTTTTTCATCAAGGTAGAAACATGATACTGTTCAGCCATTCACATCTCAGGTATATGGGCTTTGTAACACTCAGCTTAGGCTAAGCTTTCTGGATATGTCCCTCAGTAGAGGGAAAAATCACAGAAGTATCTTTTCCTGTTGTTTTTTTTTTTTTTTTGAGGTATTTTTTTGAAATGTCTATTTCTAACTTACTTAGTCAAAGTCTACCTGGTGAATGAAGATGTTCTAAGTTCTACCTTAGCTGTATATTTAGCATATTTACGTATTCTAATAGTACTATCTACTTTCCAAGCTCTGTATTTTACAACAGTGGGATTAAAAACTCAGGCTGCTTTAAAAGTTGCTCAGACAAAGGCGGTTAAAGATCTATAAGGAATTCTTGAAGTGCATTCAGGAATGACAGAATTATTTGTGAGTACTCTGGGATGATGTAATGTGCTCTAGTTTAATCTGGAAAACAAAATTAGACCACCCTTTGAAAAGTTCCTGCTGAAGTTTAGAGTATAAATTTCCCTCTTCACAGCAAAATGCATTTCATACAGGTTTTGGTTTTACTAACTTAGGTACCTGACAGCAGAATTTAGCCTTGAAAAGTTTTCATTGTGTTATTTGCAAGGAAATCTCCCTATGATTTGGTTGGACCAGATGACCTCCAGAGGTCCATTCTAACCTCAGCACTTCTGTGATTCTGTGTAAGGGACAAGAAAAACAAATGTGGAATCCCAGGGCATAACAGTGTTTTTTATCGTTCAACTGTGACTTCACTACTGTAAAGATACACTAGCAACCATTAAGGCGCTAGCATTCACTGGTACTGTAGAGCCTCTTGATTAAACGCAAAATGAAAAAAGGACCAAAAAGAAAAAAAAAACCTCTCGAAGTGCCACAGAAATACATTTTATTGATTGTTTAATCTGAACAATCATTCCTACATATTTATCATAGTCTCCCTACTTTTGACTTCATCAATGAGATAATGATTCTTCAATGGTATTTTCTCTTTATTCATGTATTCCAAATAAGCTTTTTTGAACACTTCAGGTTTTGTAGGCTTTTAAAATTTTAACTTTAATTTTCCCTTTCACTAACACTTTAACTCTCCACTGAACTGAATTCTTTAAATATTTTATCTTCATTACAAAACCCACTCACAATATCTTTTCCAACTTAAAAATATGACACTACTCTCCAGTCTTGCATTCATCTACTCACATCAGAGGTCGCTACTTTGACCTTGTCATCATTTTATGATGTATGTATTTTCTAGGTTTCTTTCTGTCATTTGATCATCGATCGCTTTTTCCCCCTCTTTACAATAGATGTGCCAATACCAATTAGTCTTGAACTGCTTGTTATTTTGTGACCTTTAAAAAGGCCATGTCGCATGATTTATTTGCTTCTGCTGTGTGTGTTCAGATATTGTTTTGCTGTGGTAGAATCATGGGCCTTCTCTGATTTGGTAATTCATTTCCTTTTTTCTAAATGAAAAGTCATCAAGAAATATTGACATTCTCACTCCAGTGGAGACTAGTAAATGTTATCTGGAGAACTGTTCTGTTTGATTTCCTAATTTTAATTGCTTGAGGCAATTCCTCCAGCACTCAAATTAATTATAGCGAAAGAGACTTCTAGACACTGTAGGGTGAATGTGGTTCTGCTGTGGAGAGCAGTAGGATCTGGGATGCAGAAGTGGATGGAGTGGGAGGAGGCAGGTGTCACCCGATGGCAATGAGTAGTGCAGCACTGAAGAATTTCGGGGAGGTGGAAGAGAAGGAACAGAAAGGAGGAGCTGGTGGCTATCTTCATGTGGAGAATCAGAACACTATTTTTAAAGGTAAGAGGTTGGGTATTTTTTTTTTCTTTTTTTTTTTCTATCTGGTTTCATGAATATATTCTACTGCTTTTGTCTATTATTTTAAAATTCCCAATTTAATAGTTTTAAAAAGTTTCCTCTTCATTTTTTAAATAGATGAAGTAATTCTAATATTTCAAAATTAAATGGCACTTTTTAGGTCATTTTTTAACAAAAGGGTCATTACCTCCTCTCTTGGGTAAGTACAGATATTAATGTTTTTATGTTAATCTGTTTCTCCAGATTGTAATAGTCATGTTCTTTCTCTGTGTAATTCAAATAGACTTCACAGGAAAGATATTTGCCTGGAGGGGCTGGAGAGGGAAAATATTAATATAATTTTTACTATTGGCAGCTACTGCTATTTGACCCACTGTTAAGTTCTGGCTTCTCCTTTATGTAGGATCTGGAGTCCATATTTCTGACTGACTTGCAGAAAATTAAAACTAAATACCAGCCCACCAAACAGAGCATGGCTCGGAAAGTCAGAGTTTTCATTTGTTTCAGACCTCATATACTTATCTTAGTATATGGTACCTTGTTTTAAGGATCACTTTGACAATTTGTTTATGTAAATTGCTGGAATCAAATAAAATACTACATAGTAAGCAAAGTGCCATGGGCCAAAGTTTGATGTCCTATCTCAGAGGAGAATTTATAAATGAAAATAAAATCACTTATTTGGGAATATAACGTTGATCAAATCCACAACAGATGTTGTGGATCTGTTGTATTCAACAAATGCTGAACTTGACATTGAATTTTTCAATACCAAAACACATGATTTTGCTACTCATACTACATAAAAACTTCTTCTGTTAAGGCTGTTTTACTTGCTGGGATTCAGACCAGATCAAAGTATTTCAGGTTCAGTCAAGTGCCTCACTGACTGACAGGCAAGTGTCAACTACATAAAATGAAATGCATCCAGGCTAATGAAATCCTTGCCTTCTGGTTATGCCTATGGAGAGCTGTATTTGTGGGGTTATAGACATCAAACTTTTTCGAATTGAACTAAGATCACCAGTAATTTAACATAGCCTCGCAGGCTTCTACCCAAAAAGGTGAAGATGAAAAATATTGGTTCCTATTTCCTTCCCCTGAATCCAAAAGCTGAAAATACTAAGCCAATGTTCACAAATTAAAAAAGTATATACTAAGCCCAATTTATGTATAATCATCCCCTTCTCTCTTCTAATGTCCAAATGGGAAAACTGTAGCCTTCTTTGCTACCTGGCCAGGCAAGGATGAAAGTCCCACTCTGTTTCTCTTGCTCATCACTCTTAACGACCAGGCAAAATTTGCTGAGAGGAGTGAATGAGCCATTGTGGAAAACCTTGGCCCAAAATAATAGAGGAAGACAGATAAAACTATGACTCTATTACTTACGTTGTTCTAAACTTAGTAGTGTTATCGTCGTTATGCGTAGATGGGCATTAAAAGACACTGTGGCCTTTTAACATACAGCAGGTTACTTCACCTCAGCTGTTATATACCAGCTTCTCTGCAATAACTGCTCACGTGCATATTCTTAACTTCAGACAAATATGAGGTAATGCAAGGTGACCTAAAGTCACTGGTTTAAATTAACTGGATTACTTCACATTTGTTGTGGACTATGAGCACACACATGGACAAAATGAACTAATTGAACAGTGTAATTTAGTGAGACAGATAATTGGTCTGTAAGACTGGCCCTTATATCTTTTTGTAAAGAAGAAAGGATGAAGAAAAGTATGTGATGAATGTTTGTCACATCTAATGAACTGGAAAGTGTTAGATGGGAAAGTAATGTAAGAAACTTACTGTCTCTCTGAGAAAACAGAGGCTTGCACCTTGCTTTCAGATAATCTCTGACTCTATGAGGCAGTTGAGACCTCTAAGTCTGCAGACCAGATTTCCAAGAAAGAAAAATTCTAATGACACAATCCTAGAAAGTGTTCTGCAGAAAAAAATACAAAGTGAGTGTGGATTAATTTCAGTCATGTTAAGTATTACTTTTAATATTCACGTTCTGTAGGACTCAGAAGTACTAGTCAGAATTAAGAGCACAGTGTTGAACATGCAGAGCATAGGATAAGTCTTTGTATCATAAAGCATATGCAAGAATTTCTTAAAGAAAAATGATATATCATCTAAGCTATCCAGATGTAAAGAACTGCCATTTATCTCAGGAATAACTGTCATTAAGTGTCAGTATCCACCTTGGAAAGAAATGACATCGACCTCTGTAACAGGCATAATAGGCATTTGTAGCATGCAGCAGAGTATTTTTCTGAGGTAAAAACTACTTACACACACTTAATCATTCATACTCTGCCAATCCAGGATATCCTAACAGGGATGACTCTCGATTTTGCTAATAACTGGAATGAAGTTTGCAAAAGAAAATGTGTTACAGCTAAAAGAAACCTTTCAAAATTCCTCACAGACTTTGCTTGGTGGGACCTATAAGTACATGTTCGACAGAAAGCTGGATCCTGCTGATAAAGAGGGATTTTTCTTCCAGCTAATAAGTTCAGTGTGAATTATGAGCATTGTAACTATAACGCATTTCACATTCAAGTAAGTGATCGTAAGAGGTCCTGTTCTACAGCCTTCTCCCTGTGAGTGAAAGGTTTAGTCCAGGGGCCTAGCAGCGTGTTTCCTTGCATTAACAACATTTGGTAGATGAAATAACACCTTACCATATTTTCCCGATTAAATTACCTTTAAGCATTTCTGGGAATCAAATTTATATTGAAGCCACCTTTGGCTCCCGTGGCTGTGCCGAGCTTTTCCAAGTCATGCCACAGCTGCTGGGCCTTTGTATTTTTTATTTTATTTACAGATTCAACAATTCCCGGAGGAAGACAAAGTGCATTAAACCCCTTACCTTTGTCTACAAGTCTATTTGGGAACAAAAGCAGAGTACCCCACCTTCCCAGAGGAGGCCTCTGGAGAATCAATTTTGTAAAACATGCACGTCTTGGTAAAAGAGACTGTAAGAGTTGAGTTTTCAATTGTGATGGTTTGCCAAGAGGCAAAGAAATTAAGACTGCTAAAGGAAGCTTCTAATACAGATGTACAAAGGATGCAAATACTCTAGGAAATAGAGATTTTAAATAGTTACGTTTATTCCCAGTGCAAATGCAAAAGATTTCCATCTAAAAATAAAATTGAAAATATGGAATATGTAGTAACCGTAAGGGCTTATTTAGTGTTAATTCTCTCTGTTCTTATTTCTCATGTTCACATTCCACAGTTGTAAACTGAATATTTTACTCTTTGCCAAACCTTCACGGCAGCTCAGTCCGTGCCTAGCCCCCACGGCTGGACCTTTACTTGAGTTACACTTACTGCTGGAGTCAGAGTGTCCCTGTGGGCTAAGGGGGAGCTTCCCGAAAAGGGGGGGATCTTGGTGCAGAGCAGGAAGATCTCCTCTTTTCTTTCTATCCATTGAAACTGGAGACAGTTTTATTCCACTGGAGTGCTTGGCAAGATATCCCTAGATGCTCATGTCAGCCAAGTCACACTTGGATCCTACTCAGGCTGTCACAAATTTCTCCTAAAGTGGGTTGTGGACTGCAAAATCCTAGATATATATGCTCCTTCTTAAGATGACATAGATGTCAAACAGAGCGCAATTATGCTCCTGGCTTAGGAGAGGCAGCAATGTTAAACTGCCCGTCCAGTCTGCAAGCTAATCTATGTCATCACCTCTTTGTCATCTCAGAAAATAATGAATGTAAGGCCTTGATACAAGGACAGGAGCCTATTTTAGCTGTGGGGTTTTTTTGTTCCGAGTTAACATTCCTCTCCCTCTCTCATTTATCTCTGACAAGTACAATGTTTAGGAGTCAAAGACTTACGCACCTTTGCAAGAAGGTCTGATTTCTAGATCAATAGCGTCCTTCTGATACACCAATATAATCCATCCTCCACCATTAGGTTATCATGAATCAGAAATGTGAGGATACAGTCTAAAGCCCTTTGTTACCTTTGGTAATTCATCCTGCGTTTTCAGGTCATTTCTTCTTTTGGTGTTTCAGTCTTTTTCATATAACTCTACAACAAACCCTTACATTTTTGGCAATGTGCCCAGGGTCAGTGTGGTGGGTTGACCCTGGCTGGATGCCAGGTGCCCACCAAAGCCGCTCCATCGCTCCCCTCCTCAGCTGGACAGGGGAGAGAAAATACAATGAAAGGCTCACAGGTCGAGATAAGGACAGGGAGAGATCACTCAGCAATTATCATCATGGGCAAAACAGACTCGACTTGGGGAAAAAAATTAATTTAATTTATTACCAGTCAAATCAGAGCAGGATAATGAGAAATAAAACCAAAGCTTAAAAACACCTTCCCCCCACCCCTCCCTTCTTCCTGGACTTAACTTCACTCCCAAATTCTCTACCTTCTCCCCCGCAAAGGCGCAGGGGGACGGGGAATGGGGGTTGCAGTCAGTTCATCACACTTTGTCTCTGCTGCTCTTTCCTCCTCAGGGGGAGGACTCCTCACACTCTTCCCCTGCTCCAGCGTGGGGTCCCTCCCACGGGAGACAGTCCTCCATGAACTTCTCCAACGGGAGTCCTTCCCACAGGCTGCAGTTCTTCACCAACTGCTCCAGCGTGGGTCCCTTCCCCGGGGTGCAGTCCTTCAGGAACAGACTCTGCTCCAGCGTGGGTCCCTTCCGCGGGGTCACAAGCCCTGCCAGCAAACCTGCTCCAGCCTGGGCTCCTCTCTCCACGGGGCCACAGCTCCTGCCAGGAGCCTGCTCCAGCGCGGGCTTCCCACGGGGTCCCAGCCTCCTTGGGGCATCCCCCTGCTCCGGCGTGGGGTCCTCTCTCCACGGGCTGCAGGTGGAGATCTGCTCCACCGTGGACCCCCATGGGCTGCCGGGGGACAGCCTGCCTCACCATGGTCTTCCCCACGGGCTGCAGGGGAATCTCTGCTCCGGCGCCTGGAGCACCTCCTCCCCCTCCTTCTTCCCTGACCTTGGGGTCTGCAGAGCTGTTGCTCTCACATCTTCTCACTCCTCTCTCCGGCTGCAACTGCTGCTGTGCAGTGACTTTTTCCCCTTCTGAAATCTGTTATCCCAGAGGCGCTACCACCATCGCTGATGGGCTCGGCCTTGGCCAGCGGCGGGTCCGTCTTGGAGCCGGCTGGCATTGGCTCCATCGGACACAGGGGAAGCTTCTGGCAGCTTCTCACAGAAGCCACCCCTGTAGCCCCCCCGCTACCAAAACCTTGCCATGCAAACCCAATACAGTCTAAAAAAAAAAACTTAGAGAGGAGAAAAAAATTCTTACCTTTCCCAGCCCTTCAATGCGAATAAACTGTTAAAACTTCCAAATTATTACTGTAATTTTAAAACCAGAATAGTTGCCACCTTTCTGAAAACAGTGGTGCAAGCAACACAGCTTTGTACTTCCATAGCGTTTGACATTTTATGCGCAACAAATATTGACTCCAACATTCCCTTGACAGAGCACAAAAATTCATTTTGTGAATTGTATTGACAGCCTAAGTAGGTTCTTTCTTTTTCACTTGAATAGGCTTCTCTAACTTATTAACTCAGTCTTGAGGGTTTTGAATATTTACCTCTAAGATCTAGATATATTTACAGCACAACATATATTTTGATATGCAAGAGACACAGGACGAAGTTTATCATGCAATCAAATTATTGTAAAACTTCACAGAACACCTAAATGATAAGTAGCGAACCTCATACAATACCCCTTAGATCATAAAATGGGTAGATCAGCTTCAGGCAGACTCTAAAGTGACGTATTCCTGAGGCGGTGGCTTTCATGTGCCATGACTTTCAATCCCCAGTGTGCAAGTCTGCCTCGTGACGTTGAGGTAAATAAAGGGAATTTTAGAAATTCATTTCAGTTAATTTTATTTGATGGAATAGGAACTCTGGTTTAATAAAAAAACATTTTGTATCAGAAAATTCACCAGACAATCCTGCAAACACCACCACCGCCCCTCCCGCCCCATCCGTGCCTCTAATTTTGATGGCAAACAGAAGGACAAGGCAAATCTCCAGAACTATTATTTAATGAATAATAATTTGATTAAAAACACTTCTGGATACTATCTTTAACAGCTCATCTGGAATATATCAGCTCTCCCAATATGACAAGTTTTCCAAAGAATATAGCAGTGAGTTAGGTTTCATGTTTGATGAGCCAGACTTCAGAAGACTGTATCTCAGCTCATTTGGATCTCATACCCTAAACAGACCAAGTTAAGTTTTTTTCACTTGTGGAGTCATCTATATTTGCCTAGATAAACGAAGATGAAAATTGGCCTCCTTTTTCAAAGGCTAATTCAAGAAACTTCAAAAGTCTTCCTTTCTTTCTACTGATCCATCAACAGTTTCATAAGACAATTGCTTTTCTCTTTGAGCTGTAGCTCGTTCAATCAAATAGGATAAATCTGTTCAGATTCTTTGTAATTGGGAGAAAGTGTGGTAACAGCCACTCTTGCTTAAAATCTCTTTGTGAACGTTGCAGCTCTGGCAGTCAGGGGAGCTAATTGAACCCCGTCCAGTTTTCCAGTATACTGACTTATGTCAAGTGTTTGTCTTTTAACATGCTGCTTACTGTGAAAATTCATGCTTTATCACTTAAGTCTGCCCTGCAAGCTTTTGGTGTATCCCTTGGCACCCTAGCCCTGTGACCCAAGAATTCCTCTGATCAAGTCTTTGAGTTTATGCTGCAGCTTCCTAGTTAGGGTGGTGCTGGAGAGATTCCCTGGGAAGAGATCGTCTCTCCTACCCCCTCTGCTTCACCTCTCCAGTTTATTCTGTGTCTCATGCTTTATGCAGTATAAACTTTTAAGTGTCTGAAGTAGAAATATTGTGCCCCAATAATACAAAGATACGATGAATAGCAAGATCCTTTAGTAACTAATGGTTGGCTTTGCTACTGTCTGCGTTTCTCAAGCTTTTCCTGAGGGTGCAGTCCCCTTCTGCTCCATTTAGGCCCATCTGTCAGAAGGAGCTTGGTTCCTCCAGAGCTGGGGAATGAGAAGTTGCTCAGCTGAAAGTATATGTGCTCCCTCCTCTGCCCTAAAGGCAGGGAACTCCAGGTAGCAATGGTGTGCAGTTTGCTACTTTGCCTTTGAAACACCGATAGGAAAACACGAGGAGAGCTTTTCAGTGATTCCAGGAAAATTTAATCTTTTGCTTTTATTTTAAGTTTCCCAATATTAGGTTGCTAGGAAACATTTGCAGGATAACTAAAGAGGAGTTATAAAATATTCCAGTGTTAACTGAGGAGCACAATAGTTTAAAAGCTATCATTAGTGCCAAGAACTGAAAATACTGCGACATTCTCAATTAATTTTAACTTTTAGTGACTTTCATCTAGAATTTAATTTTTGTTTCTTTGGCAAACCAGAGAACCCTTGCCTGAAAAAGCTCAGTGACAGCTATATAATATTGTTGTAAGATCAAAGACTTTGTTTTCAGAGTTAAAAAGGCAATCTATGTTGAGGGCAGTCGTAATTTTTACTCTATAACAACATATGTTATTTACTGGTAATGTTAACTGTAAATAAAAGTAATAAATGTTAATTTTCATGTTGTGTATCAAACTGAATGAGAAATAATGAACTAGCTGAGGCAAAATAAATACATACGTTATATTCACTCAAATTAAAAAAAAAAGTCACTGAATTAATCCTTAGATTTCTAGGACTGAATATATGTTAAAGGCAAGATAAAGGTAGAGATTGATCAGTAATATTAGAAGCGGCTTTTTCAAAATATGTATTTTTAATTTTGGGGTGGGACAATATATAATCTATGCACTCGTTTCTCTCTAATTATCTCACTAATGCTTTGTCTTAATGTCTTCAAACTTATCCTGGAGTCCCTTGTTTGGTGGAAGGGAAGTTCACAGTGAATCTCAGATGTCATGCTTTCATGCTAATAAAGTTAACATCAACAATCAAACCTGTAATAAGAAGTTCAGATGGAGATAGTCTTTACTGCGTTCCTAGGAAACATACATTCAAAGGTGTTCACAAAATAAAAGGAGTCTGTAGAAAATAATGAAAGATATTTTCCTAAGAATAATATCACAGTGGTTGTTTTCCATTAGCTTTAACATGGCTGCAAATATGGCGTCACCCATGTGCAACAAAGTTGTTCATTTTCTTTTAAGATTTGTGAGTGGGATACAATACATTCTTTAATGGGACAGAGATAACTAGAAGTGCTTTAATGACAGGAAGATGTTCTTGTTCCCAGAGCTTGTTTTTGTCTTTCACTTAATAGCATGTATCTATCTTTGCTGAGGATTAAAAGCTCTGTCTGAGATGATTAAGGATAATTAGCAATCTCTAATATACAAAGGATGGAATTTATCTTCAGATTTTAAACACCTGAATTTGGGTGCCCAAGTATAGGTATCTACATGTGAATGAGATGCCTCAACTTCCCCCAGGGTCCCTGGACATCTTGTAAGTACAGCCGGTGAAGTCTGGACAAATACCCAGCTGACCCTGAAGTTGAGGGATCCATCTGGCCTGTTGAATTGTCCCAGGCTTCGTTAGCTGGTACTGACTTTGAGTTTAATTTAGCTTCCCACTTTGAGTTTAATTTAGCTGTATCACCTGTTCCCTTGGGTTATCTGGGTATCCTGTCTGGAGACCATCTGAAGCTTGAGTAGGACATTGGTGTTTCTTACGTCCTGCACCACAGCTGTCAGACCCATGCATAGGAGGTGGATATGCTAGGGTTTTCAAGTGGCACTAAACTAACTATGGGCAACTGAGCTGGGCCTTGAAATACTGTAGCTGGTGGTGAAAGCTTAAATACCTAGTTCCTATAAAGGCATCTACATCTAGCTCTCCAAACCTGTCAAATTAATCCCTCCCCATTTTAAAAGATGATAAATGCCATCATATTTAAATCACTTTACAGCAACGGAAATTATCACACAAAGATTAGCAAACCTACTTTGGTTAAAAATAACATCAAATCAAAAAGCAAAGTTTCCTTCTAGGCCTCCTCCTTACTTTTCAACCCTATCTAGATAAAAACCTCAGTGCTGCCTTTTGTCACATCCATTTTTTCTCCTTATTTCTATTAGTTTTATTGTGTAAATAAAGCAAATAAAAATTGTTTCCAGTTCATAAGATATAAATCACATCATTTATTTTCATCCTTTATCCCTAATCACTCAAAAGGAAAAATACAGACAAATATGGAAAGTCAGGCTTTGTCTCTTTTAGTCATTTTTGTTTCTTTGATTAGCTACCATGTTTGAGTTTCTCCTTTCAAGAAATCATATCATCAAGCAATCATTTTCTTATCTTAGCTCCTCTTAGCTCTTAGTTCTAGTACTTGGAACAGCTTGAGTTTGACATATCAGATTTGGTGAATGTTAATAAGCTAAAGTCAGTAAAACATCTGTCCAAATAATTTATTGCAAATATAGCACAGTTATATAGGTTTAGATGCTACTGGAAGCCATTAGAGAAGTTAACTTGCAACAACTTGCAAGATTTAAAAATTGTCTAATACTAAGTTTGACAGAGCTTCGAATGCTGCAATTTATATAAGATAATCAGACATTGTGGTTTTATTGTGCTGTGAGTATTCTTTCTCATTTCCTTTATAAAGGTCATTTAATTTTTCTTACTTCTCTTCACAGTGAGCAAACCCCTCTATGAAAACCTATAAAAGAGAAGACTACCCATCTATTCCCATCTTCAGCTTCACCCTGGTACGTCCATTATATTTTTTTGCGTGTTGTGTACTATTGTAAGTATAGCTGGCTGTATTGGGTCACACTGAGGGTGTGAGTAGTCCGATATTTTATCTCCAATGGTGGCCAATAATTGGTGCCAAGGAAATTACAAAAAACAGAGTAAGCACCCATTATATTCTCTTAGTTTACAGCCACCTCCTGCTCAGAGATTTACAGAACCAGAGTCTTGTAGCCATTTCACTAGTACCAGTTTATATCCTGTGTCTTTTGCAAAATTAAATAGGCAATGTTTGGCCATGGTGAAAAATGTTATCTTTAAGTAGAAACCTGAATTGGATACTTTGTGCGCTCCCACTTGGATGTCAGAAAGCGGAACATCTAACTGATCTTCACAATTTCTGGTTCCTTTTTTCATGCCTCACTCTGGCAGACTGTAGTTTTATTAAAACAATGTTAACACTAGCTTTTTATCATCCCAGTGAAAAGAGAAATATTTCTGAATTCTAAGGGGAATGTGAACTCATAAGAAAACAGTATGCACTTGTCATAAGTAAAAAATATGTATCAAGTAATGTGTAAGATATGTGTTTGATTAGTCAAAGCTCTTTGCCTTCTGCAAATCCCAAAGGTACAATTGGAGTAACCTATCTATTTTGATGCACAAGAAAGTCTATTCTGGTGTGCAATTTCAGACACTTGAGAAAGTAAAGTATCCAAATTTTCAAATCCCAAGTGAAAACAGAATGCTTGTGCTCTATTATGCCTAGTTTTTTCTTGTACGTTTACCAGTCTGTTTCTTGCAGGATCCAGGAGAAACCTAAGACATCTTTGCTGATCTGCTGTTTAAATAAGAGAGTTAAGACACATTAAATTTGGAGTCACTTAGTACTAGTATTGTGGTGAAAAGTTTGTCTTTCTTAAGAGTTCAGCCAAATCAGTTCACAAAGTAATGCATTCAGATCATTTATTTCTGATCGTTCATGATATCATTTGGAAAGCAGATATGCTATATCAATATTGTTTAATATTACAACCAGTCAACAGCATGTCCTCCAAAATTTCAGAAATATTTTTTCCAGAGTAGTCAAGAGTATCCTTTTTTTTAGCTAACAATTTAGATTCAGTTAGGAATTTGGAATAGAATCCCCTGAAGTTTCTGGCGCTCAAATGAATGGCAACAGACTTCAACAGAGTTGATAATAACTTTGAATCTGGTAGATAAAGCAGCTCCTGATATGATTTCTTGATCATCCCACAGGGGAGTTTAATCACATGTGAATCAAATGCAAATAGCAAACAATACGTATACTGCATTCTCAGCACTGAAGGTTGATTTATTGCTATTCTCCATAAGAATGACACTTTCTCTCATTAGTCTGAGAGTTAATGGTGGAGATTCTAGACTCCTTATCAACTTGTCATTTGCTAGTGATATTTCTACTAAGTCAAGCAAACAAGATACCATCAGCTTTTCTTCATCTTAGTAGGAAAGTGCAACCTGCCAACCTGTTGAGAATCAAGAACAGAGAATCCTCCAGAAGTCAAACCTTTACAGGGCCTAGGAACAGTTTGGAGGGTAAGAATACTCAAAGCAAGAGATTCATGGTCCTCTTTAACTTGGCTGTCATCTTTATGTGAAGTGTTAAATTCCCACAGGAGGAGAACAGGGAGTTGCAGACTGTAAGAATGTGTATTACACTGGACAGATCCAGAAAATTGCTCTGTCCTAATAACCTCTGTGATTTGTTTCTTGTGATTTTCCACTCCTTTTAATTTGGTTCAGGAAAGTACATTTTATGTCAATGTTTAACCTCTTTCAGCTGAAATGAAGGTTACTTCAACCAAAGAAAACATTTAGTAGGATGATTTCTTTTATTTACTTAAACTTCGGCAGATGACTTAGCATCTGAAGAGCTCTTTCTTGGAGCTTTTTTTTTTTCCTCAGAAAAGTACTTCTCAAGGACTCACAGAGAGTCTAAAAATACTCAAAGTATCTCTAAACTTAGTTCATTCCACATCTGTATGGACTATGGAAAAACATAGATATGTCTATAAAGCTTATCACGTTCAGGAAAAAAATTGATTTTAAAGTTGCTTTGCAAGAACCTCATTTGTCAAGTTTCAAATAACTTCTCTAAGGTTTTTCAGATTAAAAGCTAATAATCTCACTCCCACTCTCCTGAACTTTGCGACATCCTCCTTTTGAACACATTGGAAATATATGGCACACATAACATTCCAATAATACTTGTCTCAAACATTGTAAACTGAGAGCTGAAAAATCAATTTTTAGAACAACTAGATGTTTTATCTTTATTATTTCCTTTCTGTCTCAAGCCATACTTTTCTGTACTTTACTTAATAGCCAAATTTCCAAACCAAAATTATTGATCTTTCAAGTACTGGTACAAAAATATGTTGGCCTTTTGTGAAAATACAAAAAGCCAACTTGTAACAATTTCAGTAAAGCCATTGAATAGATGCAGCAAACAAGAAACTTCAGAGTGACAGTTTTTGTGGATAGGAGCACCTTTACGACTAAACATTTTACTCTCTGCTCTGATGACCAGTGGTTAGGGACTGTGAGGGACGTTTCATCTGATACTGCCTGAAATCAGAAGGGACTTTCTTTCCATGAAATCTAAGATTATAGCTGTGCTAGAGGAAGATAGCCCAGAGCAGCAGAATTAAGGCAAATGCTATGAAACATCAGAAAACTTTGGAGCTGTTGAATAGTAGCAGGGAAGCAGCACTTCCCTAAAATCAAGCAAAGTTTAAATAAGTAACTGGGTAAACAGAAAAAGAAGCTATATAGATCTAGCAAAGAATGTCATGGGAAGCAAGTAAGAAAAATAGGATGCTACAAAGCAGTAGGATGAGTTGACTGTAATTATTAAACAGAGATTGAGAAGAAATTCTCAGAAATTTTCCAAACCAGAAATTCTACAGATTTCCAATTGGGGCCGTAGTGGATTTGACACTAGAGCAGATTGTTCTTATGATTTTGGAAAACAGTTTAAGGAATCTACTGTAGTTGTAGAACACTCCTGAGCTAAGAGACTGATTCCTTTACCAGCTCTGTTGTAGCAATTTATTGTCATGAGTAAGGCTAGAAAAAGGAGGTCCCTTTACTTGAACTCTCAAGTTCCATATCATGCCAGAAGGCTGAGAAAATCAGTCTAAATCCTGATGAGTTAGATCTCATCCATTTCAAGTTAGTGAAAAAAGTTTCTTTGTGATTGAGTGCTTAGAAAATATACAACCTAAGTTGTGCACATGAAGCTTCAGAGGAAAGTGTCTTACAACACCTTTAACTTGTCCAAGAAGTCACACTTGAATTACTATACTTAAAACACCGCATATTTTTGTTGCAAAAGGTCAAATATGTGGGTGGCAGAACACATAGTACTTATTAACTCAGTTGCTGAAATGTTAGTGCAGATACTAACTAACATCAGAAATTTGACTGGTAGCATCTTCTGCATGATTTGTCCGCTTAAAGAAAGTAATTGAAAACAGCAAAGAACACAAAAGAGGATTGGTTGCTATTCAAACTCTTCTGTGCCTCTGTTTTCTTGTAGGCTGGGTTACGCAGCGGGCTTGTGTTAGGAGAGAGCCATTTCTGATTGGTTTGAGCAGGTTTTGGAAAGATTTAGTGGTTTCTGTTTGTTTGTTTGTTTGTTTGTTTGTTTTTATAGCTCTTTAATGTATTTCAGTCACTATGGTTTCCTTTTCTGATGTGCCTTAACATATTGACTATTTTACAAGCCTCTTCATCTTGACCATTCAGTTCATTTATTCTTTGAAAATGAGGCCAGCTACTCATGTCATTCTGAGTGAGCACACATTTTAAGGTTGATGAAAACAGGTGCCTCTTCTTTGACAGTATTCAGATCAATAGTGATGTGAAGGAAGCAAAAGAAAATGTATCCTTATACAGCCTGATCTCAGTTATGTCACCTAAATTCTCCAGAATTCTTTTGATACTAATATGATGTTTCCTATGGATATGTACCGTTGTGTATATTGTACATAAATACAGCTTCAAATTTGAACCCTAGAAAATATTAGTGTTTGTTTTCTTCCAAAGGATTATTGAGCTACTTCTATTAGCTGCCTTGTTAGAAAGAGATCCTAGCTTTTGATGCACCTCTGATAGGGCAGGAGTACTGTTGGGTTGCTTTCCCTGTCTAGGACAATGACATACGTGTGTAAGGATATAATAAGCAACGGTTGAAAAGTAATAATGTGCAGTATAATTATTAGTTCAAGCGAAATTTTGAAAGAACAGATAGTTTAAAGTGCATATAGATTTGAATAAAACACTCTATCCTATAACTGCTAAAATATTAAAATTTTTCTGCTGTCTCCAGTTGGGTTGTAGAGTTAACTTCTGTGGAGTTAGGAAAGAAGTAATTATTATAGCAATTGGCTTGCATGAATATTTGCTATAAAGACTTACAAATTAGAATATGGAAGAGTTTTAAACTTTAACATCTTACATTACTTTCATCACATTCAATAAAATATTATATTCTTCCATGATGTTTCATCAGTATGCATGACTTCATTATCTCCATCTTCTAGACACATCTAGTGATGTGCAATGTTTTAAATGATGCTGCTGATGAGTGTAATTTTCCTCATATCTTCCTTATTCTTTTCACCAGATTTCACAATTCCCAAGTCCCAGAGGAAATTCTTGGAAAACAGCTGAACAATGTTTTAGGAAAAAAAAGTACATGGAAGAATATCAGAACTTTATCTGGTAAAAACTGTGGTATGTTCATTTAAGTATATAGAACCAAACCAGATGAGAGTAAATATACTACAAACATTATGTGTCTAGCCACACTCAAACTGATGCTAGTATTCACAGTCTGTATGATAACAACAAGGGATTTCTATGCTAAAAAATTCTGTTACCAAAGCATAAAAGAGACTAAATAATTAAAAAGCAACTTTGTAATCAAATGGGCCTTCACACTCTCTTATCATGACAAATTCTTTATTAGAATGCCTCTATTTCTTGACAAACTTTTCAAATTCTCAACAAAGTCCTTTTGTCTTACGCATTTATGAAATTTGTTTTCATTTATAAGTTTAAAAAATCCTTTAAAGCTCAAATGTATATTAAGAAGTTAAAAAAAAGATTAAATTGTTGAGGCATCAGTAAAGACTACCAGGTTTGACCTGGTAGTTATCAAGCGTGCTGGTTAGACAAGAAACACAGACTTTTATGGGGCAAAACTAAATTAATGGAAGGCGGACATGGGGTTAGATTACAGAATTATCTTTAAGGGGTGTATGTAACTCATAACTACATTACAGAGGAATGACTTGGCATGACTGGTAATATGACTTAACTTAATTAAGATGACAGCTGACTGCACTTTGGTCTCTGAAGCAGCTCCTAAACAGTATAATGATGCCTCTAGTTGGTATTCCTTGAATAACTTATTTGGTTAGTTTTTCTCAGGCTGCAAGATGAGATGAAGCTTTATTCGAATTCTGAGAACTTGAATTTATTTGAACTTGGGTGACTTCTCTGTTCTAGCTGCATATATTTCCAAATCAATATGGACATGCTTATTTACCTGAAAAATCTGCCTTTCTGCTAGCTCTTCAGCTGGTCTTTCCAAACAAGTGACTATTGTTTTAGGTCGTTATGATGTGGCCTGTCTGCTGCATTCATGTCTTTGGCTGGTATTTTTGCAGCTGTAGAGTGTGATTATGGGTGGTAACATGAATAGATACTGTTTAAACTTGCAGGGTTATGTGGAACGTACTGTTTTATTAAGTCATATTTTAACAGAGTGGATATTTTTATTTCTTCCAGATATCCCTAAGCAAAGTGGAAATAAAATAAAGTGAATTTATCAGAGCAGCAGAGAATTATTGTTTACCTGCTGAAGAGGTGAAGAGAACCTGGACTGATACTCAGCATCCTTAGCTGTGAAGAATTCTCACAAAAGCAGTAGGAGTTTTGAGTAAACATTGACAGCAGGGTAATATCCTTAGAGGTTATTTCCGTTTCAGATGAATCTTCCTGTTCTGCATTACCACCTGTGCTGTCCCTTGTTTGACAAATTAAAAAGAAGCATCACAGATATTTTAATATAAATCACAGAGTGTCCTATTTTAAAGGACAAGGCAGTGCCACAGATTTTTGAAATTCAGAGTAATGAATAACAACTTCAAAATATTTCAGTCTCTGGGCCTATTGAACAGCACGATCCATCCCCCTAAAACCAAATCAATAAATGAAAAACAAATTAAAATAACTTTTTTAAAGAACAATAACAAAGCTGCAACACTTTTACTGACGTAAGGATCAAAGAGCAAATAATATATTCGGATGTTCACCCATCACTTGTTATGCTGCTGGAAAGTACTCACGTTGAGCAAGAATGGACAGAAAGTATCATGAACAAAACTTTGTTCAGTAGATACTTTGCTACAGGTTCACTAAAATACACCACTAATCCTGACCTCTTGATACAATTATGTTGACAGCTTTTGCCATATTCCCATGAAACATTGAGTGATGTTGACTAAAAGGATTCAGGCATATTTTCACTATTCTTATGCTAGACATATATCAGTAGTTTAATATGATAGCTTATAAAAAACCACTTAAATATATATACAGACTTTTAAACTTGCCTCATTCCCTTGCAATACTATTAGAATCTGTTTTATGTGTACAACTAGGTCTTTTATTTTGGGAGATAAAAACATTTAGTTTTCAATCAGAGGAATCCTTTCTAAATACACTATTGACATCTGCTGTCAACTGTCATCTGCTTCATAATTAATAATCCAGATTTTAACATAGTATTATCTAAAGACAATCAGTTTATTGTTTGATGTTCCTAGATGAAGCTTATGACTTCTTGTCTCCCATTTCTCATCTTCAGAAAGCAACATCTTAACTTCCAGTGATTGATGTGAATAACATTGCTGATGTGTGATGGGCGTATGCTGACTTCTTAACTACCAAAGTTTCACCCTTTCTTGTCACACTTCTTTTCCTTCTCTTGCGATATACCCTTGCCTTCTCAGTCAGACATAGCATTAGCTCAGAGGGCTTGGAGGGCAAAGTTAGGTAGTGGGGTCTTCCTCTTCCTACCTGCACAGGTCAAAATGTGCAACTAGTTCCCAAACTCCCTTTTATAATTACCTCCAACACCTTCTGCTGTCTGTCTCCCCTGAATTATCTTTGCTCTGTCTCTGTCGTGGTTTAACCCCAGCCAGCAACTCAGCACCACGCAGCTGCTTCCCCCGTCCCCCTCCCAGTGGGGTGAGGAGGAGGAAAGGAAAAAAAAGTAAAACTCGTGGGTTGAGATAAGAACAGTTTAATAACTAAAGTAAAATATAATACTAACAATAATAATAATGAAACATAATAATAATAATAGTAGTAATAATAATAATAGTAATGAAAAGGAATATAACAAAAAAAAAGGAGGGGGGAAGGAAAAAAAAACCAGTGATGCACAATGCAATTGCTCACCACCCGCTGGCCGATGCCAGAGCCACGATCCGTGCCTCCTGACCAACTCCCCCCTGTTTCTATACTGGGCATGACGTTCCATGGTATGGAATACCCCTTTGGCTAGTTCAGGTCAGCTGCCCCGGCTCTGCTCCCTCCCAGCTCCTTGCACACCTGCTTGCTGGCAGAGCATGGGAAACTGAAAAGTCCTTGGCTTAAGATAAGCGCTACTTAGCAACAACTAAAACATCAGCGTGTTATCAACATCATTCTCACACTAAATCCAAAACACAGCACTGTACCAGCTACTAAGAAGAGAGTTAACTCTGTCCCAGCCGAAACCAGGACAGCCTCCTTGCCCCAGAATTTCAACCTCTGCTTGGCTCACGAGACACTTCCACACACTCTGATATGGATCTGGATATCCCTCCCAATAGACGCGATCCTTAAGTGAGTAAATATACACCAGTTAAATGAGTTTTATTTTTAAGATGTGTGTCTCATAGTGGATAACACTTTCTGTGTTGCTGAACTATAGTTGAAAAGCAGAATTTATATCAAACAGTAGGAAATAGAGTTAGAAAAGACCTTCAGATACATCTTGTCTCTTGTCTTACCTTTAAAATGTCATTCCTTATATATTCTTTTCCATGTGTCTTGTCTTTTCTTGTTACAGGCATATGTTTCAGGGCATATGTATTTGTCTTTCCTGTATAATCTTATCTAGTAGTTTCCTGAGTTGTTGACATTTGTTTTCTTGGAACAAATTATCTTGATTTTGCTGTACTATTTCCTCTCTTACCTAAACATTGTCTAAGAATTGTCAAATCTACTATTTTATGGTGACTTCCCCGCAAGTTGCAAGCTTCCCTTTCTCCAGAGCAAGACAGGAAGATGCACATTCCTGTGTCCTCAGTTAGACCCTATAATCAATATCAGTGACTGCGAACAAATAATTAAACTTTGGTATAACTCCAATAGGAAAAAACCAAAAGACTCTATGATCTTGAATCGTACAAACCAGAGACTGGACTCTTATTTCTCCTAACTGACTGCTTTGACTATATTTTAAAGTGTTTTGCATATTTTTTCTTACATGCCATCCCACATAAAGACTGTTCAGTTCTTGTGACATTGTGTGTATTTCTTTTGTGTTAATATAGAAGAATTCTAAATAATGAAAGATTTAGGGTTTTTAAATATAACATTGTTTATTTTTGGCTATCCTTAGTCATGTTTTTCATAGGAAAGATAGAAATAAAATCAGCTGTACAGCAGAATCAACCGACTATCCACAGTGAACATCATTGTGTACACCCCAGAATATTCTATTAGTTAATACATATGTGCATTATTAAAATAGCTATAATAATTGTAGCTGCTGCAAATTGCATCACGTAGTTTGTCCTATTTGGAAAAATGGCTTTCTAATTCATCATAACTTCATTTTCGTATCTGTTTTCTTTCACTAAGTGGTAGATACTTGATTTAAAGAAATTTAAAAAGAAAACCTGTGATTCTTATTTTCATGGTGTAGATATCTATCTAACGAAAGTGAATTCAAATGAACAACTGATTTTTCATGCCAGACAACAATGATTGGCTGCTAACACAGCATTTGAATTTGCACTACAGCTAATGAATATCGATATAAAATTTAAAGGGCTCACAAACTTTTCCTGGTGCCTTAGGAGCATGTGTTTTTGATCTAAGTGCCAGAAGTCGTCTTTGATTATTTTCAAAATAGGAACTGGAAATATTTTCTAATTAAGAAATGTGTCACAGTTCGGAATTCTTTGATTAGAATACATCATTTGGCAATGTACAAGGTGGTGGCTGCTGGCTTGCAGAGGAAGATGATGTTTTGCTGTAAAAAGGTAGCTGTGGAGATGTCAGTAGATGTTGCTCATTGAAGGTGAATATGCAAATCGAGAGTTCAAAACCAAAAGAAATATTGTGCCTTGGGAATATTTCCTTTGTTGTTTTCTCTCCTCTTTTCTTTTGGGGAGAGAGTTGTTAGAAGACTAGGAATATTAATTATTATGATAAGTGTATTAAAAAATTCTGAGTAACATCTCTTGTATAAAGGACATTTTCTTGAGATTATAAACTGGTCATTATGCTGCAGTTTAATGAAAAGGAAAATTAAAAGTTGCATCAAATGTATATTTTTTACCTTTGTTTCAGGACTGTCTTTTCTTGTTATTTTTATAAAGGAATCTGAAGTCCCCACTTTATAAAAGCAGTTCTGAATAATTTATGTAATGAACTGATGGAAACAGAAATGGAATTTATAACTCAGTGATATTTCCCTGCTTATTGTGCAAGAGGAGAAGAGTTATGTGATAAATTAACTGTAAAAAGGAGCGGTAACTTGCTTCATAGTGACTAATAAGTAAATCACAACGGTATTCAATGTAAAATGTGTTTCATGAAAAGTATTAATAGGAGCACAATTTGATTACATAGAAAATCCATTGTCGTTTAGTATTTAGTCTACATTTCCGGGTAAAACCTGTTTTATAGCAGAGACATTTGCTAATGTGTTTGGAATACTCTGCTTCCTACAACAGGCCTGGAGCCCCCTGTCTGGCTGGGTGGCTGAAGTGGAACCCTTAGTTAAAAAATCATTTCTGCTACTAAATGTCTTGTATCTTTTGCGTAAGGTTGGGGGCTTTTTTTTGTTTGTTTATTTTTCTCCCATATGTGTTCAAATGCAATGATTCAATCTCTGCCAAAAAAACCCCTACTTTAAACACAACCAACTCTTAAAAAAAATTCAGAGTTCAGGCAACAGCTATCAGAAAGGTGACTGTGCGGAGCCCCAGCATTCTAGATCTGCCTAATGCAAGCTGGTGAGATTTTCCCTGACATATACACTAACTAGCAAATATTTCACTTTCAATTGTATCTCTCTGCCCACTATATACCTCTAGCTTTATCCTATTTGTCGCACAACATTTACTAGAGTTAAATATAGTGCAAGTAGACATTGCCTTTGCTTTTGATGATACAGTTCAGAAATGACCTTCAATTCTCCTGTAATCTCATTGCAGAGTGTTTCTTGGGCAGAAGTTACCAAATTGTACTAAATTATACGGAGCTGTGGTGATATAGAGATAGCAACAAACTAAACGAGTAAGTGCATCCTACTTTCTTGCAACTTTCTAACCAAAACTCCACCTGGACTATAGGGATCTCAATTTGCAGCTCTGCAGATGTTTTGCTGCATGGCTGGCATTCACATAAGACTGTGCATGACTTGCAAGATGAAAAAACAGTTACCTACCAGGTTTTCCAACTTTTTGTAATTTTCTCTAGATACTAATTTTTTATTCATTTGTCCCTGGAATTGGTTTAATCCCTGAATGAAGTCCTGAGAGGTGCTGGGCACCATTTGTATCAGGCCTGAAACTTCAAACTAAATTTTGTTATTGCTGATAGAAAGGAATCTGGACCCATGTGTGCAGCTGACTGTCTGCTGCAATAATGTTGTAACCTAGGTGCCAGGTTTGGAATTAGTGGGAAATAGGACTTTTCAGCAGTTCTTGAGATTTTCTCGACTGTGTTTTTATGTTGGCTTGAAGTTTGTACTAGAAATATGCATTGCTACAGATATGCAGTCACCTAAAGTAATTTAACATCTACTGTTACAGTTTAATAGTAGATCACATGGTTGCTTGGAAGCCTATGTCCTCTTTCAAATATATTCTACTATATTAAGCTATTGGGCTGTCATAGTTGTCTGGTGGACTAGGCGTATTCATAACCATGAAACATGCTAGAATTATAAGTGCAGGCAACATTAACACTTATCTTTACGTGATACTAAGAAATGTAATGCTAAGTTATTATTTGAGGAATCTATATGCTCTTTCTAGCATCAGCCTGTAGCATCAGAGGAAGATGCAACATAGCCCATGAAGGCTTCCAAGTCTTTGTCATCTTTATAGCTAGAAGTGTAATAATAACATGGTGAAGTTTAAATCCAGAACAGCTGCTAAGTATTAAGCTGTGATCGGAGCACACTAACTGTTGAAAATGTGGTTCTAAGGGAGAAGTTTTACAAACTATTTGGAAGGAATTTTAATACTGCAACCTGCTTATGGCAGGACTTTCCTCAGAAATAACAGAAAAGACCATGGGATAATTCTGATCTCTGTTTTGCTCAAGTAGATGTTTCTGAGCTCCTACCAGACTCAAGATTCAAAGTTTTGTTTTCAGGCAGGACTCCAGGCAAAGTCTACTGTGCAGAAGTATGGGGTCAAATCATGAAGTCACTATCATTAAGATCACAATTTCAGCGATAGTATTTTTGAATAAAGACTGCAGGTTTTGACCCATGCTTTTCATCATTTAGCCAGGGCAGATTTCTTGCAATCCTATTCTCACAATGGCAGCTTTTATAATTAAATGTGGTCAGAACTTTAGACTCCCACAAACCAAAAGGAAGCCTTTAACAAGCTAGTAAACCTCAAGCTAGTAAACCAGTTAGCCTGGTAAAATCCATGCTGGAGAACACCTTCAGTACAGATTCATTTAAAATGCCTACCTTCTGAGTCACTTACTGTCTGTACTTTGAGTATTGCCTCTTAGAAATAAATATGTGTAAAAATATGTGATATATATGTGATCTTAAACATTTTTCACAGTTTAGTCAATTACATTGAATCACACATGAACACTATTTAAAGAAAAAGAGGAAAAACAGAGAAGAAAAAGACACACACTAGCAGAGGTTAGAACACCAGAGGTCTACTACACAAGCACTCATTCAACCTTGACAGCAAGCATTAGGTAGGGCAGTGGTCACAACTGGAACGTAATAGCTAGCTAGTGAGATTTCTGCTAAGGAGGAAAAAGAGAAATTCACAGGAAGAAGGAAAGGTGTTTTCTTTTGCACTGATTTTCATGAGGTAAAATGGTCTATCATTAGAAAGCGACAGGTTGTTTGGCGTGCTAGCTGGAATTTTTGTTCAAATCCCAAGCGAGTTTTGCAAGATCTGGCTGCAAACTGAAGTGATGTAGGTACCTGCCAAAACAGCTCTTCTATGCTCTCTGGATCCTTCCAGCACAAGATTCCTGTGTTTAAGTGTACCATCACACTGACTTCATTATTAGTTAAATGGCAGAGAAGCACATATCTTTTCCATGAAAATAATTTTTTAACTAATTGAAGCATTTGCAACCCCTTCATGTGTCAATTTTAATCAGAAAGGTCTAATTTACTCTCAGACATAGGACTATTTGTGAAAGGCATTGTTATGAAACACTGTTTTTCAGACCATTTGTACCTTTGCATGCTAAAATCTCTGCTTATATTGCAAAAATAATTATCTCCTTTGGGTTGCCTTTATATTAAATACTGAATTTGTTAGTTAATAATAGGTATAATTCAGTTCTGTGTGATGACGTGAGTTATGCCAAATTTCGTGAATTTTTTGTATTCTCCTCTGGAAGCAGCATGCAAAATAGAGAAAATATGCAGCTGGATTATTTGAACTCCCCTCTCCTTTGACAATAAATAATGACATTACTTAAGAAGTTGTTCATGAATCCATCAAATTAACATTATTGAGCACAAATATTTTTTCTTATAAGTCATTAATTATTAACAAGCTCTTCGCTGATTCAGAGAAGATGACCTTCTCTGTGAAGCCTCTGATTACAGCAGACAGACAGTGCAATATACTTAAAAGTATAGATGGTGTAATCATATAGATTGTCTCAGTTGGCATATTCAAAAGCACCTGTGGTTTAAAGGCTGGACTTGCAAAGAGTTTTAAAAACATCTAAATCTAACTTTTAGAAATCAGTGACATCCTCACTGCTAATGAAAGTCTTGAGGTATTTAAGTTTTTCTAATAAAGTCCTCACTGCTTCTGTTTTTCTTTCTCAGTGCGCATGTGCACCACGAAGCTGGGACATTTCTGATTCTCTTGGTGTTTGTTATCTGTGTGAATTCATAGATTGAGATGATCTTCTGATCGTTCTTTCTTTGGGTCTGATACAGTAGGCATTTTCAGAGCACTGATAAGGCAAAGACAAAATGGTGGGGAAGATGTCTCTTGGCTTCCCCATGAGTAAAAATGTTCATCTGGAGTGTGGGAAAGAGTGTAATTTCTTTTTTTATCTGATTTCAAAATCTGTACTGAACATAAGTCTTCCTCCCATAGGAGGATCTTAGCAGCTCGATTTTAGCTACTCAGTAGTGAATCCCTCTCAGTCATTTCTGTTTAAGTTATCCCACTTAATAAGTTAACATATTCGTTTTAAGAGAGACTATTTCAGATTTCCCAAATCAATACCTTATAATCAGACTTATAAAGTAATTATTACTCTGTTTCTGATTATACTATACTTTGGTTATACTATACAGCACAAGTTAATTTCAGCTGGAAACAGCAAGGATTAAAGATTGGGAAAAAGATTTACTACTGTGAAATTGCAAGTTGAAGTATGTTTGGATTTGGATCTAATGTCCATAACTTTCACAGATTTTGAGGGAATTAGTTTGTAAGACATACATGAAGTGCATTAGTGAAAATTTCACTACTGTGTGCGGTATCAGTTTCTTAGTGAAAATTTCTTGAAGCTCCTGACACTGTATCTTCAGATGATGTAAACCAGTAGAGCTATATTGTTTTAGTGGCGTTATAGTGGCTACAGACCAACTGAATATCCCTTTAACTCTTTTCAGGAAGTCTAAATTGAAATTACGAAAGTATTTTGGTGTTTATGCAGTTACTGAATGCTTCTAGTTGTCATTTAATTTGGAAGAAAAGAAAAGAGAATAAAAACTTGGGCACAAATTTTATTATATTGCATTGTGCTGCAACTGCAAGCACTCAATAAAAAGGCAATGGGTATATTATAGCACTTTATTTCACACTTAATCTTGTAGTGCTAACAACTGTGCAAAATGAAGTTCTAAAGTTGCATCAGGATAGAAGAGCTCGAATCTTAGCACGTTCAGATGGTTGAAAAAGTCAAAAGGAGATAGAACTATGTTTTCTGCAGCACTTACTCAGCCTGTAAAATTAATTTCCGAAGGAGTCTTGAAATTCAGATATTATTGTGGACACTAATTTTGTTAAATGAAGGACAAATCACTAGTAATTTGTGTTCAGGCAAATTGGTATGTACAGGACATGCACAATCAGATCGCTTGCCTTGTCCTACTAGCTGCGTCACCACACGCTTCCATCACTGCATGAAACCATCACAGAATGTGTGAGATTGTGGGCTTTTTGAAGTGCATATTACGTTTTTCTTAATTCTCTTTTCAGAGCCTTTAGGGTGCCTGGGTTATGTTTTTTAGCTTCTCTCTTCAGCAATAGAGAATTGAATTGCTGTAACCACTAATAAAAAGCTGTAAAAATAACACGAATAACCTTTGAAGTCTGCCACAGAATTAGATGCCAGATTCAAGATGGGTATATTTAATACAAGAGCAGTACTAGTCAGGATTTCTGAGTCTCATTCCAACTCAAGGAAGTTTATGAAAAAAGAGGAATTCTGTTTATCTTCCAGTTAATCAGACGGGCTAGTTTCCCGTCATTTTCTCCGTTAATCAGTCTCTGATTTCTTCGTGGCCAACTTGCAATGCAGTGGTTTTTAGTGTTGGTAAACAAAGTAATGAATGAAACAAATAAAAGAAACCCGAGGCTGCTGATCTGGGTTATTTCAATATCCCCTTGGATAAGCCTTCTGATTCATTAACAGAGTCTTTGTTGAATTGCTAGACCTTTTAAATTCAGTGCAGTGTGCTCATCTCTGTTCATTTGGAAAGAATTGTGCTTGATTTAGTTATTTCACATGGTAATGTATGTCACTTGATAATTTTCCTTAGCTTTCACAGATTACATATTACCTTGCATTTACATTTGATTTGCTGGCACATATCAACATTCAGGAGTTTGTGGATTAAATATAAATAGGGTGTGCCTGCTTGCCAGTCCAATTCCAGTGAATTAATAGCTAAGTGTGAATTACAACAATCGTGCCCTAGGATGGTTACAAAATACGTGTAAGACTGAGAAGCAGAAATTTTCACTCTATATGATGTTTTCACAGAGTTTTCCTCATAGGTCACCAAGCTTTTCAGGTAAGTTGGGACATATATGCAGTCAAATTGTCCAAAGCTCATAAGCAGATTTGACTATGGCAGTACTGCAATCCAGAAGCAGAACTTCAAGTCAGCTATAGATAATTCAACCAGCTCTAAATAAAATGCAAGTATGTAGTGGTATGAGAGTGACAGTGTGTAGCTTCATTGCAGACTGACTGAAAACCCGTCTTGAATGCCAGAAAAATATCTGGCTAAATAGCCTAGAGGGAAAATGGTGCATTCTGCCTTCTCTCCTCTCAGGAGATGAGCTAGTTTAAAGCTAGTTTCTGTCAGTAGGCGTGCTCTCAAGGGAACCATTGTAAGTGCATTAGACTTGTGCTTAGGTGTTTTTAGCCTATAGGCAAGGATCCAGCTGGAATTAACTGGCAGCCACCAAGAGAGGTGGGTAGGGCTACGGAGAACCACAGCCGCTGAGGATCAAAGCTTGTTGATGGTAAAGTATTAATGCAGCGGTTGTACCTTCAGTCATTCCCAGTTAGTGTAGCAATAGCGTGGTTTTATAAGTAACTAATGCCTTGTAGGAAATAAATGTGTTGCCTTATTGCTAACATTTGAAATGGTAGGGAATGGACGAATATTTGCTGGAGCAGGCAAACTGGTGCACGACATGACATTTAGGGTATTTTCCCTTTGAAAAATGGAGTTGTTCTGAATATTGGTAAGTTCCTGTAGAAAAGAAAACAGTATACTCCAAACAGGACTGCTGACATCCTTTGCATGGTTGCTTATAACAGACCCTGTATTTCCCACAGTCCCATGGTCTTGTACTGCAGAACAATCTTCACTGGTGGGTTCACAGAGCTGTACTTGCCTATGGGCTCCTTTTAATGTCCGGGAAAGATCGTGTTCACATAATGCTCGATTCAATAGTGCCAGAGACTATGTCTAGCCTGCGGAGCAGTTGAATTCTAGGATGCACTTTATGGTCTTAGAGCACTGTGTGGTTTGGGTTTCTTCCCCAAAAAACTACTCCTGGGCTTATTCTGGCATGAGTTATCACTCAGACTTGCGTGGGAAGTGCCTTAGGACCCCCCCAGCTCAGGCGTAGCTGGCAGGCCAGTGAATCTCTGGGGGGCTGTCATTTTAGCGCTCCTCTTGGCACCCGCATCATCTGTACCACGCTATTCACATTTCTGGTTTTCGTGTCACATTGTCTGCGTGTCGTCTGAGCGCTACCAATGCTGTAACACGCATGGCCAGCTGCTGCACGTTGTTTCTACACATGAATCTCTCTGCCAGATTGAGTTTAAAATATTAATCTACAACTTTGTGATAGCCTTTCTAGGTGATATCCACAGCTTTCAGAACTCATTTAGGGTATTTTCTTCCAAAGCTACCATCTTTATAGATCTGAGAGGCAAACATTTTCACACAATTATGTCAGACAACTCAGATTCTCTTCTCCTTTTTTTGTTAATGTCTTCAGTGGTTACTGGTGGGATATCATCTCTGCTTCACTATTCATTTTTTTCTTTCTTTCTTTCTTCTGTTTTAATTTAAGATGAGGCAGTGCTAGCACACCTAGCTGAAGTTTTTGATCCTTGGGTGCTTACGGTACATTGTTCCAAGCCTTGCAAGTGATGGACTCTAACCTCTATAGAAGTATCACTGTAAATTATTAAGGGCTGCTGGTTTTATATGTTATGCCTTACAGCTTTGGAACAACTTTATTATCAGAAATACAGAAGGCTAATGTTAACCCTTCAAAAGGTTATCTGAATGCACTGTAAGGAGTAACTTCAGCTTCACCCTTTGCTTCAGTGAAATGCTGTTTTTGGCAAAAAAATTCTGTTCTTCCGACATGCTTTTTGCCTCAATTGCAAAACTGCTTCAGTTAATCAATTTTATTCACACTGCCTTTTTGTCATCTTGATTGTTGTTCGAAGCAAATAAGCTGATCAACAGCAAGTCTCTCCTTCTACAATCTAGTCATGTTCCCTTTGCCTGGCAGAAAGGTAGTGTTTTAAAATAGTTCAGTAATTTAGCCTACTTTTTTTACAATCAGGATGGGATAAAATGGAAATGAGTGGTATAGACCTGGTCCATACACATCAAAGTCAATGAAAAGACTCTAGGTATTATGTAAAGGCTGAAGTTCACTCCACCAGTGAGCAGTAAATCCATCACACTAACATTTTGTAGGCCAATGGAGGACTCTTGCCACACTTTGAGACTCCAGGTATGTGTGGTAGCAAACAAACTAAAGAGGAAAGTTATCTTCAACTTGACGTTTCCATCTTACTTTCCAGAGCACTGTACGATTAACAGCTTTTTTTTCTTCTTTTTTTACTGAAGTGATTTTCAAGTGAAGTCAAAACAGATGAATATGGATATAAATGGGCTCTTTAATTACAAAAAACTCTGTAACTTTTGCATAAAATACCTTGGAACATTTGAATGCATTATTTGCAAGTATAAGACAAACGGTTGTGCACTTAAAGTGTCACCCACAAAGTCACCACTCACAAAAGAATTGAGTTCGAGCGTGAAATGCCTGCGTGCGTGTTCCCCTTTGCCCCAAGGAAAAATTACCCCATTGACCTGCAGGGCACTCTGGAGACAGAAGTATTCATTTAGACAATTACTGTGTACTAGCTGGTGACCTGTAAGTTCTAGAGATATTATAAAACAGAGTCAGCTTCACGGGAAATTTTCTCATTTCCATGCTGTAAATCTCGCCAGGTTGTCTCCTGCCACCATGTTTCATATACTGTTGGCAGATAATAATGGATTCAGTGCTTTTAAAACCAAATTGACTCTCCATCACAAGAACGATATACAAACAGAAAGCAAATACAGATAGTGCAAAGGTTTCCTATCTCTTAAAACCTCCAGTAAGGTCAGTCCTTTTTGAAGAGAACTCAAATATCTGAGGGGGGAGGAGGGGAGGGAGCAGGTGGCGAGGAGACCTTCAGGATATGTCTGTCCTACAGAGCAGGCGGTCAATGGACCCATTGATGAGTCACATATTACCTCTTTCTATCTCATTTCTAATGCACAGACATTCTAGGAAAATCAGTGGAGGGCTCTTTTTTTTTTAAACAAGCTTGCTAGAAAGTAGTTTTTTGAAAGATGTCTAGGATAAATGCAGGTGCCGGGACTATGTGCTGAACTAAAACCCAGAATCCACTCCGTTTTACTTTCTTTTTCCTTATTTTTTTGTTTTTATTACAAATTTAGCTTGGATTCTTTTCCTGATACTTTTTCTTTGTTCCTTTTTGCTATCCTTTCTTGCACTTTTTTAAGGGTATACTCTATTTCTTTGTTGTGTCTCTTATTTTCAGGTTCCACAAGGAAAAAATGTTCCAGTCTTAAAACAAAGGTCTTGCAAATTTGCTGAACACATACACTTTCAAAGGTTTTCTAGGAAGAACTACTCAGTGTTTGCAGTCCTGTGCACTTAGTTGTGGTTCAAAGATGTCAAAGTCGGGCTTTTTCTGAGCTGTTCTAAAGTTGTCCTGGACTTTGGAACTTGAATTAGGTATTTTCAGTAGACTGGGCGTACCTCGTATCGGGAATCATTAGGGAAAAAAAGGTGAAACAAACACAAAGTTACACAGGGCCAACATTATAACCAAATAAGTAGTTCTTGTAGCTTTTTTATAATTGCCCTTCTGCTTATTTTTCACAGCATCACGTGAATCCCTGAGGCTTCTGCCAAGAATCTAGGGTCTTACTTAAATTTAATATATGTTATCATTTGAGGTTAGCTTAGAGTGCATCTTACATAATTATAAGCCAAATACTTTCATTTTGATTTTTTTATCATTATTTAGAGATGCTCCAGGCCGTGTAGCATGTCCTTGTGAAAATGTGGCAGCTACCAAAGCAACGGCTGAAATAACTGTGCTTTGCATAACGCCAGCAGCCAAAAACCTTAAAAGCTAAATAATACAAAACATTAATGGCTGGTCTTTTTCATGCATCTCAGCTACTTTAGCAGATATAATATTATTAGCTTCTTCTGTTCACAGTAAATTAGATATGCAATCAGTAGGGGTAAGAGACAAATTTACAGAGTATGAAAATGGCCTGTAAAAGATTATTCACAACAGCAATTAGCTCTTGCTGAAACTTGGGGCAGGCAAAGTATTTTGTAAACAGAAAGATGGTTTGTTTCTGGAAGTTAATTCAGGCAAGGTGCTTTATTTCTGAATGCTGATGTTGTTTTTCATTTTGTGGGTGGAATCACATCTGTGGCAGGTGGTTGGTGGTGGTGGCTGCAAATAGCTCGCTACTTGTAGCCAAAGGAGTTTTCCTGATATTTCAAGTAGTGGGAATCTGTGTTGCGTAAAGGATTTATAACTGGCAGGTTTTAGAAACAGTTGAGTGCAAACTGGTTCAGCATGGCAAGGCCTTATCTATGCCACGGTTCCAGCTGGCTGCAAACCATTTAAATCAGTTATGTGACTGCACGCTCTGGCAACAGCATTCTGTGTTCTTCTCCCCTTGGTTTGGCAGACATCTTTGATTCAGCCAGACTCCATTTTGTTGATGCTTTGTGTTTGCTAACTTAGCTCCAGTCGGTTAAACTTGTGCTACGGGGTTACTAGAAACTGCTAAGAATGACATTTGGTCTACAAAATTTTTAATGAGAGGGTGACGATGAGAAACTCTCTGAACACCCATACTTTATTTAGAAATCTGCAGCTGCTTTACACGTTTTTTTTTTATTAAATCTCAAAGAATTCCTAAAATGTCTTCATATGATATCCTTTTACTGTAAAGCAAAAAACTGAGGTCATGCCAGCAGATTAGTCTTGAATCAGGAACAGAATCTAATGTTTTCTGTTTTTCAGTCCTGCATTATAATTATTAAATCGCTACCTGAAGCGTAACAGAAATGGAGGGCTAGGTTCTCACTTGACATAAAAAACAACCAGTCTCAGAAGCTATTAGGAAGGCTGAAGTCAGAGAGACCATAGTAACTTACAATATCAGAGTAGATGGTTCTGACTCCTTTCTTAAAATTCTTTGTTACAGTTTATAGGGATTGACTATCTAAACTCAGTGCCGTTTAAAACAAAAATAAGTAGTTGTAACACTGGGTTTCTTTTTCTGCCTCCTTTTATTTTGAAAACAAATTGAAGGAGTGGTATAACTGTATAATGGCGTGATAAATCAGTCAATTTACATTTGGCAGAATAAAATTAGCGTTGCCATTACTTCATAATAGGGCATGGCTATGACTATGGAATTGATTTCAGAGTAAGGCTGATCCATTACAATTGTGTTAATATTGAATTTTAAATAGGATGAAGAATTGCTAATCAATGCAGTTAAAGAAGCAACTTAAGAAAAAAACCCTATTGTTTACTTTTTTAATTGTGTCATTTTACTGGGCTTCCATGTTAGGAAGTTCATATAAATAATATTACAATTACACTGTGGGCACTTGTGCAATTGAAGGAACAATCTTCATTAGACTAAGAGAGAAATTTTTCACTCATTTATATTCACTATAAACTTCCACCATTTTTGGTACACTGTGGGCTTGCTCTGAAAAGATGGATGAATGCTGTTGTGCTGTTTCATATTCTAAATAAAATAATCTAATAACAAATGGAAAGAAACTTTGGTTAATTCCTTCTTTGTACAAAACACATTTCCATTTGTTTTTCTTAGTTGTGTATACTTCTCATTCTAACCTATAGATAGAGTTTAGATTTATGAGTTTATCCTAAACTTGGAGGAGGTTTTAGTCAGAGGAATTTTGCCCTTTTTCTTACTTCCAACTTCTGTCTCTTCTGATAGAGAGACCATACCACCAGAGACGCTTCCATTGTGTCTCATCTCAGATATGTTTAATTGAACAGAAAAAGCTAATGTATGCACGTTCTTTGCTAGGAAATCTCTGTGATGATAGAAGTAGAGAAAATACGAAATTGGACTCAACCTGCCCATAGGCTGGGAACAGAGATCTCTTATCCTGTGTGTAAGTTATGGGAAATCCTTCTCACAAATCTGCACTATCTAGAAGAGAAATGGAAATTCAGTCATGCAATGATGCTTTGTTCTGGTGACCAGCATCTTTCCTTGATAGGAAAAGAGAACAGAGGTTACCTCTTATTAGCATGAGAAGGAGTTTCAATTAAAAAATGAGTATTTGGAAAATACTGCTTTCCACATATCTTTATTTTAGCTGTTGTTTTCACAGCTCCTGTAATCAAAGACCAAACACAGATGACAATGAAATGGCAGCTTGCAAAATTTCCAGAAAACTGAAATGAAATCAATTGCTAAATCAAACTGAATTCATTAAGACGTAACTTTAAGAAGTACATATAATCTTTCTCTTCACCTACAAGATCTTCTTTAATATGGACAGGATAATAATTATTAATCATGTGTCCAATGAATCCCCACAATGAAACACTGCTCCAAGTGAACAGAGTATGTTCAGTCTCTTGGAAGAAATGTTGAATAGGACTAAACAAGCTTTTTGCTCATGCTGTGCAGTTTCATTAATGTAAGTGGGAGTCTCAAAGATGTTCCCTGACAACTGTTGGAGTGGTCTCTTAGGAAATACCAGCACTCCTCAGAGAAGTGATGTGAAAATCCTTTGCTTGGGCAATTTTCCATAGCCACTGGCTTATTCCACAAGCATTCTTCTGAAATCAGTTGAGGCATTCAACACATGTGAAAATAGACATGCCACCATCCTTTGTCAAATGTTCTTGAACTGCATCCAGCAAGCAGGCTTACCAAAATAAGGTACTGCTCAGCGTGAATATGAATGACAAGATTTGGCTTCAGTATCATGGAAATATATTTGTCATTCTGATGTGCAATGACATGGGAAAAAGTCTATTGCTGCTAAGGAGAACAGCCATTTTACTGTGACAAACCCTGGCATTTAAACAATTCAGTGTGTTTTCAACCATTTTGTGCAGAGATTTTCTCCTCTCCCCCTCATAATTTCACAAGTTTTCCCTGAAATGTGACCTTTATTTCTAAAGCACTGAGATATATAAACCTAAAACAGTATTTCCCATCACTGCAAAAAGAAAAAACCAAAAAGCATTGTTTTTTCTGTCCTGAAAATTATTGTCTTTTGCATCATATTTGCAAAAATGTTTCCTACCAACATAACCCCCCAACTTGTACAAAAATCTATCCGTAGATTTTAATGATCTGCTTAGTGTACCGAACTATTTATGGATATTTAAGATAATCAAGTATCAGTTTCTACTCTGTCTACATGCTGTCTTTTAGTTCCTGCCATTGCATGTTTGAATGACTCACATTAGGATCATTCAGAATTACAGCCAGTTAATTTTAATGTATATATCTCTAGATAGAAAGTTATAAATCTAAACATAAGAAATATATTTATAAAATATTCCGACCAGCAGTTTAGTAGATCGTAGGAAAACAAAGCTTCCATCTTGCTTCTGTATGCTTATGTAGCTGAACTCTGGATTCATACACTGAGGGGATCACACAGAAGAACTTGCTACCAGGGAAATTCTCATCATTGCTTTTGTAAATGCACTAAGTTTTTTCTAATCTTTGAGGTACTGAAAGCATCCTGATTCCCAGGTTTATCTCAGCAAAGAATAAATGTCTGAAGGTCCCTTTGTATGACAAGCTCCAATTAGGCACTGCAAATGACGATGGAGTGATAACAGTCCCAGAACTGGTGAGGCAGCTCTCCAGTAGGGATTTGTAAACCCTTACTTAGCCGCTCAGTCTCTTCACAACTTGTCTCAAAATATGACTCTCACTTCATCTTCTCATTAGGGCTAAAGTCAGGCAAAGCTCATGGTAATGTTAATGAAGGTCAGTGCTTTGAATTTTTTCCATGTAATTGTAGATAAGATTCTGGTTTTGGATGAAAAATTGCAAATACCTGAAAATCAGACATAAATTTTTGGAGTTGTACTTAACTGGGAGTGAATGAATTTTATCCTGTGACACAGGCTTTCTTTCTGCTGGACGCTTATCTTTCAGGTATGGTGGTTTTTTTCTGCAATTAAACTGGGACAGCTGCATAGACAGATAGATACCTTGTCATGTGTTCCCATTCTCCTGGTGTCTAACAAAGAGCTGTCCAGTCCCTTTAATCAGATAACTCGAGAACAGTAGATCAACTGGCCTTTAAACCTCAAAAGATGACCAGGCAGCATTTTTAATGGGAAATATTATTTCTTCACTATCAGGAAGGTGTGGACCAGTGCTTGAGGAACAGTATATGAAATAACACATTCTTGGCATATAGAATGAAAGGATGAATAGACGCAACAAATATTTTCTGTGACTTGAAGCTGTAAACAGAAAAGCAAATGCTTCTTGTTTAGTTTGAATTTATTTATTTGTCATTGTTTCTACCTTTCCTACATGAGCTGTAGAAGTACAAAATCTCTGTGTAACCAGTTAAAACAGGACCATGCTAACAAATCTATCCCTCTGGGTTACTCTCCAGTAGAGGTTGCTTCTTTATTAAATAAGCACTAAATTACTCCAGGAAAGTCAAGCGTATATTTCAGCAAGATGAAAGCATGCAAATATCAGGAGAGATATTTCTTTAAGATTTTAGTGAGAGCTTTAGAAATTCTGCTCTCCTAGCCACTCGAAGTCATGCTTGGTGCTACGCATGTCACTTTCCATGCTTTTCACTACAGGAAATCCTGACTTGCAGCATCACGGGGATTAGCCTATTAAAAGGGTTCTTTAGTAGCAGATTCAGGAATTATACAGTCTGGGACTTCAGGTCATTCTAATTCCGCAAAGACCTCCTAATGAAACTTTTTGATACGCCTTTGTTATCCAGGGTAAGAGATGAGTGAGTTTTGCATTGTTTCCTCACAATGTTTTAGTCTGTGCTCTCTGCTCAGGTTTTAACTAGCACATGTTTGGGAAGGAAAGAGACAGCAGGGTTGGACTTGCTCTTCCCAGAAATTGGTAGTTTGCCTTTTTCCGACTCTTTTTTTCAACAGTTGTCTGCACACTGAGGCCACACAGCTCTCTAATATTGTGCCATGGAGGAATTGGCTAAAGATGTCTGCATACATACCACAAAAGAGTGCATTTGAAGTTCACTTTTGTTATGCAACACGGAGTGGGAGATCTGCTGAGGCAAGAGATTTTATTAACCTTTACTCCTTGGGGCTGAAGGTGCAGATCTGCAGGATTAGCCTGTTTTAGCGGTATTTTGAGACTTGCATTGTTGGTTCCGCACCTGAAGTGCAAGAGGACACAAAAATGGGAGATATTGGTAGGATAATGTTCGGGATTTCTAACCTTCTTCTGACGAACAGAAAGTTATTTTAGGAATGCTTCCTTACAAAGTACAGCTCATGTATATAGAAAATGGACCATTCACTTCTGTTGAACATATCATCTGAAAAACTGATGCCTACATAAAGCAAGCAGAGGCTTATAGATAGGGACACTTTTAATTCCAGTTTAAGGAAATAATTCTCTCATTTGCTAAGTATTTTTCACACTAGTAGAGATGTCCAGCGTTGCTGAACTGCAGTGAATTATACCAGAAATCTTATAAACTGTAGCCTTTGTCAAATGAGAAACTCAGTATGTGTTGTACCACTCAATGTTTTCTCCAATGGTTGCAGTAATATTTCAGATGAGTCTCCAGTGAAATAATGTAACATCCTTTTGTTCAGAAAGTCATCAAAGCCAAGGGGCTTATGATCTTTATCAGCAAATTATTTGCATTTCTTTTGCTACAGTATCAGAGAAGGGAAAGAGAGACAGAGAGAATGAAACAAAAAAAAAAAGTAGAGCTGTTTGGCAGAGGTTCTAAAGCAAAGCCTGAAGTGTATTTATGGTTATAATTTTGCACAGATCACTTGGTGCTCTAACACCGTGCTGCTGATCACAACATAAATCACACTTTAATTTTAACCTTTGCAATTCATCAATAGTTTCAATATCAAATATAATTCAGCACTGACACTATTGGTTTACAGGTAAGTGGAATAAGAATGGAGGAGACTTAGTAATGGATTAGTTGGCCTGTCAACAGAGGCAGAAAGATTCATGTTGTCTTCTCTATGTTTCTATCACATGCACAAAGCTATAAATAATGGCAACAGCTAATCAGACACAAGAAAAATATATGCTGTCATTGAAAATCAGTTATTTGTACCATCTAAGCTTTAAAAATCTAGCCAGTAAAAGGGAATCCATTTAATAAAAGAGCATTTTGCTGCTTGTTTTGCATAGCCATATATATTTGAAGGAATTTCTTTTAAACATACAAAATTATTTTCTTTGGTGATGGTATAATAGTTCTGCTTCTGAATAAGTGTTTATGCAACTCCAGAGAATTAGCAATGTTTTTAGGAAAATAATATCTTATTGGCCATACATTTTTTTTTTTCTTTGAACATGGTAAAACTGGAATTTGGCTTATTTTTCTGTTAAATGTAAAAATACGAGATCTGTCTGCTGTGAGGTTTCTTAGTCTAAACTTGTTCACTCTGATACTGGAATTTTGAAAAATGTCTATCCTCTAAGAATTTCAAGTTTGCAACAGCTCCCTGAATACTGTCCTCCCCTCTTAACCCAGCAATTCAACGGGATGAACAGGCAGCTAAATCTGCATTGTGGTGGTCGTGGTGGCAGTGGTGGTGGTGATGGAAGAGGGGCCTGAAGAGGCTGATGAATCTCTCTCTTTGCAGATACTAAAACCAGTACTGGACGTGACCACAAGTAACCTGATTTAACTTCGAAGTCAGCCCTGCTTTAAGTGAGAGAGTGGATCAGATGACCTGCAGAGGTCCCTTCCTACCTAAATTATTCTATGATTCTATATGACAACCTGTAGCTCTTGGTAAGATGTTTCATATTATCTCCTACTTCTTTTTCCTCTCCTTTTATCCTAAAACTGGTTTTTTTGGATCACATCCAACAGAAGCACAAATGCCCTTGAAGACTCTACTTGGGATGAAAAGTCCTAAATACTCAGAGTTTTAGTCTTCCTTGTTCTTATTCATTCTGTTGACTGAATTATTTCCATCATACTAAATCTCTATATGGAGCTACTAATTCAATGTTGATAATAATATTAATCTCCCTTGTGCTAAACTTTATACCCAGAATATTGACACATACATTCTACTCAGTTTATGGTTTGTGGTATAATGTCAATATGCCGGAATGAAAAACACAGTGACAAATCGTTCTGCATCGATGTGTGTGTGAGCAAGCCTTCTTCCCTCTCCTTCCTCTTCCCAGGGGCTACAGGGGTTCCTGAGTAAATGCTAAAACAGTTTAGTAGCACACTGACACACATCCTTCAAAACAGTTTAAGATCTTTAAGAGAAATGGTTGGAAAGCTGCCAGTGCTGGGCATGGGATACTCATCTGCGCTTACGAGATTACAGAGCGTTAGCACTATGAAATTCATGGTAAGTTAGAATTTTCCTCTGATCAAAGTTATGCAAACACTCAAAATGTTTCTCTGCTTTACATGATTCATATAGATTGTGTGTTACTTCCAGGAAAAACTGAGAAAACTTTTACTCCATAGGAGTGTCTTAATCTCTATGAGAAGCTTGTGGGGTTGTTTTTGGAGGGAGGGGTGGTGGTGTTGGGTTTGGTTTTTTTACTATACTTCAACATATATTTAATTGATGGACTAGGACTGCTCTATAAAATGTCAATGTTACCTTTTAGGAAAATCAGTCCCCTTAAAAATGCTTAGGTGTGTATGCAGTACATTATAACACTAAGGTTATATATTGACTGAAGAAAGTGAAAGGACTCTTTTAACGACCTATTCTTTTAGGAGGACTTCACATGCAATTTATCATATATCATGAATTTTCATTTAACGAAAATACTGCTTCTTCCTTCCTTCCTTCCCTCCCTTCCTGAAATCCTATAAGTAAAATTAATCCAGACCTAGATCTCCATAAATATTGCAAAAAAATCAAGTAAAATCGGAGTCTCCTAAGGAAGGATTATACATAATGTTTTGGGGTCTGACCTTAGAGTAGTAAAAACGACATGGTATCAACATGGCCTTTGCATTTTCCAGAATTCATTGGCTTGTGTCACAGCATGGAATTAACCTAGGTGTTTGCCATTTTTTCTCCTGAAGAACTTTTTCTGAGGAGTACTGTGTGATATCGCTGGTGAAAAGTGACATAATTTTGAAGGCACAGTATGTTACAGTATCATTGACAACTATTATAATGTTAGGCTAGTAATGTGGAGCAAAAAAAGTAGAACTAAAACTCTTAATTTCAGATGAAATGATCTACGATCAAATATTCCATCCTCATTCAGGGATTTAAATGTAAAAATATAAAATGTCCTGCAATGATGGATAGAATGGTACTTCGACTGCAGTTTTCTTCCATGTACGGAATGTACCCTACGGATTCTGCTGACATCTGTAGGAGAGGTGAAATCACAGGTACAGATCAGAGCCTTTGTGAAGAAGAAATGGTGACAGGACAGAGTGCTTGGGCATGTAGAGACTACTGCTTCCTTGTCTTTATAGCGGACAAATATAACTGAAATGGACTTTCAGAAAGGACCTAAGCCATGATTTTTAACTTTCAGTCCTCTCTGAATAAATTACTGCTTATGATAGGCTTCATTATTTTCTTGAAGCCTGGACATAATCAGAAGCAGGTAAAGGAGGAGTGCTTTTTATCATTTCTTTGGAGAAACACTGCATACTCACCTCACAAAAGAGTAATTGTACATCACTTTTCTCTGACACTTTATAGAAAAAAGAAAAGGCATTAGAGAGTAAGGTAAAGAGACTAATCTTGTTGAAACATTACATTCAAGCTAACAGCTTATGTTAGAGGAATACCATACTTTATGCTCAGGAAAGCAGTTTAGTCCGTGACTGGTATACAAGAGTTGGACCATGGAAATTTGAGTTCAGAATCTCCTACAATATTTTGTGTAGGCGGTTTAGACTGTAGGTAATCAAGGACAGTCTCGGCCATATCCCCTAGTTAGGTATCACAGTGCTTAATGTGATAGATCTTGAGTGGGACCTACCAGTAAAATACAAATAATAATACATCTCAGTACCAGAACTTTTAATGTACAGTATTCTCTTATGTAAAAGGAGATCAAGATTATCTCCAGAACATACTCTGAATATTCATGGATTGGTATAGGTACTGCAGTGTGAGAAGTCTGCAGAGCTGGGACAGCTGTCAGTTGTACTGTAAGGTGTTTTGGTTTTTAAAAAGTCTTCATTAAAGGAGGGAAAAATGCTGATTCTTCTGGAATAACTCCAGTGCCAGCCACTTCATATTGTTCAGCAGCAAGATTACCAACTCCTACAGCTCTCTCTTTTTAAAAAGTCTCTGAAATAATTTCTGCTCCAAAAGACCAGACCATAAATACCAGTGCGTTAGATAAAGTCAATGCATCATTTCCCTTGTCATGTCCTACAGCATTCACAGGTTTGGTTGGAAACAGTTTAGATGGCAATTTCAGACTCTCAGCTCTAAAGCAGAGGTGTAGATCTTGTCAAGGCATTGAAAAGAAGCAGTAAGAAGTTGCTGAATGTACAAGAAAAAGATGGTTTATATTTGTGTTGCCTCTGTTCTGTTATTTCTCCTCGACTTGCAATTGTAGTTTTTTAATTGCTTCTCTTTGTTCTTTGAATCACCATTGTTATCTGGAACTGTAATTGCTTCATCTTTAGATCAGCCCTCAAGAGCACAGCATTAATTTTTCCTTTCCTAGCCACGAGCCACTCTCTTACCATTTACTGGTCCTGTCATAGTGTGTGTCTCTCCACAGGCCCCACGCTAAAGAAGTGTCATCGCACCTGAGCAATGACAGCAGATATTAACCTATAATAAGGAAAATACTGATAGCTGTCATTATTCTTTAGCTTGTTTTTGTTACTGATTCTTATTGAAAGAATATTGTGTTAAATGCAATGGAAAAGTCTGCTTCCACGTTCCCTAGCATGTTATCAGCAATCACTACCCTAGCTTATAAAACATTAAATCACTTGTGAAAGGTGGAAGATTAATAAGAGATATTTTAATCTTCTCTTCATTTATTGCAGCACAAACAGCATGATGTGCAAGGGTGAAGGAAGGGAAGAAACAGAAGCTATTTGCTTTTTCTTGAGCCGCTTGCTAAATCTATCACTCCCTGAAAAGAAACTTCAGCAGTGTCAATTGTAGTTAAGACCCTGACAGATTCAAATAAGTCACAGGCCACATGTGCATCAATGTACCTCTTGGAAACTAACTTCTAAATAAGTGCCAGCTCCAACAGTTTTAATGAGTTCCCACTGAAAAGCACCCCCAAAGTTCAGTCCCTGCAGAAATCCAAGGTGGTCCCGTAGCAGCGTGCCAGCAGCCTACGCTGCACGGCGTGTGCTGGTGCATATTAATAGCTCACACAGAAGTATTAACACAACCTCTTTCACCTCCTGCTCCTTATGAAACGTATTTGTGTTGGATCTTGAATCAACACACTTGTGTTCAAAGCTCTGCTTGGGCTATGGAAAAATGGATTTTAACTGTTCCAAGTAGCCAATTTCTCAGATTCTATTTATAAGGCTTTTGGCTGTTCAAAATCTGTTTGGGACAATCCAGCTAGTCATTCTATTCTCTTGTATTGTGAATTTTTAATTTCACTTAGAGAAGGAGTGGTTTTACTGCAGACTTGCTTGAAGGTGGAGGGGCTATTCGTACAAATAGAATAAGCAGCTTAGAGCCTTAAGGCTGAGAAGTCACTTTTAAGCACTATCTGAAGCTATGCGGAAGCCCTCTGGCCCATTAGTTTGCAGGGGGCCTCAGTAATATTGCCAGCTTTACCCTGTTTCGGTACTCGTAGTGGCAGCAGTACCACATGTGTCCTAGGACTGATGCTTTTACAAAGCTCTGCAGTAGCAAGAGAACTTCTCTTCCAGAATAAGGTGGTTCTTTAGCAGCCCTTATATCATTAACTGCCATCATAGCAGGGAACCTTTTTCAGACCCTTTAAAAGTAGCAAAACTTCTTTCTCTGCTTCTCTCCATCTGCCAGCCATCTTCGGTTTTCTGTCTTCCCAGGTCTTTCCATAGCAGACAATCACTGCCATTAAGACGAAGTAGTCTCTTTCCCTAGACGGTAGAGCTTGTAAAGAGAAAAAAAGAAGAAAGAAAAAAGGAATGGAATATTTCTCTGCAAAGGGCACCTGTCTTTTACAAAGGATAAAACGTTGCCAGATGAGCTTAGCAACATTATTAATCAATCTGCGGAGACAACTCTCTTATTTTTTCCCTTTGTTGGAAAAATCTTTAGAAGAAAACAATCCAGGCAGAGGAAGACATATAAACCTCTTCAACCTCAGTTGCAGGGGTTACTTCTCCTCCTCGTTAAGTTAGCCCTACTGTCTCCAGTAGAAATTTTTTAGGGAAACGATATACCTTCTCTTTAAGTTTATACCAAAATGTAGGCTTTGAATGGTTGTGATTTTTTGTTGTTTAACAAAAGTTGATTATTTCTTTGAGGGGCTCCACTCAGCATTGGAATAATAATCATATTTAATTGTCTGTTTGCTTCTGTCCAGTTCCTTGATCGAAGAGCATCACCTTTATTGCAAGTTTCTACCAATGGCAGTGTTTTCCATGCAAAAAAAGACCCAGGCAAGTATCTGTCCTAATAATTTATTCTTTGCAGAGATTTACTTAGCTATTGGGAATTGTAGAGAAGTGTATATCAGTATATCAAAGCATTTTACAAACCCTGTAAAGTAGGGAACTAACACTTTATTGATGCTTATTTTAGACTGACAGAAAAACTGAGTGATTCACCCAGATTCCCATGGCAAAGACTGCCCTTCCTCCCGTGTACCATCATTGTTTGGCTCCTATACACATGTCCTTAGAAGGCGTATAACTGTGAAGTTCTTCAGTATGAATAGAAAATGCTTTCACTAGTGTGGGATTTTTCACTTTCTTTGTACTGCATTAATGAAAACTCCCACTGCCGCCAGGGGATTAGGATGGATAGATGCAAGATGCCATGGCAAAGCCCACCCTTTATGGAGACGGATGCAGGATTTTATGTCTAAGAGCCCCTTCCAAAGGTAGTTAAAATACCTGAACAAACAGAATGAAAATTCAGAGTGAAAGCTAAAAAAATCCTGACGTTTTCTTCAGAAACGGAAAATGAGAGGGGAAAAACCCCCTCATTTTGAAACAAAACTAAGTAGACTATGCCAGAGAGAAGACGACTTTTCCATAAGAGAAGACGACTCTTCTTCCAGTCTTATTTTCTGCATCTCGAAAATAGAAAATACGTAATTCAAAGAAAGACAATGCCACTTACTTCAAAAGAAAATATAGCACAGGGAATAAGTAAAAAAATATGCAAAGTAATTTGAAACTATTGAGTGAGGTGGTGAAGAAAGAAACATTTGTGCACTGCAAAGACTGTTAATTTCTACTAGAACTGCTATTGAAATGTCCCAGTGATGCTAGTAAAAAAAATAAAATGTTTTATGTTCTTTTTTATTTCCATATTGTTTATAAACTTCACCAATATCATGATGGACTCTTTATTCCTTGTTTGTAGTTTGTTTGACTGTATCAAATTTGAAAGTGAAGCTGACAGTTAATAACTGTATGGAAAGGGTCTTGTTGACATTATTATCATTGAGAGCGATGAATAATAAAGTGAGTATCTGAATGTGTTAATTTCTTTCTTCTCCCACCTGTCGTGCTTATCAGTATAAGTAGCTCTTTCACAGTGGTTCCTAAAAAGTCTGTTTGCATATAATCTATAGATGGGCGATGAGGGAGCAATAGCTTATTTTCAAACTATGTAAGAAGGAAGAGAGGATCAGACACTTACGAATTTCCATCTAAACCTATTTTTACTTTTTAAATTTTCCTCTACCTTCATAAGGCTGCTAGAGAATGAAAATGGTCGGTGTGGTGGGTTGACCCTGGCTGGACACCAGGTGCCCACCAAAGTCGCTCCATCGCTCCCCTCCTCAGCTGCACAGGGGAGAGAAAATACAATGAAAGGCTCGTGGGTTGACATAAGGACAGGGAGAGATCACTCAGCAATTACCATCATGGGCAAAACACACTCGACTTGGGGAAATTAGTTTAATTTATTACCAATCAGATCAGAGTGGGAATAATGAGAAATAAAACCGAAGCTTAAAAACAGCTTCCCCCCACCCCTCCCTTCTTCCCAGGCTTAACTTCACTCCTGAATTCTCTACCTCCTCCCCACCAGCAGCGCAGGGGACAGGGAATGGGGGTTTGGGTCAGTTCATCACACTTTGTCTCTGCGCTCCTTCCTCCTCAGGGAGAGGACTCCTCACACTCTTCCCCTCCTCCAGCGTGGGGTCCCTCCCACGGAGACAGTCCTCCATGAACTTCTCCAACGGGAGTCCTTCCCATGGGCTGCAGTTCTTCACGAGCTGCTCCAGTGTGGGTCCCTTCCACAGGGTGCAGTCCTTCAGGAACAGACTGCTCCAGCGTGGGTCCCTTCCACGGGGTCACAAGCCCTGCCAGCAAACCTGCTCCAGCCTGGGCTCCTCTCTCCACGGGGCCACAGCTCCTGCCAGGAGCCTGCTCCAGCACGGGCTTCCCACGGGGTCACAGCCTCCTTGGGGCATCCCCCTGCTCCGGCTGGGGTCCTCTCTCCACGGGCTGCAGGTGGAGATCTGCTCCCCCGTGGACCTCCATGGGCTGCCGGGGGACAGCCTGCCTCACCATGGTCTTCCCCACAGGCTGCAGGGGAATCTCTGCTCTGGCGCCTGGAGCACCTCCTCCCCCTCCTTCTTCCCTGACCTTGGTGTCTGCAGAGCTGCTGCTGTCACATCTTCTCACTCCTCTCTCCACTGCAGGTTTCTTTCAGCAGCTTTTTTCCCCTTCTGAAATGTGCTGTCACAGAAGCGCTACCACCATCGCTGATGGGCTCGGCCTTGGCCAGCGGCGGGTCCGTCTTGGAGCCGGCTGGCATTGGCTCCATCGGACACAGGGGAAGCTTCTGGCAGCTTCTCACAGAAGCCACCTCTGTAGCCCCCCAGCTACCAAAACCTTGCCGTGCAAACCCAATACAGCCAGGAAAATCTCTGTGTTTCTTGTGGCCCTGCTGCCATCAGAAATCCTTGACCAGTCCCTACCTCTCGTCCTGTTTGCCACTGCCCTGGGTAACCAGAGAGCAAAGACTTCCAGAAAAAAAGCAAAATCAATTGGAAGTTTATCTGATTTTCAGTCAGATGCCTGCCAGTGGGCACGCATTCGTTGTCTACTTGTCCTTCCTTCTGATCAGTTAAATTAATGGCAGAGAACCTGAACTAAAGAAAAACCAAACAAGTTTTGTACTGGAAAAGCTAACATGAGGCATATTGCTGGCAAGGGTAGAAAAAAGGAGGGTGTATAGAAAGATCTGGAGAGTTCAGAACATTGGATTAAGTCCAGGGATTTGTGGCTGAAAGTGGATAAATGCAAGGCATTTCTCTCAAGGGGCAGGAAAAAAGAATAACAAGCAGAAATAAAATACGGGAGAGCAGGACAGAGAGCAGCAATGCAGAAAAGATTCTGAGAGAGACAGCAGGTAACAAATTAAGTATAAGTGAAATGTGAGGCTATTAGGGGAAAATGCCACAGCTATTTTGGAGTGCATTCCTCATGAGGAGAGAAAAGCGATAATGCACATTCCCATAGCCTTACTGTGATTATAACTAGACTATTGTGTTCATTGGGGGAGAACCACAAGGAATTAATGGTGCTGATAAACTGGAGGTGTCCAAGTAAGAGGTACCTGTACACTTGCTCTGTTAACAGGGTCCTTGGAAGTCACTGTGGTTTACCAGTGATCTATGATGGCCAGAAGAGACTTAAAAGGATGCTGTGATGCCAGGGAGAGTTTTGAGAGGGAAGATTCATTTAGCATCTGGACAGGTCTATGATAAAGGCTTTTTGCATTGCTGTGTTGTGGCAGTAATTGACTCTTAAATTTGAGAGGCTATGGAACAACTGTCCTCCTTGCTGATGAAGAAGTATGTGACCAAAAGAATCATCAGAAATTCATGAAGGAGCTGAATATCTGTGCAAATAGGTGATATTTTCTGCACTGCCCCAAATTTTCTCTCCTCTTCCACAATTCACACAATTTCGCAAGACCATTGTCATATCCAATGAAGGTATAAAACCAAGTTTGTGTTAATCAGGAATCTAAAAGAAATATTTCATTTTCAGTGTGAATTCTGTCCTGCTTTGCTAATACACATGGAAGATTTCAAGTTAGGGAAATGGAAGATAATTTTAGGACGTTCCATAATTCCTTGGTGTGCATCAGAGATGATTCAGTCTGTCAGACAGAACCTCTCCATAAAATCTACGCTATTTCATGACACTTCAGATTGTTTTCTAGTGTAATTAATATTTTCATCTCAAATACTTTTAAAAGATTTCATAAATAATTAATGGATATCAACAAAGTGTTAATTGATGCAGAACCACGTAATGAGTTATACAGGTTAACAAGTATCGTACAATCCCTGGCTTAAAACAAACTTCTTTAAAAAGCTGGAGTACTTGCTATTGTATTCTGTAACAAATGTGTTAAAAACTTTCTTGCTCTCAATTAAGCATTTAGGAAAAGGAATCTCAAATCCTCTAAAATATCTTAATTTAAAATCCAACTAATGTCAAAACTGTTCTTACATTTTCCGTTTTACCTTTCCATGTTCTTTGAGACTAGCTTCCATTCCCTTTGCTTTTTAGTCCATGCCTCTTCTCTCATCAACATTATTCCAAAAACTCAAAGTGCAAGAGTTGGGGGAAAAAAAAGATCTAAGAAAAAAAATCTTTGTATCAGTAAAAGGTGAAGGGTTCTAAATCTTCCAGTCATATTTGAAATCTCTTTCTAGGCAAGCTACAATCATTTTTTAATTAGGAATTTTAATTTTTAAAGACATTACACTGATAGGATCAATTAGTGACTCCAGTTGGTTCAGATATCTCAATATATTTCTGGTTTCAGGTTTATAATTATACTGGAAAATGCAATAACATTCTGTTGCATGATAGATGATACTGTTATGTGTTATAAATTCAATATTCTTGAATAGCATTCATTTTTTACAGTCCTTTGAAAAGGAAGACGGTGATGAAGTCTACAATACCCTGCTTTTTTTCAGCCTTCTTAGTTCTTAGACCTTGAGGCAAAATATTTTTAAAATTATCTTGTAGATACTTTCTAAAATCCTCGCTCACATTTGTTTTCCATTTGAATCATACTTTTATTACCATGAAATAAATAAATATATTCACATTAGGTGTGTAACTCTACAATTTCCTTTGAAGTGTTTCTTGTAGGCTTAAAGGCTTTGATAGGGGATGTCTAAATTTTTACAGATTTTCACTAGAGCTACATTGTAATATTATCATATTATTTTCTCATACTGTTGAGGGTTTGTTTAATAAACATTAATCCTCGGTGATTTAGTTTGGGACATAAAGGAGACAACAGTTTTTACCAGAGCAGTTAATTCATCATTCTTCATTCCAAAGAGCAGTAATATAATAAATTATTAAAGCAGATTTTGTGCATCTGTGACTATGTGCACATGGCAGAGGGAAGAAAGCTTTTTAAATCTTTGCTGTTCTTCTGACCAATGCCTAATTTCACTGTTCACCCACTTGCCCTTGAAGACACAGTCCATCAGTCCTTTGAATTATTTGCTAGCAATTGTTCCTCCTCTGGAAGCCCTAGACAGTATCCAAATGTGAAATGGGGGGCCTTACCCCCCAGAAGTGTACAACAGAGCTCGGCTGTTGCTGCCATCATTGCTGTGAGAACAAGATGAGGACAGCAATATCCAAGCAGGGGTGTTCAGATCAGGCTGCAAAATCTCCTGCCAAAGTAGAATAGTTTTGCCTGAACTGAACTCCAGGTTGCCACCACCACTGTCTGGGTAGCTTAAAGCAGACTTCAATATCTCTACATTATACTGTAGTAGTCTTTCCACTGGTGTTTTGTTATCTTTTTCTCCAGGATTTCCATTGGTTTTGATAGGCATTAAGTCAGCTTCTTGCTGTTTCCCTTTGTATGCTGACTCTTTCAAGATGTTGAGTCAGGATCAGGGGGCTGGTCTTGATGGAGCGTTACACCCCACTGGCTTCATCTTCATCCTTCACTTAATGTCTTCCTAATAGTTTATTTCTCAAACATTTCCTCTTAGACACCCAATTTTAAATAAAAATAAATAATAAGCTCCAAGCTGTCCCTTTTGGAAGAAATTTCTGATTAATATTCGTTCTTATTCAGGAGATGTTTGCTTCATAAAGTTAGTTGACATTTAAAATTCAATCAATTATAATCTCACCTCAAATTTTCTGCTAGCAGAATCACGCACAAGCAGTGTACAATAGTTAAATCATAAAACAATTAGGAATAATAGCTCCTTTAGGTAATAATACGGTTAAATAAAATTAAGCTTTGCATTAATTGTTTCAGATGTTTCTAACTGACAGCTATTTCAAGTCAGATTTCAACACGCATTCAGCTCAGATTTTGCATGTTAGCAATAGGTTGTTTAATATACGGAGAACAGCTAGTTTCTAATCTCTGAATGTTTTATCCATGTGATTCACTTACTTGGTTCTTTTGCGCTTTTATTTAGAAAAAATATTCTGACTGAAAGACCTAGCGTAATGTGAAATACATAATAATAAAATAATGTGAAATGAAGGAAAGTGAGAAAGAAGTCAATGCTTTATTGTTAGATTTTGAAAACGGGCATGTATTTGTGAATAGGCAGGGAACTGTTACAGAGTACTGCATATAGCTGAACTAGGAGTCCTCTGTGGCAGAAACTTTGCTTGATCAAAGCTGGGATTTCTTTCATTTTTTTCAATAGCCAGTGCACACAAAGCGACCAGGGTATTTCATTAAATCCTGCATCTTTAAAAAGTAGTAGTTGTACATTGAAACCATCTTGAATGTTTTCCCAACCATCTATTGGGAGCAAAGAAATAAGAGAAGAATATAAGAACATTAAATCGAATGAGTCCTGTAGTTAAAGGTTTTGTAAACTTCCTTACTTCGTAGGTTGTTAGGAGCTCCATAGAGAGTATTACCACCTGAGTCAAGGCAATACATTTTTTACAGGAAATCATGTATTTTTCTTTTCACAAAAAAGTATATTCCTTCTGCAAAAATGTTCTTATTTTTTCCCCAAATGTCAATAAATTTTTTTGACTTGGCATTTTTTTTTAATTCTTTTTTGAATTACAAATTAAATGCAATTTTTATAGGTGTCCCCTCCCCTCCGGCAAATGTCAGTTTTACTAGCGTGCCAGAAGAGTTAATCTCTTTTTTCTCCTGTGTTAGTTCTTTACCTTCTATGCTTCTTTCAGAACTGATCGACTTGAATTTGAGTAGAATAACCAAGCTTATTCACAATTTGAACTCATAACATTTATGACATGATTAAGCAAAAGAAAAAAAAAGAAAAAAAACCCCAAACCGAGATATCTTAGCAGCCCCGTTGCCTTGCACTGTAGGTGCGTTTCAGGAGCATTGAATGTAATCCCGATGAGACTCTAAAGGCCTCCTGGAGCTATTAGAATCTACCTTAATAATACTGGGTAAATGTCTATGTCTTGAAAATGTTTTACAACAAATTCCATTATGATTTTAAAAGAATCGCCTGTCACTGCCACAGTCTATAATGACGTGTTTCTCTGAAGACCCCTTGTAGTCAGCTTTCTGTGATGCCACCTTCTAACATGGCATTACTGCTGAAGGAGTCATCACATTATAATATAATGAGGTGCCATTCTCATCAAGTTAAACTTGTGCATCAACATCTCTGGGAGATGATGAAGGCCTTTTAAAGCTTCTCGCTGTGACCTTGGAAGAACTGTCTTGTGCATCTGCATATCCAAATTTCCGCGGACACTCGGAAACCTTTCTGAGGACAGTTTTAACAACTGCTTACATATATTACTGCGACAGACTAGGCAGAACTGTAAAGATGTATTATCTTCTCAGGTTCTATCACAGCAGGTGTCACCTGTAGGAAAGCTCTTCAAAAATAAAATCGCATAATGAAGGGAAGGGGCGGGGGGGAGGAGAAAGTTTGCATAATTACACGGAGTGAGAACAATCAGCTAATCTTGGTGATAAGCAGAACTTGGATTTAAGCCAAATTGCAGGCCAGAAACAGCTTTAGTGCGCTGGTAGGTCACGTCTTCTGTCAGGAGAGGAGAGGGAAGTATAACCTTCATTTTTTTTTTTTAATGTTCCTTTGCAGCCCTGCCCAAGGCTGGGAGCCAGAAAGGATGCTAAACTGCTCCAGCTGCAGTGAGATGCAGCCTGAGCGGTGACTGGAAAAACTGCTGCTGATTTCTGAAGCTCCCTTCTCTCTCACCAGAAGAGTGCAACTCATGGAGAAATCTGTAAGAGTAACACTGTGAATGAATTAGAGATGGGGAAGTTGAGGGTTTCTTTTAAAAGGGAAAGATGTTTTACAAAACTGTAAAATGACCACAGGGGTACCGTTCTCCAGCCTTTTCTCTTTCTCTTGAAACAATTTGACTAGCTGATGTCCCGGCCCATTTTTCTCAGATCTGAGGTGCCTATTAGTAAATACAAATCTATGTAAAATATACATATGCCTCTGAATAGATATTGAGCATGAAAGAGAATCTTACCCTTTTTACAAGCCCTTCCCTGTAATAAATCACATGCAGGCCCCAGGCAGGCACTAAAATATGTCTGAGGCATTGGACATGTCTTGTCCAATTTGTGTTAAAATTTAGAGACAAAAGCTACCTGGGCAGAACATCCATTGGGCCAAGCTTTACATGGACTTTTAAAAGTTCTGCTGGAAGCAGGCTTTAACAGGGCACAAGATTCAATATTAAATATTGTTCTCACATCTCTGTAACTTGGATTTTTACTATATATAATCAGCCTAAATCCCATGTAGCTATTTTTCTTCTATGAGTTGACAAGCATGCTAACTTTAAGGTAGAAGTGTTATTTATACTATGAGATGAGCTGAATGTATTGCTAGCCATTTGAAAGAAAGGTAGCCAAAAAAATAAAAAGATGATACTATGGAAACTGCAAGCACAGTATATTATGATGGCTGTTGAAAAGAAAATCCAGGGAACAGGTGGAATTGTTCATAGTGTATATTATCAAGAAACAAATCTCATGCACTTTGAGTACAGCTATTACCACTTGCACAAAATAGGTGATAAAGTGAAATATGAAGAACCATAGACCCATCAGCCTCCTGTCTAAAGCACATAACGTCTCGCTTTCACCAAAGTAAATGGCACAATGTATTAATGGCGTTTAGTCAACCAAAAGAACCGGTGGACTTTCGGTTAGGTTCTCCAGTCACTTTTATGTGAGGAGTGAAATACTCTTTTCAAAAGTTTGAAAGAGACATATCTTGGCAATCCCTGGAAATAGCTTCTCTGCTAAGCTGTGCTGTGATTTATATGAATTAGTATCAGTCCGGCTCCACTGTGAAATTAAATACTACTAGTCCCAAGATATTCAGGTAACTTTTATTCATAATTTTCTTTTGATAGGTGTAGTGAGTACATTTAAAAGTGGAACAGTCATTCGAATTTTTCACAGAAAGTACAATTATAGATTTTTCTCTCCTTTAGTCCTAAGTGCTTTTTTTGCCTTGTAATAAAAGCTGACTCCTTCCTTTCTCCATCAAACACGCTGTATATCTGCCTTGCAGATGAATTATGCCATGCTTATTTAGGCAAAAGTGTAGAAAATAGCCATCTGCAGTCCTGCTTTTCCACTCGTGAGTATTCCAAGAATCTTGTAAAAGGAAAACTTGTAACAGGTACGTGTTTAATATCAACCGGGTTTGGGGTTTTTTGTTGTTTTTCTGTTATTGTGGTTGGTTTGTTGTTTTGTGGGTTTTTTTGGGGGGGTGGATCCAGTGAAGAAACAACTGACAATGACACCCTTGAGAACTAATGAATTCTCTATAAGGATAAAATGCTGCATTATTTTTTTTAATAGTCTAATCATGTACAAATCCACCCCTATATATTTTTCAGAGCAGGGAAAAATAACTGAAATCGTATCTCTGTACCATATTGCAGAGACCTAGTGCTGTGTTGTGAGATTTTGTTCAACAGCAGGATTTGAATTAGAAGCTGGAATGCTTTAAAAGTGTGAAGGATGAATTTTGTGTTAGTGGAAGATATATCAGGACGTTTTATCATTAGCTTATCTCTGACTCTCATTGGCATACACATAACTTTTGTGACTCTATAAGAAAGCCACAGTAAAACTGGATGTTTGGCACTGAGATAATCTGAGACAAAACAAATGGAAAGTAGCATTCTTCTTCAAATATTTCATAGTGCTATTGTTTTAATGTCAATATCGTGAAGCAAATTGTACAATGTCATATCATGCCAAGTGAAGTCTCACATTTTGAGATATTCCAGTTTTCCAAAGCCATACTTATAGGAGTGGGTAGAAACACTTTCATAAGTCCTTGCAGGAATGCTTCTCTTTCTTGGAAGAGCAGCCATCAAGTTCAGGCTATTCTTTCATTTATACTTTAAATAGTGGATGTAGTTCAAGGGTTTTTCTTGTAGGCTTTCATGTATCATTTTCAAAGCCAGATACCATTATAAACAGTGTGGTGTTTTTTTTTTTTTTAAATTAATCTTTGTACATAAATCAAAAAAGCTGGAAAAGAATAATGTTTAGCTAAATCTAACCAAAAGCTAGGTTTTAATCCTGTTACTAATTTTGATTATAAAATATAGGGCTCAAAGAAAGTACGAGAAGTCAGTGAGTTTGTCCTCTTGGTCCAAGGCAGGATCAGCTTTCTCGACATATTTCTGATGAATCGAATATCAGTCCCTAAATACTGCTGTTGGGATCTCTGCGCATTACAGAGGAGAGACTGACTCCTCATGTACCTCACTTATATACAGTACAACAAACAGCTGTTGTGATTAGCACAGCAATAACCTCATATCTTCACGAACCTCTTATTAATTCACAAAGCTGATCTTTTTGAGTTATACAAGATACTCAGAAATGTAGGTTGCATTGCAATATTCCTAAATATAAACTTCAAAATGTATTTTCTGCTAGTCAGCATTATATACTCAAGTAAAGAAGGAAGCTGAAGCTGAATGCTTGATTTGACTAGACATAATTCTGGTGACTTTTGCATCTGAAGGTAGAAAGTCTTTCTACCTTTATTTGTGAACTACTCACCAAGGATAAAGAATATCCCAGTTAAAATGATTACATAGTTTTGGAATAATAAGTCTGAGAACTTTACAGCTCATTGGAAAACATTTTGTGAACAGAAAATATTATCTTTATGAAGAAAAAATCACTTCCCTTGCTATCTCTGTGACCCCACACCAAACAAAAAACAACAGGAGAGTAGCATTAATAAGTTGTTGTGAAACTTGAAATGAATAACCTAGAGACGGATCAAAACTCCTCATAAAGAGTGCTTCATCTACTGTACTCCATCTTGAGATGCAACTGGGAAAGCAATGTTCTCTTTGAAGCCTTCGTGAAAATGGCAGGTTTCAAATAATCTGTAATTACCTAAAATGGCATGATCTAACACATGTGTGTTCTACAATTTTCAAAGCAAAGGGCAGACATCTCCCCCCAAGATGAAAAAACAGGTTTAGTCAAGAAAGGAATGCTATCTGCAAGATATGCTTTAATTATAGTACTCTGTTATGAGAAAGTTTTCCACTGGAAGGATTTAAAATTTTGATAGTTTTAGCAATATCCTCAGCATAGAGGGCACACTGTTTTTTATAAAAAGGAGAAAGTTTATTGCCAACAATGAGTTAGCAAATACAAAGACTTCTGCCACTGACAACAAAGAAAACTCATCTGTTGTCACTGATTTGTTCTGTAAACACTACAGAAACACTCATTTCTTTACAGAACAGTTAACAAAGCACAGGTTAATTTTTACTAGAATAATGGACAGCTACAATTTGGGGATTTGGGTTTTTTTGTTTATTTATTTTTGTCTTTTGAAACTCCCTACGTACAAAGACTAAATCACTATCTCATGGTCTTCATATAGGAACAAATTAAAATAACTATGAATACTGCGCTTGATTATTTAAATTCGTAAAACTCTTAACAGTTACCTATCGAAGTATGCTAGAAAAGACTAAAAGAAAAAGGGGAAAAAAAAGTCTCAAGTGAAGGGGGGATCCAGCAGCTTGCACAGATAGCTATGAAAATTAAAGTCAAGGTGAATTTGTGGCTTGAATTCAAATAGGATATAGTTTTGTGTTATTCACCGAGTGGTCATTAGTAGAGGAGTATTTGCACTCAATTTTTCAGTCCTGCAAGATTTGTAAAATATATTACTTAAAAATGACTGAGAGGTGATATTTTTCATCTGTCTGAAACCCAATAGGAGCTTTTCATATGGCGGAAGCAACTAGCATCTGTCAGGGCCATAGGTGCAGCACTAACTTGGAGGTTATATCTAATGAATCATTGCTAATACTTTCTCCAAGGGTTTGGTAGCCTTGGAAGGTTTCATTGCAGAAATTGTTCTTTTTGTGAGATACAGTGAGATCACAGCACTGGGTAACATAAATAATTGTATGTCAGGTTCACATCTAGCTCTCTCATAATCCATGACTATTTGGACACCAAGGAAGCATACAATTTATAACAATATATCAGCTCTGTTTCTGCAAACAAGTGTGTATTAAGCTCACATTCTGTATTTGCTCAATTTGCTTGGCTTCAGAGTGAAGCAAGGAACCTGTTATAAAACACCTGTAATAGCTGTCTGGTAAATAGCGTAATTTGTTACATAGCAGATAGAGGAAAAAGGGAGGTTTATGGTGGAAAGCTATATCAATAAGTGCTTTGGTTTCAGTCACAAGTGCATCGCTTTTTTATTTCTTCACATAAGGTGATAATGAAGAATGATGACCTCATGTCTAGACCTAAGCTTTTAACTTTGTTGCAGCTCTGTGGGCTTTAATGTTTTTCAAAAAGCAATCAATCAAGTGCCAAAAAGTGTCTGGCTAATTACCTCTGAGACTTTCTAAAACTCCATTCTTTCCTCATAGAAATGTAGTATTTATAAATTGCTTTGTTGAAGCACAAACTAGGTTATGGCCTATTCTCCTCTCCACCTTTCTTTGCTTCTGCTCTATACTTATGGAAGCGCTAATGTTGTGGATCTCAGCATTTGACAGGGTTTCTTTCCATCTGAGATCACCATCACTGTTTCCTCTTGAACACTTCTGGAAGAACATATTTATCTCATGATATAAGACTAACAAGAATATCCAAGTTATGAGTATCTTGGGGAGGGAACCTAAGAAAGCGTAACTGATGAACACCCAGTCACCCAAAGACCTGGTGTCGCCCAGATTCAGTGAGATGAATAGCAACAACAATTTATTTGACTAAATTTGAGATTTCTTTGAATTATCTATTAACCTAGAAATCAGAGGTATTTCAAACAGAACAACATATAATCTAGGAAAAAAAAGGAAAGGAAAAAAAAAAGCTGGAAGGGACCGCTGGAGGTCTTGTAGTTCAGCCTGCTGCTTCAAGTAGGGCAAACCTCAGTGCTAGATCAGGGAGCTCAAGGCTTTCTTCAGGCAACCTATTCCAATGCTTAATCACTGTCCCAGTGAAGAGTTTTTTCCTTATGTCTCTATCTACCTGCTCGATAGGGTAGGTATCTGCAGCTATCTGCAACTGAGGTAGCATGGACTTTCTGTGCAAAGATCTCAGTAAGAGGCCAAATACTCAGAGTAGTGTTCTTAAGGGTGAGCCACTGAACACGCTGTTTTACATCTTTATGTTTTGGTCCAGATACTTGAATGTATTGGTCTTTTTTTCTAGTACCTTCAAGCACTTTTGCATCCCAGAGAGAGAATATTTGCGAATGTCTCTCTCTTGACCAAAATGAAAATACATAATAAAAAAAGTTAGCTCTAAATATATGGGCCTAAGTTTCACTCAGCTCATTTTGGGAGCTAGTAGCTTTTCTGTAAACAACATTTTATCTTTAGTGGAACAGATAAATGACAAGCCTAAAATTTCAGTCTTGAAGTGGTGTTCACACTTGCAGAGTCTGACCAGTAGCTCCAGTTATGAGAAATTATTTGACTAGAAGGTGATCATGGTCCAAGAGAGAGCACTGTTAAAAAGCTTTCATTTCATAGAAAGAATCTACCAAGGCAGAAACAAAACTAAGATCAAAGCATAAGAGGTAAGGCTCTGCAGGATAACCCATCATTCTGTTGGGCTAGCCGGACAACAAGCAAGGAGACCCTTGCAAGCACGTGGAGTGGAGCTAAGTGTACAAGAAAGCATCATATATCAAAGCAGTCAAAGTATAATTTCCATATTACTGATAAGAAAAACTCTCCAAAATGTAATGGAATCATTCTGGACTCCAAACCCCCACCCAAAAAGCAAAAATGCAGTATACAATCCAAAAAAAAGACTCCAGTTATTAGAGGCTTTGTGAATATTTGTGATATACATGAAAAATGCTCTAAAACTAAGAAAAACAACCCAGTTTCTGAAAGGGAAACATCCACTGACACAAATACTTTAGAAGGAGCTAAGTGTCTCACTTGATATCAAAATGTACCGGCACTACATATGTTGCAAGTAGAAGGTGCAGCAACTAAAAGGGAAGACAATGTTCCAAATGGAAAGCTGACTATGACTGACATGCTCGACTCCTCCCAAACTGCAACCCAGAGTCTCCATCAGAATTAAATTATTTTTTGTGTTCCATACTTAGAAGGAAACTGCGTACGTGGAGCAAAAACATATTCATGTAATATCACAGAGTAAAGACATATATTCGTCTTCAGCCACTAATATAACTGCTGTCTATAGCCACATAACAAAAACATGGCTGAGGAAATGAATACGTAAACAGTTTATAGTGTGCATATAGAAAGTCTTTATATAAATCATTAATGTGACACAAGGTAAAAGACAGTCTCCATAGGAGATTTAATGTGACATCTGAGAACATAAAGAATTTCTGGTTACTCCATTTCAAAACCCAGTATTCCAAACCTGTTGGACTTTTAGTTCTCTTCCAAACAGAAAAATATTTTGAAATGTCAGGATATTTTCTAGAACTGCTCTAGGAAGCAATACTTAAATTTTTATACAGACACTAGCTGTTTCTTCCTGTTTATGAGTTTTAAATATTCAGCTGTTTGTGAAACTACTGGGCTGTACAACTGCATCTACTTTTTTTTTAACCACAAGGATATTTACTGCCCTAGGCTCTTAGAGCTGAATTTTTGTATAATCCTGCAAAGACTGAACATTAAACAGGTCATAGGATAATTCAGATTGGAAGGGACCCAAGGAGGACATTTAGTCCAAACTCTTGCTTAGAATAATTAGTGTACACATTTTCTTCTTAGTCTAAATATTAGTGGGAAAATTCAGATATTTCTCCTTTATATTTTTTCCAAACTCAACATTGTACTACACAAACAGTTTTGAAATAACAACAGTGAGTGGTAAAAAAACCCTGAACTTTCTTTTGTGTTAATACATTTAATATAAGTAATACTTTTTGTGACAGTGAAACTTAAAAGGATGAAAAGTTTAAAGTTTATCGTTATTTTAAATACAATGAAGTAAACACAGAGTATGTAATCATATGAGCTAGTTTTTTCCGGGTAAAATGAAGTATAACTCCAATGTTCTTAGAACATCAACAAAATCAGGAAATGATTGCAACTGGCATTTATAATAAGCACTAGTTATGGTTGATGTATGAGATAATTATAATGCTTTGCAGGAAAATCTAATAAATCCCAGAACAGTTACTCTGTAAAATCTATTTTTATGGAAATTAGGGTATGAATATCGCATCTATTACAGCAAGAGGGCTATACAGACAGTTCTGACAGCCTCAATCAAAAGCAGTGTCCACTCCTGAAAGGTAATTGTTTCTGAAGTTTTGCACACACAAAATAACAGGTGTTCCATTTTCTGAAATGGTTTAATATTAAAATATGAAAATCTTCATAATTTGCACAGCTTGATGAACTTCTACAAGAGACATGCACCTGTTTTGACACAGAGGTTAAAAGACTGAATAAATTGTGGTGGATGTAGTTTAATATTTTGGGAATCAATAATGTACCAAGAGTTCTAGTTTGAGTTAAATTTCTGATATATGTAGCATCCCAAGACTAACCAAGGCTTTGGATGCATATGGATGTATTAGATATGAATTATAATGAGCAACACCCTAATTTTAATTCTACAGTTAAATTGAAAAATCCCTGTTATTTTTTTTAGAAGGGGTTAGTAAACTGGAGTTACTTCTGATTTGCACAGCCCAAGGATGGAAAGCTCGTTCTCAGTCTTCCATTTACAATTCTTTAACTTTTGTGGATATGAAAACCAAAAGACAGAATATCCCCTTGAGAGCTGACAGATGATTGTGAGAATAATCTATCATTCCTAATCTTGGTTTTAAAGTGTTTCTTGAATGCTTCAGGTCCTTTTTGCCTAGGAATGCTCTTCAAGTTTTCATCTCTAAAAGGTGATAGAAAGCTACTAATATGACTTCATGCTTGTCTGAGTTCCCCAAAGACAAGCTTTCAGTATTAGATATCTAAGATAGGCATTTATAATCCATTTTGCATCAACTAGGATTGCATTTGCAAATTTGCAAGAGTTATAACCAGCAGGTAACTTGATGCAGATGCCTAATTTTAAGTACTGTAGCAAGTGGTTCTGGAAAGCATCCCAGTTCTCAAAAAGTCACATAAACATGTGTTTAACCTTGGACATAAGATTCCTCTGAAAGCCATACAACTAGTGAATTGCTCACGTACTTTCTGGGTTCAGAGTTGATTTAGAAACTTAGAAGCAGATCTTGTGAATTAGATAAATCTGTCTTGAGAACTGTCAATAATCTGCCATTTTAGCTACTAGTACTTCAGTTATAATTTTTATCACCAATATGTTAGGACTTCTTAAAGTAGAGTAAAGATGAGTAGAAAATACCCTGCAAGAAATAACACTGACAGGCAGAACACCTTCCTTGGCAATCTGCTTGCTGTTGTGTTGGTAGATGTGCCACCAGAAACAACCTTCAGCTGCACTTTCAACTAATATTTCTGGTTGACCCCAGTTGCTCAACTTGCAACATATTTTCTTCCTATTTAAAAATTTTTTGATGCAGCCATCTCACCCAAAACATTTCTTACTCACACAGTTGGCTCAGGTGTCCTAGTCTCCCTGACATGATAGCAACTTTTTTGTCCTATCAAAGAAAGAAGTAGAATCATAAAACGTAATGTGGAACCTTAATAAATCTTTGCATAAGATCCTCAGTTTTTGATTCAGAGAAGCTGACATGCTCTCTTCACTGAGGTCTTGAAGGTATTAATTCCCTTTGAGTCAATTCTCTAAGCCTTTTGTTAGAGTTCCTCTTCTGTGCCTGCTTCTTTGAGGAAAGCTATTTCCCTATAGAATAAGAAATTTCCAAATGAGAAGTGATATGAAACTTTGAGGAGCCAAGTGACTACCACATGAAAAGAAGATAATGGGATGTATTTTATCTGGATTGAGAAGCATCTGCCAAGTACATCTCAGAGGAGCTGTCTGTTAAGAAGAGTTTAGAATAGATTGTTTACCCCATTAAATATCAGCAGAAACTCTACTTTCGCATTGATTTCCTCCATCTACCTTCTCAGCTGGGAAAGCACAAAAAGATTTTAGAGAGAAACAAGAAAATATGACGGAGTGATGCAGCAACTGGAGGAAAAATTAAGCTTGTATTGGTAAGAGTATCAAATTCTTTGCTGTCCTGTTTTTATACTCTCCTGGTATTTTTCCTACACAGTGTTTATAATTAAAGAGAAGGATTAGGGTCTCGATACAAAGCCTGTTGCTACTACTGGGAATTCTTTTCTCAACAAGGTTGAAATCCAACCCATGAATATAGCTTTATCCAAGAAGGGAAATAAAGACCCAGACTGTGTTTGGGGTTTGGGTGGGGGGGTTTATTTGTTTGTTTTGGATTTGTTGGTTTGGGGTTTTTTTTGTTGGCTAATATCGTAGATTCCCAGTTCCTCAAAAATTTGAACAACTATTAAGTTGACAGATCAATCAAATTAGGCACATGCTTAACCATCTTGATAAACGGAGGCCTTAATTGATAGTAGGAACTCCTGAGGGCATGTGAGAAGAAATTAAAGCTGGGGCATTTCAAAGAGCAATATCCTGGTATTAGCATAATGTCTACATAGAAAATATTGATGAGAGCCTAGTAAAAGAAACTGGGTTTCTTACATTTTAATTTCTTCATTAGATTTTTAATTTATTTCAATTCAAAGGGTTTAACTCTTTTTTCCTTCAAGAACCTTTTGAAAAGTTCATAGAGCCACTACAGAATTAAAACAGTTTGGTGGGTGCTATAGCATACATTATCTCAAAGATATTATTTTAGTATGAAATGCTTTTAAAACTTAATCACCTAACCAGCACGCATTCCTAATTGATCTCTCCCTCTAGGACTGCTACGTTTTCTTGACCTTTTAATAACTGATGGCTTTAGAGAAAAGATTGTTCGGATAGCTTCTTAAAAGTCAAAAGAAGATCTGAGGTATATTTGCAAGATCTAAAGAGGACATACCTAAAGCAAGTCATGGCCTTGGGAAGTTCTGATTTCCTTGTTCTTCCCACATGTTGCAGTAACACTTCCAAGGACAGAAGCTGGAGATTGGGATGGGTTGAATTGTTCTGCATTTGAGGACGTTCATTTGGGAGGTGTCAGTCACCTACTGCTCCCTCTATATGTGAGTGTGGGTTATTTAATTTAAATACTTTTAAAGAGAAAATAAAGTCTGTGTCTATTTCAAGTTCAAGTATCTATGGCTACCAAACACATGCAGGAACAAGTAGATGGTAAAGTCTTTTTCCCGCCCTGTCTCTTGTACTAAACCCTATCAAACTCTTAAGTTTCAGATCTTTTCTCCACGAGTTTGTAAATTAAGGTTGTTTCTTCTTCAATTTCTTCTTTTAGTTTTCTTTAATTAGCTTCATTCTTTAATTAGCTTTATTCTCACACTCTGTGTGGGTATTCTATATTTAACTCTAAATTTACACTGTATGGGTAATGCTTTTTTAAAAAAAATTATTTAAGTCTTAGAAAAGATTTCAGCAAAGTTGCTGTTGCTTCTGCCAGCAGTGATGTGGCCCCATGAGTGGAGGTTAGGACTGGATAACATCTGCACTGCCTACTTTATTCTTGCTTACGTACCCAAGGACAGCTGTCTCTTCTAGCAGCCAGTCACACATGTAATTGTAGTTCCAACCAGTTGCAGCCTCTTGCTTAAAAGGTTGTAGTATTGACAAGTTTGTGTCCTGCTGTGTGGTAGGCAGAGTTTTTCCATCTTTCTGAGAAACATAAAAGCCCATATTCTACACTTCATTGTTTGAGCTTTATTCTGTTATGACGTTACTATCTTCAGTAGCATTATCTTAATGTGAAAGTGGACTGACATGATGAAAATTCAGGCTCAGCTTTCAACTAGGAAAAGATTTTCTGATGAGTTCAGTGATAGATATGTTGCTTCACTTTTGAAAGTTTGATCTTTCCCTTCTATATGTTGCATCTACTTTCTATGTTGCAGAAAGAACAATTTCTTTATAATTGCACTTGGTTTTTGCCTGGTATATGTTTGGGTAAGTGCACTTGCCAGAAAAACTGTATGAAATATTCTTCTTTGTAACAAATGTAAACAAGTTTCAGAGCTGCCTATTCTCTATGATAGCAAATACCATTTTTTATAGTTGCAAGGCTGTGCATGTGATGTAGAAGCTCAGTACTTTTGAAGTGAAGACCTGTTTACCAGATCTTCCTCGGATGTCTGTTGTCGCAAATCTACCACTCTTGACCGAACTCTGACAACTGCTAAAAGCTAAGGGAACGAGCCTATGCTATTGGCTGAGTAGGCAACATCTTGTACTGCACTAGAGATAATCTCCTGAAGCCTGGTGAGAAATTTGCATGAAGCAGTGAAGTGGCCCCAAAGAGATTTATCGATTTGTCTCCTATTGAAACACATAACAAACACCAAAAGATTTTTGTTAGTAGTTTTAGCCAGCAATTATAATAGAAAGTTGTTCATTGATTTCAGACGGGGTTTGATTAGATGTAGGAAAGATTGCCTTAAAATATAGAGAATGTTGAAAAGGAAGGCTGAAGAGGACAGTAAAGATCAGTCAGTTCTTATGGCAAAACTATTCCTTGAACTGTATAATATGAGGATGTATAATGTATGTATAATGAGGATGCTGAATAATAGAAAATGTTATTTGCTATAATAATAATAAAAGATTTTCTGGAGAGGCACAGTGCATCATATTTTGCAAACTGATTTTTTTAATTGCTTTTTTTTTTTAATGTTACTATTATAAGCTAAAATGAGTTTTACCTGTAACGTAGAATAAAATATTTAAGGATGGAGACAGGTCCATTCTGTCCTGTTTGACAGGAGTTCATACTGCACAGCTTCCTATGTTTTAAACTTCAATCTTAACTCCTTAAGCTTCCTTTCACCAGTGTCAGTGCATCCACTCTGAAAAGTGAACTTGAAGAAATCCTATTTACATAATGTTTATGTTCAATTTTGAAAATGTATCCTGGAGAGTGAATGGAGAAATTATAATCCAGAAGAGATGATAAATATAAAACAGTATTATAAAAGTTGAATGATCTCAAGAAATCATTGCTTAAAGGACCATGTCGGTCAAGAGAAAAACTAACTTGAGTATAATGTTAATTATGTGATTCCTCTTGTAAGACTACAGTTTTGTTTGTTTAACTGTGATATTAGTACAATTTTGCACAAGCTGGAGGTCAAGAGTTATTCAGTTTGAACTAGAAGACAGGATATTAGAGTAATTTAACTGGAAAGAACTAACGATATGAGAAGTCTTTCAAGAGAATGAGTTTGATAATGAAAGATCTTGGGTTTAGTATTGATTCATGAAAAAAACAAAATAAATTTTGCAATAGCCTAGAGCTGATGGTAAATGTTAATAATGAGCAGGGCCAATTTATTTCAACAATAACTAATGGGGAGGGGGAAGAGGTTCAAAACCTTCCATATGCACTGCAGAATTGGAAGGAATAACAGTTATATGGTTTGTTTCAGTTGGCTTGCCTGACAACTCAGCACCAGCTTGGAATTGAAATCTATTATTGTGACTAATCTGAGCCAGAAGCAGCATTCAGAAGTTCAACAGTAACAACAAGCCCCAGTTTTACATTCCAGGAAATCTAAGTATCATGGGAGAAAGGCAAAAGTTACCCGTGTAGGTATAGAAGGGATGACTGAAGCCATTCTGAACTGTCAAACAGGCAAGCAAAAAGTCACGTAGGAGACAATAAACACAGTTGCTTTGAAAATCACCAGAAAGTCAAGCAAAATCTAAGGAAAAGTGAAAGCTCAATAAGTAAGCATATAGCTACTGTTTGAAATGACTTGTGGATAACACTGGATGCAGAAACATAGGTTTACATTTCTAGCAAAGGGGCATATTCTCTTCATGGCATATAGAAAGGCAGCAGTTAGTATGCTTAGCTACCACTGATGATGTTATTTATCTGAAGTTTTAATTAATTCTAAAAATGTATTGAAAAACATTTGATTGTAGGTTTTCCATTGTTTTCCTGTCTGTGCAAACGCAGTGAGCAAACCTCTACCGCCGTGTGGCAACTGTGCCGTCCAGTGAATGCATCCTGAATATGTCTGCTGAGCCGTAAGCAGAACATACAAAGTATGTTCAGATTCATTAGTCTTCTCTTGCCTTTACACATACTGCACACAAGAACAAATTTAACTGCACTTTAAAGAAATGGTACTGGAATGAAATTTAACTGACTTCTTAAAATGATGTCCTGCCTAACTAGGAAAGAGCTACATGTGCACTCACGCTTCTTCCATATATTTCCCATGAAGATTTCACATTGCTGTGACACTAGCTATACACAATGAGTTTATTTCATGTTTGAAATACATTCACAAAGCTGTAGTCATTTATTTTGACAACACAGTGATCACAAAGCAACAGGGTTTGTATGTTCTTTGCTCCGAGGGCATTTGGGATTGAATGTTTGACTTCCCCTCTGAAAATGAGGCTGAATAAAACACCCAAAAGGTGATGGTTTTATCAGCTTAAGTGAAGAAGCAGTTCTTGGAGTGCTGAGAACTTTATGAGGAGTTTTAATGTTTTTGCTTTGATTTCACCAAAAGTATGAGCCCTTTGGAAACTGATGAATACATTAAGTCAGTAACATACTTCATTATTAAACTGTTTGGTATACCCTTGCTCAAACACATTAAATATGTAGATTTTTCATACTTGAACACCAATAGGAAATACTGTTCCATTTTTGTATCTCCACAAGTCACTTTCACTGAATTACAGAACATTTCAAGGTGATTTACAGAAAAGAGTAGTTGATTTGACTAACTACTTAAAAGCTGGTTGTCCAACTATCCAAAAGCTTTTCAGGTTCCTGAAGAGGTTTAATAACTGCAAACCATCCTGACTGTGACAAAAATAAGGTAAAATAGGGATAGCATTAGCCCTAGTCTGGCCTGATATTTGGCTCATCAGGCCAGTTAAACAGAAGCACAACACTTGTGTCTCCAGTATGCAGTCCATTGGTGTACATAATCACCTGGGATGCGATTGGATTAAGAGATGTGATTCAAATTCAGACCCATGATGCAGAGTAAAATTCTAGTCTCTTAGGGATGCACTAGATCTTTGGGGGATTTGTGCTATTGAGGAAAAAAAGAGAGACCTCCATCCAAAAACTTGCCTGCTCAGGTCCCAGGTGGTAAGTGGTTTGTCCATGAAACTCCCACAGAAATTCTTCTTCTACTCTTACATGACTGCTTTCAGCCCCGTTCAGTCTGCAAAGTTTCTGATGGTTGATATCTTAAGGAAGAGGTAGATTCATCAATTATTTTGCTTGAAAAAACCCTGTTAATTTGATGAGGAGCCTTAAAAAATGAAGTTTAATAACTTCACAAGTTTTAAAAGCCAAATTTTTCCAAACCCATGTGTATAAAAGGCCTTAGGCGTTAAAGAAATGGCAATGGTTACACCAAAGCAGAGTTGTGTTTCCTCATACATCAAATAGCATCGCTAATTATTCCATTTGAAAAGTACTTTCTTTTGATGAGATTTTTCAGAACAAAAGTTTTCTTAAGTATAATAATTTGTATACATAATACATCTTAGGAGGAATGGCAGATCACAAAGTGATGGAGGCAACTTAAGCTTCATCAACTCATTATGCAGGAACAGAGAGTGGGAGATGCTGAGATATGAAACAGAATGGGAAATTACACCAGAAGAACAGTGGCCTATATTTCACTCTTTACAATACATAATTACTTTCTAGTACGTCTGTGTATTGTGTGGTGTCCACGTTGATACTCTTCCCTCTTTAAAGACATGAAATCTCATCTTCCTTCCATTGAAGTCCAGGGTAAAACTCCTGCTAGTTCAGTGGGGGCAGAACAGAGCCCATGCTTCCCTCTTCCCCATGGGAAACACACTGGGATTATTTGCCATATCTGCAGTTCAAAAGCGTTGTTCAGAAGATAGACTATTCAAATTTTGTCAAGTGAAAAGTTTTCGAGAGAGTTCAGTCATGAATTATATAATAGAGGAAACTGTCTATGGAAAGCTAATTCTGAATCTCTAAAGCATTTTAATTCTTTTTTGAAGATGACCACATGTTCGTGTCTTTGCGTGAGTATATTTTTAGCTCTGCTTTCTCTTCTGACCTGACTGACCACTGGTCTGGTAAAGATTTGCAGCATTTTTCATGTCACAAAAAAGGAATCACTGTGTCCTCTCAAATTTGCATGTTGGTAATGAGGAAATTCTTATAGAGTTCTCAATTTTATCACTAAGTTCTTGTGTGAAGTTTTGTGGAAATCTGCACTTTGGTTTGCATCTTTCAAAACCAGGCTTCCTCCATTTGACTGTTTAAATTCAAATATCTGTGTGTATAATCTCTTTCCTCTTAAATTTCTGTACATCACAAACAGAATTGTGTTGTGAGGAGAACAGTAATTTGATGAGATGTTACTGACTTAGGTACAAGTCGTGTCATACATGAGCCGATTGAAAAAGAAAAAAGATGGAATTTCATCTAGAGTTAACAACTTCATTGATATTGTATGTATTACTCTTATCCAATTCATTTTTTTATTCAGAAGTTTCACATTTATGTCTAATCTTTATACTTGATCAAATTCCTAACATCATAGACCATAACATACACTTTAATGTGTAGATATGAACTGTCTCTCTTCCTTCAAACACCCTGTCTATGATCTTTTATGATTCAGCATCATTAAAAAGGTATTTTAGGGTTACAGAGTAAATAATTTGCGAAGATAAAAAAAAAATAAATAATTGCTTTTGGTAATCTTGCCTTTAATCAAAAAATCTATTTTAGTAGAAGTAGTGTTGATTAAATTCACTTAAAACAAAAGGCCAGATGCTCGAAGGATCTTAATACTGTTCGCACAGAAACTACTCAAATATTGCAAGTAATAATTGGATAAAGAAACTTTATATGTTCTACACTTCTGAAAGGTCATTAGGAGATAGGAAATACAGAGGTAATAGGCAGAAGCAGTTGACATATCACATCTTGACTCCTGAGGGGAATCAACACACGGGGCTCTAGAAACAACACGCTATTTAGTTTGCATGACCACAGGACATAAATTCACAAAATGAGTAAGACAAATTCCCATCCCTGTGATACCAAAGTAAAGCTGGAATATGCCAGCTGACTGCAGAGGAATGGCTCTGAAGTGGCAGCACAGGAATGAAGAAGATATTTTGGTTGGGTGCCGGGAGTTTTTTGGCATACTGAAGCTCTTGGAGAGAAAATGCATCCAACGGAGTGAGGTGAAGAGGCTCTGGTCCTCACTTCCACCAGCTGATCCAGCCACTGAGGGGTCAGGATCATCATCTCCAAAAGAGATTCCAGCAGGACCAGCATCCTGTAAAACTGATTATAACAAAAAGTGATACATGTACATGTAGCATGAAATTTGGCTATATATGGGTTAATGGAGTTTAGCTGTTGGTGTCCATGAGAGCAGATTACAAGCACTTTTTTTTCATGGTATCTACATACCTCTTATTCTATCAGGATAGTATGAGGAGAGCAAACTGGAAATTTTGTCTTGTGAGCAGCACTGAAACAACCTGAACCGTGTGACCACTCTGTATCCCAGCAGGACAAGCTGCACACTGGCCTCGGAGAAAGAGGATGTCAGGGAGCAGATCCCAAACTGCTCTGGGGATCCTCCCTCTCCTCAGACCCACTCGGAAACATAAGCAAACTTCAGCTGAGATAAAAAATATTTCTTTTGTGTGTGTTTATACAGTCTAAGCAGAAAACTGCCTTCAAGATGTCTAGGGTTGCAAATTATGCAGGGACCACAGTTAGTCTATACTGAGGTGGAGGATCCCCCTTAGGGCTGAAGATTGTCCAGTTTCTCTCACCAGGTGCCAAGTTAAGTCTCAAAGTTAGAGCTAGAAAAAGTCATGCCCCAGTTCATTTTAAATCTGGTGAGATGATAAAGGCAAAGAGTGCCCACTGCAGTGGGAAGAGCCTCCATCGTACACTGAGTGTACCTCAGCATCCTCGTGGTGATGTACTGTCAGACTGGGCAAGAACCAGCAAGGAAGCAGAATATAAAACAATCTCTGGCCCCAGGAACTGGGAATCTGTCAAGAGCAGCCTACGGACGTTTTGCAGGAATGGCCACCCGAAAGCTGAGCACCTTAACTTGCAGCAGTGCCTGTGGCCTCAGGCGTGTATGTATTGTTAGTGTAGATAGTGAATAAAAGTGCTATTGCAAAAGGTAATTATATAGTCTGAAGTACATATAGATCTTATTGTGTTCCTGCACTCTATCTCTGCTCGCCAATAAATATGACTAACCATTACAGCAATAATAGTAACAGGGAAAAAAGCCAACCAAACAAACACAACCTCTAAATGGAAAAATAACATATATTCTTCTTTTATTTAGACCTCTTAAACTCCAGTGGGAATGACTGGGAGTAAATGAAGACAGAATAACACGCACAGTCTCCGTAGGAGATTGCTTCCTACACTGACATGTGTGCTCGGGTATTCAGAAGAAATTATATGCACTGAAAATACAACTCACTGTGTCAAAAGTACCTGGTAATTTTGAATAAAAAAATTAAAATTGTTAAGAGATAAGTTATACCCTAGACCACTAAGTATAGTTCCTGTTGACATCATATTCAACCCTAGCAGCAGGAACCTACAGTATTACGTTCCATAGCTGTGTTTCACTAATGATTTTTAATAAAATGATATTTGCAAAGAACTGCATATTTCACAACATGCAGTCAACCTAGGACTCTTACCAATTTACTGTATTCTACTTCTCTTAAGACTTGAAAAATTCTTTTGACATTTTCAAACATTTTACCTGGCTGTTTTCTTTAAGATTTGTTTCCTCCCCCCCAGGTTTTGGCATGGGGTGACACGCATGGCAAGGACTTGCAACAGTGATGCTGATCATGATGAAGAATCTCAGCAGCGTTGGTTTTTTATTCCCTTCCCCCCCCTTTCTATTACACAAGGTGCAATTTTTAGCTACTGATCTTTGCCTCGGTCTTTGTACACCTCGATGAAACAAAGACTTCCAACTTACCTGGGTTTTGGGGGATGACTGCGCAAATCATCCTAAATCCTTGCTGAGCTGTTTGGGGCTGGCAGATGCATGCTGCACATAGTGTTCCTTAGCACTTTCAATCGCCTCTTTTATGACAGCTGGGAAGGAGGAAAAAAAATAGGTGACAGTAAAGAGCGGAGAGGCACAGAACTGCAACACTCAAGAGGAGACTAGGAAGGACTGGGCTTTCCTCGTTCAGGCACCTGGTACCATGCTGTGGATTTCCATCCAGGAGAGAAAAGATAGATTTGAATAAGGAAAGAAGAAATGTAACGCATTTGCAGAAGTGAAAGACTGCCATGTTGTTGTAGCCGACCACTGTAGAGGATAATTCATGCTACTGTAAATTATCAGTGATAGGTTGTGTTATCAGTCACAAGTGACTTTTGTGGAAATCTGCACTTTGGTTTGCATCTTTCAAAACCAGGCTTCCTCCATTTGACTGTTTAAATTCAAATATCTGTGTGTATAATCTCTTTCCTCTTAAATTTCCGTACATCACATACAGAGTTGTGTTGTGAGGAGAACAGTAATTTGATGAGATGTTACTGACTTAGGTACAAGTCGTGTCATACATCAGCTGATTGAAAAAGAAAGAAGATGTAATTTCATCTAGAGTTAACAACTTCATTGATATTGTATATATTACTCTTATCCAATTCATTTTTTTATTCAGAAGTTTCACAAGTCACAAGTGACTTTTGGGCTCACTGGCTTTCCTCTATCTATAGATGAAAGTTGTTTATAGAGAATTGCCATTAGGAGGCAGATGTGAGATCTGTTCTTCATATAGGTCTCATCCATGATAAAAATGTGGTTACTGTCTGAAGTCCTACAGCAAGATAATAACTTTTTTTGAAAATGATGGTGTTATTAATTATGCCACATCTGGATTGCATTGCAGTATCAGAGCCCGCTCTCCGTCTGCGTTTTGTGAGCTTTGACACAGTAAGAATGGCTGAAAACATTTTAAACATTGGTAGGTGGATTCTTACGCAGAAGTAAAAAGAGAAAATAGTCTCTAACTTCCTCCTTCAAAATTGAACACATTTCAGTTTTTCATTTACTGTCAAAGGCCTAAATTCTTTTATGAAACATTCATATTTTGCCAGATATATCTTAGTTTAACAAGGATAGAAAGAAAAATTGTGCTTCCAGTAGGGTGTGGTTTAAGAGAAAGGGGATTTTTTTTCATTTTTAATTCAGATCGGTTGCTTTATTCCTTTTATACCTTTTCCCTGCTAAGATTTATCTCATTAAAGAAAGTAAAGACCTACCTTTCTTTTGATTATGGTAAAGGAATAGAATATCTGAACAGTCAGATTATGGAAAAAAATGTTTGCTGATGTCAAGTTGTATGATTCAGATCAAGTATTATGGTTTTTTTAATTGACTTCCTTTATGGCAACTATGTAGTCAGCCAATGATATAACATTTATTTAGAAATAATCTAAATTTTAAAGTTTAATTTTGAATGAAAATCTACAAATGTAGACATTTCAGGAAAAATCTTCTGAAAGCAACTCACTAAACGTGGAAAGATATGAATAAGAAATGCCGAACTGCTGCCGGAGGACTGATAGCTTTTCTATAGATCCATTGCATTGTAAGACCTTCCCATGAAAGATTTCCTATGGTCAGAAAATATATAGAGAAGTAATAGTGCATGAGAAGGGAAGATACGGACATCCAAGGCCACCTTTGCCTCAAATGGACACCCTGCAATCTGTAGTGGATACTTTCTCAGGTGCATGGGGATATCTAATATCCCTCAGCAACCACAGAGCAAAAAGTCCTTTACTCACACTTCTGCAAACACTCGGTACTAAATTACTTCCCGTTGTGTTTTGCTCACATAAGTTTTTTCTAAGATAACCACTTGGGTTCATAAATGGCCTCATTTTTCCCCCCCAGCTGTCTTTATACGTGGGATACATTGACTCTAATAAACCAATTTCATTTTGAATGAAGAAAAATTAGAAACTAGTTAACTTCAGCACTTTAAAAGACAATGTGAAGGGCTAAACCAGATGAAGGAAGAACGAATATCAATTCAAACCAGTAGGCACGCATTTTCTTGATTATTAATAAAAGATCTTATTTTTCTAATTGAGCATCTGGCTTCTCCAAAGAAAAGTGTCAGATGAAGACAACGATGGAGGGGAGTGAGTGCGATCCTTGTCACTTAACCACACAGAGCAGGTGCTCAGGCGCTGTCACGTTTTTCTCGGTTTTTACTCCTACCAGCAGATTTTGTCAGGTGGTTTGTTGTGCATATTTGGGGTATTTCCCGTAGTTCTTCATCTTCTCCTCATGCTTATAAGTACGTTTTTGGTAGGAACAGCTTGTAAGAAAAAGAGCAGCCTAAGAGATCTTTAAAAAGTCAATGGCGCTTCAAGATAACAGCCTGAGTGTCAGCAGAGCCTGCTCGTGATGGCGATTGTAACAGAGGAAAGGGGAAAAGGCTACTGCGCTTTTGTGACAGATGTCAAACATATCAATGACAGCTAAAGAGCAAATCTGTTGTCTGATAACAGGAATGAGACAAGGCTTAGCAGATTACCTGCAATACCTTTATTTCCTATATCTTCATGGCAGTTTTATTTTCACAATACAGGGATGGATGTAACTCTGAAGGAGAGAAAAAAAGCCAAGCCAATTCCCCATTTGCAGCTGAAAGCTAATCAACAGGCAGTCAGCAACAGCAGCGGCATTTGTTAATATGATGTTGGTGTGACACTGGGTTAAATTTATTGTAATGGAGTTAGAAATATTTTACTGAACAGAATTTAAAAAATGTAATTGCGTGACAGAAAACAAATTTAATCGTGAGAAGAAGCAGCTCAAGAACCCTTTGCAGTTTCAAACAGAGAAACTAGATAGAAGAGACTGTCAATTTGATCTTTATTACAATAAGGATTTATAATAGAACTAGCACTCCTGAGTGTTTCCTTTAGTTAGCCAGATTTTCCAAAGCATTCAGTACCTGGCTGAAATAAAAGTAGATTCTGCAAAGCACTTTAAAATAAAGTGTTGAAATGTCTTTTCAACAACAAAAAGGAGATGTTTTCGTGCACTCCTCCCTTTGGCCCCCAACAAATATGGTGCCTGTGTTTGTGAGACAGAGAAATAGATTCAGCCCTTCCTTAATTTACAGAGATACCCAGCTTTGCTTTTTCTTGCCGAACAACATAGCTCTGTTTGCATTTTCAGTATTATGTAGACTAGACATCTTTAGTACATAATGAAGAAAATAAAACTACTTCGTGTGGGTGTCATCTATCAGATTTTGAGAGGTGCTACTGCCGTAAGCCAGACTACCTGGTGCTGCTCGGATCCTGTGACCTGAACAGGTAAAACAGCATCTCATTATTTTCCCTTAATTGCTCAATTAAATCTGTGGTCACCTTGCACCGTCAGAGCAGCAGACAGAAGCCAGAATGTAAAGGCAGCCCTATATCTTGGTGTTATAAAGTACGCAATACCTTTTCTTATCCAGCTGCACTTAAGTCCTATTTACACAATTCAGTTCACTGTTTAGATATATTTGAAAGCAGCAAAAGCAAGGTATTTTTTCAGTTCCATTCTTCCCAAACATGATAATCTTGTTTACATAAGCACCATTTGAATTTACAGACAAATAAACCTTGAAAGAAGATTCATAAGACTCTGTGTGTATTGCAAGTTCCAATGATGCCAAACTGTAATAATAAAATCTGGAATAACATTAAATGTAGAGTGAATGCTGGTATTCTAATGCAAATTTGAAGCTGATTAGCATTACTAGTTTTAATAATATTAATAGCAACAATGTCGGATGAAATAAAGTGATATTGTTATCTGTGTTCTATGCAAAAGTTCCTTTTTTATTTTTTGATTGTAATTTTGTATAAATTCAGAATCTCTTCAGATTCCCCCATAGCAGAACACTTGGTCAGATCCTTTCCTTACTCTTGCTTTATTTTTCAGTACAATTTCTGCAAGAACTAGCTTCAGGAAGTGTAATAGAACTACATAAATGCCTACATGGAAGGAATTGTGTATAAAAGCTGTATAAATTAAAGGTAAGATTTTTATAATGGATTTCATTCTTGATTTTTCTTAAACTTCTTGTTTGAAGTAAATGTTTCAAAGCACTAAGAAGCAAGATGCACAATTTATCTATGTTTCTGATAGATTCAGTATAAGCTTTTAAGAGACAACATATTTTACTAGTTAAGTACAACTTAAAAACATCTGCAGATATATCACCTTTTATCACCTTTATCAATTTTCTCATTATACACCAAACATTATAAGAATGAACTTGATTTCAAATTTTGACATATGAAGATGGTCAATGACTGACTGCCTTAATGCATTCATTGTAAAATAAACATTTTAAGTTACTTGTAATTTTATCGGATTTAGGAAGAAATTCATCACTGCATGAAGCAACAGAAGAAGTCTGGGCTTCACACTTTCGCTCTGAGTAACAAATTGTTTTAATGAGATTACTAATAATGATGAGTCATGGCATGAGCCTAAGAGTTTAATGTCACTATTTAATCACATGTGGATTGTATCCACTAAACAGCATTATGACTCAATTTATCACTGTTTCATTATTTATCCTGCAAGGATAATGCTAACCAAAAAGAGCAATGAAACACAATAGTAAAGTTCAGCTCATTTATGCTTTTTTGTATCTTCCTGCCACCACTGAAATTGCACTTTTTAATAGCAAGAGTTCTCTACTTTCTTCAAAGACAAAACTTGTCTATGTTCAAAATATAGTCAGTCAATATTAGCCTAAAAGGGTAAAACTACTTAAGGGTAGCTTAATTAAATATTTTAAATTAAATGTATTTGGGAAAGAGTCTGGAAAATGGTGAAGGCAATAATCAGATCTTTATTTGTATAAATGAAAAATGACAAAAAGCATTAAGCAGCATATGTGTAACGCAAATGAAGTAATTAGTCAACGAGGTGAATGAGAGACGATACGTAGTGGAGTAGCTACTTGGTAATCCATTGAGACAAACCTTTATTAATTCAGATTTCTAAGTATCTAGATTGCTTTGTTAAGCAGAATGGAAAATTAGTTAAAAAATGAAAACAGTCATGACATTTAACTCTATTCAAACTGAAAATGAGGTGAATGAATCAGACATTCTGGGAAAAAAAAGAAGAGGAAAAGTTCAACACTAAACAGGCAAAAAAGAAGTACAGAATTAATGTTTTTTGGCCTCTTGAGTGTTTCCAGAGTGATACATTTCATCAGAGGTCTACCTTTTGTAGCTTGTCTCAGTCTCTATCTAATGGCTTAATCACACACACACACAAAATCTTTCTCTTTTCTTAGTTTCCTGCTTCATTTACTGATCATCTTCAACAAAGCACTGTTGTGAAAAAAATTGTCATGGAACTATAAATTTGAACATTCTGGGGGAAATTTTCAGAGTGGGAATGGTACCTTTCTCCTTGAAATTAAAGTTCTCCCTTCACGATAGGCCCATAAGCACTTTCGTCTTAGTTTTAACAGGGTCTCTGATTTGCTTTCTTCTACTACCTTAAAATACTTCATGTATTTAATGTAGACTGTCTAAATGCAGAGTCTTTTAGATAAAAGGCTGCCAGAGATACTAGAGAATGTTTGTATGGCAGGCTGCTATTTCACATATAACCAGAATTTTATATACTTTTTTATATTTAGCTTACATTGTATCCAATATTGTATTATATTTACTATAATGTAAAATTATAACATATTTTTATATATATATAAAAACCCCCATAGTATATGATACTAAACATATTATGAAATTGGACTATCTAGTTCCCATGTCCAGAATCATAGTTACAGTGCTCCATCCCATATTCTGGGGAGGCACGGGAGTCCTTTTATCCAATGTAGACCACGCTGAAGCTAAAGAAGGGTGAGACATGATCCTCCCCGTACCTATGGAATTATCTATTTCCTTTTATCTCCTGATACTTAACACGGACAATTGGTTTATAGATACAGTTTACGGTACATCAGGCTGCTCCCAGCTGTTTTCCTTCTTAGGACTGGTCTTTGGCATCCAACCACACTGAACTCTTTCTAGGAATGGACTATCCCAGACTGAGTTTGAACCACTTTAATTCTCAGAAGAAGAGGAAAGCTGTTCTGGAAAGCCAAATCGCCTGGGAAGGCAGTTATAAGTACCTTAAAAAATTCCAGAGTAGGAAGAGCAAAATTACTTTACATTCTCAGTGTTAAGCATATGCTTTTGTGTGAGGCTGATGGGAAAAACTAATGGTCTAATCCTGCTCCCTTGTTCACTCTCACTACTATTCTGACAAGTCAACCCATTACAGCCAGTAGGACTATTCCACATGAGCAAAGAAATACTTACTGTGAGTAAGTAGGACAGAAAAAGCCCTTAGTGGCTGTGCTAAGAAACCTATTTTAAAAGTAGTTAGCGAGGGGCCAAGAAGAGTGTGCCAGAAAAATCCCATACTTCCAGCTAGAAATGTGCCAGACCCTGAGCTCAAAGGTCTGGAAATACTCTCATCAAGCATACTTAAAAAAGCATCCTGCATTTTTCACGAAACCTTAATTTATTTATAACTAAGCACAAGACTGGATTGCCTTTCCCCAAGTTCGCATTACCATAGAGTCATATACAGGTATAGAAACAGAAATTATAGGGGTAAATATTGAAACATGTTGGTTTTAATTACTTATTAAGAATATTTTATATGTTTGTATCTGATGTTGTTGTTTTAAAAGAAATAACCAAGAGAAAATGGACTAACACTGCCATGTGTCCTTGATGAAGTAGACAGTGGAAATGAAAATAATTTGGGAAAACCATACATAAGATCAGAACTTGTTTTTTGTTCAAAAGTTACAAATAAACAAACAGGAGGAGATACTGAAAAGATGTTTCACATGTATGTGTTTTGAGGCCTTTCAGTTCGACCAGTGAGACTTGAGTGTGGTGTTTAGGGGTTTTTGAGTTTTTTTTTAAATTGGACTAGCTTTTGAGCCCAAGTCATGTCTGTGAATAATCAGAGAGGAAAATGGCTTCCATCACACAAGTGACATTAGCCTCATTTTCCTTTGGGAATAAGGAAAGCAACCATTTAAGCCTTAGTGGAAATAGCTGGGCATTACACAGGTTTTCAGAAAGTTGCTTCTATGCTGCATTAACCCCAGCCTCGCCTCCTGAAAAAAGGAGAATGGGACCTACTAGAGAAAGAGTGCTGCTTCTCTACGTGTTTTGTGAGCTCTCTAGTGCTCCTCAGTGTTTTGTAGATTAAAAACCAGAAGTATAGATTGTATTTATAATTGAGTGGCACGTTATGTATTATTAATAAATAGAGGGTATTTAATTCGCTGTGTCATGTATTTTTGTCATATAAGATACATATGAAATATATGGTTAGAAACCCTCCTTTATGTCCTACCTAAAACAGCAGCACTGCACCTGGTAGAAATCCTTACCTGGTAGAAAACAGTACCAGAAAGTGAGTTTTCCTCAAAATACCCTGAATACTGTTCCTTGAGGTTGTCCACATACTTAGCAACTACTCCAACCCTCAAGAAGTTTTGGTTCAGAAGGATTTCTTTTTCTGAACTTAAAAACACAAAGACAGACTCTATTTTTTTGAAAATAAGCCTTGTTTCTTTAGAGGTGTAGTTGGGTTTCCTAAAGAGATATTAACTCCTGCTTCGCTTAATATTGACAGATAGTTTTGTAGGAATTCAATATCAAGCTGGCTGTTCAAAGTTTGAGAGGAAAAAAAAGGTAAAGTAGTACATCCTTTTGGTCACAGGAAATCTTCTGGGAAAGTCTGAGAAATGAAAAACCATTGATCCTATTTCTCTATGATTAATAGGTCGGTGAAGAGCTGCAGTTTTGAGCTGCATTTCTGACCATTCGGGCAATCTTTTTCATTGAAGATGAACATTTAGCCACAGGCTGAAGTTTTACTGTACATTTTCTGATGTTAGCCTGTAGACAAGCAGTTTATTTTTAAGTCACTGTGATCAACTGCACTTTAATGACAATGACAGCTAATTCCGATCTCATTTTTGCAATTGCATTTGCAATTGCATTTGCATTTGCATTCACATTTGCATTTGCAAGGAAATGCAATTGCATTTCTTTCCGTGATGTGCCAGGAAAAATAGGACTGCTGTAGCACTTGCAAACAATCCACAATGAATAATTCACTCGGTGAGTTCAGAGTCTGTTTCTCAACATGGAATCACCATGAGTAGATTATAATTTCCTTGAATGTATTCATGATTAGACTGAACTTTGGTGAGTTGTTTCCCTTTGTGGATTAACTGTCAGCAATTAACTGCATGCCTGATTCTTGATATTTAGCATTTGAGGTGTGTTAATTTGTGGTGATAGGCTTTTATTGAATGCTTCTTTTTCTGTATGTCTCCAAAGGGATGGGTTGGAAGACAGCGTGGAGAAAAGAGAAGTTTGTTTAAACAAAAATGAGACTTTGTGAACAAGGAAGATGGGTTTTTTTTCAGAAGAAATTATTTCCCTCTTAACTAGAGCAGAGCCAGACACTGTTATGCAAACTAGAGAAGATTGTTTTCTATTAGAAACAAGGGAATGTTGACTGAGCGCTGAGGAGCCATCAGGGCAAATAAAGAAATCTTCTGGGAACTGCAGACATGCAAGGAGCGATACACTTGAGCTGGACAGACTTAATCTCTGGCAACAAAAGGTGGTGGTATCTTACTTCTGCTTATGTGAGACATTTTAAAGATGACATAAATTAACAGAAATAACTGAAATCTCTGTAAACTAAGGTGGGCTGCACTTCTGTACCCATTTTTGTCGTATCAAAGCCAGCACTGGCTCTGTTTAATGAGAGTTAACTCAAGCCTCGCACTAATGTTTCCATTACTATTTTAGAAAAGCAAAAGTAAAGTTCTGCTGTGACAATATTTACTTTATATCAGTGTGTTTATGTTTAAATCATATGTCTTCCTTTGCATCTCCTTCTATGGTCAAGCTTTCTTCAATCCTAACAGAAATAGTTATTAGAGTCATTACTTTATGTTTTATTTACAGTACTAACATTTTAAAATTGTATGCCAAAAATAATTTGGTCTTATCTTTCACTTGGGATTCAGTTGAATTCTCTTCAACCTATGTCCAGCTGAATTCTGTCCTGATAATACAGCTTATGTTTATCAGATCCTACAAAATAAATGTTGCCTTTTAAAAGGCATGCTGCTGTTGTCTGCATCATTTCTTTTCACTCACAGAAGATCACATGTATTTATTTTCCTTCCTCTCTGTGAATTACTTGCTCTGATTCTACTCTGTTATTACTTTCCTTGTGTGAAAAACTCAGTAATATTTCTGAAACGTTCGAGAAAGAGAAACACCAGGAAATAAGAGAGTCACAGTTTCTGAAGTGCCAGCTCTGTTGTAGAACAGTCATGATCTCTGTCGTGATCTGCTCCATAATTTTGCTGCGTGGGTAGGTGAGATTTTTTCCCTTTGTGTTCCCTGACTCACAGAGCATTTGATAAAGTGTGCAGAGAAAGAAGAGAAGCGAGGGCGCAGACTAGCCATTAAAGCTGTACTTGTACTGCAATGAGATGCAAGTTCTTCCGTAAGAAATACGTCCTGAGCAAAGCAGAAGAGTTAAGACCCAGCCATCCGCAAAACCCCATGCACGTACACTGGATTGTGAGTCTTTTTGTGATAAATGTGTTGTGGGCAGCAGCGGCCAGCAGTGCTGGGGAGTCCAGAGGGAGAACGCCGTGTTTAATGTCCTCTGGCGGATATATCAGCTCTTTTCTTAGCTCTTTCTTACCTCATTTAAACAATTTCTATTACGGCTTATCATAGTCCAAGAGCAGCATAACGATGCAATAATGTGAAACGGACCACTACCAGTATGATTTGTTTGCCTGAAGAAACTTCAAACTCCTAGAAAATGCAATACAACAATATGATATTGTAATAGAGGAATAATATATAAGCATGCATAATAATGTATAATAATACATGATTCTGTATAAAAATCATGTAAGGTTTTTTATTTTGCTAAATCTACTGCTTTAAAAATATATACTTATAATATTATTGCATATATATATCTTTACAGATAGGAAGAAAATACAGAGGAATTTCATTAAAACTAAAAAGCCAAAAGAAAAAGTCTGTAAGAGTAAAGCTCTATTATCCTGATTCAAGAAAAAAAGATAAGATGGAATATTTATAAATTCTTTACAGACTCTAGATAATGGAGTTATTCTGCACAAAATAAGGGCTAAATGGAGAAAGGTGAAATGAGATGGAAGACAGTTTAATTGAATATATGTCTGTCAAAATTCTTCCTCGATTGATGAAAAATGACTGGCTAAACCTCTTAATTAATCAATTCTGTAACAAAAAATAGCGTGTCAGGCACAATTTCAATTTTTATAGTACTTGATGGGTTTGCTTTAATTGTAAATTTATTGCCAAAATAAACCTGAAAGGTAGGTGAACTGGAAATAATCCATGTATAACAAACTAGAGGTTACGACTAAAGTACCTCTAATGCACTTCTCTCTTTCTTGGGTGTGTACAATATCCATTGAAGCAATAACAATCACAGAAGGAAAATATAATCCATAAAATACCTTCAGATTGTATTAACATCATGCAGTGGATCAAACATATTCTTGAAGTAAATTCATTGCCTTTGATGGACTTACATCATAGACAAGTTCAGTTCGGTGTATTTAATTTCCACTGCGAGTATTGAACTGGGGAAGGGTGTTTAAGCTCATAATTGGCACACCAATGTACGGAAGAGAAGTAAATATGCTATTAATTAGGAGCTAAATATTGACACATAGCGAGTTTAAATTATATCAAAACATTAAATGTAACTTGCTTAATGCACTATTAAGTATCCAAATATTGTGTATATGGAATTGTAATTATATGCTTGAATTCTGAACTAATTATATGGCAAGAAAAAATAAGATATTTCCAAACACTTGGGACTGACCTGTCTTTACCCTGGCAGAAGTCAATGACAAAACAGAATTAACCAGCACTGTGTTTTGTCCCAGGTATTACAACTCGTCACAAGGAAATGTTGCGTTGCTGCTTACGTCTGCGAACATGGGCTTTCCATTAGGGTATGTGTTACTATACAAAGCTGTCACATTAAGAAAGTCCTCAATTTACTTTTAAGTGTTGTACTTCATTACGGGAGAAAGCAGTGTCACTGAGCCTCATCTACTATGGATTCAGCATTTGTCTTTTGATTGCTTTGTGTCAGACATGCGATATCAAATTCTTGGCAACAAAACCACAACAAATTCAGTAAGAGTAACTTTTTATAGCATATACAGATGTTCTTCAAAATGTAAACATAGGAAAAGAATCCTCTGAGAAAGGCAGAAAGGCAGATTGTAATTTTTCACACAAGATTCAGACCTTCACAAGAAGTGACATTAGAATTTGCGGCACCATAAGGACTTTAGAAATGCTCAAAAGCATTGGTAGCAGAGAAAACAGAAGGGAATATGAATTATTAGTGCATATGATTGGTTATCCTGTTTCACATCATGCTTCCAGAATTATTCCTACTTCAGAGGCATCAACCCTAATAGAATATATTGATTTCAATCCCTATCTCAGTTTGATAAGATTCATTAAAAGCTGAAAAATTAGCAGGCTGGTTGCCTTAGAACCAAGAGATGGAAATAAGTTAATACCTGTGGATACAAGTGGGAGGAAGAACAGTTTTTAAATGAAAACACTTTAATATACAGAAAAACAATTATATAGTTTTTGACGTGTGGCTTGGGTTTTTGTGGTTTTGTGGGTTTTTTTCTGTTTTGTTTTGTTTGGGTTTTTTTCCCCTGGGAAACACTACTGAGATATTTTAAGAGGTTTTTTACAGGAGATAAAGGATCTCATGTACTTTGGCTCTTGTTCAAGGTATATTCTATTCCTACTAGCTGAAGAGTTATGCCATTAGGGCATAAATATGTATAGGTTGTTAGGGTAATCACATTAATAGCTTAAGTACTGCCCATGTAGCTGAGGTAACAAAACCCCTTGTAATTTAAATACATTTTTATAGTGATAACTGTTATACTGGATATCAAAGTAATACTGTGTTAAAACCTATATATATGCTATTATCATAGTCACAGGTCTATGTAAATATCTGTCTTGAAATACCTTTTAATAACTACTTTAAAATACTTCTACGCACAGATGATGATTATGCATGTAAAATAAATAAATACGCATACATGCATGTGAAGATGGAAATAATTAGGATAAATAAAATAACTTACACAACAAGGGTAGACATAAGATTATGGCTGGTCCATTAAAGTCTATGAATATCTGCCCATTGACTTCAATTAGCTTTGAATTAGGCACTTAAACAGCAGGAAGCAAATGGAATATTCTATTTGATTATCCTGGTCAATGAGCAATGAATGCATAAAAATAACCGTCCACAGGCCTCTCTAAACTAAACTAAAGAACGACAACTTTTCATGGTGTTATTCTTACTTATTTTTTCTCCGCCCAAAGCATTCTGGGTATTTCGGAGGTAAAGAAGAACCAACTTCTATGTCTACAATGAATTTAGGTGCAGTGTCAAGGTTGCAGAAGAACAGGGGTCCACAAGAACACATTGATATTATTGAAAATGTATTTTAAGGGGATATTTTTTGATGGTTTCAAATAATGTTTCACTATAAAGCCCCGAAGATGTGCTATATGTTCATGACCACAGCCAGCAGGCAGTTCAAATGGAAAGGAAGACATAGTGACTTTAAGCAAACCCTGCAGGGAGTCACCGCCACCTTCCGCAGTGGTTAAGAGAAGTGCCGAGTGACTGACCACAGTGCTGCGGCTGAGAGGAGACCCAAACAGAACCTGGCGCAAATAATGCTTAATGGGCTGAGATAGACAGCGTTTGGGTAATAAATGTATCAATTTACCAAATTTACTGAAAGTAGGTCAGTGGTTAATTGGGAAATTCAGAGGCCTGCCAAATCTTGCAGTCCTGCCACCAGTCTCCTCCACTCTCTCCAGTGCCAGCCACAGCCAAGGTGGTGTCTCATACGGTTTCCTTGACTGACCACTTTGCTGTGTTCAGGGCCAGTGGTTGATGCCAAGAGGTTAATTCACCCAGTCGCCCCCCTGCTGCTGCCTCTAGCATCGGCGGTCGCTGCCCCAGAACAGCCATCCACAATAAAGCAGGAGCTTTCAGGCTGATGGAGAGGAACTTCCTCTGTCCTCTGGGCTTCTTATTCTGTATTTCTTCTCAGACTAGTTCTTTGCTTATTTCTCTGCCTCTTACCCTCTTCTGAAGTGGTTTTGTATCTATCCCTAACTTTACCAAGCGGTTTCGACATCTCTGGATCTGAAAAATATTACCAATTACTTTGTGCCTGTTGCTGTAGGTCTCTAGCAGGAGGGAAAGTACTAACTACTGCAAGCAGACCATATTTGTTTGGCCTTTTTTAATCCAAAGTTGATCCAAACCATGCAATTTTTGGTCATGGTTTAGAGAAACATGGTTTTGATGCCAGCTGGAAGGAGCAATATTGGAGGACCTCTCTGTTTTCCACTGTTGAATATATCTGAGGGTATCAGAAATGGCAAGCACTCCCAAGGAATATTTAAAGCTAAATAAAATAGAAAAGAACCTTGGTTATCATTCACAAAAACCCCCGGTATTATATCTAATTTCACCAAAGGGAAAGTGTACAAAACAGCGATTAAACTGTAAAATAAACATGCTTACTAAAATTGAAGATATTGTACAGTATTTTGACACAATCACAAGAACAAATGAGACAAGGCATCTTGCTACATCTAAAATACTAGTTACAAAACAATGACAAGTGGAAACTTTAAAATTAGATTATGCCCTAAAGACTGTAGTATAGGAAATTACAAGATAAGAAGTTTGTTGGTTTTTTTTTTTTAATTATTGTTAAGGTAACAAGTAAATTGAAAGTAAAAGGTCAATACAAGATGAGATGGCTGCTGGGCTAGATGAGCTAAAAGGCTCTTCAAAAGCTCAGAGCTATAGCACTAGCAGCCTACCTCTGGGAGACAATGCCAAAGGAAAACGAATACGATTAGGCCCTTCTGACCATCAGTCTTACAGAACACCCAGGTAAGTACTCCCTACTCCTACTGATACCCACAAACAAGCATGCTTGAGCAAGGGGAGCCAGCAGGAGGAGTTACAGGCTGTGATTAACCTGGGTGTTAACTGTTGGGATTCTCCAGCTACAGAAGTTGGAGGGGTTTTGCATCTTGCTAGTTTCAGCTGTGTTGGCCTGAGCAACTATGCAGAGTAAGAGATCCTCTAAGTAGAGAATAAGTAGATAAAGAAGTGTAACATCAGCTCAGAAACAGGGGCCATCAGGATGAAGAATGGCGACTAACATCCAGACCTGAACTAACACCTGCAGTGTTTGAGGAACAATGGGCCAGCTGGAGTAAAATATCATTGATGTATTTTACAATAACAATTTGCATATTGATTAAAACCCATAATTTAGATTGACTCAGGTTTGCTCTGAGCTGTTATACTCATACCTGGCAGCCTCTTAACTGTGGGTGGAGGAAAATTACTTGTACTGTCAATAGCTGTTTACCTATATTAAAATAATTAGCAATCAGAGTGTACTCCACTGCCTTGCGTGCAGGGAGTCTAATTAACTTTCTCCTTTGGATTTATACATCTACTAACGAATAAATGGAAAGCCATCCCATGTCCTCCATCATGGGAATGTATCTGTCTCTTTTGGAAAGGCAAATACCAGTTCAAACAAGGACACGCTTTATGTCAGAGATTTGTCATTGTATCTTTTCAGTGCATCATACCATTACACTGCCTTATTCAACACAGAGCATTATTCAACATGTTACACTGAGTGATGCACCGCAATGACAAAGTGTTAATCTCCATTAAAAATTTAAGAGACATACAGCTATTTTCATCTGGGGAAGCTGCTGCTGATTCATCTGCGGCCCTTCCCAGCTGAGGCGAAGTGGCAGCCATATCTCCCAAGCTATTACAAATTACCAGAGAACCATCCTTCAGTTCAACTTCCAGTAGCTGAAGCTGGGAAGTAAAATTGCTTCATAAAAAGATGAAGTCCAGTGCTCTTTTTTGCTACTTAATATATTACTAAAATAAAATAGCACGACTTTCGTAATATCTGCAGATGACCGTCAGAGGTTTAAGTACACTGGCCGCCATTACGATCTCAGACATTATTTTACTCTGAAAATACATCAACGTGCTTACGCCTTTCTGCAGTGGGAGGCTTGCAACTAATTCTGTAGCAGTTTGTGCTCATCTGCTTGGGGGTTTGGGGAAGCCAGTGTGCTCCTGCAGAGAGCAGAGCCAGGGTTACAAGCGGGCGTTGAAGGCTGAGAATAAGAAAATGTCATCCGTGGCAATGATCATCTACATTGGTGATACCTCTTTGGAAGATATGGAAGAAAGAGCTACCCATAGTAATATAATTTAAACCAAGCTTTATTTTGAATGGCCGTGGAGACCAGGCATAGCCTGTTAACAATGTCACATAGTGCTGCAAAGGCATCACAAGCTGGTAGGCTTGGGTGGGTTGCAAAGAAATGTCGGTTTCATCTGCCCCCCAACGTGTTGATTGCATTGCCTGGCACCTTTTCCCTCACACAGTTGCTGAAACTTTTCTGGTGGCATTGAATTCATACTCATATAGCCTTTAATAATGGTGCTTTTCACTGAGAAATTTAGTCCACTCTTTATGTATTAATCTTAATAATGACAACTTGAATAAAAGGAAGAGAGGGAAGAGGATGATGAGAGAAAGCTCAAGGAGGATGGTGTAGGTGCTCATGACTAGACTGATAGAGTGACTTTTACGTCTTTTATTGTTTGTTTTTAAGAACGATGCAATTTAACTTTAGAAATGCAGACTCATCCCATGCTTTTACATTGGGCAAGGCACATAAAACATGGTAATCACAGACAGATCACAAGATCCATGCAAAGATGGGAACTGTAGGGTAAGGCAAAAAAAGTAGCAGCTAAACCCCAAGGAAACAGGTAGCCTGAAGGGACCTAGTCCATGAGGAATTACGGATTCCCTGACACAAAAAAAACCAAGACCACGAAAAAATACAGAAAAAGAGAGGGTAAAAGTCAAGTCTGGAAACAAAAAAGCCCATAGAAAATAAAAATGGAAAAGCTTTTATTATCTTAATTGGGAAAGCTTATGAGAAATGATGAAAAACGTTACCATGAGTAACGTCTGAAAACCATATAAATTGGTAATAACGTTTGATGGATGGCACCAATTATATTGAAGAGATACCATTTTCTTAATCAGAAATAGAAGAAACAAAGCAAAACAGTGAATTTATGTTACAGATCTGAGCACTTAGACATTCTCATGCAGTTATAAATAGGCTGTTTAAATAGGGTAGTTTGTGGGACACGTAATTCCAGCTGACATGAGGAATTGTTGAAAAGCGAGAGGAAACCTGTCTGTGCTGCTTGTTAGAGTAACAGCTTGTGACTGCACGCCGAAACAATTCTCCTAAAGATCCGGTCTCCTTCTGTTACAAAGAGCACAACAATGGATTTTTGACTATGATGGGGAGTGCCATTACAGATAATAGTAAGCAAATATTAATCCACTGTCACAATAAATTTAAGTGTAAAGAATCTAAGAATGAGTATGAAATAATACCTAACGCAGATGAAGCATGGTAAATATTTTTTCAAACACTAGTTTTAAAAGTATGCAAAAATAAATTAAAAAAATCCCAGAGCATCCTTATTTGTTTTATAGAGCTTGTTCTTAAAAATCATAGAAATCCTGTATTTTAACTTCCTCTCGTGAGAAGATAAAGATCCTGTTCTGGGCTGCGCCAACACTGAACTGAGCAAATACTCCATGACTCCGTTAGCACAATGACAAGCCAAACTAACAATTAGTTTGGGCATAATACTAGCATAGCTACATGACTTTTAGTTGTCTTGATGCAGGGGCCAAGTCTTGTGAGAATACACCGTACATGCAAATACAACATATAAACATTCCCAGAGACATCTAGCACTTCGTACCATTGTTTAATATGTTAGTGAAGGTGTAATATCCTTCCGCATCTACAACTTATATTTGTAGGTGGATATCTGGTTTTTACACCCCGTTATAGAAATGAAACGCATGTCATTATGGATTTATAGACCTCTTTCCTGAATTTTGTCTGTGTTTACGTACTGCCTAGCAATGCATCTTGCAGGTGCTGCTGTAATGTACAAATTGAATAAATAGGAGAATAATGGTATTAAGAATCAAGGACTTTTACTTTTGATTCACATCATATTTTAATTGTAGTTGTTTTTCTATGCAAATGCTACTGCTGGGAAGAGAGTTATGGGAAAGCCCAGGAAAATCTATGCTATTAATTTTAACTCCATATGCATTCTCAGCCATGAAAGCAACAAGCAAATGTATTTTATTCATAAACTAATAACTACATGTGTGCTTATACATAATTTTTTTAAAATTTCAGGAAAATGCAAAAGTTACTATTATTTAGAAATGTGGAAGAGAAAACACGGGAGTTTTGCCTCAGAGGCATGGAAAGCTGAGATTGTAAACTAGAATTGATGCCCTGGCACTTAGCAAGCTGGCTGGTACATCCTCTCTGGGATCAGCTGTGGGACCAGGTGTGCTTGTCACTGGGGAGGCTATGAAAGTGGGTTGTGGGAGTCAGGAGATTTTGTAGAGCTGATCAAGCAGATGCCCTGAAGTAAAGCCAGAGGATAAGGGTAAGAAAATGCTGCTAAGGAGAGCTGCTGGGGGCTGGAGTACAGCATGGGTGGAGTGGTTAGAACATCTTCTGCTCTGGGCGGTTATAATAGGGGGTTAAAGGAAAGAAAGTTTTATGCTGAGAGACAGGGCTACAAGGGAAGGCATGGAGTCTTCTTATGGCTCTGAAAAGTTACTAGTGAATGAAAACATTGCTTCACTTCTTTCTTCAAAGCCTATGTTTCATATCTTTTCATATCTATTACGAAGCCTGCTTCAAACTTCTGTTTTCTTTCTCCGTAGCAGTTATTTGCAGTCTGTATGGCTAAGCTGATCCTTCTCCTTTACTTCATTATGCCACTAATTTTCAGGGAAACAAAAACCAGAAACTGACAAATAAGTTCTTTATAATAATGAGCTTGACCTTATACGGAGTAGAGTTTTTAAGACAAATTCAGCTTTGTTGAGTTATGAGTGGGCAGAGTTACAAGTGGGTATAACTTATCAGAGTTTAACCAGAGCTTGATACATCCCATGAAAATTTACGACAAACATGTAACCTAAATTAACACAGGGCTAACCTGTCTCCTGAAAACAGGCTAAATGTAAGCAGCCGGTAGCGTTGGACCCTGTTGTGCTGGGAGATGTCCCATGAGGCATGGCAGGCTTCAATTTAAACTACTGCATTTCATGACTCTTCTAGGAGTGGGAGTCAATGTCAGCTTGTTGAATTTCTAGCCTGATATTAAACTAGAAAACTCCTGCCCAAAAACAAGGACTTAATATAAGAGAGCCAGGGAGATCAGACATATGGGAAGAAACCACAAAATGACACCCTTCTGATATAAACAATTTACAACACACTCTGAATGGGTGGTAGAAACCTGAGGAAGAGTAGTGCTGACAGTGTGGCTCAGAGAAACCTCATCTGCAGCGTGAAGTGGTTTAAAAAAATAGTCCCGATACTACCCCCAAAGCCCTTATTTACGAAGGACATCAGAGCAGTGAGCAGAGTGAAAAACATTTTCTCTCTAGAGCATCAGCCTCAGCTGCATCTTGATATGGTGGTATTTTCTAGGCGTAACAAGATAAAAAATGAGTCTTTCTGAGGGTGTCCAGAGAAGGCAGAGTTCAGAAAAAAAGAGGGCTTCAATAACCTCTCAGAAAAGATAAAAGGAGATAAGTTGCTTCCTCTGCTTTTCTTCTTTATATATAAGTCCACAGGTGAAATGCAAGCCCAGATTCCTGGCACTGACCATGCACAACCATTGCCCAGTTATGTACCACATCTCCTTGGCCAACGAATAAAAGAAAGCAAGGAAGTCACCTTTGTGCGTCTCTCTTTAACTACATTAGTTGCCAGTTGCTCATGTGATCATGTATGGGACGTGTTTGAAGGAGTAAGGAAATAGAAGAGATTTTATGGGTCTTTCCCAACTAGACACTTGTTTTTTTCCAACTGCTGAAATCAACTTTTATTTTCTTTATTGACAAGGCCCCTCCTGACTGTAATGACAGCAAGAGAAATAGAAGAAGCTTATAAAAACACTTGGAAAGTTGCTTGCTAATTCATGTGACAACAATTGGTGTCTGAAATGGAGCTAATTAATATTCTCATTATGATAATCATCTTCAACATTTCCCTTATTTTTCTAGGCTCTTTCCTTAGCTATCTGTCTCTCTGATAAGAAAATTATTATCAATGTATCAGCCCAGATACATTTCAGGGGAAGAATGGCAAGAATTAATGCTGGTCTATCTCAGGAGAGTACAATTAGGAAGCCTTCATGATGAGACTAAATCTCCAGATTATTGAATCAGATATCCTCAATTCAGACTGCTCTGAAAACCTAATACCCGATTCACTTTCCAAAATGCACTTAGAAATAATCACCACTGTAAGGGAGGAGGGGGGGAAGCTACCTGTAAATGGTTTGAGACAAAGCACTCATTTCATAATCATAGAAGCTTGTTTGCAAAGTTAAAGCTAAAATACGTTTTATTGCCTTTTGTAAATATTAATTTTATTGGTACAGTGCAATACTTCTACATCTTATTTTAAAATTGCTATCTTTTGGAAGTTATCTTTGACCCTTCATTTTTCACACTTACTTTCTGTGCTGCTTGGACCTATGATCAACACAATGGTAGCTCTGAAAGAATAATTATAATAGATGATACTGCCTGATTTTTTTTTCACTGGAAACTCATTTGGGTAGCATTATCCAAGCTTAGACACATCGATGGCTTGTCATCTATTTTGTAAAGAATTCAGGGAGAGAAGAAAAAAGGCAACTTCAGACTTGATTAATGCTTTCAACAAATATAAATGAATGTTACTCTGACTTCCAACTTGTCTTTGATTCTCCAGAACTGAATGAATTTTGTGTTCCCTGTCCTCTGGAAATCATGACTCTAATGAATACAAAGCATTAAAACATCCCGCTATCCAAAATTTGGGAAGGGGATGGGGGGAAAGAAACAAACAAAATACCCCTGGCCAGACTTTTCATCCATGTCAAAGAATGGGAGTGCAACTTAAAAGGAGTTAGTCGTATCTTAGTGTCCTTTTCCTAGTCACTTTTTAACTTACCTTTGCAAAAAATGGTCATCGAATAATTCCATCTATGGTGCTTGGAGTGGTCTCTAGGACCTTTTAAGCACAAGAACTTAATTTCTGGAGCCATGCTTAATAGTTAACTCTAAAACTGATGGTTTAGGAGGCTTGAAATTAGCCTGGAAGCAAGAGAAAGATGATCAAGTCATAGCAGATGACTTTATTTTTACATTGCATAGATTTGCTTGAAGTCTAATAGTTTGAACTGAAGTTGGAGCATTTCAGTAAGATCTGTCAGATGAGGGCTTGCTGGCATGAGATACCACCAGAGCTATCTGAAAAGCTGCTGAATAAAGGCCCAAGCCTGATATGTATTAAAAGAAAAACAACATGCCACCCCCCCCATATTTGACTTAATAGACTCCACTGAGAACTCATCACCGCACCACAGCCTTTCTCTTCTGCAACTCTCGGCCAACTGTGTGGTTCACATTTCTTGCATTGTTTCATGGTTTATGTCCTCTTGTTTAGCTTCAAGTTCCAGATCCAGGCAACCCCCCAAAAGCAACAAGCAGCTCACAAGGCAGGCAAGCTCTACTGGGTCTCCTCTGCTGATTCCACTAAGAAACTGAAATATTTTTTTGGCTTCCAAGCAACAAACCAGCAAATGCACTCGTTAGTTTCTGGTGAAATTATCTGCCCCAAAACAGGGAGGAAAAAGAAGGAATCCCCACAGCAAAAGTTATGGCAAAACTTTCATGTGCGCTGTCCACACTTTAAGTCTAGAGGCAGAATTAAAGTTTTGCTGTTACAAGACTGTCTAGTCTACCTTCATCTTTACAATTAGGATGTCCTTTCAATTAATCTATTTACCTGTTAAAACCTTCAAGTTCATACCAGAATTTAAAATGTTTCAAGGCATAAAGAACCTTTTCTGCAGCTGACAAGCTACAGAAAAATTGCTAGAATGGCATTTTTTTGTAACTTAGCGCAGAATTTACATCTATAATCAAATACGCCCATATAAAGCTTACTTTCATTTCCCAACCCAAATTCCTAGTGTTTGGATTACGTTAGCTGAAGAAGTTACCTCTTAAATTATCTAAACAAGAGACTTCTTAAATAACGGGAAGTAGAGACTTTTTGAGGATGCTATATTGCCTGACAAAGGCTTTTCTCTCATTTCATAAAACTGCTCACTGATTTGCGGTTCAAAGAAGAAAATATATGAACCAGGTACTCAAAAGGAGTGGAAGAAAGCCTTATTGCCAAACTGACTAGTTTTTAATGGCATGAGCTTTTAATTATCTTCATTTCTTTTCCTGTGTTTTTTTTAATGAAACATTTGCATGAAATGAATTTCAGGAATTTTTTTTTTTACCTATATAGATTAAATCTAGCACTAATTTTAGCTCTAATCTACCACTAATATTAACAATACATTTATTAAAAAATAAAATTGTTAAAATAATGTGCAAACATTTAAATAGTTGTATAAATGTATTAACTATAGGACTGGCAAGAAAAAGGGGCAGAGGGAGTGGCTGGACAAGCTCGCATAGCCAGTTAAGTCCAAATACAAATCTCACACTTTATCTGTGGGTAAATGCTGCCTAAGGCAAATGTATCATCCAAAGTGAACCTCCCTAGGGTATGACCTAATGATTACGTCATTAAGGATCTCACTAACTAGCTGGGTTTGCTCCTGCTGCTGAGACAGCTCCTGGCTGGATTAACCACCCATCTAGATCTGCTTTGTGGTATAGCAGGGGTGGGAGAACTGCCAGGATGCTCAGTGGTAAACAAGTAACGAATGGGGAATGGAAGTGCTACATGTACAATCAACCTAATTCACAGGGAATATAATAGGAAGAATAGAAAAGGGAAAAAGAAATCCAACTTCTGAGATGCTTCCAAAGAGAATAATGAAGTTGTTAGATGACAAATTTGCTGGAGAGGTTTCTGTACAATTGAGTCATAGCCTCCTACTCTGAACATGACTTTCATTCTTTAAATTTACTGAGAATGCACACTGGTCTAAGGAGTTATTTATATCCTTAATAAAAGGAATTCCTTTTCTCTCTTTTCATTCTATGGATTATTTATCTGCTGTCTAATAATTCATCAAAGCTGGAAACTACCAGTGTTGATGGGAAATAGTCTAGTTTTTAAGACTTTTTGTTGTGATGCCTATTTTTAATTAAACATTCTCAAAGAAATTTTAAATCTAATTCTTCTGGGCCTGTATCAGGGAAGACACCCTATACTCTTCTTTACCCTATATGTCACACCCTATACTCTTTCTTTTTCCTTCCTCCTGTGTATACACCTCACCCCCGAGGGTAACTTGAATATGCTTTTATCTATTTTTATCAGACTGGTCCATAGCTGAGTACTCTGACTACAATATTCGATTCTGGATAAAATTAGCTTTAAATAAGTCACGTACTGGGAATAGCAATTTTTCCGATATTACTTACAGTAGTTGGTAGTAGCTTTGGGCAGTAACAGGTGAATATTGTAAGTAACATGGTGACTATTAGGAAAAATTTAAAAAATATTTTTAAGAGATTTTTTTTCTTTGTGGGTTGGCTTTCCCCCAGGTATTTGTGTGATCAAGCTGTCCTCTGAGACATGCTTACGATAAAACTGAATTTGTCCAAAAAGCCTGGTTACGACCGAGCATCTGTGGAACTTTCATGGTGTACAGTCTATCTAAGAAACTCACTAAATACAGAAAGACTTAACCCAAAATGAATTTAAGCTCATAAGAACAGAACAAAAGAAGTTTTAACAGTTAGTGCATAGTTTACCACAGCAAGAGGGCAGATCCTAAGATCCCTAGATATACAATTAAAACAAGTGGAAAAACATCTGCCTCCATTCTTCATATCTCAGCATATGCACTTATATGACCATGGAAAAAAGAAATTTAAATTTGAATTCTGTAACCAGCCAGTAAATCTTACATTAGCCTGGTGGGAACTATGACTCTGAGACCTCAGTGAGCCAGAAAGAAAAAGCTTTAGTGTTTTCCATAATTTCTGAACCCACTTATCTTCCAGCCCTCTCTGAGTGTTTCAAAGCCCTTGAGACAACATCAAGAACTTCTCCTGTTTTACAGAATTGCTTTCATCCAATCAAGGAAGAGAAATTACATGAATGCAGTTCTGTGATTAATCACAGCTGACCAGCGAAGATCCCATGCAGATCCAGAGTGCTGAACACTGTGATGATCAATAAGCAAAACACATTGGAGGGAGCAAATATCACATAAACCCAAATAACAAATTTAAAGGACTCAAGATCTCCTCATGAATATTTCATGAACTGAAGATGAAGCTGTTTGACAAATTATTATTTTTCCATTTTTGATAATAAGCATTTTCATTTGCGTGAGATTTTTATCCCTGAACTGCAATAAAGTATTTCTGTATTAAGAAATTTTTGGGAATTAATTCACTCATGATACATGAAGAAGGGAAATAATTACTTGCCTTTGAGTTTGAAAAATAATTTCTGATTTCTTTTAGTAGATAATTCCTTAAGATCACCTCTCTATGTCACTATATCCCTGTGTGGAAATGAAATCTAATTATTACATTGTTGTGAATACACAATTATGGTGTTAGTGAAAAGAAACATCCTAGACTTTTGTACTTTAAAAAATTCCTTTTAAATATACCTGATTTCAGTGTTGTCTTCTATACTGCTTGGAGTTCACAGAACAGGGCTAAGATCTCTCTCTGTTCCTACTTACTGAAATGCATTAAATTGTGAAGTACTGAGGCCCTTTTTGACCTTAACAATTTACCAATATTTGAATTCTGTCAGGATTGATCTCTGCTGAAAACACGTTTGCTGAGAAATTGATGGCAGGTTAATGATGTAACAGTCCTTTATCTATAAATTAGTTTTCAGAAATTCCTGTTTCCTGAGCCTAATGGGAGCCAGAATACTCTAGACCTGGTAAGCCATGGATGGTGGTGCTCAGTTGTCCTGTCACCCAAGGTTGCATCGTAATTCTTTTTCTACTTTCCATAACCTCCTCCTGACATCCTAACCCCTGAGGTGGGAAACCCATTCCATGTGTCCTTGTTCCATGCTGTTCTCCCCAAGCCAAGGCTCTTCCTGGTGAATATAGAAGAGCGTGCCCATTGCGCTCGCAGGCTGTAACGCAGCAGAGTCCATGGCAGCAAATATTCTTCTTGCTGCATACATGCAGTGTAATGTATTCCTGCACCTTCTTTCTTCTGCGAACACTACCAACTGCATGTTTTTCTTTTCAAATCCCAAGCTGTGTTTTTTCTTCTGTTGCTTTTATTGTGGAGACAATCTTCCTTTCTTTCCCCCACCCCCCCCAAACCAAAAAGCAATATCTGCTCCACCTGGCTGTCTATAACTTGAGAGAAAAGTTAGATAAAACTGGCTTGGTATGTGTTTCCAACAATGGACTTGTTCATGCTGTCACAGAAAAGATTACAGAGCAGTGATTTGTGTAAAGAGAGAAATACCTTTTCCGGTGCTGCTTATGAGTGTCTTAAAACAAAAGCTATACACTTGAGGGCAATGAATAGTTGTTTTCATCTCAATTTTGTTTTATGCTGTTCTTTGATCTAACATGAAAATCATTACAATTTATGAGATAAGGCAGCAGACAAGACCCCAGGGAGTTCTTTGTTATGTAACGCTACATTCAATTCATTATTTTGTGACTCTCTTCCTCAAATAGCTTTCTGAAAGATCAAGTTAGTCTAAGCTACCGTGGGTTTTTAGCTTTGCTAAAATCTACCGTATTACATGCTCAGTGAATTTCCACAGCTTTTGTTCGAGTCACTGACAGCACCTGTCATTTGCCTTTTTATGTTTTGAAAGCTGCTGGTGGCAGCATAATCAAAGATGCTGAGTAAAAATATATATCCCAGAGCAGTGGCCCATAAAAGCAGGCTACTTATATTTTAGCATAGACTGTATGTGTCATAGCCTGTAGTTTGGTGGGGTTTTTTTTCTTGTATGTATCAACACTTTATTGCACACTCAGGTATCTGGGTGAGTTAGTAACAAAGGAGTGCTGTTAAGGAACTAAAACTTTATCATTTATTTTTATATAGAAAGGAGGGAAAAATGTTTGCTTCACCAGTTGAGTATTACAGCCAAGACAAATGAGTCAACCCTCTCTTTTAAGCTGTTAGCAAAATGCTAATGTTCAAGGGCTTATTACTTAGATCTAAGTTCTCAATGCTTATAAAAGTTTCAAGAGTAAGGGCCCAGTGTTTCCACTACAGCAGAAAATCACAGCTCTCCCATCTAATTACATTTTAATCTAGGAAAACATTTTTTTCCCCTCTGCCTCATAAAGAAAATTAAGTAGCATTATTTTTGATTTTTCAAAGACAAAAAGCTTGATATTTCATTCCTAAACTTTTAGTTTACTAGGTAGTTTGTCTTTGTGTAATGAAACAGTCACAGAATAGAGACACCTTTGGATGATAAGACTTCTATTTCAGTCACTCTCACTTCAGCCATGGCGAAGTTGTCCAGTGCAGCGCTCACAGCACGTGTCCTGCAAAAGCTGGGGCAGGCGGGGTGGTCCTCTCCAGCCCTTCTGTCCTGCAGCTGTGCAGAACAACAAAGCAGGGGCAACTTGTGCCCTATGTCCACCCTAAAAGGGGAAACGGCTCACTCCTTCAGAGGGCAGATAATAACATTATCTTCAAGATTTCCTAAAGAGTTACACTCTCTGTATGTCTGCGAGTACCATATTTTCCAGGCTGGTATGGAGTAAGCCTTGCTGATGTGTATGGGGAGCACCTTGCATATCTGGGGGGAAGCACTAGAGGAAGACTGAAAAATTTTAGTGAGGTATGGAGTTGTGCCTTACCCACTGGTTACTTTTTAAAAGAAATGCATGCCTTCGGAGGGGAAATATTCAGTGAATTCAATGAAAATGCTGAAGCTAATGACTTGTCACATTCTGAGTGGTCATGAGCTGGGAAAGCTGTATTTGTTAGAGCCAAGAAAGCATGTTGTTTTCTGTAGTAACACTATAAAGTCACCTGTCGTACATGGATTGTACCATGGACTACTTTAGACTTCTTTTAGCTGAGAGTGAGTAATACACTTTTTAAGAAATGAATCTTTGATAATATAATAGCTTTGTGTACTGAAGCCAAGACCACACAGTTTTCTGTACATCTTCTGTGAACAGCAGCCTCTATTAATTAAATATGTCACATACTCTGAGACTCTGAATGGGTTTTTTTACTAGATCTTTGGACAGGAATATTCTTTGTGTTTTTATAACCAAAGTAGATTTTATGGCTGGATTTTGCTAGCAGATTCATTCCTTCCATTCAAAGGATTATTTTTATAGTTATGACTGGTCAGATGCAATTCTGAGAGGTGCACATGCTAAACCTCTGCAGAATTCCATGGGAATAGTTTCCTCTTCTGTGGCTTTCATAACTCAATCAAATTCTATAATAGGGCTATAATTTTGTTGTGTTCGCCTTCAAGACTTGAAATGTATTATGGGCTATTTTTTAATTACATACTACAAGGTTTTTTTAATGCAGCTGGATTAGAAGGTGTGAATGGAGGACAGCCGTGATCCTCAGGACATCAGAAGAAGAACCTGCTACCTCCTAGTAACAGTAACATCATATGCTTTGAGTCAATACACTACTATGTGTGTTTCAAACCCAGTCTGGATTTCCACCCACCAAGGTACAATATGTTTTATTTATGGGCTTATTTGCTTGGTTGTTTCAGGGACAGGGGAAAAGAAAAAAAAAACAACCTAAAAAACAAAACCACAGCAGTATCCAGGGAATTCCTACACTCTGCCATTTGGGAAATAGTACTTCAGGGATGCAGAACATAATAATCTTAATGGGGTTTAAAGCAGTATTTTTCATTCTATTTCAACATGTTTTGATCCATGGGAGAACAGGTAATTTTGCAGGAAATTCATAATTTGCATTATTTTTTCCTATAGCTTTTGAGAGGCTTAAAAATTCCTTTTAAAGCCTGTCCCATCAAAGTCTAGCCTACTGGGGCAGGGGGGGAATGTCTGCACATCTCAATGACATTCTTGGAGACGTTAATTTTTGCTGCTTTATGCAGCAGTTAGAATTTGTGAATCTTTTGCAACATTCATAAGGGACCATAGAATATTTCTAGGAAAAGAAAGAAGGAAAAGTAGGTTAGACTTGAAAGTTGTACAATATTCACAGAGGCTCTGAAAGATGCAAGGACCTGCATATTTCTAAACTGGCAGGAGATATAAGGTTTTGTCCTGTTTAACAGAACTAGTTGGAAAATAACTTAGGTTACACTAAATCTGAGTAAAAATATGGGTAAGAATAAAAGCACTTTAAAAAAATTCATCAATGTCTCATTAAAAACAAAACCAACAATATCCTTTTCACAATCTCCTTAGACCTTTACTTTCTCTTGGTTAGTCTTAGTTTTTAATGATTATATTTTCTGTAAAAAGGTGCATGTAGCAATCTCCTCAATAGGACAAGCTATGCTTTTAAGGACCATTTCCAGGTTTTTGCTGTTGTTGGGTTTGTTTTCTTTTCCCTAGGATAGAGAGAGAAGCAAAGAGAAAGAAAAAAATAATTTCTTAAAATTAAGAAACATAGCTCTACTCAAGTTTTTCTGAGCCTTACTGTTCTTATTTCATGGCAAATACTTTCAAAGATACACAGTGGGATTGCAACATCGGTCAGAATTATCAGGAAAGCTTAAAGTTAGCCTAATTCTTCTTTTGACATAGTGAAAGGTTTATCAGTGGTGATGTTAGGAAAAATTATCATAGGAGGATTGAGAGACTTTGAAAAATACAACTCAGTATGTTAATGAATACATTCTTTTCTGCGCCAAATTCAAGTAATTTGCCTCATCCCATATAGGAATATTTAATTTGAAAACAAAATCATATGACAACTTTTTCGATGTCATTGGTTTAGCAATTGCAATCAAGACGATGTTGGAGGAAAACCAAAGAGAAAGAAATGCTAAGTATGCATTTAAAAAAAAAAAAAAATAGTTCATTGCTATTCCTACATCTCTATTTTCTTAGTTTTGGAGGTCGGAACCCTCTATGGAGAAGGGTTAAATATGACTAAGAATAAAAAATGATGGTGAAGTTAATATAAAATAATTTTGACGGTTCTACTTAAAAAATGTCAAAGTCTTTAAACATCCCTATTTATAAGTCTGGAATACTGTTGAATTGGAGGTCCTCATTCAAATACGCAATGAGAGCATCCTGGAGGTGTTTTTTTTCCTTCCCCTAAAAGTGAACGTGACTCCCATATGCTCTCTGAGGTGCACATGTTTTCCAATATCTACTTCTGAGGAGCGAGAAGAAACACAAATTTGCCCTGAGATAGTTCTTACATCTTCAGAACAGTGAATAATTGATGAAAGACCTATTCTCAACTCACAATGGGAGTACAATTGTTTGAAGAGTAGAAACTCTTCGGTTTAAAACATTGGTCATATAAATGCAGAAAGAGAAATTAATACAAGCTATGAGTCCCCCTGTAAAGGGCAGGGTAGCCTGCAGGAAACAGAAGCTGAGAGCCAGCCCCAGATTTCCATGCTGAAGAGCAGTCCTGCCCTGGTGCAAGGTGTGAGACAGATGTGAAGGTCTGGATTAGGGATGGTAATGTGCTGCAAAGACATCTTTTCTATGAGGAGGAATTCTCTGATCATCCTTTGCAACTCGGCTGCAAATATTTCTTTGAATGACTAAGCGCTCCCTTAGATTACAGACTCCTTATTTAATAAAGTAATGCTCAAGTCAAAATTAACCCCAGAATAGGTCTTAGGACCCTATGACTGTCGTCTTGCTGTTGTTTAATTTAGAAACAGCAGTGCTCTATTCCAGGTTCATTATATTCTTCTTTTATTCTGTTGCAGTGCCGAAGATAAATAAGTCCTACTGAAGCATCTGTGGTCGTCCTGGTTTCAGCTGGGATAGAGTTAATTTTCTTCTTAGTAGCTGGTACAGTGCTGGGTTTTGGATTTAGTGTGAGAATAATGATAACAGACTGATGTTTTAGTTGTTGCTAAGTAGCGCTTATCCTCAGCTAAGGATTTTTCAGTTTCCCATGCTCTGCCAGCAAGCAGGTGTGCAAGGAGCTGGGAGGGAGCATGGCCGGGGCAGCTGACCCGAACTAGCCAAAGGGGTATTCCATACCCTAGAACGTCATGCCCAGTATAGAAACTGGGGAGAGCTGGCTGGGAGCAGGGATCGCTGCTGGGGCATCAGTCAGCGGGTGGTGAGCAATTGCATTGTGCATCACTGGGCTTTTTCCTTGAGTTTTATTTTTTCTTTTTTTCCTTTTTTGTTATATTCCTTTTCATTACTATTATTATTGTATTTCATTATTACTATTGTTAGTATTTTACTTTAGTTATTAAACTGTTCTTATCTCAACCCCCAAGTTTTACCTTTTTTCCCAATTCTCCTCCCCATCCCAGTGGGATGGGGGAGGAGTAAGGCAGCGGCTGCGTGGTGCTAAGTTGCTGGCTGGGGTTAAACCATGACAGTGGTTTATATACAAGAGATTATAAACCAAGTCTGAGAGGGAGAAAGTAGAATTTCATCTCTACAACTGCCAGTACGAGGACCATGGCTCAAGGAAAGGGGCACTCGGATTGCTAGGGGTGGCTGAGAGTCCATGCTAGCAGTTTCTTTTCAAGTTGAATGAAAAGGGCAAATTATATCCCCTTGCAATGAGAGACTACAGTTATTTCTGCTGTTTGGTGGAAACTTCTACCTGTTGATCAATAAAGCCAGGTGGCTACACCAAGTAGCAAGTACTTTTCTTGACAGAGTAGTCCTTTCCTGGGTACCACCCATCAGTAAGACCATTTTAAATGTGTCACCTTCCATCATATGCTCCCTTAGGAGAGAATAAAAAAAAAATAAATCTTTAAAACATAATCTTAAAAATAAAATCTTCACTCCTTAATTTGGCAGTTTGCAAAACATGGCATTTGTGAGAATCTGGCACAGCAATTGTCAGAGCATCTCTGTCAATACAAGAATGGAAAACAAACTCCCTGGCAGCAGCACGCACAGCTGTGTGTGCCCACTCCCTCCCGCTTCTTCCTACCATATAGTGCTTTTTTTAGTCTAAACTGTGTGATTAGAGGGGGGGGGATGTGAGATGAGAAATGCCTTGTAAAAAAAAGACCTTTAAATGCAGTTAATGCTTCTGCAAAATAATTCTTCACAAACTTGGCAGTTGCTTTAAAAAAAAAAAAATCAGCAACTTGCCATCTGGAAATAACATACAACAATGTGGTACATAGTTGTGGTGGTAGCACGGCTAATACCAGTTAAAGCATCTCTTCTGTGCTTCTTGTCAGCCTCTCCTTGGTTGCAGCTGGGATAGCATGCAGAACTTGCAGGGCACTTTGTATTGTGGACAGACTGCCATGAAACATAGCATTTGTTCTAGTAATAGGGAGACTCTGCCTAGTAGGGTAGGGAGAGATACATAATTTTTTTTTAATAGCACTTTTTAGGAAGCTCGGACCCACCTGCTGGGAGCAGGGGTAAATTCAGAAAAACATCTGTAGGTGCAGAAGATAACTTGCAACAGAGCTGAATCCTCTTTGTCCTGCTAACGTGAGACAGAGCATTTCCAGCAGGGACAGACTCAAGACATAGAGCAAAATGATTTCATCCACTCTGTCCTGGGTAGTGGTGTGGACATGCATTTCAGCTAGTGGCATCTCATTGTACTGCTGCATGTGAACGACAAAGGAATGAATGTTTGAAAAAATAATTTTTTCTGCATGATAGATCATTAAGCCTTGATCTTTCTACAGAATAACTCCAAGGAGGCTAAACAAGCCACTGTGGCAGGTCCAGTCAGCCTCAGTCTGCGATCAACCTTGATGGAAAGAAGAGTGATGGCAGGGGATAGTATGGATTTTCTTTACAAGCAAAGCTAGAAACAAAAAATTCACTGGCAGGAATTGGAAATACCTGTCTGGTAGACTATAGTTTCACCTTTGTTAGTTTTATGCTCTAAAAATGATTCCTCTTCTTGCTCAACTTCCTTTTTCCCTGCTCTACTTCATCTGAGGCTTCTGCCCTTGTCTTCAATGATCTTATCTTTTAAAAGGCATCAGGAACTTTTTAAACGTTCATCAGGACATAAAGCTGCCTGACTTTGGGCTTTGGCTAGACTGAACCTTCTCCTGGGTTTGGCCCGTGCTTTTTGTCAGTCTTCTGCTATGTTGTCACCAGCAAGCTTTCATGTCCTGCCTTTATTTTAAAAATCAGTGTTTAAAAGAGAGGTGAGCTGTAGGGGAGCTGCCCATTATAATCCTTGGTAGGCAGAAGAACCAGAGCCTTGGTCCATTTGCTTGGATGACCATCAAATTACAGAGCAAGTGTTTGGCATCTTGGTCTGCATTTGAGCTGCAGGACCTTAGGTAGGAGCAGCAGGTTGAAGAATCATGTAGAAAACCAGCAAATGCCTTCCAGGGGCCAAGCAGCAAGGGACAGGAGAGCAGCCAGGCCAAAGGGATCTGCAAATGGCACCAGGTGATTGCTCAAGCAGGAGCTGAGTTTTGCTTTGACCACTTCCACGTTGCTAAGAGGGCTGCTCAAAGCCTGGACCCCACAGAGGGAGCTTAATGCCACTCAACCCTGGTTTTGAGTTTTCTTTCTGCATTAAGTGAGTGTCTGGAGAAGAACAACAAATATCATGGATGTACCGCTTGCATGTTAATCTCCTTTCATCGTTCTTGCAAACTGTGGTCAGTTTGCTTCAGAGGGTCTCAACTACTGAATGAAAAGTTTTTATTCAGCTTAACAATTTACCCATTTGCAGAGTGGGTTCACCTGGGCTTGTAAGAATATAATTACTGCGTTGCAGGTCTTTAAAAGACAGAATAACTTAAAAGAAACACAACTGAAATAAGATTAGGTTGCTTATGGCTGCACAAGCAGTTTATATGCATTCCAATGCTAATTATAATGTTTCTTTTAATGTCGTTTATTTGCATATCTTTTGGTGTATTACACAGCTTGCAAATTCTTAGCAGGCATTTGGAAACTATTATATGTTATTACTTCCTTAAAATCGTAACACTTAAATCAGGTCACCCAGCTGTTCAGCATCTGATAACAAGATTAGAGGGATTGATTGTACTCTCTGTAAGACTGCAAATACCTATTAATCTAGGAGACTTTGGAAGTTAATCAAAATGATATTTTTCTTCTGAGAATGATATAAACAGTTGAAAATACATTCATAATTTGCAATGGGTATTTTAGGCTCTAAGGTACGTTATTCTTTTTGAATACTAGTCTTTTTAGCTCTTACTGTAATTATTATAACTTTGCAGAGTAGATAGCTAATACTCCAAGTTTCTGCTATTTAGTATGTTGGAACTGTCCTCGTTTTCATTAATTCCATCAGTCAAACCTAACTCTCCTCTACCTCTAAGAAGTAATTATAATTATTTTTATGACCATATATATGCTAATGAAAGAACTATTTCATGACATTTTAATTAATTCTCAAAATGCTTATGGACTCAACACTGACATTGTCGCAGAATAACTAGTGCAGAGAAAAAAGTCATACTATAAAGTTATGGCTAATTGGAATAAATCAGGAAATATTGGCAAACACAATCAGAGCCATCTTGTTTTGGTAATTCATTTAGCTTCAAATTCTCCTTTGTGTAATTACAGACTTACATGTTTTGCTTTCAAAGTAGCTTAAATCTACATTTTTTGGAAACTTTTTGACACATGGATACTTTGAATTCTTTACTTTTCTACATCTTTTCTCTCCTTGTTCATTTGGTTGTTTCTTAAATTTGTTGGTACACTCTGGCTCCCATCCCCTGCCTTCACTGTAAGAAAACAAGTTAGGAAGCTCTGAAAATGGTGAAACACTTTTATGTAAATACAGAAAATATGTATTCAGAATTACAACTGTGATTTTCAAAGGTGTCTTAAGCCATTCCAATGCCTAGAGCAGAAATTGCCAAAGTAACTTAGGAGCACACTGGAAGTCAATAAAACATGTGTTTGAAAATCAATTGGATATTTTTGAAAACAAAATGAGTGGGAGGAAAGCTTCCAAATTTTTGATTCAGCTTTAAAATTCTGCCTTGTTTCCTTTCTGAAAATCTCAGCCATAGGCATACATTAAAATAAACGTTGTTTGATATTTTAGAATCATAACTGACCATCTGGTAATATGGGAGTCATTTATGATGGTGTGGTATGAGGTGATTTATCAAGGAATTGGGCTTTTGGAGAACTGCAGAGGGGTGTTAGGGGAAGACACATCATGATACTTGCGGATCTGTGGCCAGATAGAAATGCCTAAACAGAAATCAGTGAATAGGCTGCCCTTTCTATCACTTTTTAATTGACTTCTCAAGTGGACTGACTCTGAACCACCCTGGGAAGTGTCTCAAAACCTCCTTGTCCCTCCCTTATATCACACCATCTGATGGCAGTGGATCTGGTGACTTGAGCCAGTCCTTTGACTCAGGTTAGATTCAAACTCTTCAGATCTTTTTCCTTTTCCACCTAGGCCTGACCTCCCATTTTCTGCTCTGAATTCCTGCAGTCTCCTTCTGACACATCAGTGTCTAAGGCGGCAGAGAAATTTCTGCCGTAAGCCCAGGGAAACTTCAGAGAGTACAGGGATTTGACAAACATTTGCTTTATAATGGCAAACAAAGTTGCACATTAAAGATATGAAATATGCGCCAGTATTGACACAAGCAGTTTTAAAGTGAAGAGTCTTGCAGAACTAACAATGTCATTTTTTCTTCTACTCATCATTAGCAATTCCTTTGTCAGCATATGTTGTGCTCATTGGCCCTTTCCTGTCAAAACGCCAGTAAGGGCAAATGCATTGAGCTCAGCCATTTCTTGAGCACTGTAGTTCTTGTTCTTATGCATGAAAAACGTCTAAAAAATACTGCAAATTGTTATGGTTTGGAGGAGCTAGGAGAAATTCATAAACACATGCAGGGCTTTGCAGATGTTTATTCCCACAGGGCAGTCAGCAGGGGTCGGATTCTGGCCTTGCAGTGGTGGTACATGTGGTAGACCCCGTTGGGGACGTGGACTTTGTGACTGTGCTGTGGTTGGGTCCCAAGTGCGCGAGTCTCATTCCTTCCTGCGTGAGTGTTGGCATATTCAGGCAGCTCTGTCTCATCACCCCTTTCAGCACTGATGACCCCTTCTGCGATTGCTCTGACAGAAATAAAATCTTGTTGTTCCAACTGTTTCAGAGCTGGTGACTGCCAGGCCAAAGGAGATGATACAGTAGCTGCTTTATAGGATGAAATATCTTTATATCTCTAGGAGACTCAGATTTGACGTGCTTGTTTTGCTTATGTATGTGATATGAGGTTTGCATGAGCTATTTTTGGTGTCACCTCAATACAAGAAATATCAAGAGCTTTGCTTGTTTTCCTGAACAAGACAGGCAGAAGTGCTGCAGGTTGGAGCACATCTTGGTTGCTTGTGACTTTCCCTTCTCTTCCGCTTAAATTCATTTCTACTTTCACCTCCTACACACAATTTTTAACTGAAAGCAGCCATTGAGCTTTTTCTATGTGTGGCTTCTTGGGTCAATGAAAGGATATGAGCATCTCTTTAGAAATGCTGCTCACTTGCCTGAAGAGTGAAATGAGCTTCATAGTACTGGATCTTGATCTTGTTTTTTTGTCAGTAATTATTTCTGACCTAATGAAATTCTTATAGGGATAGTTATTTTAGAAGACCTAAAGTCTGTGCCCAGATACATACCATTATACCATATCCTAGATCTTTCTCTGAGGTAATCAGTATATGTTGCTTTAGCCAAATTCTGAAAAAAGTAAAATAAATAAATAAAAATTTATCAGTGGAAGTTTACAGATGCTATGCACCAGAACTTATGTTTTTTAATTTAGCCATGTTAAAATAACGAGGCAATAATGAGATATATTTAATTTTTGTACTTTTTATGTACTTCCTAAGTTTTCTCAAATTCTCTCCAAAAGTGGTTGAGAAACTCAGTTGGAAAGGAATTGGTTTTGAAGCAGATATGTTAAAGAAGGAGTAGCAGATATGATTTTTTTTTTTTTTTTTTTTTTTTTTTTTTTTTTTTTTTTTTAGGTACAGGGCTTTGGGAAGCATTGTGGACTTTCAAATTAGACTGTAGAAGAGTGTCCAGGGCTGTTATATGTCAACTTCACCACGGGACCTGGATGAAGATCTCTTGCACAAATGCCTCTGCTCTCCTTTCCTGCCGAGGTTGTGAACACAGAACAAATTTCCTTTGATCATGATGGCTTAAAGCCATCCAAAACACCAGGTGAAGGGGGCTGGAGGTCTTTCATGATGTATGGGTCATCCAGGAATTTGCCTTGGTGACACCAAAAGAGAAGCAGTGTCAGCAGGATGGTTTAGCCATGCTGCCCCTAACCAAACTATCTGAAATGGTAATGTCAATAATAATTTCATTCTAGTTTGTACAGTGGCTATTTTTTACTTTTGTGGTGGGTTGACCCTGGTGGGTTGACACTGGCTGGACACCAGGTGCCCACCAAAGCCACTCCATCGCTCCCCTCCTCAGCTGGACAGAGGAGAGAAAATACAATGAAAGGCTCATGGGTCAAGATAAGGACAGGGAGAGATCACTCAGCAATTAGCATCACCGGCAAAACAGACTCGACTTGGGGAAATTAATTTAATTTATTACCAATCAAATCAGAGTGGGAATAATGAGAAATAAAACCAAAGCTTAAAAACACCTTCCCCCCACCCCTCCCTTCTTCCTGGGCTTAACTTCACTCCTGAATTCTCTACCTCCTCCCCACCAGCAGCGCAGGGGGACAGGGAATGGGGGTTGCGGTCAGTTCATCACACATTGTCTCTGCCGCTCCTTCCTCCTCAGGGGGAGAACTCCTCACACTCTTCCCCTGCTCCAGCATGGGGTCCCTCCCACGGGAGACAGTCCTCCATGAACTTCTCCAACGGGAGTCCTTCCCACAGGCTGCAGTTCTTCACCAACTGCTCCAGCGTGGGTCCCTTCCCCGGGGTCACAAGCCCTGCCAGCAAACCTGCTCCAGCCTGGGCTCCTCTCTCCACGGGGCCACAGCTCCTGCCAGGAGCCTGCTCCAGCGCGGGCTTCCCACGGGGTCCCAGCCTCCTTGGGGCATCCCCCTGCTCCGGCCTGGGGTCCTCTCTCCAGGGGCTGCAGGTGGAGATCTGCTCCACCGTGGACCTCCATGGGCTGCCGGGGGACAGCCTGCCTCACCATGGTCTTCCCCACGGGCTGCAGGGGAATCTCTGCTCCGGCGCCTGGAGCACCTCCTCCCCCTCCTTCTTCCCTGACCTTGGTGTCTGCAGAGCTGTTGCTCTCACATCTTCTCACTCCTCTCTCCGCTGCAGGTTTTCTTTTCAGCAGCCTTTTTCCCCTTCTGAAATCTGTTATCCCAGAGGCACTACCACCATCGCTGATGGGCTCGGCCTTGGCCAGCAGCGGGTCCGTCTTGGAGCCGGCTGGCATTGGCTCCATCGGACATGGGTGAAGCTTCTGGCAGCTTCTCACAGAAGCCACCCCTGTAGCCCCCCCACTATCAAAACCTTGCTGCACAAACCCAATACAGCTTTCTACTACTAAAAATTTTCCTTTTTGTTTTCCAAGGACAATTAATGCTGTGAAGTTGAATATTTTTCGTTTTGAATCACAGTGTGTATAAACACTGTTTTTTCTCTAGTTCTCAATAGCTGCTGCTTTTATTAAAAAGAATAAAAAAATCTTGCTTTTTTTTATTGACTGATACTTGAATTTTTTATGATGGTAGTAGAGAAAAAAAATCAACAGCAGTTTTTCAGGTGAACATTTTGTGTGGGATTACCTTTCATCACACAGTTTCTGTTTAAGCAGAAGACAAATTTCCGGTGTTTTGATCCAGAGCTGTGTCAAAACTGCTCAGGACTTGGAGCCCCCACATCAGACACAGGTCAGACAAGTACTGTATAAGTATGGGAAGGGGAAGTTGGTGGAAAAGAAGTGTCCTGAGAAGTAGGTTTGCTGTATCTCTGCTGTGGAGATAATGGATCCGTGACTGTTGCAACTCCTCCTAAAACCTGTATCTTGTCCACCTTCACGTCCTACCTGCCCTCGCTGGGGCAGTGCCACTGTGACTCTGGCAATGCAGACCAGACATAAGGACACCGGAAATTTTGAGACCAGTTAAGAAATGACTGGTCATATACAACAGTTGTGTATAAATAGCCGCACAAACAACCTGTGTTCCTTTTTTAACAATACTGATCTAAAACATTTTACATTTAAAATGCATTCATTTCCGGAAAATGTGTGGTATTAAAAATGTAAATGAATGTTTTAATGGAAGGAAACAAATTACTTCTAATGTACTATATGAAATTCTGCTTCCTGAAAAAAGAACTGCATATAGATGTGATTGAGACTTTGAAAAAAGATAGTGATATACAGATAGATTATATTTAATGGCTTTGAATGGAAGATAAGCTTACACCTTGGAGAATCATGTAAATTTCTGTCTAAATTTCATACTGTTGTGTAGTATACAAAGCAGTGTATGTAAAACCACTTTGAAAACCTATTAGAAAATACAAAGGTTAAGTAGGTACAATAAATAATATTAATGTGATAGTAGAGTAACTGATGCCGAAACTGCAGGGATATGTGCACGGTATTATAATTACATTTCTGAGACTTGCAATGCAGGTGGCAAATGCTGTCTTTGGACTCAGCGTGCTACAGGCAGCTGCTAAGATTCATAAACACATACAACTGTTTATAATTAGAAAGATCTGCCCATCTAAGACGAATCGTGTGTTCAAAATTTTGGGCAGTAAGCATGTAAGTAAATTGATATTTTTCTGTCGTATTTTGATTTCTCAGGCTGTTACATGGTAAAACTGAAGTGTTGCTCTAGAAGGTGTCTCAGAGCTTAATTTCCTTTGAACCAGCCCTGCTATACTGTGTTATGTTAGGGATGGGGTTTTAAACCTCAGTTCAGAGCTCTGTGTTCTGGTGGAAGCACTTATAGGTATATGTATCTATACACCTGTTCACCCTTCTCTACCCCTCCCAGCCCCCCGTCCCACGGTTTTACAACAGTAATCCCATGCAAGAGATTAAGTCAAATTAATAATTGTTTCCAGAGCTGAATTTTAGGGTGGAATGAAGTTACTCTTGATTTCATTCCTGTGACCTGATCCTGCAGTCCCAATGCATGAAGCAACATTTAAGTTTGAACTTCTGCCAGACCTCATTGCTAAAATCCTTTTCTTTCTACTTGCCTTCTCCTCTTCCCTATAACATTATAGGAAAAGAGAAAATATTTTTCGTTACCATATTTTCTAGATAGCCTCTTCTGTGTTGTTTTCCTCTTCTTAATAAAGGAAAAACATTGCCACTGAAATTATTTCAAGAGGGAGGGACTGTTTATATTCAGAAGGCAAGCTTTCTAAAAATAGCTTTTCTTGGCTGCTTATAAATCTTTATCATCACTAAACTCCAGCAATCAAACAAGAACATTTAAAACAGTTCAAGAAAAAAATTGGCTCTCCAGCAACCTCAGTAGCTTTAACGATCTGGTAAAAGACCAAACAAATAGACATAATTATCATAAAAAAGCTATTATATAGCTCATCCCATCTGAATTGTTTATGGGATAAAAATTAAAGTGCTTAAAATCATCAGAGGTTTCCTTTGCTTTCAGATACTATCCTTTCCCACTGAGCTCATTGCAGCCATTAAGACTCTTACCCTGAGAAGGCCTCGGATAATGAAATCCATACTTCTCTCTTACTAGAGCAAAGTGTCTTAGTTCACTGATTTACTGTCTCTGTTTCAGTACCTGATCACACCAATACCTGAGTGCACGCGTCTGAGTTGTAGGTGCACATCTGTCCATCTCCAGCTATTCCTCATCATCATGCCTGAGTCTCTTAAAGTCTCTGGTAATAAAGTAGTTTGGACGTTATACGAGAATAGCGTAGTCTCTGGCACTTCCCCATTTTCAACGTAAAAAATAGTCCTGGGTGAAAAAAACACTTTATGAGTTTTTAGAATTTGATAATGTCTTTTCTGTTTTATTTTAGGTTCATCTGTTTCAGAGGACCAAACTAGATCTGGATTTTTTTAGCTGGGCATGGCGATCTGGGTTAAAGGAAGCATCACAGTTATGAAGGTCATTGGTGCTTGAAGACCTCTTCAAAAAAGAGCAAAGTCATTGGGCTGTAGGTCTGTGCTAGGCTCCGGATCCGACCCTATGGCTGGGAGGGAAGCAAGGTATGTGTGCATCCACTGCAAAGGGCTCGGCTTGTCCACTAGCACGTGTTACTGGGACACATTCCTTTCAATTCAGCCTTCTACTTCTTGACGTAGAGCTTTGCTGTTGTAACCTGTGCTGCAATGTGGAGTGTAGTTAAGGCTTTTCCCTAACTGTGTCCTGTAAGTATTTCTGTACTACCGATAAGGAGCCAAATATCTACTTGTACATTAATAAGTGCTTCCACCCAATTTCCCTTTCACCAGTACTTATCTGTTAAGTATGTAGCAAACTGTACTCACAGGGCAGAGGTGACTTATAATGACTAGATATTTTTTTTCTTTTTTAATGGTTTTGGCAAATGTTTTAAGGTTTGTTTCTTTTGTTTGTGTTTCGGGTGTTTGGGGTTTTTTTATGTAAAACTTTGGCAAGCCTTTAAAGCAAAGAACTTTGTACTCAATCTTTATTCATGCTGCATGTATGCTGTCACGGACAGATGTTTTCACACAGTTTTAAGGACAGGTTTCTTTCTGCTAGAGTGATTGATTTGCCCTATAAATCAGTTCCCACATAAAATTCACAAGGAACAAGTGATAGGTCACGAAGCAATGAACTGACGTTGAGAATTTGCTTCCTTGCTTGTATTTCTCCCTCTCTAATTCCAGTTTCAACCGTTCTCATGACCCCCTCTAAAGACTGCACTTCATTTTAATCTCTAAGTATACTTGGACTGGAGGTGAATGAGCCTAACAAAAGCAAAGGAGGAATAAAGGCCAGGCAATCCTTGTACGCTTGAAAGGCCTGGTGCTTTTTACTGCCCCTGGGTGGAACCCTGGTATAAATAAAAATACTGTACAGTGTGTATCCTGGCTGCAGCCTTTGTGCAGAATTTATTGTGAAGAAAACCCTAGGCAGATACACTAATGAAGTAACATTTGCTGCTACTAAATTTAGGAAAAAATCGACAATTGCTGCATTGCATCAGTGAATTAGAGTACTGAAGAAAAACATGAACTGCTCCTGTAAGAATATATGGCATGTATATTGGTTTAACCTATATAAAAAGATATAAGCAGATATAATACACAATTGTCATTTTTTTAACACAAATAGATGGACTCAGTTACCTGGGATCATACACACCTGCCCAAGGACACTGACATCTACTTGTTCAAAGACGTTGTAAAAGATTACAGCTGTGAGGAAGCTGTAACTTCCTCTACACAGTTTTGTAGGAAATGCAGAATCTTGGACAGTTGATGGATAGAAACCTTAATTTTGACAATGTTGTGAACTAATTGTTGTAAACCACAGAGAAATTATTGTTTCACATAAAAGAATGGAAACTGCTTTTGATATGCTGGTAAAAAATGCATTATCTCCTTGGTGGGGTTAAATGTTCCTTTTTCTTAATGATATATTTGTTACAAATGATTTTGAAATTTGCCATAAACAACTGTAATTTGGTAGCCTGTGGCGTGGGCACCTAACATGCTGTGAAACCGAGGACTGGGCTGTTGTACCATGCAAGCGAGAAGCATTGCCGGATTTCCACCTACCAGCACCCAGCTATCTGCTGCTTTTGTTGCTCCTGACGATGATGCAGGGATGGTGGGTTTTGAGGGTCTTCTCTTTCTCCGTCCCTGTTCCTTTGTGTCTCTCCTGTCCTGAGAAGCATTGCATCCTTTTCTCCTATTTAAGTCTAAGAAGTGCAGCAGAATGAAGAAAGGGTATCTGGGGGAGGAGGCAGCTCTGCAGAGGAACGAGGGCGCTGGATTATTATTAGCAAAAGACCTGCAGAGAGAACTCCTGTTAGAGGATGATCGGTGAGATTATGACTAGACATTGCGTGACAAATCAGTTGAAGGTTGAGAGCAATGAATCAAAAGATCTTTTATCTCTCACAAGGATGTTACCAACTCTCAGGCACACGCAAGTGGGTTTTCCTTTTTTCAGTCTTGCCAAAAAGCCAGTTGGGAACAGGTTTCCATTTGCACCAGGCACTGTACAAATGGATAGTCCCTCCATTGAATAATTTGCGGTGTAAATAGACAAGATAGTATCTGATGGTTTCCAGATCACAAGTGGCAGAAGATATTACTGACATGGTTTGAGGGATTGCAGTTTGTCAGATTCTTTGGGTGAAGCGAGCAGGATCTAAGCTAGACAGAAGAAAAAAGGTAAGAAAGGGCACGAACAGTGTGACAGGGTGAGAGAAGAGGGAGAAAAGGCATTAGATAAAGGTGAGGATGTACTTTTTTGCTTCTGGTAGAATGGCTTTTAGAATAAGTATGAGTGGAAATGGGGAGCTGAGAGAGAGATCCATGTAATCTGTTACCATCACAGTAATGTGAAACTGGGTTGACAGCAGTAGCCATTGCTGCCTGGAAGAAGAGGAGATATATTTTACTGAAACTTAGTGAAAACAGAAGAGAAACAAATAGTAACATTGGAAAATTAACATTTTACTTTCTTTGATATTTGTGAATCTACCCACATCAACACATTTTATCATTATATCCTTATCTCACAGGCAAGTTTCACTGCCTTGACAAGCACAATTTAAGATTTTTTTCCTTGTTTATTTGTTTTAAAGAGTTTCAGCTGTAAGACCAAATGCTACTTTGAGTTCAAACTTTAGGCGACTGTTATTGTTTTGGCTCTCACAGTGGGGAGCTGAAAAGAACTGAGAGGATGAAGTGCTGCAGATTGAGATGGAAAGCGTCTACCACAGCAGATTTCCAGCCTCTTTGAATTGATTACAAAGAGTAAGGTTATGTTGTTTGATTAAGTATGGGAAGGAGATATTAACTTTAATTTTTCTTCTGTGATTCACTCAAAGAATAATACCATGTGCTGTATTATTATGTAGGATACACTTGTATACATATCCTGTAAATACATGGAACAGACACTATTGAACAGGTAGAATGATGGAAAAGATTGAATGAAGAAACAGACACAGAAAAGTTAGGAATTAAATTGGGCCACTTTCATCAGGTTTGGTTCTAGGAGAGTTGCATGGCATAGCCATGAAGTACAAGACCACTGAAGACCTCTTTTAAATGCAGGCATACTAGACAAATCTAAAACAATTCATTTTTTTCTCTCCTTCGTCTTTAAAAGAAGAAACCAGAAGACCTCATTTTGGTAAAAATGTTTAATCTTGTGGTCTGAAATAGTTTGCTCTGTTAGCCTTCAAGGTTGTTCACAATGCAAAATTAGGGCTTGAGTTGGAATTTAGTGGGGCACTTGATCTATATGAGATGAGAATTTTGTGTTAGCTGAGGTTTATGTGCATTTGTATTTATCTTTGGGTTTGTTTCTAACTTGTGTCAGATAAATCTAAAGTGCCAGGTCAGCAAACTTCTAACTGCCTCACAGCACCAAAGAATTAGGTTATAATAATCATTATCCTCTGCAGATCAGTGAAGGAACAGGAAAAAAGAAAGAATGGACTTGAGAGGTTTGAACTGGTGTGAATATCAAATCAAAACAAAGTCAAAAAGTCCCCTACAACATGAACTGTGCTCCTGGATTTTGGGCAAACGTCCTAGAAGCTAAGAGGACCATAACTCTTAGGTGAGTTATGCTCATGTGCTTAGCTGAGCATCTGGCTGATAACATTTCTTATCAGCCAAAACATGACTTTCCTGAAGTTAAGGGAGTTTTGCAATCATTTTCTATGGGGTCGGTATTCCATCTTTTCACCTCAGAGATATTCATAATCTGCATAATGTCTGACAGCAACTTTCCTTTCTTCGAGATGTGGAGAAAAGAAAGTTAGTGATTATGGAAGATAAATATAGGTAGTAACGATTAGTGAAAATGATTGATAAATGGGGTGGGGAATGGGAACAAATTTGAGACACAAAAAGGCAGAAACAAATGTTTAAATTTAGAGTTCTGTCCTCAAAAAGTCCCTGTCTGTCAAATATGCAGAAATAAATTAGGAAAATCTTGGCATTTGATATTTCACAATGACAGCTATGACATTCATGAGATGTATGCTGCTAAGTCTTTGCCCATGGCAGGTTTATACAGCGTGTACAGCTTCTCCAGGAAACGGGCAGCGCACTTGAATATGTTTTAGCGACTACAGAATATGCTGACGGTCTGGTCTGTTTTCTAGGGCGGTCTGAAATCTTGGCTGGTCACACTGTGTAGCACAGAGGTACCCTCTTTGTAACGCATATGGTCGGAGTGCCAGTTGTGTCACTCGGGTACATCCGGACAAAATAGTTTTAGGTAGTTGAACATTTATCTCAGAAGGTCAACAGTTTAAAGTCAACAATTTACGCAGGGCACTCTCAAAAATTGGATCTGCCTCTCTTGACATAAGTGACAAAAGTCCTGTTGATTTCAGTGGAGCTGCATCTCATCCACATGCTCCTGGTACCGTACCATTCCCTTCTATGCTTGAGCTGAGTTTTCAGAAAATGCATAAAATATTGCATTTTTTTTCTCTTTTAAAGCTTTCCTTTTCATAATTACTATAAAAGCAATATGAAGACAAGTTGGCTATTGATGGACTCACACCCCAACTCATCAAGCTAATAATTTTCAGTCATTATTTCCTGTATTTACTTGTCTATCTACACCTGCCTGTTATTTTTTTGTGTAGACCGAAAGCTTTGTTTATTCGGTTTGTACAGCACCTGGCACAATTGATTTCTTTCCCTAGAGAAGAGCTTCTAGATGGTGCAATAGATAAAAAAAAACTTTTTGCAGAGAGAAGTAGGGAATACTATAAGAAAAAAATTCCTTTAACAAGATTAACATTTATATATCTGTCTATGATTTTTCATTAAGACCTTTGAATATGGAAATAACTAATGAGCTAAAATAGTATAATCTTTTATTATAGGGATTCTTTTTCTCTCATTATTTTATAGGAAAAAATAACTAAAAGGTCAGAAAAATTTCAAATATCCCGAGATGATATTAGATGGATCCTGTATTTATTTTTTGAGTTACAATATATAAATGTCAAGCATCCACAGGGGAAATAAATTATTCATTATAATTAGAAAATGTAATTTTTAAAAAATCATTTATTGGTTACTAAGCAGCATATTCAGTGAGAATGTTTCTTCTTTTGTACAATAGCTGTGTACTTTGAGATAATGTTCTAATTAACCTAATTGCAGCTACTGTATTGAACTGTAGGTTGAGATCCAAAGTGTCATGGCAACTACCAGAAAAGCTCTGCAAGCCTCTGCTTTCTCAGTATAGTCTCAAAAATAGCTCTTTATTATAGGAAATAAGGAGGTAAATCTTCTTAACAAGATAAAGCTTGAACCAAGAAAGAATATTCCCCTTTGCACTTGATGGTAAAGCATAAATTAAGCATTTCTGCTTCAATTTAATTAGCATAAGCCATCATAATAATGTACCCCATAAGTGTTTGCTTTTCCCGTCTAGAGCAAACCTCCTGTGCTCAGGAGATTTACTGTAAATCATTGAATATTAATTTCTTGGATTTTATTGAAGAACATTTTACACAGTCAGCTTAGGAGAGAGAACAATCATTTTCTTTCCCTTGCAGGAAAGACCTTATTTAATACTGTGATATTAACTAAAAGGAACTCCATGAAATGCTGCTCCAGCTTTATGATCTTGCAAAACTCTGGAGACTGCTGGAAGTGGGAGTTTCAGAAAATAGGAAGTGTATATTTTAAATATGTCTGACTCGAATGCCTGATAGTATTACGTCTCTCTGTTCACTGCAACTCATGTAATCTTTCATTTCATTAACAATTGTAATGCTAATTAGAAAATTGCTTCTCAGTTTAATTCATAGAAATATATGATTCCATACAGGCTGAGTAATGATTGCAAAACTGCCATAAATTCAGAAGAGAGCTTTGCGTGAATGAAGATCACAGTTCAAGTCTAATAAATTATGTAAGTGTAAAACATAATGGATTGGAGTCTACTTACACACTAGTGCTTTGGTAAAATCATCAAACAAAGCAAAGGTTTTTACTGTATGTGCTATTTCCCATAAATTAGCAATCTTGTCTAATATATACAGCTTTTCCTCCACATCTGGTTTTTGTTTGTTTGTTTGTTTGTTTTTCCTGAGAAGTGAAGTTCATGTATATTGGACTTCATTTCAACTGCCTACTTATGTCTGTGCTTTCTGGAGATCTCAGAATAATGTTCCATCAAATTATAATTTCATGAGGTTTTTATACTCTCTGTCATTAACTAACTGATTTTGGAAACAAATATTTACGAGTTCCATTTGGTTTTCATATGCTTGCCTGGGAAATAGGGTAGCTGGGAGCAGCCTGCTACCAGGACCACTTGTGCTGTCCAGGAACAGTTCCGTTCTCCTCCCCACCGCAGCCCTGATGGGACATGGGGCTTGACCTTAACTGATTACTGGAATTTTCTGCTTCCAAACATCACTTTCCCATGTATCCCACTTCCCAATGTATCTAACATTCTTCTTTTCACAGAGGAAAAGCCTTCATAAAAATATATCCTTAACCCATGAGTTTGTGTTGAGTAGCTGAAAAGTATAGACCTGAAAAAAACCCGCCAAAATCTAGAATCTTTTCTTCCCTCCCCTAAAATTCAGCCCAAATAGCAATTTATGAGAAAAGGAAACCAATAGTCTATAGTTAACACTGATACTGGCTTCCTAGGAAACACAAGATGGGATAAACCACAAGTGATTGTCCCTTGAATTCTGGAAATATCAATAGGTCCATAACCAGAAGGACGTAATGCCTGTTAGTGATAGATTTCGGTAAAGTAAGGGCCAAACATTTATCCTGGTGTTCCAGTAGTTATTCACAAAATACATATTTGCAAGGCTTTTGGTAATGGCATTTCATATCCAAAAGTTTGATATGCAGAAACAAGTACTTGAATAAATGAATTGGAGACTTGAATTTCCAACTCCGCCATCGGTACACACAAATGTAACTTGTCTGCAGAATTTTGTAGTCATAAACATTTATATTTGCAAATTAAAGCTGGTCAGGAGGTAAATCCAACTAAAATACAACTGCAGAAGTGGTGAGCAATGCAACACACTATCTGGTTGACTGCACTTAATTTCCTTTGTGAGACTTTAGGCAGTTAAAGAAAATCCGAAACTGAAAAGTCACTACCACTTTCTGACTGTTGGAAAGCTGGAACACTAGTTCCAGCTTTTATGAGCTCTGATATAAATCTCAACGAATCCTCCATGAATGAAATGAATTGCAGTCTCCAAAGTTCTCTCACTTTGCTTTAAAGTAAACCAGTACATATTTCTAAACTTTTTTTCTTTTATACCTAAGCATAAATGTTTTCTCTAAACAGTTTTAAGTACTTAAAAGAATATGTAATTTTACACTTCTTAAACCCCTTTCTGTAAGGAAAAGAACATAAGAGGTCTACAGAGATTAAGGACTCAATTTAAAAGTAATCAAACACTCATTTTTTCCATGAATATTTAGACCAGTGACTTGCCAGAAGTCACACCTGAATCTGACAAATTCCAGGCTTATTTTCCTTCAGTCAAGGACCATCATTTTCTCCTGTGTTCCTACATAGGATTTTTTTTCATGCTCTGACTGCCCAGTATAATCTAGAAATGTCTGGTGCAGCTGCTCTGAGCATGAGCAGAAACAAAAGTCTCAGATTCAGGAGCAGCAGACTAACTGATCACACCACTGAACTTCTTATTCTCCATCACAGGACCATAGAATCATAGAATGGTTTGGGTTGGAAGGGACCTTAAAGATCACCTAGTTCCAACCCCCCTGCCACGGCAGGGACACCTTCCACCAGACCAGCTTGCTCAAAGCCCCATCCAACCTGGCCTTGAACACTGCCAGGGAGGGGGCATCCACAGCCTCTCTGGGCAACCTGTTCCAGTGCCTCACCACCCTCACAGTGAAGAACTTCTTCCTTATATCTCATCTAAATCTGCCCTCTTTCAGTTTAAAGCCATTACCCCTTGTCCTAACACTGCCTGCCCTTGTAAAAAGGCCCTCTCCAGCTTTCTTGCAGGCCCCCTTTAGGTACTGAAAGGTCTCCCCGGAGGCTTCTCTTCTCCAGGCTGAAGAACCCCAACTCTCTCAGCCTGTCTTCATAGCAGAAGGGCTCCAGCCCTCTGATCATCTTCGTGGCCCTCCTCTGGACTCGCTCCAATAGGCCCATGTCCTTCTTATGTTTGGGGCCCCAGAGCTGGACACAGTACTGCAGGTGGAGTCTCAAGAGAGTGGAGCAGAGGGGCAGAATCCCCTCCCTCGACCTGCCGGTCATGCTTCTTTTGATGCAGCCCAGGATACTGTTGGCTTTCTGGGTTGCAAATCCACATTGCCGGGTCATGTTGAGTTTCTCGTCAACAAACACCCCCAACTCCTTCTCCGCAGGGCTGCTCTTAATCCATTCTCCGCCCAGCCTGTATTTGTGCTTGGGATTGCCCTGCCCCGTGTGCAGGACCTTGCACTTGGCCTTTTTGAACTTCATGAGGTTCGCACGGGCCCACCTCTCAAGCCTGTCAAGGTCCCTCTGGATGGCATCCCTTCCCTCCAGCGTGTCGACCGCACCACACAGCTTGGTGTCACTGGCAAACTTGCTGAGGGTGCACTCAATCCCACTGTCCGTGTCCCCGACAAAGATAAACAGCGCTGGTCCCAATACTGACCCCTGAGGAATGCCACTCGTCACGGGTCTCCACTTTGACATTGAGCCGTTGACCGCAACTCTTTGAGTGCAACCATCCAGCCAATGCCTTGTCCACTGAATGGTCCATCCATCAAATCCATGTCTCTCCAAATCCAATCACTCTGCAGCCCTCAAAAGCAAACATGAATTCAGGGAGAGGGATTCATAGAAACAGCATTTTATATCTAGCAAAAGGCTGTAGAGTTTTGAAATTAAGTCGTATTGCAAAGCTGATTTTGCAATTTGTCAAATACAATGTCCTTAAGCTATATTCAGCTTGTTTTAGTTTACAACTGGAGGCTTTCCTTCTTTTTATCCTAAGACACAGTTTTAAGTAACAACAAATCGCACAATGTAACTGGGTGAAATTTGAAATATATTTATTTTTTTAATCCAATGAAAAGTTGTTTTTTTTAAATCCCCACCTTCTTGGCCAATGGGGTTTATTAGATCTTCTGTTTCTGTGGTGTTCCTACATGCACTGAAGTATTGCATTGTCTCCAGCTGCTGGGAGCTCTTTTCTTCCTAACAAATGTCAAGAGCTGTTTTGGTAATTCTTCTCCTACATGTCATCCTTCCTCATTTATTCTCCCAATGACAATGACATCTTTTCCAGAGACGCTTCCCCCCAAGCTGTCACCTTATTTATTTCTTCCTCTGTCTTGCCTTGAGGAACATGATGAGCATGAGGACGGTGCAGAAGGTTTCTCACATGTGTTTAGATTTGTTTAATCTGCTTGGTGGAGTTGTGTAGGTCTGGTCAAAGCAGGTATAAATCTCTCTTTTTTTTTTTTTTTTAATAAAGCTATTTTTCTTAAACACACATGTAGCATTATAATGATTGAATAAAATTATTTTATGAGTATAGGATCCTTTATGACTTTCCAGTCTGACCTCTAAATAGCACAGCCAAAAGTTTTCACTGGTTCCACCACCATGTCCATCATGCTGTTGATCTACACCTGATCTTTCATGAAAGTGCCTGACATTGACTTAGAGAATTCAAGTAATGAAAAACCTTTAACATCCCCAAACAAACTAACAGCTAACAAATGCTGCTGTTGAGACTGCATACCTTTAAATTCCCCTCCCCCAAAATGTTTTCAGCTTCTTGCAGAGTTTTGTAGAAATATTGGCTTTTGTTAGATTTTTCCACAAAGTTTGTGTTAAGGTGAACACTTATTCTCTTTCTAGATTTCTTCCAGTAATAATTTCCAGTGTTATGAGAGTTTCTGCTGCTGATGTTTTTAATCTTTTCTATTCCTATGTTCTCTCTCAGGAGGAAACATGCTTGTTCTCTGGCCTGTTGCTCCCTTGCTCACTCACCTTTCTTTAAATAAACATTTGCTTATCACTTCTTCTTTCATTGGTGTCTGAGATGACTATTGTAAGAGTAATACATACTCTAAATGCAATTAAAAAAAAATTAATGCATGCCTAATTTTCTTCAAAGGTCATGAAGGATCCGATGAAGGTTGATGGGAGCTGGATGTGTAATTTAACTATCTTGAAAATCCTGGCCACAGGCAATATTATTATCTGTTAAGAAGCAGTAGCATGAGTCAGACTCTTTCCACCACACAGGAAGATTTCTTTTGCTAACCCAAAGACCACAGTAAAAAAAGCAACCAGTAAAAGAAAAAAACAGAAGAAAGGATCTCAAATCTTATCTTAGTGTACATGAACTCAGAGACAAAAAAAACTCTGAAGATATAATGATTTGTACTAGCTGAGAAATAAGTCAGGTTAACGAAACATCAAAACAAGGAAGAAGATATGGACTTCACAATATTGAAATAGATGATACTTTTAAAAGAAATAAAATTCATCTAGTACAAGGAAAGGATATGAATACAATTCGAAGGAGATGGCAGTTGGAAGAACAGAAAGAGAATAGCAAAAGGAAAATAGGAGAAAGGATGAGAATAAATATCTAGCAGATGTATTCTACACTGATGTGCACAGATGTTCTTACCTCCTCCATTAGTAGTAGACCTACTTCCAAATCTCCAGAAATGTAATTAAATAATTCTTCACTTAAAATGTTACCTTCTAAAAAGATGTTGTTTTGCACATGCATTTAAATCCGTTTGCAATATTGTTGGAAGTAGTTTTTTGCCATTAAGTTTTTTAATATTTGACATGCAAAATTATTTTTTCAAGGGATGTTTGCTGCTGTGTCATGCAATCAAAGATCATACCAGGTAACAAAGTACTTCTTTAAATCCTTGGCATGTGTTTTGTATGCTAAGCAATGATTCAGTTTGAACATGCTGTCGAGGACTACATTGCAACAGTGCCATTATCTGTCTCAGAGAGCCTCTATGAAGTTTTTGTTTGGCTTCATCAGGTAAATGAGGGGGCTGAGCTGTTTGACATCAGCTTCACTGCACCTCTTCATTTATGTTGCTGCCTCAAGAAGTCTCATGACGGTAGAATGCCTTGAAGATGCACATTATCTAAACTCTTTCCTCTGAAGCATTAATTCATATTTCTCACAGAGGTGCTGAACAGGTGGTTTTTTCCCTGTAAAATAGCGTGTCATGAAAAAGTATTTTCACAGTGCATGGAAAAATAGCCTAATGTTGTAAAGTGCTACTGCAAGGACTGGGAAGACATTACAAAGTCTATCTCACGTGTGAAAATGTAAGGAAAATCAAACTGCTGAGTATTACAGATCAACAGTCAAAGACCCGTCAAGGACATCCAGAAACTAACTTTATGTGATTAAAAGGATTTACTTAGTTTCCCAGCTGATTCACAATCGCTGTAATTCAAAGACAGTCATTCCATGAAGGCTCAGCAATAAAAGATTTCCTTCTCTAGGACTCAGAAACGTTTTGTTCTGGTGCATTCCAAGAGAGACTCTGTGGAAATCTGAGCTTTTTCTTAACGAAAAAAAAAAGAAGAAAATCCAACCGCACAACCACACATACACACACAAAACCAAACTACTCTTTTTTTTAGTAAAAAAAAAAAATAAATGCATTTTTATGTTATAGTTAGGTTGAAAACAGTCAGCTACCTCTGTTCAGCAAGAGAATTCAAAGAGATTTTGGATTCTGCATCTGTTTCACTTATCTGTCCATTTACCAATGTTTAACAATTGACATATATTTGGGGGGGGGGGGGGGGAAAGCCTTGAGATTGGGATGGTCTGTAAATACTTCACCAGAGTCATCAAGGACATCTTTATAACAATGTTTGAAATGTGCCCTTATCCATATAGGAAATTCCCCAAAACAGCATTTTGTGGGGAAATTTCAAGAAACTTCTGCAATTTTCCAGCAACGGGTGAATTACTCTGTCCCTCAGGTTCACGAGAAAGATTTGCATTGTGCAGGCTTGTCAACCTGCAAATTTTGTGCGTGCAATTCTAATGTCACATTTACAAAATAAAGTCAACACAATCTTCACATTTGGAGGTAAGGAGAGAGATTTTACTGCCTTTTAAACAACTGGGGAAGGCGAGAAACAGCAGCAATCATAGGAATATGAAGTGCTGAAATATACAATTAGAAGAGGTGTTTAAAAACTTAATTGAACAGTGACATGCTGTCACCAGCAGCTTAAATGCAATCCCGTAATGACATTTGCTATAAACCATGTCAAAATGAAAAATAGGTGTAAGCTGACATGTGGAGTGTCTGAGATTTCTGTGCTGCTGATGGATATTCCTCCAGAAGCAAAACAACTGACAGGAACATGAACTTGAGTGGTGATTACCCTGTAATTAAATGGAAGCAATAAAGGATCAAGGTAACAAAACGTGGAACAGGACCTATGAAATATGAACAAATGTTGACTCAGTAATTCTGATGAAAGAATCCAAGATTTAGGCATAACAATAATAGTCGGCTGGTTGTCTCTGGTGCCAGATTTGTGTGCCTCCTGTAAAACAAAGCAGTCAATTCCTATTTCCCCCACATTTTTCCCCTTACAGTGTCACATCATGTACAGGTTTATAGCTCGTTGGTAATTGTGAAGGACCTTGGTAGTGTTTTTCCTAACATAAAACAACGGATCTCACAATCCCCACTGCAGGTTCACCTCCGGGAGTACTTTCCTGGACTTTCTCTGATTGTCACTAGGAATAGATATGCGCTTTTCCCCTGGCTGTCAGACTCCAGCCTAATTTTCAGTTTAATAGACCACACATTATTTTAGGAGAGCTCTCTCTGGTTTATTTTAGTGCAGTCAACACAGTCAACCAAGTGCTGAGTTCTCAGCTCAGGAGCCCCGGACAAAAAGTATTTCTTCTCTCCCACACCCTTTGTCTTGCATGAGTTTTATTTCAAACAAATCTGAATAGAGATATAAAAAAATCTAATGATGAAACCCAAAACACGATCCATCTGCTTCAAATGCTTCAGGTTTTGAACACGAGCTATTGAATGTTTCCTACTGTTTATTAATAGTTAATAGTAAATGGAATTTGTTAAATAACTTCAAGTAACATTCTTAGAAAAAAATTAGCATTTCTTTCATCAAACGCATTTTCTATTATTTACCAACTCGTAGAGCTAATTTTAATAAGCTGAAAGCAAGTAATACTAACAGTAAATAATTCACCCTAAATTCTGTATTGAATGCAGCAGACCCTTACTAATCCAAATTTTGCTAATCCTCATACTTTATAACTCACACAAAAGAGTCTCTCCCTTCACCTCCTGTCTCTGCAAAGATTTAATATCATAATGTTTCAGTGGCTTCTCAGACTGTTGGAATCTCATTATTTATATAGCATGAATAATTAAACTAGACCCTCTTTTTAAAATTAAATGAGCCATGTATTTCTGAACTAGTTACCTTAGTTACAAATTGTGCCAAAAGCTGATCATCTCTTACATGCAATTAAAGCGTTCACTGGCCTCTTGCACTGAGGCTTCAAAATTAGGAAAGTCACCCAGGCAAGGACGGACTGTATGGGATGCAATATGGACAGCTTATCTGTCAGCAGTATGGCGCTTATATTTTTTTTCCCTGTTTTCCTGGAAGCCAAAAGTCACTGGTTTTGGTGAGTATGTGTTCAGGTGGTTCTGATGCTCACTCAGTCATTCACCGTCGTGCACACTGGGACCACTGGCACATGCCTGCACCCAGTGGTACTTGTGGAAACCTCACATTTATCAGTAAGCAAATACTTTTCCCCTTACTCTTTACTTCCCAGTTGCTAGTCCATCACTGAACGCAGGGTATAGCCAAGGCTGACGTGGAGATTAGTTCCAAGTAGCTGTACAGTGCTTGCATGGCCCAGTAGACACAAAACCCTTTTCAAGGGCTGATTGCTATGAAGGCATCTCGGAAAGAGGAGTCTCCCTGTGATTACTTGTGTTTTACCTAATTTGCTAAAATAATATTCTTAATTTATCAGTAACACCATTTCCATCCATGTTTTTAAAAGATTAAAAAAATGAGGATACAGTATAACAAAGTCCTTTGGCCAAAAGGGCAGTACGTAGGGCAGTACATAAGCAGGGTGTTTTGTTATGCAGGAAAAGTTAGATAATTTAGATGCATGACTTGTTTTAAACCTCATAGAGTAATATTTGTTCTGAGTTACCTGAATAAATCTCTGTTTAATCCCTTGGTGATGACAGTCAGAATTTCTCAACTCTAAGCTTTATGTGTTAACACTTAGCATTTGGAAATCCTGATTAGCAACACAGACAGTTGGAGGGGCAGAACCAAACAATAGACGAGGCTTGTGGAAAGCTGTTTGTAGCGAAGACAGCTAAATAAATAAAACATGCTTCCTTCACCACTCTTAGTGCAGCCACTTGGCCTGGGTATTTGGTACTGAAAAATGCTTATAAAATAAAAATATCTGTCCTAAAGGTGTTTAACGTCTCACAGCCAACACTCATCAGTATACAGGAATGGGCATTAGCTGTGAATATTGAAGGTAAGAATATGCTTTACTTGGGCAGACAAAATTCCAAATGAATTCAGTTTGGGTTGCATGCATGTAATTACAACGGCTTGGTCTCTTTATGTATGTGTTAGCTGAAAACAAATGAGATTTGTTTGATGTTTTACATTGCACCATGAATAAAAGATCTGTAGCAAATAGCAAACCTATTGCTTTGATCCTGTGTTGAAACACAGGAACGTAGACTAAGGTCTCAATCCAATTCTCAGACACAAGAAAACATTTCTGATCATAGCACTGGCTGAAGGAAGGGTATATATCTTGGTTTTTTAATTAAAAAAAAAAGTCTGAGAAGAATCCATTTTTTCTTATCTGAAGTAATTACTTTCTTGCATCATGATCAGCAGTGCACATTCCGCTGTCAAGAAAGCAACTATAAAAATGACCACACAAAACTCAAACTCACAATAACATAACACAGTGGCTGCTGCATGTAGAGGCTAGGAAAAAAAAACCCCTCTCCTGTCCTCTATTGCAGATGGTGTATTGCAATTAATCAGAAGAACACTGATACATTTAAAATTCAACAGAACAAAAATACAGATTGAGGTTTTATTAACCATTTGGATGGAATTCTTGGTCTTTACAGTAATAGCTGCACACCTTAGAAAGCAGAGACTGTAACAAATATCAGTTTATAAAAAGTGTAGAAACTTTAGCAAATTGGAAGAGCATAGCTAGAAAAAAACCCCAAACAAACCCAAAAATCCTGTTACTTTTTTTTTCAATGAAAACAGGATTAAACTTGAGAGTGCTTAAACTGTCACTTATTGAGAAGTGGGAAAACATATGCTAAAGAGGAAAAAGGGTATCAGAAAAAGATTGCTAGACCATATTATAGTTTTAGAAATAATATCTAAGTGAAATGTATAAAGCAATTAAAGAATGAATGTTTTCATTACCTTCAATTTATTTCAGTACTCGTATAAGATACCAAAATACATCCCAGATAGAATAACCTAATTGTTCTGGGAGGTCAATGGAAACTTTCTCCATCGGAGAGCTAACTGTTTCAGCCACCTTTGCCTTCTGGATAGTCAAATTAAGCCCAATAAATATATCACCAAAATAGGTATTTTTCAATTTAAACATCCCTAATGAAAGGGAGAAAGTTTTAAAGAAATTAACAACAGGTTTTGTATCAATCTTTAAGTTCAGAGACTGTTAGTTATGAGGGCTGGAAATCTTACTTCCTGTGGAGGTGTCATGAATGTTTTGTACCAAGATTTCAGTCGATCCTATTTTAGCTTCTCTTTTTCTTCCTCCATTCCTAAGAAAGTATACTTCTTATTACCTGAAGAAGCAGGAAGTATCAATATAGTGAAACAATAATATTTTTCCTTGGCTGGACTACTTATGTACGTGAAAATATGACATTTTAACTGTTAGAACAATTACCATATTCAGGACAATATCGTACAAATGAAGATTACAGTTATTCAAAAGTTTATTTCAAGAGTAATGGCAGAAGAAAGTGTTTGCACATGAGCATCACATAATGCTGAACCAAATGCTGAATTTTCTTCAGGAAGGTCTGGGACTGTGGTTGCAAATACATGCTAAAATGAGCAAAACCTTCAGTTCACTCAGATGGGACTTGGGGAAGCTCTTCAACTTCCCTTCTCCTTTTGTACTCTTGTGCACCTTCAGTTTTCTGACAAGTGCTTCACTCTGTTATTCTCTACCTCAACATAAAGCCAATGAACAGCGAAAAGAGTGTGAGGATGTTAGGCTCTGATTGTCTTTTAAAAAGAGCATAATTGTTTTTACGTCAATGTTGTCTTCAGAGTTTTATATCCAGCTGTCCCATAAGACTAAGAAATAAATTCACATAAGCAAATACTTCCTGATTGATCATGAATGAGAGTCATAGAGCACAGAATTATGGAGAACAATATAAACAATATAGACAAGAAAATATATGAGCGCTTATATGAGCACATTGCAGCACTTTAGGATCTTCAATACACCACATTTTGCCTTTCCTAGATAACTCTCTGTGCAGTGTTTCAACAGGTCCGTTCTCCAAAGGAAGGGGCCAAGTCATCAGGCAGTGTGAATAAGTAAGAATGCCAATTTTGGTGAAATGAAAATGCAACGTACACCATATGCAAAGACTACTTTAGGATCGAGTGTTCAAAGAGCAGAAACATTTATTCAGGCTTCTCCAGGAATACTTTATAACTGCAAAGGATCAACTTATTCTTTATGACAGAAGTTACTCAGCTGTTCCATCGGTCATTTATAACCACTTTTTTTTCATTTATTTGGTCACTGAAAACATAGAAGTATTTTCTCTTTGCAGTGCCATGCCAGTTCCTGTTTATTCCTTCTGATATTTTATTTTCAAAAAACCCTGCAAATCTCTAATTAAAAAAGTCAAAATGCATGATTAATTACAAATCAAGAGTATTTTGAAAGCAGGAAAGAAAATAAACAACTCTGGTAAAGTGAACAGATGGGATTACAAACTAAATTGCCATCATTAGCATTATGAGTCCTATAATTAGTTATTAGAATAACAATACGTGTCTAATATTAATATGAGATAACACAAGTGTTATTATAGGGACAGAAGAAGAAAAGAAACTTGGAAAGGATGTAGTTAAGGATAATTGAAGTCTGACTTCCTGCTAATATCTAGGTTTGACTTGCAAGACTCTTGTGGAGATAAATTCTGATTTTGTGGACGTAATTGTGATTTACCAGGTTTTAAAGCAGAAACTGGCCTCAGTGATGTCTCTGTATTACAGCGCCCTGTATTATGAAGAGGATCTGCTACTTCCATAGTTACCTTTCATACAGTCTTAAAAGCACTGCTAATACTAAAGTATTCTGTGCTTGATCTAACTTCCATTGAAACCAATAGAAGGGTTACAAGGCTTATTTGCTTATTGTGCTTTAATTAACTGAAATTAATGAGGATGAATCATCTGTATCTTGTTACCTATGACAACTGATAGCTTCTGCGTGCCATTTTCCGCATCCCTGTGCTGGCAGCGCGGTAGAGATCCGCTAATGTCAGATCTCTGAACAGGATCCTGCCACCAAAAAACAGTCCTAACTCATCAGCGCATCTAGTGCTATCACAAAATAGGTGTACAGCAATCTCCAAGTGAAAGTTTGGATGAATTGAAGCTTTCTAATGCAGCTGACCCTGCACAATTTCAGATATCTTGTGTTTTTTGTCTAGCAACACATGATTTTCTGGTTTATTTGATGAGTCTAAACCTGGCTTTATGGTGGGATTTAGGCTCTAAATCCTTATCGCATATGTAGAGAAGAAGATTTTTAGAATGATGTGTATATTGAAGACTGGCATAACTGTCTCTGAATAAGAGTATGAGCAAGTGGAGTGGCCTTTTATTATTGAAAAGGGCATTGATCTCCTCAGTTTCCAATAAGTACAATGCAGGTAACGGTGTTCAAATGATAAATAAAAACTGTATATGAGGTAAAACAGTGCTTTTCCACAGTTGTTCTAATAGGTTGTGGTTTATATGGGTGTAAGGCCTGGTGCCACACACGTGCTACATAGGACTCAGCAAGTTTAAGTCAAATCAGGAAATTATGATGAGTTGTCAGGTTACACAAAGCAAAAACTAAGCCTGAACAGTAAACACTGATATAATTAATAGAAAACTAAAGTCAGTAATAAGATGTGTTATTTTTTTCTCTTAACTTTGAGTGGTTTTTCTTGGATTAGAGAACTAGAAAATCTAATTGAAACAATTGTGCGGTTAGTTCCATTTAATGGCTGTTATACAGGCAAATATACATTAAGAAGAAAAATGTTAATTGCTGATGTGCTGAATATACTGTATGGGTAACATTTAATTGCAAAAAGAGATCATTTTGAATGACTTCTATTTTCCTATCTTCCTAAAATGAATCTACCAACAAAATAATACACAGTGTAAGCAAAACTGAAGTTCAAAGATCTAATTTCTAATTCAGGGAGGCATTAAGCATATGCTTAACTTTGACCAAATGCATAAAGCTATTCACTTCTAGGACCATATAGAAGTGCTTAAAGTTAAATGGGTGCTTAGGTTATTATTCACACAGGGTTGCCTTCTTGAATCTTACTCCCCTACCGGTATTAGCACTCTCTTTGGCAGCCAGTCCCATTGAGATCAGTGATACTGATTGCCAAAAAAACCCAACAAAAAACCTGTTCCTGACCATGAAAAGGAGACAGAACCTGATTCTGATCTGTACCTATGGGTTTATTATCGCTGTGAACTATTTTTTTTAACCACTATTAAATGTGAGCAGAGAAAAACAGGGGTTAACTCTCTATTTACTGTGCCTGATTGTTAAAGGTGGGCGGGTAGCTAGCTGAATATTTGTGCCTGTAGTTAATTGTCAATGCAAATGAGAAGCTGCCTTTAAAAATCAGGACTCATGTTTTTGGGGATGCCAAGAAAGTAGTAAGCCTGGGCAGGAAGGTGATGTAACATAGTCCAGAGTAAAATTACTTTATTTTTTTCACAAGAGTAAATATAAGAGAAATCCAGCCTTAAAAGAATAATTTTCAGCCCTAAAATCTTCTCTACCAACATGGATCGGGGACAAGACTAGCAAATCTAAATTTCATACAGAACAGACATAGCACAGCTATCACAATGGTTAATAAATGGGCTACTAGTCTAAACCAGCCTTGAAAGAATACAGCAGAAAATATGCTTGCTATTTTCACTTATTCTTTACTAATTGAAGGAGACAGTTTATTTGTGTTAATTACGTACTCTCTAAATGTCTCAAAATCAGAGCTTGAATTTTGTGTTATGTCATACTTTAATTTCCCTACACCGCAGACCAGTCTTCCCATTGACTTTCGCTTGTTTTGCACAAGCCCAGAATCAATTCCAGCTTATCAGTATCAGACAAACAGGGGGGAGGGGGTAGGGGGGATGACGACGACTGAAAAAACAAGATAAAGTGTAACAATTTTAGCAAGTTTTGAGACATGTAGTTGCTTTAGTCAAGTACGCTCTATTGGCATGAAATTACTCTTTAACACTTAGGAGTTTTAGTTAAGAATTCCCCATAGAGATATTAGTTATGTAGGGTTGCCCTTCTTTGTTTTCAAAACCAAACCATACTGCAGCCATACGACTTCCTAACACCAAAGCCTCCTCTGTAAAAATATGTGCCCTCCCTCCCCCGCAAATTAAGGACATTGCCTGGATTTCATGGATTTCATGTTCTCTGTAATTGTTTCAGTGATTGCTTCAGAGATGCTTGGAGAATAGGTAAACAGTTCAAAAGAGGAAAAGAAGGAGTATAAATGTAAAATGCTATCTTAAATTTTGCATTACATACATCACCCTACTTGGATTTATTGCTAACTACTTAAGTACATAACCACAAAATCTCCAACCCCGTATTAAAAGTCAGTAGAGATGTGATTGCCCTGATTCTTTCCTCTCTCTCTTGAGCTCAGCCTTATTTGCCAGCTGGCCAGCCTTCCCTTCCTCCTTGTTTTTCCAACGAACAAAGTGTTTAAAAATCCCAACCAAACAAACCGAAGAGGCATTGACATAAAAATGACAAACGCTCAGGATCATAGCAAGAGCGATGCGAAGCAACAGCTGTCCTGCTCAGCCTGACTCTCCCACGTCCATCTGCAACCTCAACCATCTGCACAGGGGAAAGAAATTGCAGAAAACAAAACGGCAGAAACAAGGGCTGCGCTGCTGTGTTTGCAAAGGAGAAAAACCCTGATTTCCCGGCACAAACGACAGGTTTTGAATGTCATCACCCACAGAGAGGAGGAGTAAGGTCTCCCCTTTCAGACCACTCTCGCGCCATAGGGTATTTTCTATATAGGGTGAGCAAACTTCTAGCAAGGACTGAGTCGCCTCATCCTAGGTGACACACAATGCACTAATCTAACCCGAGGATTATCAAAATCAATTCAAAGATTCTATAGGGTGAAAGTCCTTTAAAACAAGTTTTCTTGAAGAGAAAAATAACTCTCCATCTGAATCCTTCAGCAAATTGGACAAGTTCTGAAGTTGAACTATTAGGTGATGACATGCAAATAATGTTCCCCTGTCCTTTGCATTTCCAAACTCCTATGAAATCTGTAACCAAGGCTGAAACCTGATATAATACACAACTTTTTTGCAAGAATAAATATTTGCTTGGAGTCCAGGAAAATCTGCATAATCAAGCTCAGGATAATTTGCTTGGATGCCTGGCAAACCAGCCTGAATTCAAGTCTCTTTCTTAGCCATTTTGGAAAGGGCTTTTGGAAAGATTAGAAAAAACACATTTTGCCTCAAACAAATCTTGGTATGGATTGTCTAGTTATCTGGAAATATACCTAGCACTTGAACCCTCCTGTGAAGTATTTGTACTATTCATTTTCACTGAAGTCTTTGTTATAGCAGACATTCAAGGTTTTAACAGAATTGACTTTAACTGGAATTTATTGGCCATTCTTCCCCTACACAAACATTTTTTAATTTAAAAGAACATGTTTGTTACAGTTAGGTTTCAGCCCAACTGCTTTTACTTAGTGAAAACCCCTTGCAATGCAGTTGTACTACTCACTTAAGGAGAAGTTATTCATGTGAGTAATGGCAGCAGGTCTAAGTCCATAATCCTAAATAAAAGGTTAACTCTTGCAACAAATTTATAGAGTGGCTGTCTGGCTAGTTTTGCTTTTCTAAAGCAATTTCCAGAGATATATTTACTTTCAATATGCATTACTCCCCAAGATATAACTTTTCTTTTATTGGAAGTTTTATTTATATGAGCGAGACGTGAATATTTGGAAGAAGGCACATGTTTCTGAGACATTTCTCTTGCAGGTTGTAGATGATTCACAGGAAGGAAATTTTTTGATGTCTTGCCAGAATACAAAATGCTAGGTCCTTACATGGTGCAAATGAAAGGAGCTCCATTTTCTTCAGTCCACATTTATAGCAGTGGTCTGGCTTATATTTGCTTTTGTAGATATCTTTCACCCAACTGTCTTCGTTTTGAACAGTCTTTGCTCAAAGAACAAAAATAGCAGCTGTAATACCTGACACTGGACAGAGAAAACTTTGGAATTACAGAAATGTGGGTAGGAAAAAAGTCTGATGATGTTTGAGCTAAACGCGTAAGTGAAGTCTTTATATAAATGGACCGTAATGTGAATACTTTAGAGATGGCCTTAGATTGTAAACTGTTTTTCTTCAGTGTTTACTTTTAAATACTGTTTTTGGGAGATGATAGACTATTTTGCTGGCTTGCACTGCAAAACTTTTGTAATACACATTTTATGTGATCTAGGTGCTACAATCATGATTTAAATATTATGACATTTATTATTAAAATATACTGTCATTTGCTACCTGACAAAGTAATGCTAACTCATGAATAAAGTATCCTGGTGAGCTATGGAAATAAGATACCACCAAAATGATAACTAATTTCTATGTGATAAGAGCTTAAAAAGTAGTACTAAATAGTAACAAGTTATTAAGCATATATTTTATTCCTTACAGACGGCATTAAATGTTTATTTCCCAGCTAAAACATAAGGCAAATACGTATTCCAATTACAGATGAAAGGGAAGGCATGCATCCCTTCAAATCTCCACAGCAATGGATTTGCCAATGCTTATAATAAACAAACGGTTTTTATCTCAAGGAATTGAAGATTAAATCTGATATATAACTGTGAAATAAATAATACAAGCATCTTATGACTGCTTACAGGATAAGGTCTTAACTGTTTTCTGGATAGGATTAATAGCAAGGAGTTTTTTAGACTGTCAGTGGATAAGAGAAGATTATATATTCAAACTGTAAAACCGTAATTTAGCATTATATTTTTTTTCAGTCTCGCATTTGTCACAAAACTTCAGCAAGTACAATGGAATGGATCTGTATTTTCACTTTAATCTTAAAGGAAGATATGTTCAAATGTATCTGGGTTCGTATGTTCCTTCCACACATGTTTTTAATGTATTCTCTTCAGTGGTAAGAAGTATATGGAATATTCAGCCTTAACAGAATGTATTTCTTCCAGAAATGATTCTGTTGAGATTAGGTTCCTCCGTCTCCATGTTTATCTACATATTTTCTTATTGAGCATTTTCTTTTTTCCCTTTGTGACTTTTTGTCTAAAAGTAATTGCTGAATTTTCTCATCAGAGATGTCTATGCCTCTCTAAAGGGAAACAAGTGCCTTTCTACAGTACACCAATGCCATTACCACTTTTATCTGCAACCTGAAATGGTTTGGTTTACTCCTTTGTCACTGGATAGCTTGTTTTCCAGCCTGAATTTCTCTTTTTAAATAAATTCTCAGATACAGAAGGAAGACAAGATCCTCCTGTTGTAGATGGCAACGGCTGCCTTAAAATTTTTCCATCGTGAGAACAAATAATAAAATTAGAATTTGCCTAGGATATTAATTCAATCTAGGAAGCATGACATATTCATCCCACTGCTGAAAAAAAGCCATATTTATTTACGGTAGTTTGTTAGATATGGATTCAGACTTGCAGGTTAACATCCAAAGAATAGAACAATGCTTATTTCTACAGCTCTGATTTTTAAAATTAGACTAGTACTGTGAGTGACGTGCGACGAGAACTCAATTGTCAGGAGTGCACAAGAGAATAACTTTTAGTCATTCTCAGTTATTTTTATACCTCTTGACTTCTTTAAATAAAGTATAAAAATTTGGCACTTCATGCATTCATGTTTCTATATTTAGTACTGGAAAGGGTAGAAGAGAAAAAAAGAAAAAAATATCACGGTAGTGAGCAGTGGGCTGTTTCATTCCCAACTAAACGGCCGTTTTCGTAGAAAGATTTATTTAGGAGATATTTCATAATTTCTGCCATGTGTGCTGTTGGCATTGCTTTGTCTGAGGCCCAGTAACTCACCTTCCGTGTACTTCAGAAAAACTCAAAGAACCAGTACTCTTTGCTGGTTTAAAGCAAAACCGAAAACCAACACAAGCCTCCATGTATTTTTTGAGCTGTGTTTCCTGCCTATATCCTAATACCAGAATTAGCATCATGATAGGCTATTTATGCTTATAGGCATATAAGCTTAGATAATATGTACCTGGAGATAAATTTGGCTGTGTATTGCATAATGCTGTAAGAACTGCAGTATGGAGGCTGAGAAATAATTGAAGATAAAATTCTCAGTGGTGAAATACCTTATGATTCTGCAGGTGCGCGGAGTATAATAATATGGTCTGGAGATGAATTTACAGTATGGGAAATTAGATGTCACCTGAATTTTGACTGCATACCTGCGTGTAGTAAATAATCGTGAATGCTGAAATATTGGGTATGCTTTATGAATATATAAATATGCATTAGCATTTGGTATGCAGGAAGGGTACGTTTCAATGGAAGAAAGCTTACTCAGAGATGGGCTATGAATATGCAGCAGCTGAACTTTACTCCTTTACTGAAGTTTGTAGTTCAGCATTTTTATTTTTATTTTTACATTTTCTGTTGTCAAAAAGCAGCTGGCTACAGTATCAGCAGTTACCTTCAAAGCCTCTTGCCCTAGATTTCATAGCAGGGCACAGATGAGGCTGGATCTTCTCCCTACTTAACAGACCAGGGCTGAGAGGTTTTGGTGCATCACAGCGCTGTATGTGTGACATGCTGTGCGCTGTGCTCCTTCGTTAGTGGCCTGCAGCTCCTCTGTATGCCAGAATTTACTGTATGGGAAGCATTTTATAGTCCCTTCTTTTGCCGTCCCTGCTGGCACAGCCGCCTGTACTCCTCTACCCTGCATTGTGCAGCAGGGGTCATAAATATTTCATTCTACGCAAAACAGCCACTTGTTACTACCATCTATATAAAAAGGATGGTTATATCGCACGGTCATACAAAGGCAAGCAGGAGTAAAACAAATTAGGAAACGAGACATGCTCTGAGATATCCATAACTGTGGATTTACTTTGGGGATTTCCTTTCAATGATTTTTTCAGGAGCTGGAACCGCAGTCATCAGGAGCCTGACAGCATCCATCCGGTTCTGGTACAGGGATGGGGACTCTGCCATCCACTGTGATGGAAACAGATGGGGGCTTTGCTTTGCAGTTATTCCTGGCTAAGTCACACATTCCAGCAGAGTCCCGGTATTTTCTCTTTATTTCTCAGCTGTGAGCGAATAAGAAAACTGGAATCTGAATGACAGAATTTGGTGGAAGAGGAAGATTATGATTTATAGGGTATTAATTGTTCAAGGTTTACTGAAGCCCGGTTCTTACACTATCTCAGGAGTGTGTTTCTATTCACAGAGACACAAATCACGCAATCTTCACATCCTTTTCCTATCAGCAGGGGCAAGAGAACTTCATTTTCATTGTCTTCGGTGTGACACCACCACTTAATCTCTCTCTCCTGCTAGCCAAGAAAAGATCTGCATTTCTAATGTTAAAAAAAAAATAACTGTTTATTTTTTAAAAAATCCATCTGAAGAGAGTATTTAAATGCTAAGTAGACACCTAATGGCATATAAACAGCATTATTTTATGTTCTAAACATTACTTTTAACTGGTGTGCACATCATTAGAGAAGTTAATACGATATAAATAATGCAATTATTTGGTAAGCGGTTGAGAGAAAAAAAAGTGAGTGAAGTTGCACCAAGAGCTTGCTATGCATTCTGGATAACAAAACCATATAAAATACTTTTTGTGTTACATTTTCTTCAAGATGACTTTTAATCCATTGTCATTCATAATTAGAATTGGTAAAGTTTTTGTCATGTTTTTTTGCGTGGGATATACAAGTAAATACTTTACAATCAAATTAAAAATAAAGGGCCATATGTTCAAATAAATATTTTTTTGCCAAACAACAGTCATATCTGGAGTAGATGTCCCATTTTGCCTCACTGTCACATATGTAGGTGTCTTATAAGAGCCAATTAAAATGAAACACAAAACGGATGTTTACTCCCATGTGCTCCATTGTCTGCGAAAAGAACTAAGTGAAATCATTGAAATAATTCAAAACTTTCAAAGGTATTTATGACCTGACTATTATTGAGAGCTATTATTGTCATGCTATAGACATTTGCATGGTGTGGTATGCTTAAATCACTTTAATTTGCTGTTATAGCAGTTATAAAAGATATTGGTCATGAACTGAGGTAATTTTAGATATATGAAAGAATGTATACAATTTTATTCTCCCCTTCTACATAATAAATTAAAATTTATTTTATGTTTTGAGGTTTTGAATAAGTAGTCATAAAAGAAAAAGCCTATAAAGTGTAGCCATATAACTCTTTTCTAGAAAAGACAATGAAGTTCAGTCTTGCTCCTTTTCACATGAAAAATGACAGAATCTAAACCACTCGGTTTTACAATTAGATATTTATTTTAATATAAACATATTAATATCAACAGGAAGAATTGTAAAGCCTTGAATTACACAATCAGCGCAATATTTCCATTTCTCACGTACTTATGGTCTTTCATATTTGGGATGTGGATGTTCAGCAAACCTCCAAAAAGAGCAAGGCACTGCATTAAAGAGTTGTTCCAATGCCACCTTGTATATACTACTTCTAAGGAAAACTTTTATAAGGAGGAGAGCCTTTGAGCTAGCTGTAGACAGCTGGTCGTGCTACACTGGGAGATGGGAGATGACTATCTGGGGCTGATCGACTTAAATGGTGAACAGTGAGCAAAAAAGAGGTGACCTTAAGGAACTGATGGGTGAATGAGGTCTTTAAACTGAGACAGTTGGACAAGTCACTTCATCTAAAACTTTTAAATGTAAGTGTGTGAATCTTTGTTTAGTCACATAAGTCAAATGTTCCCATTTCCAAACCTGTTTCAAGGGACATTAAGCATTCAGCATTTCTAACAATTTTGTCAATCTACAGACAGATATGGATTACCTAATATCCTCACATTGTAATAGCTTTTGAAAATAGCCTTTCATTTTGATATAAACCTAGCTCAAATTTCATTCTGGACATTAATTAAATCAGTATGAAGATTTAAAAAAAAGCTTAAGTGATTATATTTAATAAATGGCAACTACTATAGACGTAAGGTATAAAATAAGTAATTCTATGCTTTATACTTGTTTAATTTATGTGAAATTGTGGCTTAAACTTAGCTAGAATAACCAGGATTTAGGAAATGTTAATATTATTTTGATTTAGCTTTTGTATTTACTTCTTTTTTAGCAATATTTCCTCACTTTAACAAGTGTCTCAACACACAAAAAAGCCTGTTAGTCATCAAATAGAAAAAATACTAGGAACCTTGATCTCCTGGAACAAATTGTGGCTATGTATGATATTTAGATATTTTTATTATTGAAATTACCTCCAAAAATACCTATTGCAGATGCCAACAATTAGTGATAATGATTATGCAGTTTACATTTCAGCATTTCTTTCTCTCTCTTTTTTTTTTTCCCCTCAGTGAATACTCATTACCCAGATAAGTAGCCCATTTCTGTTGCTGGGATTTTTTATGTAAGGTATTGCAGGTGATGACTCAGAATTACCTGTTAGAATTAATTCTATTAGGAATATGTTTGTTGGTTTGTTCTAAAGTGGTAATTTATCACATTTGAGTATAATACATTGATAATTCTCCAAGTACTGACAAAACAGCTTTCTGAGATATATTTATGTGTGTTCGAACAGAACAATTTATATTTCCTGCACATTCTGGGGTTCAGAGAAATATGCTGTGGCTGATGTAGGAAGGCAGACACCGAAGTCTGAAAAAGCTTGCTGTATAATTAAGTGATAATAGTACTATCGCACTGTTTTATGAGGCAGTAACACAGTCCCCAAGTGAATAAACTATGAAGCCGAAGGCTGCGCAGTTTATTCCGATGAGGGAACTGGATCATTGCCAAGAGCGTTGCTAAAACAGCAGCATTAAATTAGTATGCTATAAATGTTTAATTAAATAAAATTTGGTGTGGATTCTTGCGCATAGTATGGAAAATAATGTCATAGTTTGAGAATTAAGAGTGCCAACAGAGACATTTGTGGGGTCACTGCTTTTGAGGCAAGCCCTGTGATGCTGTTGGGTGAAATGGTCTTTATTCAATATACCAGCCTGTGAAATCAGAGGGGATTTTCAAGGTACAAAGGGTTCTGAAATGAGAAACACCATATATAGTGCCAGTGTAGGGGGATACTGACGTTATCCTCGGTGCTACTATCTCTTCTGAATTTTAGGGCCAGGGGATTAAGGCTCAAAGAAGCTAAATGAGTTGTAAAGCAAGAAGCTGATGTTTTGGTCCCTGGTCAAGCATGAGGGCTGTGATCGCTATCATACTTTTCTCTGTAAAAGACAGATGGAAAGATTTTTGGAAGATGTGCAGCCCACATCTTAGAAATACTTGGAAAAGTTATCTGTGAAGCAAGACTTGAGTAAGCACTAGCAGGGCGCTGGTGTAGTTCCTGAGACAAATCTCTGTGACATTCAAACCTGACAGCTCTGCTGAGATTTCCAGATAAAGGTACTAATTTAATCTAAATATTTGGATGCAGTTGCCTACTTGCACAAGCAACTGGATGGAGGCCACCAATTCAGTTTGTCTAAAAGACCAAACAGCTGTCAAACTGTCATGGGTTTGGTCAAAAGCCAGCTTTCGAACAACTATCTAGAGATGAAAGTCTGTGGGTGTGCGGTTATTGATCCCCTTAGACCTCTTGCCATATCTCACCTCTGTTGAAATGTACTCAGGGAATAAGGGTGGCAGAATGGCAGCAAACAGAGTGTACCTACTTCTTCGGCAGATTAAATAAACTAGTAAAAATGCTACTTCTGCCACAGAAACCAGTCCGAACTTTCATTTCCAATGCAAGTGCCAATAAGTATTTGCAAGCCAAATGCATCAAATATCTTGCATCACGTCAGTCAGAAATGCTGCAGAAATGAGAGACTATGGTATGAAACAAAATCAATAACATACAATCAAAAAGTGTGGAAAATGAAATTTAAATAACAATAGAAACATAGGTGCTTGAGAATAAAACAAGAATAAACTTTCATTCCTGTGTTCCTTTAACCATGTGCTTCAGAAGACCGGGATCTGCGTTCCGCTTTGTAGCTCTGAGGCTGTGAAACATTTGCAAGGGGAACACAAAATTAGCAATCAACACAACTGATTAAGACAATTTGTTGGAACGTTTTAGTATAAAACCCAACATTTTTTAACTGAAAATTTAATGTGAGGCTACTGTTTTGAGATGTTAATTGAAAACAGGACAACCTATTTCCTGACTAACCCTATTAAAAACTTTTCTCATCAGACTCTAGTAAACTTAATAAAGACATACCCTTAACATCATTTGAATTTATATATGCAGTAGGCACTTTTCAGTAAAGCTGGTCTGAGTTTGGTACTTGGGAAGACCTAATCCACAAAAGTATAAGATTAAGATCAAGATCTGGTGAAGGCCTTACAGTAAAATTGAAAATACTTATAGGTTTCTCTGTGAAGAACACTTTGTTCAATGCGTAAACAGCGCCGGAGAGGAACTAGATATTGTTGTGATGATAGTACATGTATCTGCTCATAACTCTTATTTTTATGCCTGGGTTTAATTCATTGCACGCACTGTGACAGAACATACTGCGGCTGAACACTAACCCATATTCCCAAAATGTCAATAAGAAAAAAAAGATCAATAAAAAAATGCACAGCAAAAAGCAGGTGCAGAGAGGGATCAGTACGTTCAATGGCAGCCTTCTTTTAGTTCTTTACACTCATTTTCAAGCAGCGTATTTGCATTAAATCCAATTTCCATAGTAGATAACAGGAATGTAATATTAATGGCAGCTGGATGAGGATCATCTTGAAAGACCACTAGCTAATTCCTAACAAAATGTGAGTTTTTTTAGATGTGCTATAGATAGATTGATTGATAGATCCAGCTAGATGTTTCTTAATTTTTCTTTCCCTTCTTCCTTCAAAAGGACTACTGAGGCTAAAGGTGCGCTGAGACCACATCTTGAGTCACATCACCTCTTCTGGAGGCCTCATGCCACTTTCTGTTGGGTAATAACTGCATCAATGAAGAGTAAACAGAAAAAACGTTCAATACTGAAGCAGATTAGGCTGTTCTAACACGAGGGAATATCTTGGGTGGCTATTGCCAGACTGCTTCAGCAAGATACTCAAAGGGATTTGTAATACAGACCAATTTCCTAATTTACACTGCATTTCAACTTGTGGTTCCACCGCTCTCTTGGCACAGTGAATCAGCTGATATAATGAAGGGATAAAAGAAGAGTTGCTCCAGTTTATAAAATGATTATATAGTTTCTCAATAGAGAAAATGAGAGATCAAAGGCCAGGGGGGGTTTTGGTTTTCGGGATTTTTTTTCCTGTAAAGGAACTAAAAAATTGACAAGGAAAATGGAACCTCTAGCTGGTAATCTTTCCTAGACTTTGCAATCAAAACATTTGAAGTTAAGACAGAATAGTGAAAATCAAAATAAATATAACCACCTCTTATTTTATTCCATAGTTCTTGTCATTTCCAAATATAGGTTCAACTTTCTATTCTGCCCTTGCGTAGTTGAGCTTTTTCATCCTGGCCTTTTTAGTTGAGCTAATCAGTATTTTTTGTCAATGTTTTTTGTCCAATTTTCTACATTTTCTATTTTGCTTAATTGGAACCAAAATAGTTTGGATTGCTGAACTGAATGGAAGTAATTTTTGTCAATTCAGCCTTACACTGTTGCCATGCTGCCACACTGACTGAAAGATGTTAGAGTTCAAGTATCTCATCCTTCCAGTTTTCTCTCTTGGCCAAGAAAATCTTTATCATTTTGTAGCTTCCCAAAAGATTTTTGCTTAGTTGTAGTTTTGAGACTATATGTGCAATCCAGAAGCCGACAGAACAAGCAAAGATGTAAATATTTTCCCTTTGGCAACCGCTGATTCATTGAAATGGAAATGATTTATGCAAGAGCTTTGCATTTCGACCATTATTTGTGTCAGGAATGAGGAGCAAAAGTAATTTAAAAGCAGGTGCTGCATGTTTGTTTGTTTTACAATGTCTTTTTATCATTAGACTTATTTATATTCTGTATAACATTTCTGATGAACAGAATATAAAAGTGCAATACAACAGATACCACTTCCCCCACCCAACTTTAAACATATCAGCTTCACAGAACTAAAATAATCCCCTCCACGGAAGGGAGGGGGAAGGGAATTGAAATTCACTCTTTTAAGCCTGTTTAGAACAACAACAACAAAGTCACTTTGATATTTCAGGTCTGAAACTTTAAATATCTAGCAAGCTTTAAATATAATACCCCAAACCTGGGTTCCTCCCACGCTGAGCTTTCACGGCCACACAATACAAATCATTCCTCAATGAGGGTTGCAGGATGCAGACGCCGCATCCCAGCTGCACCAGGGCTCCTGTGCATCCTCACCCCTTGTGTCCCCATACGGCCCGAACATTTTGGAGTCTACCACCTCTTCCTTGTGTGTGTGCCTGGCATTTCCCTACAGGCAAATCTGGCTGAGCTTGGACAAATAGAGCGGGTAATGGAGAAACAAGAATAATTTTTGCCTGTATGAGATGTGGTAACAAAAATACAGATTACTGTGTTGAAAGGAAGATGATGGACAGAATTTAGGAGAGTGTGTGGATAATTTTAACTTTTACCTGTTAAGATACAGCGCAGAAATTTCAAGTGGTGATTGAAAAGAAACCGTAAGAAATAGTCGTGTTGTGCTGGTACTGAGTCATGGCGGCGGAGAGAGTTCTGTGCTCTCAAGTGGTCTTTTTGCAGAAGAGTAATCAAACGGTGCTGCTGCATTTTGCTTTACTAAAAGCCCGAATTCATCCTGCAGTGCTGTGTGGTATAGCTTGATCCTTGGCAGAGACGCGTTCAGCTGAACTTGTTACAAATCATTCGAGTGGCTTTTCCAGCACATACACGGTAGATGCAGCGGAGTGAGCAAGTGCTGTACAAGGTAACGCGCGGCTGTAAACAAAAACTTCATTTCAGTGGGACGCTGAGCCAAGGCAGCGTTCTTCTGGAGTTAGGCATATTTCAGTTGGTGGATTGTGTCAAGTGGAATTTGGACCAAAATAATAATATCTCAAGAGGTGTAGGTAGAAGATTGTGAAAAGGACTTAAAGCTGTTGTCACAGTACTGTCATTTGCTGGAGAACTTCAGGCTGGAACAAGTATTTTGAGCTCAAAGAGGTCAAACATTAATTCAGTCGCTTTTTGGTGACATGAACACAATTTTTCATAATAGTAACATTATTGCAATGTATTACAAGAAAGTATAATGTTTATTACAATTTAGGTGTTTCAGTACCATTTCACTGCAGGCATCAAAACCAGTCGCAAGATTCCTTTTATTTTAGAGCAAATGTACCTTAAAGTGTAGTTATTCATCCAGATTTTTGGTTTTAAATAAGAAAAATATATGTACCCTTAAACTTCAGTGATAAAATAAATTGAAGGTACTTCTTGTCTTGCAGATTTCAAAGTGAATTTGTGAAGTAATATGCTCCTTCCCAAAAATATTCATAGAGTCTGCATTTTTAATTCCCAGAGCATATCTCCGAACGTTGCTGTAGCTGTATAGAGATGTATGTACAGGGATATCTAACTAGAAGAGATGCTATATTTGAGTAGGATTGAGAGAGAGATGGATGGTGGAGATTAAAAGCCTGAATATCTCTTTGGCATTACCATATAAGATGCTCAAAATTATGTGTGGGGCAGGTGTCAGTTCCGAAATGGCAGATGGCATTTTTGGTGCGTCAGCATCATTAGTTAGAAGAAGAGCTTCAAAAGTAAAAATTTGGGAATGGGAGGCACCCTGCAAAATCAGCTCTCCTTCAAAATAACTGTGCTAGGAACACATTCTCTTCTGTGCCTGAGGAATCCACAGGACAGAAAAGATGTAAGAAAATATGGTTGTTACCTTCTGCAGATGCTGCTTTGCAAGACTGCTTTTTGAACTCCTCTGACAGGTCACCTTGGCCTGAATATTTGCTGAGGCTAATTGGTATGGAGCTGGAGCTACCACGCTTTAGCCAAAGGTCTGTCAATACATTGCTGCAGAGCAAGGAGCGAGCTCTGCCTTCTCTGTGCTTCTTCCCAATAACAAAACAGAGACAGAAATGTTTAGCTACTTCACTGGAATTAAGAAGAATATGTGCAAAATGCTTTGAAAATGAATAATAGTATTGATGATGATTGTTGCAGTAGAAGCATATACTTCAGCAAATTCAGAGAAACCTGTGAAGAGGCAGAAGGGCTAATCTCGTTTCATATTCTTTTTCTATTAGTGGTGTTTTGGAAAAGCTGTGCTCCAGGTACTTATTTGGTCTCAGTCTCTCAGGTCTCTTTGTTGTAAATGTGATCTCTTTAGAGCATGGAGGATAAGATTCAGTTGGAGATGAAAACTTATGTACCAGCATGCTGCAGCTTACCCTTTGGCCATTTTGCTCCTTCGCCCCTCACCCCACACAACAAAGTAAAGAGAGATCTTAAAAACTGGAAAAAAGCTGATTTTGTTTACATTAAAATTCATGAACACATGGTTTGGCCTTTAATCTCAAAAAGTCACAGTGTTTGCTTGAAAGGACAGCTCCTCACACACAGACCAGGCCAGTTAAAAAAATTCAGCAATTACGGAGGTAACAAAGCCCTTTTCTGGAGCAAGTAAGAGGCACTGGGGAGGTGTGTTTGCACAGCTCTGAGTCCCCTATCTTTTCTTTCTTGTCATCTCCTTGGCCTCTTTTTATTTCTCTCCCCAACACTATAAGCCAGTTTTCTGAAAAAATATTAACAAGAACATATCTGGCAATGATGCTGATGACATTTTTATGTTCATCTTCGTACCTTACTGCTATCATATAGTATATTCTCAGCTTTGTCTGCAGGCTCATTTATTTCCTAATTTATCTTTGAGAACAGAAAAACTACAAATATTAAAGCTAAAATTCAAAAAAATGAAAACTGGGCTTGAAGATGTTATATTTGACTTGATGGTGCTGATAGATAGACAAGATAAAATGTCAGACGAATAATTCCATACTTCAAAAGACAGCAAATAATTGCCGGGGTTAGGAAGCAATGTCTGGTTCTCTCTCATACTTTGTGGGAAAAATATCAGGTTTACTGGGAGCACGTGTATCATTTTTCCATGTTGCCTGGGGAAGGCAGACATCAGCATAGAGGGAAGATCGGACTGACACAGAGGGCATTGCTTCACATGGCCATGGGTCCAGGGCATGCCGTGGAGGTCTGGTTTTAAAGGGAGATAACACCACACTTTAGGTGTTACGAAATAAAAGGCTCAATTGCATCCAGGAGCAGGTGGTCAACACCTCTCAAAATAGCACCGCTTCAGTGTTGAATTTCACGTCTGAAACAACTGGCTTGCTGTGTTAATAAGTGGATAAACCGGTGTGATTACATAGGCTGCATCCTCAGGACACATTTAGTACGAGGCCAAGGCCTTTTATTTTCATTGCGGCAGCATGGCATTTTAGATACTAGACCTAATGGGGAATGACTGGCAGCATTAATGATAAAACAATATTCCAAGCTGAGCTCATGATTTGCAATAACTGAATACCGTTCGTGGGATAGCTCTGGGAATCTTCAGTGTGAACGAAAAAAGTCCTGCAGTTTTCTCATTTAATTAAATTTAAATCTATGGGGACTGACAGTGCGTGTCTTGGGCTTATGCTTTTTTTGACTTGTTCTTTGCAGCTTAATGTCATTGTAAAGTAGTTTTTAATCAACAGACAGTCTGAACTGGAAATGAAGCTGACACCTAGTTACCTTTATATAAGGATTTTTATTAATTGCAACACTAAGTACAGGAAAAAATATCTAAGATGACATGTAGTAATAAAACACCGGACAGTAGCACAGAGTTCAAAAGCACTTTATCATTTTCTCTTATGGGTCACTTGCAGTTGTGGTCGCCTGGAATTTTTTACTGGAAGGGCTCACTTTCATCTGGTTTTAATGTTGCAAACACAATCATTAAGGGATATTTTCTACATCAGGCTGAAACCTGGGGGTCGGGGGGGAGCATCGGGTTTCTAAAATACCTCAAACATTTGTGAGTTAAAGGGGAAACTGTTTTCAGTGCTGTTTTATGAAGAAACACTGCTTCTATGCATTGGAATGAGTTGTAACTATAGATATGGATACAGATATAAATATATAGATAAAAATATACCTGCACTGCATGATTCAGTACTTCTTAGAGCCAATTTCAGTTGAAATATGTTCCTGACCAGGAGCCACGTAGCACTACAGCACAGGGAATGAAATTGGTCGTGTTGCATTAATGCAACATTACTCAGGAATGGTGCTAATTGCTATCTAGGACCTTTTAAGTTAGCATTTCCGGGCATGGGAAGCTAGCGTGGGATTGTTTAATGTAATACTTTTTAATGTAGGGAAACCCTCAAAAAAACCCCCTCCCAAGTCCACATTTGGCTCTGTAACAAGCTTCTAAAATCCCAGTGTGCACATAGACACTTGTTCGAAATCTGGACAAGATGTTAACACATCTGACAGTTCATTTCCACTCTCCTTACTGTCCCCTCTCTCACCTCCTGTTTACTAATTACACTGCTCATGATCATAGAATCATAGAATGGTTTGGGTTGGAAGGGACCTTAAAGATCATCCAGTTCCAACCCCCCTGCCATGGGCAGGGACACCTTCCACTAGACCAGGTTGCTCAAAGCCCCATCCAACCTGGGCTTGAACACTGCCAGGGAGGGGGCATCCACAGCCTCTCTGGGCAACCTGTTCCAGTGCCTCATCACCCTCACAGTGAAGAACTTTTCCTTACATCTAATCTAAATCCACCCTCTTTCAGTTTAAAGCCATTACCCCTTGTCCTATCACTACCTGCCCTTGTAAAAAGTCCCTCTCCAGCTTTCTTGCAGGCCCCCTTTAGGTGCTGGAAGGCTGCTATAAGGTCTCCCTGGAGCCTTCTCTTCCCCAGGCTGAACAACCCCAACTCTCTCAGCCTGTCTTCATAGGAGAGGTGCTCCAGCCCTCTGATCATCTTCGTGGCCCTCCTCTGGACTCGCTCCAACACGTCCGTGTTCTTCTTATGTTGGGGGCCCCAGAGCTGAACACAGTACTCAAAACAAGCACTCTACTGCAGCACTTGATCAGGATTTTTCCTGCAATAGTAATTTCTTGTTGGCAGGCCCACTGAGGCACAAAACAAAACAAGGGGCTCTTCCTGGTCCTGCCACTCACCTGAAAAACCTGGGAAATTCCTGATGGGAGTCAAAAGGAGATATAGGACTAGTGAACCTGGGAAAGGATCAAGAATAAAAATGGTGAACAGGAACAAAGAGTGACAAAAGCTGGGAAGAGCAGGAGTAAATGGAGAGGAGAAGTGGAAATTTGCAGCTGATGAAAGGAGGGAGGGATGGTATAGGTAAAGACAGAAAGGAGAGAGGGAGAAGGGAGGCAACAACACTGTGCTTTGCAGAGGTATAATTACCAAAACTTCAAAGACACTTTCAAAAAAAAACCAAAAAAACCAAAAAAAAAACCCACAAGGAAAATATCTTTAGAGATACAAGGTAAAACAAACCTTCACAAAATTACAGAAAGGGCTAGAGGCAACTGGAGGAGAGAAGTAAAAGATATTTAGCCACTGCAACACGCATCTCTACAAGAACCGAGCAACTTATTCCTGAGTTTTAGTGTTCTTATTTGTTTAGCAAATAGCTGTGATCTGTCTGCCAATTCAGATCACCCTTCACGGCAGGTTCACAGACAAGATAACAGCTTTCCACTTAGGTTTCCTAACGTTAAATTGACAGCAAAGCACGCATCCTTCCCTCTTTCCAGCCTCCTGTCAAGTCATGCATTACTTTGTTCTTTTTTACCCCCCTCCTGCAACTTATAGGCTGGTAGCTTGAGTATTAAATTGGGAAGCAGGGATCTGGTTATAAACAAGATAAAGGGAGGGATTAAACTTTTTTCCGTATCCCGGGTGCTTCTTTAACTTGTAAAGGAGAGATTGGACTCCCTCTTTCCATGTCTGTGTTGTGCACAGAGCCTTATCCAGTCGAGACTCTGTGACTGCTCACCAGGTTGTATTGCTTGCAGACTGAGAGACAGAAACATCCAATTTGTAGTTCCTCGTATGTCCAGCCACCCCAAGCCGGCTGTGTTTGGGCAGCTCTGCACGTACCACTAAGGAGACATGCAAGTGCCCCAGGTTAGGAAACTGTTCTCTGTGTCTGTGTGTGAAAGAGCATGTATTTTAGGTTGACAAAAAAACCTCCTAAAGATGTTCCTTTTTTGCTGGAGGGACAAACCTAAATTTGTGCTGTGGATGCTCAAACGGGCATGCTACAAGTCAACAAAGCTCTCCTTTGGACAAATGATGGGCCATGACACCTCAAGGGCAGCACCTAGAATTAGCTCATGTAATAAGAGGGTTTTTTCCCCATCTACTTAGGAATAACAACCTCATTTTGAAGAATATGCAATAAATAATAGCAATTCATACACTAAAAAGCAAGGATTAGATGCAATATTTAATAACTATATTTGTTAGAGAGTAGCGAGGATCATATCAGTTGAAGGTGGCAGGATATGGTGGAAAAAAAATAGTATCTTGTATTGGAATGAAAGGTCACGTCAAAGAGCAAAAAACCATGCGAGGCAATTTAAAATTCCATGGGTAACCTTACAAGCCAAGGAATGCTTGAACTGAGTGCTTTTGTGTGCAATGTTGCTGTTCTTTCAATAAAGATTTTCTATTTTTGGCATAATATATAAACCAATGTCACAACAGAAAGATAAAATGATGCACACTTGAAGGAAAACATAAAATTACCTCTTTATGGGCTAACTGCTTCTTAGATATTATTTAGAAATCATCAAATAAAAGAGCATAGGAATTTTATAGCTGCCTATAACATATGCATGAAGGAGACAAACTTCACAGAGATTCACCTCCTCTCTGCACTCCCAGCTGGTTAATACCCAGCTATAGTCTGAGCATCACCTGTGTGCCTTCTGCTATCATGAACATGTAGAATTCATCTTCCTGTGGACTACGGAGGCCAAATCTACTTCAGTATTTGGGTCCTATTCTGCAGAGAGATCAGAAAATACTTTGCCTCCAGCTGAAGTCCAGAGAGAGGGACAATTCTGATTTTGCCATAGTTTCATGGGATACCTTACAATCTAGATGTCATCCAGAACTTGAAAACCAACTTTTGATAGCTCAAGAGTGAGCTTTAATATAACATCTGAAACTCTGGGAATTCCTGTTATGCTAGGGACAAATAGATAGGAATCATCATTTTATGAACAGAAGTTTCCACTTTTGTTATATTCACTTAATCTGTCATGGAATCTGCATCTGAATAAAATTTATAAGTATAAAACTTGTTTTTCTTCACAACAAGCTTTGCAAAAAAATGCCTGTCTTGCGATAAGCGTGGGATGATACACATCGCCTAGCCAGGTTTTTTCTGCAAATGAAGCCTTATTTCTCTGCATTCTGTCCATTTTATCCACCAAAAGCAGCCAAGATTAGATAACAGCATATATTTGATACCTGATCACCACAAAGACATGAGGACATCTAGCTAGTGAAATTCCCAACAAAGATAAAGGGTGAAGCTAACAGTATTTTCTACCCTATTGTTATCATCTTCTAGATGAGTGGAGTATGCAAACAGTTTGTTCTGTGTGAACATGTTTTTCTACAATGCATCCAATATCGAGGGGAAATCATACTGCTAATGCAAAAAAACCAACCAAACTTACAAAACCTGCTGCAGGACACCATTTATATAATATTTTGGACCAAACTTTCTTAACACAAAGAAGGCATAAGGTACCGATGTTTGCAGTTCCACTCAGACTCTTTTGGGAAAGATTAATGTACTGATGGTGCTGCCCATAATTCACGTATTTTGGATAGCATTAGAAATAAATGGACTCTCTAATGAGTTTTAGGACTTACAAAAATATAGTATTGCCAGCCTTCTTTGGAGCCTTAGGAAAGTTATTTTATAAAGAACATCATAAGATATTTAAATATAGAGAAAAATCACTTGATGAGACCTATTTCTTTCTTTGGTTTAAGAAATAGGACTACTTATTTTTTTTAAAGGTGGTCTATTTAGAGCCTGATTTGTAGGTATCTCACTTCCTCACCCTTTCTCTCCTGTATGCCCTTATCTTTTGCAAGGATGGTAAAAGCTGCACCTGCCACAGCAGCCTCCTCTTCAGACCCAGCCTTGAGGTTCAATGCATTGTAGGTCTAGTTCAGAAAAAGTGTTCTTCCTCTGTCTTTCCTGAAAGAGACTCCAAGAGACAATCCAATTATTAACAGTATATCATGACTGTATACTTATATCTGAAGACTTTCAGTCTTGTTGGAAATAATTTTTTGAATGGTATTAATACCAGGGACAACCAAGTTTTCCATGCAGAGCAAAATATGATTTTAAAAATGTAGGTTAAAAACAAAAAATCAGGTCCTGCTTAGAAGACAGCTGATTGCATTTAGCATCAACCTTGACTGCCTTCTCATTTCCATCTTACAGGCCAGTTAGGAAAATGGCAGATGTTGGAGCTGACAAAAACAAAGGTTAATACCCAGGAAGAATGGCTGGAGATGGCCTGGAAAGCAAGCAAAATGATACATAATCCTATGAATAATGTACATACCTAATTCCACCCACTGGGCTGAAATTGCAGTTGACTTCAAAAGGACTCAAAAAGTGTGGTTGTTTAAAATCCAGACAGTAATCTGAATATTTTGCTGTAAATTTAACATTTACTTTTAAACTAGGTACTAGTCTGGAGATATGGAAACTGTGTTTGCTACCTCAAAAAATATAATGAGTTTCCACCGCATCCAGATTTTGCTGTGTCTTCTGAACTGAACAGGATGATAGACATGTTTGTCAGTTTCTTTCTAAGGCAAGAAAGCAGCAATAAAGAAAACTGCCATTTTTCCTATTATAACAAATTCAAGGTTTCATAACATCAGTGTGAAATAAAAAAAAAAGAAATCTAGTACCGAAGCACTAAAACCAAATAAGAACATGCTATATTACTTTCAAAATTTTTCTCCTTGTAAACCGTTGCCAATTAAACCTCAATACATTTGTTAATTTCAGAAACAAGAAAAAATTGTTTCACATTGCTTATTTGTGCATGTACACATTTTTTCTCTTAAAAGTTAATCTGTAATTATTGTGAGTTTCATAGCAATTTGGAGGTAAGATGCAGAGGCAGCTTTGTACATCTTTGTAAATACCTTTTTTCAGACACAGCATCTGTTCCTGTAGCTAAGCTCTAAATACATACATATTTTCAGGTAATGTTTTCTCATCCATAGCAAGGCTTAATTTGTTTTCATGTTTCAGATCTCATATTATTTAAAATATCAGATGATTGCATTGTTAATCTTGCAGTTAACAACTGGCCTTCCTACCCTTCGTGAATGCAAAAGCTACATTTCTATTCTTGCAAACAGCCTCCCGCTAATCTCATCCAAACTTCTCAAAGATACTGCTGTAGAAGTTGCGCTGCTCATTTTGCTCTCATGCACTGAATATCTTAAAATAAATAAATAACGTAATAGGACCTCACAATCTGATCATTAACACTTAATAGCCTTCAAATGTATTTTCCTCCCTACAGAGAATGTAAAAGTCTATTCTGTAATGAACAACAAAGGAGGTGTAATGAAGGTACAAGCAAGGAAGGAGTTTCCAGCGACAGTTGGTATCTACATCAGAGATCTACTCGATTCAGTATCTAATTGCTAATTCAATGTCTAATTGCTCAGTATTCCATTATGTACTTGTCTGCGAAATACAGCAGTCAGTTCAAATGGCTTTCGCAAGGCCTTCTTAATGGCACAGTTCCCTTCCTAGCCGTCGCACTAAATGTAATTATTACAGATGCCATCTGGAATATTGAACAGATATGAGGAGCTTCCTACCACCTGCAAAATGTTCAGCTGCTTTCCGAGCAGTCCCAGGACCTTTTTCCAGACACTGACGCTGCTCCCGCCGGGTGACTGTGAGGCCATCGCACCCCCCAGCCGGCATGCCAAATATATCAACCTGTTATTACCTGTCCAAGACCGTACGAGGCAAGGCCACCCTTTAGTCCCTCCTCTGTGGGGTCTGGAGAGTGCATCACCTCCATGACACGGTGCATGACCCACTGCTGCTCTCAAATGAAAGTTTAATAAGTACTATTTTCTCTCCATTATTGTGGGTAGAACATTATGTCCTCATAAAAAATTGCAGTGTAAGATCCAGGTTCACACTGGTCAGCCAATTTATATTATAAATTAGTTATGCTAAAACATTTTAAAACTTTAGGACAGCTCTGATAGTTTTGGGTCTGTTTCAAGGAGAATTATGCAACCTCCTACAAGCAGGAAACATTTTCAAGGTCTGCGTTATACCTTCGAAACATTAGAAAGCATTTAAAAGGAGCACAAATGATAAGCATTGCAGGTAAAGCAAGGCAAAAAAAATGTTCACAATTTGCTGAGCATCAGTATGTTTAGATATATCTGGTAGTCTCTGTGTAACAATTTATGCTACAGCAGCCGCAGCATAGAAACTGCTTTTGTGTCCAATTTAAAAACATGAATGTTCCATCCTTACCCTAGAGCTTAAAGACAATTTACAGAAGTAGGGCAGTATGAGGTATTGCTACAATAAACTGTTGGTTTACTTCCCTTTTATAGAAAAAATTAGGGGAACACTGCAACTGTTGTCAAGTCTTAAAATGTTTGCAATAAAATAAAAGCCATTGGGTTTCTTTAATTTCAATGGTTTTCTTCATTATTCAAAGGCCTCTTTAAATCTTTCATAGATTTAGATGTGTTTTTTTAAAAGACACACATAATCTGTCAGCAATTAATCTAACTCTCTGGCTACTGCAAAAGTGGGCACTGATGGTCCTTCTGTATTTTTCTCATGGAAGGAGAAGGCATTTGAATCCTTCAAAAACTTGCTTATTGGTTCCCTTACATTGGCAGAAGTTTGAATAATTACAAAATGTTTTTCTGGTAATAGTCTTCTAGAATCAAAGAGGAAACACCTTATAATTAGTCACCATGAATTCATTTAAAATCCATCCTAGTGGCTGGAGATTTACTGTTGGCTTAGGTGTGAATGATACGTTCTGGTTCTTAGAAAGCTACCGTGTCTTTCATCAGATAAAACTTCCTTTGTAAAGAGTGAGGATCCTGGATACACTGCGTTACTATAGCCAAGAACAATTACTTCCATGACTTTTCAGTGAATGGAAGGAATTAACTAAATGTTAAAAAATACGTGAATACAGCGGGCTACCACCTTTTCCTTACCTCCCCTCAGTGAGAAAAACACAGAGTAGCTTTAAAAAGTCCAGGCTAGACTTTTTTAATTAACAATAAGCAGCTCCTCACTGCATGATTAGTCCCTCTGAAAGCAATAGAAATACCAGAGGATTAATGTACAGGAATGAGATTTTCAAAATTCAAATCCTTAGACCCTTTGGGGAACAGCACCCTGGATTTAAGGAGCTTGCATTTGCTGGCTTGGGCACACCATGGACACCAGATGATGGCTGTAGGTGGAAAGAGATTTCCCTCATTGGCATAAAAATCAGTGAATGTAATTACGAATTCATCTGCTGCTTTTTGTATGACGATAAGGAATGGACAGAAGGTATTTTTAAGCTGTGTAAACTAAAATAATGGAGAGTCTTATGAGTCTGAGAGTGAATTTAGTTAGAACAACCCTGTAACTCCTTCAATTTACGCCAGTCACTCTGCAAAGGGTCAAGGAGAGAGATGTCTCTTCCAGGGTCTGCAAACCCTGAGCTAAATGGTCCTTAGACAAATAGGCAATTCAAGTCTACCTGTTGGCAAGCTCAATTTTAAAGTGCTCCACACATGGAACAGTTGTTGATGTCTTTGTGTGAAGCACTTGAAGGAATGAGCTTTAAACCGAGGGAGTGAAAAAAAACCACAGAAAAATAAAAAAAGAAAAAAAAATCCGTATAGGAGTTGACAGATATTTGGATTTTAGTAAAGCATTTGACATTGTCTCATGAAATCTTAATTGAAAAATTAATTCAAGTCAGCTTGGCTGGAGACAATTGTGTGTGGATTGAATATTGGCTAAAAGACAAATGAAAAAAAGTACGATAAACAGCTGCATAACAAGATGGTTGGAAACGTCCAGTGGGGCAACACATACTGATTGTTAGTCTGGGTTTACTTTATGTCTTCATTAATGATACAGAAAAAAAGTCATAAATAAGATCTTAATGAAATGCACAGATTATGCTCATTCTAGAAGATTTGAAATGTCAATAAGGAGAGTGAAGTAAAAAGGGATTGATAAGAAACATCGATGAAGCATGGCCAAAATAGATTCATCAATGGAGTAAAAATATTTTACTGCAAGCAAAAAACCAATATAAACCATACAGTCAGTCGGAAGATGAACCATTAGAATAAGCAATGTAGGCAATGGAACAGTAGTAATGGATAAGAGAGTTGGAGGATGTTACAAGAATTATAAAAAATAAAATGCAAGTTTAGGATCCAGTGCCCTTTACATCCAATGGAAGTTCAGCCATGGACTTCAAAGGATTTTGGACATGGATGGTAGTCACAAAGCAAGGATTTTCTGCAACCTTGTCGTGGCCATTGCATGCAACTATGAGAAATGCTTTCCCAGAAAGATGTTAAATTGGAAGGAAATCCGAGAAGGGACAGAATAAAAAATTAAGGTTTTTTGTGAGAACTGAAGTGGGAAGAAAAATGAAGAGAATTAAGCAGTTATAATTTGGCCAAATAAGGAATAAGCAGGAACACAATAACAGCTTTCAAGTGTCTGAGGACATAAGCTTATAGAAAGGATAATAATTATTCACTTTGTTATATGGGAGTACATTTTTAACAGGTAAGGGGAATATAGTATAAGGGATGAAAGACATTTGATGTAAATATCAGGAAATGCAGCATATTAAACTGTTGAATAATAGAAGAGATGGAAGTCGTATGGTTTGGGATTTTTAAAAATCAGATTGAATGTCAGCTATTGAAATGCAGAAATCAATCTTTTCTATTCCCCACAACACTATGAAATATATCTCTCTTAAAAAGACTGGTATCTTCTTCCAGCTCTTCCTGTGCAAGTTCCATATGTTTTAAAGCCTACATCAGGAGATGCAGAAATAGCATAGGATAAATTGTTCTTAGTAATGAATAAACACTCTTCATATCTTTTGATCATGTCATCTTCTCTCTACTTTCACCTCTCTCTGATTAAGATTATAGTCTTTTCTCAAATCTAGTATTCATGTCAATATCTTTAAACTGTTTTGCTCTACTTGGAGGCAAACAAGGCTTTATGGAGATAGGAAATGGGGATATTTATAGCGGTAGCCCAAAGATTTGTTAGCAGAGGAAATTTTTTACCATGATTTGTCTGAGGTTACTCTGTCTTCTGCTAGAAATCCTGTCTATAGGTGAGGTAAGACTTCTTTACAGAGGTTTTTCTTCTCCGGCCACATTCTTTTCTTAGGTCCTTAGTTTCTAAAAGTATTGATAACAATAAAGACCATTAGTAAATTTGTTTATTTGCATGTGCCCGCTCATTCACATAGCAAAGAGTTCAACTCAAAAATATTAAGCAAAATGAAAATGTAAAAAGTTGACTTTTATTCCATAACAGTTCACGATAGGGGAGGTAGCTATTCAGCAATTTCTGCCATTTTCCACCCTCTGTATTTTGTTTCCCAGTTCCCTACCAAATGTGGGAAGCAAAGACAAATTTCAGATGACAAATAAGGAAGTTTTTTCTTCCAGGGTGAAAGAGGCAATTTAAAATACAGATAAATATTTGTAAACTTAAGAAACACCAGTTCTTACTTGGTATAAATGATGACACGTTCATTCATTCTGATTTCAGCATGACTATTTACACCAGTGGAGGATCTGTACCATGTCATATTTCAGTATGTGTTAGCGTATAGGACTTCACTCACACCAGTACCATTTTTGATGATAAGCAGCAGACGTAGGCAACGTTAAACCACTATTTTTAGACTTTACACACTACTACAGTCTGTGGTAAAACACATTGAAAAATAGTTTCTGGCCATTTGTGACAGGAGTCTGTCTTGATTTGATAATAATGTAAAATGAATCGTGGATTAAAGAAATACTAGGGAAGGCTTGCCATGTCTAAGTGTAAATCACAAATATTTGAATATAGACAAACATGCTTTGTCCATCTGCGATGTCACATATCCATGCTTAGAAAATCTACATATCCTGCACTGCAGAAACAAGGATCATAGATAACAAGCTGAATATAAAGCGTTAGTACAATGCTGCAAGAAAAAGCAAGGACACAACACGTGAAGGCATAAGCAGGACAGGAAGAAGAAAGAGCAGGGAAGTGGTGGCATGTGTCCATGCAGCGTTGGCGAGACAATTATTGGAACGATCTGTTTAATTCTGCAGCCTAATTTCCAAACTGATAATGAAAATTGAAAATGTTCAGAAAAAGGATGGTATAATGTCTGGAAAACCTATTTTAGAGAGAGAAAGTTATGAAACTGAATGTATTTGGTTTATCCAAGTATAGTTTAGGAGATTACTTTCTTGACTTGAAGTCAACGAAGCACTGATGTGAAAAATCATCTAATAGTAGGTTATTAAAACCAATAAATCTTCTGATCCTTATACAAACTGTGATAGTATCATTGACATCAAAGGAGTCTTGCTATTATGTGAGTTGGATTAAGTTAGTAGTGGCGGGTTTCTGTTCTTGCAGTTTATCCTCAGGTAAATTCAGTCAGTGACTGCTCTGATTTGCACTTGTGTGAAAAGACATTCAGAGTCGGGCCCAATTCAGACTCAAATAAAATTCAGGCTTGGATATATGCACAAATTATAAATACCTGAAGTGAAACAGATTAAGGCTGGTTAAGATGAAGAATTAACTCAAAAGGAAAGGGAAAAAATACATAAACCATAGACTGTAAAATATTCTGACATTCTTCAAAACTGAAATTCTGTGTTTCTGCTCACTTGTATTATGAACTTAAAAGCATGAGTATGTTTTATTTCTTGCCAGGTTTGTTGTTCTACTTGGAAAACATTTATTCTGTTTCTTGTTTACACTGAATTTAGAATTAATGTGGCTGTTTTGGTTGAGCAAAAACAACCTTGACTTCTAATAGGCATCGTTTTATCATGCCAAAATATCTTGTGTAAAAACATAACATGAACATAGTTCTCAGAATTACACTAGTTAATAATTACTACATAAACAGGTCAAGGATCAAAAGTGCCAGTAAAGTCTTGTGAAGTGTGTGTAGATTGTATTTCCAAATCACAAAACCGAAAGCCAGAGCTATCTTAATGTGTACAGAATAAGTCTAATATCCATAGGTGAAATATCATAGTCTCAGTGAACATTTTTCACAGAGTAATAATCAGAATAAGTAACCGCAGCAGTTTGCTTCTATAAAATAATACACTGTTGGCATTAGTGAAGGATTTCTTAGGTGCAATAATATTTATTTACAAATTACATAAACCAACCCATGTTTTCTTAAGTACCGTAGAAATAAACAGAAATCCCAACTCAGAAACTCCAGTCTGGTTTCCTAATGAGTTTCTCAACCTAAAAACCATTTCCCTGGTCCAACTTTCCTCCAAGAACATGCTCATATCTTTGCTTAGCAATCACATGCTAGCTGCACTCATCAACTTCACCCAGGGCTCTGCTCATGGGAGACTCCTTTGGTGTCTCTTAGCTCTTTTCAGCACAGTATCACTGAAAGCTAAAAATACATCTGTATTTTTACATGTTAAATATACATACCTTTAAATAAAAAAATCCTGATTGGATGTGCTGGTACTGAACAGGATCATTCTTGAGCAGAGAATGTCATGGGTGGGCACGGTCAGCGTCTGAGCAGAGAAACACCATGTTTAGGGTGCAGCTCTGTCTGCTACAGCAAGGCACAAGCTTGCAATGGGGGGAAAGCCCTGACTGCTTTAACTAGGCTGCATGAAGGGTCCCAGAAGAACCAGTGTCAGCGAAGACCTGGCAGCACAGATCTAAAACTGGAAAACCAGTTGACGGCACCTGCAAGACCTACCTAGGTCCCAGCACCCCTCTCCTTAGACAGGCTCATAGTCTGTGTCACCCACACCACCCGTTACCACCACAATTGCTGGTGTTACCAGTTAATCATTAGCATTAGCCTAATTAGCTAAACATGGTGCTGGTGTGGCTGTGCCTACTTCTGCTGCAAACACCCGTTTGTAGTTTACCACTGAATGAAGAGTAGCTTCAGTCTTTCTCTGCAGCTTACAACATGGTCACATTTGAACCTTTAAAGATGTTTAATGTTTCACTTCATGGATTCAAGAGCATAACAGCAACGTGCTCTTTAACCTGGGAATGATTGTGTGAGCAGCTGGAGCAAGTCGAATGTTATCTCCAGCCTAACTTCCTTGTGTTGTTTTAAATGGCCAAAACTCAGGACATAAATGGCTCAGACTTAAGAGTTTATAATGCAGATGGCAAATACATACAGGACTGAGGATTCAATCAAATGACAACATGAGAGTGACAACTTTGCAGATTCGCTGAGAACTGAACAGTGGAGTCTCTTCAACTTGAATTATTTTTCAGACATTTTATTTCTGGAGTCAAATTTGCTTTTTTTTTTTTATTCAATTAAAATACAGAAAATATTATTTATAAAAAACCAAAACCAACTGTTTTCTTTTTCATCAGAAAATTGGAAGTGAACAAGAAAGTAGTTTAATGCCACAGCAGCTTGCTGACCAGAACACAGAGCCGTTCTCAGTCCCAAGCACTGAATTGACGTCCCACACTCATAGAGCCAAGTAACACCAGATATGAAAATTGAATAAATGAGTTGGATGGCTACCCCAATGTTACACTAGATTTTACTGCGTCTTTATTTCTAATAAAAGCAATGTGGAATCTAGCACATTCCACTCAAATGACAAATAGACCCTGTGAACTAAAACTGCAAAAAGTTAAAGAAAAAAATTAAATCTACATGTACTTGTTTGGGATCTTGGAAGGAATTTCAAAACAAACAAAAAACTCCAGTCCTATCAGCAACTATAAAAATACGCTGTAATAGGCAAAGGTCTCAGCAAAGTGGGAAATGCACAGATGTGTAAACAAAGCTGAGCAGAAATGCGTGCGTTTCCTTCAGTTGTTTGCCAAACTGTGGTTACTTCAGCACATTATTTACATATAAAAAGTAGCATATCTTTTGAGTCATGTGATGTTTCTGGCTCCTTAACCTGATGCTTATCTGACAGCAGGTAAACCAGCAATTGCGGATATAAGCAGTTTGGCTACTTGGTAGTCGGTTCTTGGCCTGAGAAAGCTCTTTTATTCAAAGAAAGAAGCAGCAAGATGGGAAAATCAGCTTTTGAGGTTGGTCTTTTCTGCTTCCTTTTCAAGTAAAAGAGTGTTAAAAGCGGGCAAGGTGGAAGTGCTGATTTGATCAGACAGGGAGGTTCGAGTAAATAAATACCTGCCGCTTTCCCCCGCCATTTCCGTGTTAATTTGTCGCCAACGTGATGGGTCTGACATTTTAGCGGGCAAATGATGAGAGCAGCGCCAGCGGGACCCATCAGCTCCGCGGCGGGGGGGGCTCCGGGTGCTTTGGTGTCCTTTAGTCCTGAACTCTGGACTGTCCCCCTCGGCGGCTGCTGGTCCTGCAGAGATTGCCGCTGGCACCAGACCAAAACAGCTACAGGGTGTTCAAAACTGCAGCCAGCCATGCAAATCCCACAGCGCGGTGCTGGGGAAATGAACTGAATTGCACCCGAAGCCTGGAAGAGACTGCTAGACCTGTCTTGCCCTATGCTTTGAGCTGCGCACAGAGCACGGACAAAAGATGTTAAGCAGGAAACTGGGGGTCTTCCTTCGTGGGAACCCCAAAAGAGAATTAACTAATTGCCGATGGCTAAAACCAGCATGTTGTTGGTCCTTTCTATACTCTTTATCGTTGAAAATGCAAAATGTGCTCCAGGAGAATGAACAGGCAGTTAAATGTATTGCAGTACTTTGGTATTATATTTTACTACTAAAAAATGTCATCTTAGACAACCACAAAAAGGGCATATATAGACACCTCTGTGTCACACTGCGGGGACACCGAGTGACTCTACAATATGTACAGACACATTGAAAGGCAAACGCAAGGAGATGGTGTGTACCCAGCTAATGTGGGGTCACCCCTGTGCAGTGGGGACTGGTGTAGGAATTAGCAGTGCTGCAGAGGAGGAAAAGACATCGTCTAAATCTATCATGGTCAAAGAAATAAATGTCAGCCTTAAAATTTCACAGTAATATTGGAGTGAGAATTAGCATTAGGTTGAGTAAACTGAATGAGATAAAATTATGCATCAGTGTGAAATGAAACTGCATGTACTCTTTTCTCTTTAAAGTGTTAGCAGGACATCAAGGTGGAATTAAAATGTTTTAAATGTCAGTTGCTTGCATCTCCTAGATCCCGCTGGGAATTTTCCAATCTTCAAAAATCCAGCCATAATAAACGCACTTAAACTTACACTGCAGTTTGCAGCTATTTCTCTCTAGCTGATAATGCTGTCAGATGTCTTCTGTGCAAAGCATGTTATAAACAGAAGAAATAGAGCAAACACTTCTGAGCAGATTTCCTGCTACTTCACTGGCACATAACTGTTGGCAATAAGGTTGGTACTTCAAATGTATTTTAATTTGCGCTGCAGTCGTGCCATGAGATTAGCAAAACTCAGACACTGAAGTTTACCATCACTTGACGGTGCCTTTCCAAAGCGCTGTTCGCTTCTGCTGGGGAGGCTGTGTGCTTTCTGGGCCGGGGAAGCTCTTCCTGTGCAAGGAGGCTGTTTGCAGCTAATCCTTGGTCACAGCTCATCAAGGCACTGCTGATATCCCGGAGCTTTCGCAGTTACAAATTACAGTTATTAACGTAACATGCCTGACAGTTTGCTGCTTGAAGCCGAGCACTGAGGAGTGGCTATTCCTTCTTCTTCGGCTTCCTCATGACACACGAGTTGTGCTCAGCTTCTTCCCTTCTCCCCTCCCTTTTCTCTCCCAGCTGGCCCCAGGGCCATCTGCAGCAACAAGAGATGGGCTGTGGCCCAGATGAAGTTAAGCATTAGCTGATATAGTGGTGAGGTCGATGCTGTCGGTAACTGAGCTGATTAACACGTGTGATCCTGCAGCAGTGGTTAGTTGAATCTTTGCATTCTTCCTCCTGGGATTAATCTCATTTTATAGATTTGCTTCTGGATAGTCAGTGTTTGTGTTCAGGTCTTTGGATCCTGGAGAAGTCAGACTGGTCTGTCAGACTGCTTCAGATTCCCCGAGCTCCTCGTCTTTTCAATCTTTGCATAAACATCTCCGCACTTCTACCATAACTAGCATACTTGTTTTAGTAAGCAATAGCAGTAAATCATTGTATTTCTAAGAATTCTGAAAAATAAAGTTCCCAGGCTTTCCCAGTTGTAAAACCCTTAGAAAGGCTTTTCTTCCCTTTCTATGTCTGTTTTTCTCTGGCAGAAGTATGACTGTTATACAGCAATTTTCCTTCCATGTTTTTAAAGTGACTGATTTTAATTTGGATGTATTTTCCCCTGAAAATCCTTTCAGTCAATATGGAATTGCACAAAGCAGCTTTCTGAAGAGAAAAAATATCTGAAGAAGTTTCCACTGGGAGGTGTGCGTGTGTATTTGTGCGTGTGGGTGTGTGCTGTGGACAGGGAACACGGTTGCCTCCCACTTTGAGCCAAAGCAGTTTACTTTGCACCTAGCAGAGGGGCATACTGCTGCAAAGCTGCAGTGAGAAGGAAATCAGACAGAAGTGTGGAAAAAAAGAGTCTGGTACCCATGTCTCAGTGCCATGTAAAGAGACTGCGTTGGTAGACCATCCAGTGAAGGTGCTGAATTACCACCTCACTTACAGATAATGGACAAATTAGGTCTTGATACTCACTCCAGGTCATCCCAGCCCTACTTTGCACCTCCTGCCCTGGTGGTGAATCAGAGTTTCTCTCTGAGGAAAGAAATAGTCTTCCTTCATTTCTGTCATCCAAAATAAAGCTGCAAAATAGATGGGGTCGATGAACCCAGAGTGAAGAACCGGGGTTCCTGTAAACCAAGCGAGGAAGGCAGAAGGAATGACTCCAGACAGTCCAATGGCCCTTCTTTTCTGTGTAGAATAATTACTTTTCAAAAACTATTTATTTTTCTTTTTTATGTCTTGGCTCTATTGCTTTTGATGGTCTGCTCTCCACCAGCCTGACTTCAAAGAAACAAGATGAAGTTTTAGAACTTAGGCTGTGACCCCGTGGAGAGAGGAGCCCAGGCTGGAGCAGGTTTGCTGGCAGGGCTTGTGACCCCGTGGAAGGGACCCACGCTGGAGCAGTCTGTTCCTGAAGGACTGCACCCCGGGGAAGGGACCCACGCTGGAGCAGTTGGTGAAGAACTGCAGCCCGTGGGAAGGACTCATGTTGGAGAAGTTCGTGGAGGACTGTCTCCCGTGGGAGGGACCCCACGCTGGAGCAGGGGAAGAGTGTGAGGAGTCCTCCCCCTGAGGAGGAAGGAGCGGCAGAGACAAAGTGTGATGAACTGACCGCAACCCCCATTCCCCGTCCCCCTGCGCTGGTGGTGGGGAGGAGGTAGAGAAAATCAGGAGTCAAGTTAAGCCCGGGAAGAAGGGAGGGGTGGGGGGAAGGTGTTTTTAAGCTTTGGTTTTATTTCTCATTATCCTACTCTGATTTGACTGGTAATAAATTAATTTTTTTCCCCAAGTCGAGTCTGTTTTGCCCATGATGGTAACTGCTGAGTGATCTCTCCCTGTCCTTATCTCGACCCACGAGCCTTTCATTGTATTTTCTCTCCCCTGTCCAGCTGAGAAGGGGAGTGATGGAGCGGCTTTGGTGGGCACCTGGTGTCCAGCAAGGTACATCATTCTGCAACGCTGTAAACATTGTGGAGTCTGTTTCTTTTTCAAATAAGAATGTAATAACACAGTTACCAGCACACAGCTTACTGCTGTTGTTGAAGACTTCTAGACCCAAGATAGTGAGCCCTGTACCAGTTCAGAGCAGCCAAGGAAACGTGGCAGTGTAGTCAGAAAGCAGAATTTACATCTCGGAGGACTTTCCAGTATTCCTGCATTTGTCTTCATCTCAAACTATCATGCAAGCTTATTTGGTTTTGTAATGTGAAATCAAACCAAGTCATGCACTCAGGGACAAACAGTAGAATTTGACAGCTCTGGTTAATCTAGGAGAGTTTCATTGGAATAGCTGTATGGAAACAAGACATGAAGCGTAAGATATTGGTGTACTTTCCAATAATGATGCATATATTTCTGATCCCTCCGTGTCAAGAGTGATGCTTTCAAATAGAGACAGGGTGGACAAGGTTTACTTGGATGATGAGGGGAAAGTAAATTCTTTCCTAGCCCCAAAAAGCCTGATAGGCTGAAATAGGTAGGCTTAGCTTTGAAAAATGATGCAGCTAATGCAGATTTTTCCTTCTTATAAATTTAAGCATAAAGAGATATCCAGGAGGGGAAAACATAAAAGGAAATGGTAACATTCATAATAAAAATAGTTTTGTATAAATTTATTCTGGAAAGGGGAGTAAGGTTTCTAATCACAAGTGATTGAGATTGTCAAATGCTCTTTCATTAGGAGCAAAGTTGGGAAGAAACTAAAAGATTATGCATAATCAAGCAATGAGTGAAATAATATATAATGATTTCTTATAACAGTAGAGGTCTGGACATGATAAGCAGGAAGTCTTAAGGAATTTTGCTTGAAAAAAATTGATTTTTGTTTAACAACATGTTCAGAAGGAAAAAAGTGGGCAGAAGCTATCAGCCTGCTCCAGCAAACAGATACTTTTGGGATTATTATGGTTAGTAGTCCTTCTAGCTTAATTAAGCTGTGTTCTTATCAGCTAAGTAACACTGTGGAATCTAAGGAACCTGAGATGCTAGATATCTGACAAAATAAACTAGTATCTTCAGCCTGACCTTTATCCATGTATTTGAGAACAAGAGAAAGGAAAAGGAGACACTGAAAAATATATATTTTAAAAATATTGTGAACATAATTTTTAAAATTTTGTAGATACCCTTAACAATACCAACAAAGATCAGGGATACTTTATCAATTCCTTTCTAGGTGGGTATCAGCTCTTGATTTCCATCAGTTCCCCTACAGGGACCATCAAGACGTCATGACTGCTAATCTTGTATTGTGAATAGAAGGCAAATGCTTTGCATGTGCTACACACAACCTAGAATAAAATACAATTATTGACTTCAGTTCTACATTATTCTCAAAAGGGCAAATGTACTGTGTAAGCTGGGAAGGCTTCCAATCACATTTTTAGAAAAATGAGATATTTTAGGTGGCCTACGTTAGGCAGCATTATTCATAATGCAAATGAAAATATTACATAGTCACATATATCAATACGCGTTGGCGTAAGGCAACTGATTTTCTGAGGTCATTGCTTCATCAACTGACAACAGAAATTAAGTGTTCAACTTTGTTTTCTGCCAATTCCTCCTGCCATGATGCCTAACTATGAAATACACCACGAAGATGACTTTTTGGCTGAACCGACTGTTAATCAATTTATGTTCTGAATCATGAGTATTCATTGTACTTAGCATTTTTATCTTGATGTATGTGCACAGGATAATTGAGTCAGATTTGTCTAATCGGTGTGACCATGGCAGCTTTTCAGCTTTTGAGACACTGCACAGCTGAAAGACTTTTGCTGGTTTTGCTGGTCAAAAAAGGAGCAGAACCGTGTGTAAAACTTTTACGCTTTTCAGAGCTCTTGTTGCCTAGAAGACATTTCTGTGTGCTTCTTCTGAATGTTTTCCGTGTTTTCCGTGATGTGATTGAAACTGAATTCAAAATTGAGAGGATGTGAAATAACAGCGAACTTTTTAATTGGACTTTATCTTTTTGCTAGCAGTTGCTTGCAACACATTAACCATTTTTTGCTGATTTTGAAGAATAAGAAGACATTTTTACTGAGTTGTTGTTTAGATTTTTTTTTTTTTTTGAGAGTTAAACAACCATCTCTGAATCCATTAGTGTCTGTATTGGTAGATTCATGAATCTTCATCTGCATGAAACTTCCTCTACCATTTTTTCCAGTTGGCTACATTTACTCGAAAATGAGTTGTACACCATTTACTTCCATGCTGAACATCTGCATACATGCATGGTATGACTTAAACCTTTCAGACGGAGTTTACTTGGGATTTAAAGAATCTTTTTGATGTTGCATGTCATTCATTCAGACGTAATAGCAGTTTTCCACAGCAGCAGCATGGTCCCACATTTTTTCAATATACAAGGGAAAAATATGTTTTATCTGCCTTGCAGAGCTTCAGACTCACTGAATGGTTTAAAAGAAAAATTGTCTTTGTTCTGATTTATGAGCAATCACAAGTAACACAGATTCTGCCCTTGGGACATTTCTACTGAAGTGTAACCACACTGAGATTAAGCTTCCTCTTTGCGTGCCCTGATAGTCTTGTGGGTGCTGTTACAAGTTAAGGCATATAGACTTGGGAGCCTGATCTAAAGCAGGCAAGCACAAGCATTTATGGCAATAGAGAAGTGCAGAATATTTGCTGAATAAGCTAGCACTTTTTGCATTATGCCGGCAATTTAAAGTGACGAAAATCAGTCCCAGCAGCAAGTCTTGGGGCACTCCATATTAACCTCTCTGTATGTCAAGAATTAGATCTTGTTTCTTCTCCTTTGTTTTCTCTATCTCATGAATAGTTTTTAATCCATGGCAGAAATTTACCTGTTACCCTGTAGTGTTCAAATTTCCATAATAGGCTTTGGTGATGGATTGTGTCATAAGCCTTCTAAAACTACAACTGAATGATGTCCTTAGGTTTGCTTTTATTGGCTGTTAACTTTTTTGCTGGCATTGAACAGATCTGTGGGGCAAGATTTTTAACCTTTCCAAACAGGGGCGGATTTTTCCCTGTTTCATAGCTTTGTAAATATTCTGGAGTTTTATATTCACATTTATCACCCCATCTAAAACACTGGACTTGACATAGTAGTAATTGCTTGTCAATAATTTAGACAGAAGGAAATCTGAAAATGTCCAACATACAATTACCTTCTTCCTGAATGGACAGATTCGCATCTCAGCTGAACAGATGTACCGAAGCAGGCTATAGTAGTGCTACTGTGATTTGCAGTAGCTAAAAATCTGGTTGTATTCTTCGGGAGACTATTTTAGGGGAGAAAGCAACTGTGCAGCATGCCATCCACAACTAAAGTGTGAACCACAAGCCAGGACAGTACCAGCTCCCCACCAGAGCTGAATAGCGTGAGTTGCGTTTCGTGTGTTAGGGGAATTCCTGATCCGGAGTATTCCCACTGAGGCGCACAAAAGAAGAAGAGCCTTTTCCCCTCTTCTTTTTAAGCAGAGCTAAAAGCTGTTTTTCTCGGAGTGCTTTGAGGGAAGATAGAAGACAGTATGTGTGGCATCAATTGAGGAGGAAAGCACACAGTGTGGAAAACCTACTCCAGCACCAAGCAAAAAGTTGAAGGGTAGCTGGGGAATTATCCTAAAAGGTTTAGGAATATTTAGAAGAGAATACACAGCCAAATGCTTAGTGACGTGGAACTTAAAATTAAACTAAATGATCTCCTAATGTAACTCAATTTTGTCTAGGTTTAAAGATCTGGGGTCCTGATTTTGGTTTTGTGTTGTGGGATGGTCGTGTCTCTTGTGTCACAAACCCCTAAAACTGATCTTATCTAATTATCCAGTTTTATGAAAAGTATCAGGATCCAGCCTTGAATCTTAGCCCAGTTTTCTTTATACTATGTATGTCGTGTACAACTAGCAGGTGGTGGGTTCAAAAGCAAACTGAAAGGAACAGTTTTTCATGGCTCACGTACTTATGCAATGGATCTTGTCGCCAGATGTTCCGGATGCCAAATGTTTACAACGTTGCAAAAAGTGCTTGGACAAATTCAAGGAAGAAAAACCTCTGGGTAGCAATAAGATACAAAAAAGTCACCTCTTATTGAGACTCAGTTTTTTGCTGGCTGGAAAGTTTTACATGTATTATTAAATGTTTAGCCTGCTCTTCTACTTTACTTTTGCAAACTTCCCTGGCATTTTACCATTTTACCTTTGGTCAGACTCGGCATGGCCATTCTTACACATTCCTCTTATGTAAAATTTCTGTTACATGATGGAAGATGTTACTACTTCTCTGCAGTTAACATATCTCTTTAGTCATACATAGTGGAAAACTAATTTTGAGTCACACTACCGTCTGAAGTGATTAGTCCTGCAGGAAAAAAAGATCTGCTCAGTTTACTGGTGATTTACTTAGAAACTGTGTAATGGGGAAGCTGAAAAAATTAAATCTATTTAGAAATTAACAAGAAAAAGAAATAGCTCAGGTATAAACTATCAAAAAGGGTAATCTGAAAGATATTCTGAAAAAATTACAAGTTAGTCCAGCATGCCAGAGGCACTCATAAGATTCAAAGGGTTAGTCTAGTGCAAGCAGCATTGAGGTTCCAACTGCAAATGGACATGGTTTCCAACATCTTCACCAATCTCTACTTATTTAAGGCGTCCTCTGAGCTCTCTTCTCAGTACACTCCTGATTTTTGAAATAATAATATATGGTTTTTAAAAACTGAAATGATCTATGCAGGGTGGGGAAATGAAGTAGTGAAAGTAAGCTGCAGTGATGAACATTAATAGGTGGTTTGTTAGAAATTGCACTGAGTGTAACACCAATTCCCAGGTCAGCTTTGCAGTGTTTGCATCCGAAGCCTGTGCAGATGGATTATTTATTTTTGTACCTGAATTTCATGGCCAGCAAATGCTGCCAGTGGTTTACAAAGTGAGCCAAAGTCCTATGAAAAATACTGAGCTGTATAATCAAAAGGAAAATGAGTCTGAGGGACTTGTTTTCTTTCAGATTTTCTAGGATTTTAGGGTCTTCCCAGACGAGTAACAGCCATCAGGTGAGCACAGTAGCATAGCTCTGTGGTGATGCACATTGCTTAAGGGCAACAGCACAACCTGGTGGTTTATGGTTATTCTAATGCATCAGGTCAGGTATCTGCACAAGAAAACACAGGACTTTCCCTTCGCCAGAAACCAACTCATTGTCTGTACAGAACTGAAGCTGGGTTTTATTAGTTCATTTGTAAGATACCATTTTACCTGAGGTTTTCAGCATAAATAGAAAAGACTAGACTGCAAGGGCATATGCAAAAAGATAAATTAATAGGTCCTTTCCAACATCTATGATTCTGAAACCTTGAGGCTCCACTGTGATGATCCATTTCATGTGGTTTTGTGCTGGATATGTCTGAATTTTTGTTCCAAGATAATACCTAGAGGCATATAACTAAAAAGAAAAGCTTGCAATATGCACTATGCAAAATTTGAAAAAAAAGACAAAAGGAAAGTGTGTGCAGAAAAAAATACAAGTTTGTCTTGCTTACTTTTTCTATTGCGATGAAGCCAAGCAAAGTATATAACATATTTACATAGACTGAATATACAAACAACAATAATAATATTTATTCTCTTTCTTCTGTGTCTTCAGGGTATGTGACGTTGGTCAGAATGTACCTTCTGATGTAGCAGTGAAATGAAGTGGGTGCCAAATGTGCTCAGACAGAATTTTCAAATAAAATTAATTACATTTTCTATTTTGTTTGAATCTGAAGAACAGGCTATGTTATTACTAGCAATGCAGCTGGCACTGGTGTAGTTGCTGAACAAAATTCTTGCAAACTACATATTCAGTTCATTTACTGATCATATAGAATGGGACAAAAGCCACTAGTTGTAACTAGAAAGGCGGTGCCAGTCTGGGTCTGGTCCTGAGACTGTGCAAGTGTTTTTCATCTTCAGGCTGTGTCCAAAGCACAGATTCCTCAGTCCTGCTTAACTTGATCGAAAGAACCTTTGATTTCAGCCTGTATCGGTTTGGACCTGAGGGAAAAGGTATCTTAAGAGATGCCTACCAAGGCACTGAAAGACTGAAGTGCTTTGAGCCAAAAAGTAGCATTATTTTTATGCAATGAAGATTTCTATAGGACTATCACCACAAGTAAATGCTAAGGTTTCTCATTGCTTCATATTTGTACTTTAGTCCTGTTGATGACTGAAGTATGATTTACAATCTTGGTCCAAGAAAGCACTTTAGTCCACGTGGAACTATGATTAATGCGTTTAAACTTACACTTAAGCTCACACTTAAGTTTCATTTATTTTATTGTGGTCGAATATATATGAAATGTAAAGTGTGCTGAAATTTATGAAAATGCTTATTGTTCTACTTTAGTTTTTTATAGAGGAAATGCGTTGTTACATAAATAGGACAAAATACTCCGAAGACCAGTGAAGATATTTTTGAGAAACTGTACAAAGAGCTTTGGAAAAGGGTAGAATGGAAAAAAAAAAAAAGAAAGAAGAGAAATAATTGTTTTCTTTTCCTTGAGTGCTGAATTGGATGACAAAATGGTCAAAGACCAAATCCTGTTGTTCACAACCTTTCCCTAAAGTCCGCTGAAGCACAGGGAGGCGATGTGATTCCCACATCCCTGCATCCCACTGGAGCAGATGCCAGAAGCATGTTCAGTTCTGCCGCAGGAAGCCATAACTAAGAACAGAAAACAAACACATCTGAGATGAAAAGCCTTTGTGCCGGCTTCCCACGCATCCTGCTTCACAGTGGAGAAACTCCAGAGTATTTTTCATCTTGCTAAAAATTATTGGTGAGCACAGTGACGTCAGGTCTACCTGCTTAATATTTCTTTTCATCACACGCTAATTATAACCCATCAGTTCAGACCTTGCTTTTTGCTTTGCTCACAAAGTAGGTGACAGTGTCGATTACTGGATGGAGAGCCTCAAATCAGTTGGGTTGAGCTGACCTGTCTCCATCAGCCCCTACTGCCATAACCGCTGTGTAGTGTCTGGGGCAGCACGGACACACACACCGCCGCTGATGGGATCAGTCCGCTGCTCTGCTTCCCCTACTGTTTGCTAAAGTTATTCCATATTTTCATGTTAGCAAAAAGAATTCGTCAGCAACAACTTCATATGCTACTTGGGAACATCTGCTGATCTTGACAATTGAGTATCAAACACCCACTCAGAGAATAAGCATGTACCCAGTTTTCATGCTTAGGTAAGAGAAAGCTCTCCTTTTTCCATGTTAAATGGAGGGAACATAGAGAGGGTCTGTATTGTTTTCACAGTGCCATTCGTGCCACCCAAGTGAATGCTGGATCAGCATTTACAGTACATTTAGAGGGTGAATCATCTTTTACTCAGAGGAGTAACAATTCTGTAGTACAAATTCAATGTGTTCCCATATGTGTCCATCAAATTGTGTTCTCACTGCTACAAATTTTGTATTAAATTATTTAGGTCAGCTTAAATTTGGAAAGCAACAAAATAAACACCACTTTTGGCTCATTTACATGTCTGTGATTATTGTAAAATGGTTTGCTTCCTAAATTAAAGTGATGTAAGCAGTCTGCCAGGAAAATAAGCAGCAATACTTTTTGTTTTATTTTTGAAAAGCTGGTTGTAACACTCAGTCATTAACCCAAGAATAGATGGACACCTGGAAAATGAAAATTCAGATTACTTTTAGCATACATTGGATCTGTGGAGACTCAGGTTTGAAATTTCATAATTTTCCTTTGAACTAAATAACATTTTGAGTCTTTGCCTAATGGTTTTACTATATACTGTTGCAGACGTGGGTAGCACACTTTGGCACAGTACGTCTTTAGAGCTGTTAGGGTTGGTAGATCAATATCCGTGATCCGGTGATTAAGCATGCATGGTCAGGATACGGAGTATCGCATTAAAAGTCATTAATAGCTCTGTCCTGTGCACTGACATGATGTAATATGGCAGCTGTCCTGTGGAGAAACTCTGAAGGCATCCTGTCAAAAGCAGACATGCTAATAACTGCAGTAGGCCCTGGCATATTGCATCATGACAGTGCCAGAGTCCTTCCTGCTACCAGCACTACAGTAATGCCAGACATATTGTATATAGCGCTAAAAATCCATGCGTTAACAGCTCCATTTTTACTGACATTCTCTTGTATGCCATGCCAAAGATTTATAGTAAATGAGTTAATGTATGTGAGCCAAGATCAGGCTTATTTCATGCAACTTTGAGGCACCGTGGGGACAACAGGAGCTAGCAGGCAGATGCTTGAACTCAAGTCTGAATGACTTGTCCTCACTGCCTGCCCTCAACCTACCTCATTTTTACTGCTGTAGAGATGCCAGCTCCTGCCAAAAACTCCAGACTTCATTTCTGGCTGACCCTGTCTCAGACAAACACCTCTCTGTTCCTCAGTGCATGGGAAGGAGCTTCCCATAAACATTTCCACACAACTTTGTCACCTTCTATTGCCTTACCTTCATGCGGGTATGTGCTACGTGTGCTGACAAATGTTGCTTTGTGGTTTTCAGAGTGTATGTCCCATTTTCTGCTTCCACCAGATGCCACTTAAATTAAAAGCTTTTTTTCACTAAGACTGCTCATAGCTGATCTCCTTGCACACCCCATTACATGAAAAGTCCCAATCATAACCGAAGCTCCGGTCATGAAGACCCAGTGCAGCCTTCTGAGAGAAAGGTTTGCTCTGCATAAATGTAGGATAAAATTTCCCTACAATAAATTCAAAGAGATCTTGGTAAAGATCTTTAACCCAGTAATGGGGCAGAGAGAACGCTTTCTGAAGTGCCACAAATCAGTAAATGAAAATTGCTCTTTGGATGTTTGCTATGACGAATGCTGGTTATCACCACTGGATTGGGCATTCACTGTGGTGTCACTACCACCTCCGGCAGATGTTTGGGGTTTTACTATGCTTGGAGAATCTCACACCCATTATTCAAGTGAGGTTGTTGGCTTTAGCAGACTGTGTTTTCCCCCCTCAGGATCTTTGGGTGAGGAGGAGGAGGCAATAAGTCTGTCTTTCAGCCACTTTATTGAATAAATATCTGTTGAGGCACAAGAAGCACTTTTGTAGCCTCTGCTGTTGAATCTGCATGTGTAATGGAAATGGCTAAGCTGGAAAATTTCTGCTTAACACCCATAAACCCTTGGGCTCCTGGCTCATATTTTGGCTCAAGTGTAGCATACTAGACAGACAGTAACACACTTGTTGAACAGCCCTTTGATAGCTCATCCCATAGCAATCCCATATCCAGAACATCAGAGGTACTGAAAGAAGAACTTGAAAATCCCTCCAGCTGCTTAAGGCAGGGGCTGTCTTCTCATGCTTAACCCGCATTGCTCAGGGTTAAAAAGCTCTTAGTCCACAGAACAGACGCCAAAGCCCATGGAACTAGAACTTGGAGCTGCTTATATATATTGATCCTATTGACTCTTTATTCGATCATCGAAAATAAATGCTTATTTATATTTACCCTGGCTCAGTTGTGAAGGTTGTTAGGTGCTGGCTGTGCACGGTCCTGTTTTCTGCTTGCTGACCAGATGGTCTTTGGGTTTGTTTGCAGAGATGAGTTGGACATGTCTGGGTGCGCATATTGGGATAGGGAGGTACCCACGGACACATCGTGGCTGCAGTAGCAGGTAGGGCAGCTTGGCGAGAGCAACAAAAGAGCCAGTTCTGAGGATCTGATGGTATACACACTGCAGGACTTCTTATTTCTTTTTTTCTTTTCTTTTTTCTTTTTTTTTTTTTCCCCAGTTTGGAGAAGCTCTAGACTGATCCCATAGACTGAATCCCCATTGCCCATGCATCAGGTGCTTAGCACGACCTAAATTCCTACTGTCCAGGCACCCATCACTGAAACATCTGTCTCAGCATTAGCTTAAAATCATTTGCACGGTGACACACTGGGATCACTTAAGCCCAAAACGACAATGATTTGGGAAGCATAGAAAAGAGCTGGATCTGTTCACTTACATTCCCTTTGGTCAAACATCTTGTTTCCTGTCTGTTCTGGTATAACTATCTCAGCAACATTTGATAAATTTTACTCCTTGCCCATCTTCTCTTGAAATAGCTTCCAGGTTTCTCTATAAAGCACTCTGATTCAGCCCCTTTTCCTATTTCATGCACCAATACTTAATTCTTGTACAGATTTTTATTGATTGCTTTTCTTAGTGTTATTCTATTTTGCTGTTTTATGGCTGCTGTTAATATTTATTAGAAAAACTATTCTTTATACTCTGCATGTAAGAACGTCACTGCACATTTTTTGGCAACACTGAGAATAACTGACTAAAAATTGGGGGGGGGATAAAAGGAGGAGAAGAGAAAAGGCAGCATAGGAGAGTTAGCAAATTGCTTTTCGCTTTTCACATGGTTAAATCCTAAACACTGGTAAATACCCTTTCACTGGGGAGGACAGTTCATATTTGATATAAGTACAAGCGTGCTTAATCAGAAAGGCAACACCACAGGCACTTGCATTTCTTTGTGCGACATTGAAAATCTTCCATGTTTTCATCAGCTGGTGATGGGATTTTTTTTGCATGAACATGAAAATTAAAATCACTTGAATGTTTTCACTGAGAAAGTCTTAACCATTGCACTTTATTCCTCCAGCGGCACTGGGAAATGGACTGACATTTTATTAAAGCTGTGTTCCTGCAGGATAGGCACTGAAAGACAAACCGTGTAAAACTCACTTAGCAGCGCCTGCCTGCCTACCTGTGGGTTTTCTTCAATGCAAGTGAGTCGCTGCTTTGGCAAAAATGAAGGCACACGGTTTTGTGCCATGATAGTCCATCTGTGCCTTCTGAATCCATTTCCAGACCAAATCCTCGCTACAACCTTTATTATGATTAATTATTGTGCACAAAAGATTCACAGCTGTGGTGGTGGCTCCAGCAAGAGGCACTAGCAGCTCCTGGGCAGACTGCTCTGAAGTGGCTTTCCTTCCCCATGGTATGTCTACCAGCTCAGGGGCCCAGGAGTATTCTGCAGTAACTTCTTTTGATTATTGCCTGTGGTGACTTTTAGAAAATGCGGTCTCTGAATCCCAAGAGCTGACTTCTGTTTACTGTGGAAAATGGATGGAAATGCTGCTTTTATTCAAGATTACTATCAAAAACCTCTTCAGTTTTTAGTAATATATTGCGAGAACACCTACCACGCTGCAGCTATAAAACTGGGGGATTTAAACCAAACCAAGGACGGTGTTTTAAAGTTCTGGGTGTCTGAATGCAATTCAGTCTTTGTTATGATCTTGGGTGCATCTTTCAATTTCCGAGTATCCTTGGTCTGATAACTTAAATAGGAAGTCTTCCAGGTTGCGGACTGTCTTTGTGCATTTTGTACTGAACCTGCCTTCAGGCAAAAGTGAGAGAATGAGCAGAGAATCGTAACGTTCCTGCAACTGCTAAAAATGCCTCTTCTCCCCAGCCGAGGTCCGCAAGGTCTGCCCATGGTGCCATGTTCTCTATCAGTGCACTGAAGTTTTCCTCTCCTGTTTCAACCTGCTGCAACCCCTGCTAAGGGAAAATACACTTACGGATTGTTTTCGGTGTTAAAATGCTACTACATGATAGGGGGAAAGGGACTGAGAAAAGTCAGCGTTGTTTCAGGCTTGTATGATCGCCTTGGTGCAAACAAAGGTGAGATGAAGAAAAGATAAGTTTATTGGGTGGGTTAATCCATCAGGAATCTGCACAGGGCAGAATAATCATGAGCAGAATGTACTGTTAATAAACTAATGAAGGTTACTGATGAAGAATTCTTCTAACTCTTTTACACGTAATGTTTCCTGATAGTTATACATGATTAATGTTTTAAGGACACAGTTGGAATTAAAATGCCCTTAGTATTTTGACTTGTATCCTTGAACTTCATATTAAGCATCATATTTTGAACATCGTATTACCTTTAAGTTAATGTTATGTACTTAATATATAGACTTATAGCAAGACCTGAGGGAGTCTACTGTACTTCATCACTAAGTCACCTGTTCTGACAACCCTGTTTTTCAAGCAGATGGCACTGTGGTGAATCACCCGATATTCACCAATCATGGCATCTTCCTGAAAAATTTGCAGATGTTTATAATGAGATTTTCATGATTACACAACACTCGCACATCCACAGAACGAAGGGGCCTTCTGTTAAAAAGTCACTCAGCCTGCGAAGTTTGCTTCTCTGATGGGACTGCAACAGTCCTCAGCAGTGCCTGAGCTTTCATAAGTGTAATGGTCTCTGGGCATGACCCTATGGCCGAGGTCAGTGTGCGCCTACGTCCGTTGTGCCGCAGTGGTAACAAAATAAGCACAACCTCTTCCAGGGTCATCTGTTTTTCCCAAAGTTATATTTCTTTCATGAAACACATAGGCAAAGAGATCAAATCAGCTTTGAATAATAGAAAATAAAGGAAAAACAGCTCTGGAATATTTTTCAGTTTTGCCTTTTGTGGTGGGTTGATCTTGGGTGGACACCAGGTGCCCACCAAAGCTGCTCCATCACTCCCCTCTCAGCTGGACAGGGGAGAGAAAATACAATGAAAGGCTCGGGGGTCAAGATAAGGACAGGGAGAGATCACTCACCAATTACTGTCATGGGCAAAACAGACTCGACTTGGGGAAAAAAATTAATTTATTACCAGTCAAATCAGAGTAGGATAATGAGAAATAAAACCAAAGCTTAAAAACACCTTCCCCCCACCCCTCCCTTCTTCCTGGGCTTAACCTTACTCCGATTTTCTCTACCTCCTCCCCACCAGCAGCGCCGGGGGACGGGGAATGGGGGTTGCGGTCAGTTCATCACACTTTGTCTCTGCCGCTCCTTCCTCCTCAGAGGGAGAGGACTCCTCACACTCTTCCCCTGCTCCAGCATGGGGTCCCTCCCATGGGAGACAGTCCTCCATGAACTTCTCCAACGGGAGTCCTTCCCACAGGCTGCAGTTCCTCATGAACTGCTCCAGCGTGGGTCCCTTCCACGGGGTGCAGTCCTTCAGGAACAGACTGCTCCAGCGTGGGTCCCTTCCACGGGGTCACAAGCCCTGCCAGCAAACCTGCTCCAGCCTGGGCTCCTCTCTCCACGGGGCCACAGCTCCTGCCAGGAGCCTGCTCCAGCGCGGGCTTCCCACGGGGTCACAGCCTCCTTGGGGCATCCCCCTGCTCCGGCCTGGGTCCTCTCTCCACGGGCTGCAGGTGGAGATCTGCTCCCCCGTGGAGCTCCATGGGCTGCCGGGGGACAGCCTGCCTCACCATGGTCTTCCCCACGGGCTGCAGGGGAATCTCTGCTCCGGCGCCTGGAGCACCTCCTCCCCCTCCTTCTTCCCTGACCTTGGGGTCTGCAGAGCTGTTGCTCTCACATCTTCTCACTCCTCTCTCTGGCTGCAGTTGCTGGTTTTTTTTTCCCCTTCTGAAATCTGTTACCCCAGAGGCACTACCACCGTCGCTGATGGGCTCGGCCTTGCCAGCGGTGGGTCCGTCTTGGAGCCGGCTGGCATTGGCTCCATCGGACACAGGGGAAGCTTCTGGCAGCTTCTCACAGAAGCCACCCCTGTACCCCCCCGCTACCCAAACCTTGCCACGCAAACCCAATACACCCTGATGTAGTCATAGCGAGGAAAAATAAAACATGTGACCTGATGTTGACTGACACTGACGCTGCCTTCCTCCTGCTTGAGCAAAGCTGTTGGAAAGGTGCAGCTCAGATGCCTTTATTGCACGTGGTCTGCAGTAACCTCTGAAACCTCCTCTCCTACAGGTTTCAGACCCACGCAGAGCAATGAGTGGGCACCAGTGGATCTGAAGCTTTATCTCATGACCACCACCTAATTACTTCCACTAAAACTGATAGTTGTGACATATTCAGGTACTGTGACCCATTTATTGGAGAGTGGACTGGAGCACACTGAACTTGTTTCCTCTATAACTTCCCACCCGCCGGTCCCAGCAGGTCCTGGTGTAAGGCTCAGTCCTTTCATTCCTATTTTCAACATGCTGGATGAAATTGAAATCTGAAAACTGCAGTGGCCTAAGCTAAACCTTTGAACATCTGTATAGCATTTTTCATTAGAGATGTATATCTATCTCTCATGTGGATGCAGAGACTGAAAGATGGAGGAACATATTAGTGATAAGGCCAAAATAAAGAGTGAGAATTGGGAGGACTGGGAATTGGGAAGAGTTCCCACCTTCCAGATACAAATTCTACTTAACAGATTTAAATGAGCTCATTTATCCTTCAGACGTCTTAGTTATTCACAGAGTTTGGGTATGAGAAGATGTATTATCGTTGTGAACTTCACACTGCTGTCGGTAGGTGATTACCAGCAGCCAAGCTTGGTTATTCAGATACCTTTACATAATTTTAAACAATTAGAGCTTTACTATCCATAGGAAAGAAAAGGAAACAGAAATGGAAAACAGTTATATTGTCAATTAATTAACCTTCTGCAGAAATCCGTGAAACTTAACTTATAATTTAATTAGCTTTATCATGCTCACACAAGATTTCAGCTCTTTGCTGACACTCCAGTTTTGCCTGTTTTCTTACAAGCTAAACACCAGGCTATAATAGTCATGCAAAACATATTGTGTATACATTAATAATTTTTATTTTTTTTATTGAATCTGATGCCTATATAAGAGAAAATACTGAGTTATGTAAGAGTACCATAAGGAATTAAGAGTAAGCCAACATTTAAAAGAAATAATAATAATAATAATACCTTTATCTTTTAACTGGCTATATTTTCTCATTGGATCTGATTTCTCCAAGAATTTTATAAAAGTACAGACCATAATTGTGCTAATAAAGAGGAAATTATACCAACATATAATTAGAGTAATAAGGAAAAAAGTACAGCGGATCATAATTGAACCAATAAGAGGAAAATGTAATCATGTTTAATGGCTTATATGAGTGTTAGTATCTTCTGTATACTTAATAAATTGGTATCCATTTTCATGGCATGTATCTAAGACACCTTTCCTAATATTATCAAAATTACCCTTCAGATCTATTGTTGGGAACTTCTGCTAGTCCTGGAAGCTCCTCTGGAGTGAGGCTTCTTAGAATAACCAGAATAATAACAGAATTTCAGATGGGTCTGGCCACCAGCTACAATCTCCTGTAGCAACACTTAAGCTCTCTCCAGGTTTATTTAGGGTGTCCCTGTTTTACATTCATGGGTATACACAGGTGCTGTGTGCAGTACCAAGTATGAGATTTGCAAAAGAAATACAGAAAGAGGAGAAAGGAGTAACCTTTCGAGGTCACTGTATTTGGGCATGGAAAGATGCTCTGCAAGCAGGGTATACTCAACTTAAAAGTAAAAGCAATGATTTATTTCCTAATATGCACAGTAGAACAACATGAATGCAAGCCCCAAAGCTGAGCATCAGTAGTTCCTTGCTGCTGCTGAGCTCCCATCTTCTGTGGTTTTTTACCTGAAGATATCACAGCTTGCAGCTTTGGTGTTTTTCCCTCTGAGTCCTTGAGCTGCTAACTGTCCCCATCTCGGCAATCTTACCCCTGTCTGCAATTTCACCTTTCGTGTCTTGTACAGCTTGAGTTCACTTGTTTTCCTCACAGCTTTTTCTCACAACGTAGAGGTTTTCTCAGAGGTTCGAGCCAAGGTCACACAGATGCTCACCGTGAAAACTCAGCTGGGGATCAGAGACGGCTGAGGCCCCCCGAGGGAGCTTACCAAGGCTGCAGTTCAAACAAAACCTCCCCACATTTTCATACAAATGACATTTCATATAGTTTAGCTATAATTTGCCTTTTGATTTTCCTCTCAGCAATTAAAAAAATGTTTCCTACTTTTACATACTATTAGCAAGTAAATATTTCCTCAAACATGCACACACTTCATAAGTGATATCCTTTACTTTGAAGTGACATTTGCAAAGCTTTTCAGCCCAGTTATCCTTACAGGAGCCCAGGTGCTCTTTCTGAGGCTGTAGATGGCTTGGAAGGGCAAGATGAAATCTGGTGAGTTGGACTCTTCACGTGCAAGTAGAACTTGAAAGCTCAGAGGACACCTTGGGAGAGAGGTACGTGTTTTCCACTAGAAATATCTGAGATATACATCTTTTTCCAAACAGTTTTACCTCTTTCAGATTTCTCAGCTCTATTAGGTAAGTCCTGAAGATAACCCAGAAAGTGCATAATTTAGGATATTCATAAGTGTAAACATCTGCATGTGCTTAAGTAATATCCTGAAGGGCAGTATAATAATGAACTAAATCATAATAAAAATGTTTGATATTTCTATAATACGTATTGTTTAAATTCTCTAAGCTTCTTAGCCTACTAAATGTCAATCTTTTCTAGAGCTGGCCTTTGCTTTCATTTCTTAAGAGACTTGCACATCTCTTGTATCAAAATTCCTACGTCAGTGTGACATCTATTTCATATGTACACATTAAATAATGAAAAGACACTTTTATCTTTGGTGGTGATTTTTAAGAGCCTTGCCTTAAATAAAAATTTACATAACCTCAAAACCTCCCAGCATTATAGATAGGTGGATAGATGGATAGAGGTATTTAAAAGTACTTTTAAGTATATATAACAGCTCATATATATATACACACACACATATATATAGTGTTCTATCTATCTGCTGGTTTGTACCTCCTTTCCTTTCAAGCTCCCAAAGGAAAACTGAGAAAATGACCACTCTACACAGAATTACTGAAGGCATTAAATGTATTTAATCTCTCATTTTTGTGCAGGTATTTTTAGTAAGCTAAGTAATAACTAAAATAAGTGTTTCCTCTCACAGCACACAGTTGTGAAACTTTAATTTATATGTTAATTTTTTAATTAAAGGAAAAAATTATAGAAGAGGGCTTAGTTTTCTTAAAAAGTACAGCATAATAGCCTAACGTTAGATTAAAGTATAGTAGTTGAGCAGTGTAAGAGTCTAAACAGTCTGTCTTAATGCCCTCCTTCCCTGAAGACATCCAGGTAACCCCAAGGCTGAACTCAATGTTTCCTACTGCCCGAGAAACATCCTGAGACAGTTGATTCACTTATCCCAGGGTCACCTTGTCAGAGTCCATAGAAATGCTCCACATTTTGCATTTAGTGACTGGGTCTGCCTCAGAGCAGGAGGCTGTTTCAGGTGCCTTGGGCACTGTAAAGGAGAGCAGAGACGGGCGAGGAGAGGGGAAGGGAGCGGTGGTGATGGCAGATGTAGGACAACATGGCCAACGCTGGAAAATAGAGGAAGCCAGAAAGAGCGTTTTTAGTGTTTCGAGTCTCCTGCTGTTTCTCTACTGCTCAAGGCAGTGATGAGGGTTGAGAAAACAATGGTTTGTCATAAGCATCAGAAATACCTTATTTAAAAGGTATTTTAAATAGATAGAATTTAATTTAAATAGATAAAAATCTAAGAAGATTTGGGGCTTATGATTCATTCCTCTGATGTCACAGCAAATGTGTGTCACCTGGCCACGTTCCCAAATGGGTTGAAGAGGCACTAGAGAAAGTCAGTGAACGTGCACATCAGAGAACATTGAAAACTGCCTTAATTTAAAGAGCACAACTTAGTGTTTCCTGCAGGAAACTGCACTTGAAAAGTTTTGATCAGCAAGAGTTGCCACTAGAGTTGATTCCAAATTAATCCTATTTTGTTATTAAATATTTCTATTTACATTACTGAGATAACAATCTTGGCTAAGAATTCTGAATTCCCAACTAGCAAGTATATCGGACACTTCCGTGCTGAAAGCTTAGGGATTTATAACATGGTTGAGGTTTAGACTGGGACATGCTCTTTCCAATGGACACGTCCCTGCAATATACCTACCGAATGTCTGATCCTAAAGGTAGACTGTAAAATTACTGGGAGAAACTAAATGACCATGCTTTCTTGAGCTTTTCTCTATTAAAACTCTATTTCACATGCAAGCTTTTAAAAATCATTTGTAGTCTCCATGTTAAGGTCTATAAACTTCATACTTAACTTTTTATTTCTGGTTTATTCCTGTTCTATGCATTGCCGAATATTGCTTTTGTGTAATTGAAACAGAGCTGTAGTCTGATTATTAAACAGAGGGAAAGTAATTGTCTTCAGCTCTAACAGGGGAAGCAAAGGCTCTTGGTAGAAGAAAACCTTAAACTGTGGAAACGTTGCTTTTTTCAGAGCAGAGCTAGAGAGCAGAAGCTGCTGGGGGCCAGCAGACCCACCACCAAGGGGTGGCATTCTGGTTTCATGTGGTGGCTCAGGGACGTGGGTTTGACAAGACGTTTTGTAAGGGGGGTGTATGTAATTTATTTATCTTCTCCACCCTTCTTCTATATTCTGCCTTCATTTGTACCTCAAAATATTTGCAATTTAAACATCCCCCCTGTGCTGTGGGGCATGTCCCCAGCCATGCTGCAACCCTGACAACTCTGACCTGCGGTTTAGACTGGCTTTGCACCTGCAGTGCTGAATTCTTGTGGAAACAATGCTTAAGAAGTTCAAGCAAGAGGAGGGTATCAGGTGTACTAAACAGCATGGATGATTTCCTATTTGAAGCCTAAGAAGAGAGAGAAAACAGCGTGTGACACCACACGGGTCCATTTTTAACCCTAACATCAGAAGAGGACAATGCAGATTTCTGCCGTAGTCTACAGATGGCCATGAGTCAAGTCATACAAGTGATGCTTGCCAGTTGTTGACATGTCTGTGCGGAGGACACTCCTTTTTTATCTGCCACAGTTGCTTAAAACCAAAAATAACTGCTTATCGTACAGTGAAAAGAAAAGTTTGAGGTACTTTAAAATGGTGTTAATTTGAGCTGTACAACAGCAAAAACGTACAGGTGAGATCGGTGCTCTAAGCAAGATGAAGGAAACAGAGGCAGGATTTTATTATATTTATAATTCTGTTTATCTTTCTAGGTTATAAAATTGTTGCCCCGTGCTAAGAACAAATCACTGCATCTTCCCTTTCCTGTGGAAGCTCATGCCTGATTTTCTCCAAAAAGGGTTTCTCTCTGTAGCATTTCTACAACTCTACCATTAGCCTTTGAGCAGATGTCAGATAGTAAGGAACGGCTGCCTGCAGATCAAGTTGCTGCTGCCAACTCTCGCGAGCTTTGTGTCAGAAACAGTTGATTATAATGTCAGTACTGTCCAATTTACGGGCTTAAAGCAGCAGCTGCATACTGCATTTTCCCTGAAGTATTCAAAGATCCTGACTCTTAAAAACTTTGTAGTTCTTGTAATAGAAGTGGGGTAAGTGATTCTCTATTTACACGTCTCTGTCTGCCAGGATAATTTACAGTTCAGCTTGTTTTGCACGGGGATTGTGATCTTTTAAAATGTTACGCTCTGCCCATTTGTTGCTCTCTTGGGAAAACTCAGTCTGCTCTGCAAATGGAACAAGTAAGCAAGCGTGTGTATCAGACCTTGGTATTATTCAAGGGATCCTGGGCTAAGTAAATTAAGCCGAGCTAGAAATCACTTATTAATTCAACCATCTTTTCTATTTAAATAGTGATTATATAGTCTTGTGTATAGATTTTTCGGCTGGGTAAAGATTTGCAAGGAGAGGAAATAGTCATTGAAATAAATTGTGTTCCCTTGCTGAATAGGAATATAAAAGTAGTCTGTTTAACTTTTGCTGGAGGAAACTACTACAGAAGCAGCTTTTTAAAGTATGCAAATACATTATATGATATATCTCTGCTTGGTTAGGGTTGATGAGCTAAAGCAGTCTTCTGACCCTTTTACTCTCATAGTAATAATCAAGTAATATTTGTTTTGCTCAGTGTGCTTTACGTTGTTGAATTTGTTTTAATGCAGCATTAAAAACCTTATTAAATATAATATTTACTATACATTCAAGGTGTAATAATAATCCTCTGCCACTTGCTACTTTTGTTAATATTAGCAGAGTAACTTGAGACTAGACAAGTCCTCTCATTCAGTAGTACAAAACTTCTCTGTTTTCCAAGCTTGATCTATTTCGAACTTTTTCTTTAAAATGCCACCTGTTCTTTTGCAGCGCTAATTAAAAAGGCACAGAATTGAATTTTTTGGTTTTTTTTTTTTTTCTTCCTAAAATTCTTGTCTAAAACTTCTTAGGGTCAAAAGTTATGCCTCTGTGTTTTGCAATGCTACAGTATTTTCCTCCTGTCCCATTCCTTTTTAATTAACAGGAAAGTGCAGAGGGGAATTAATTTTAATTACTGTTTAGATATTAGAAGGTTTAGGAACTTTAACATCTCTTGCTTTTCTTAGTGTCATTTTCTCTTCTTCATGACGACGATGTTTGAAATCTCTCATTATTTCCAGCTTGTTGTTGTGGTTTGGTCCGGGGTGGTGTGTTAGAAGTGAATATGTGAAAAAAGAGAGTGCCAGTGAAACAACAGACTTATAGAAATCACTTCTCCCATCTCACAGTGCTGTGCATTGGGTACACACATACCCGACTAGATCCCTACTATTAACGTTTCTCACAGCCACCTCGGTTGCCTTGGTTGACTGTGAAATAGGCTGAAAGAGTTTAGCCCTAAGCTAATCTTTACATACCTTTTCTCACCCAGCTCTTAAAAGATTTTATTACAGGAATGAATGGGAAAAAAAAATGACTGGCACATAGAGAGGGGAGCTAAATGCCACTAAATGATGTGAGCCTCCTGTGCAGGTACTGCGGGCTGCCGGAGCGAGCCTCTGCTTACACAAACTCCTCAGGAGTTGCTGGACCACGTGTGTCATCCGGATTGATTACTCACATCTCTAAAGTTTAGCACACGTGGGGGCATTTGCAGGTTTCTGTAAGTCAAGCTGAAGGCTAGGTGGAGCGTTAGACCAACTCTGAAGTCTATTGCCCCCATTCACCACCTTACCTTTTTTTTTTTAATAAAAAGCCAAGAATGTAAATGTTTATGTTTTCTAAAATTTATCTATTTTCTATCTGTTTAGATGAATGCTAAAAATATTGTCTCTGAGGAGTCTTCCCCGCTCCTTTGATGCTATCTCAAAGTTAGGAACCTCTTTGCGCAAAATCTTCCTTTTTCCGCCCCTGCATTTTCTTAGTTGATTTCCAAGAATATGCAAACAAGCAGGAGGAGCTCCGATCAGGCCCCAGCTGTACTTTCCACAGAAATTAGCCTCATTCCTTTTAAGGACACGAGTGCTTCTCATTAACAAAGAATGGCCTGTTTAAAGTGGCAGGACAGAGTACACTATGTACAACAGGGCAACAAGGAAAAAAATAGAAGGAATCTTTGTTGAGCATTTTCAAATATGTAAGCCATAGAAATGGGTTTATGCAAATAGTCTTTTGCTGGCTTTTCACTTTCAAGGGGAAGATACCGGGGTTTTTACAGCCTTTGAATAGGTTGGAGTAAATAGAATTATTAGTATGCTTAAATGTGGTACATAACCAGCATCTGTACCCTTAGCTTTAAGATCATATTAATTATCACTTTGAAAAGTTCTCAGGAAGCAAAGACCATGCCTAAATTATTAGGCATCACCTACATATATTAAAAAATCCTTGGCTTTTTAGAATTTTCATGTTCATTCTAAGTAGTAGAACTATGACTCCTTCTCCTTACTATGATGATTGTAAACTTGGTTAAGTTGCTTTAAAGAAAAAAGATCTTGAAGGAAATGTTTCATTTGGGTCTTGGCGTACCTCTGTATGCAGTTGCCCACAGGAGCTGACGAACTGACAGTCAGGTCAGAGGTCCATCATGTACTTCACTTGTTAAAACACCTTCACATCTTAAGACATATGAGCAGGACAGTGAAATCTCCCAGTCCTCTTGAGTTTATAGCAATGCCATCTCAATGGTTTGCTTCAGCCCAGGCATCTACTGTGAAACAAGCAGATAGTTCAAAACTTATGTGGACCTGGAAATCTTGGATTAAAACTTGGCTTCAAGCTCCTGTTCAGTGTTCACGGGATGCATGTTTATGTGTGGAAAAATCTGTGCCTAGTGATGTCTGTTATCACCCTTTATTGATTTGAGAATACAAATTGCCAAAGTAACCTCTAACAGAATAATGGCTAGTCGGGCATGGCATTTTCCGTCACAGATCGTAAAATGTCCTGTTCATCGTGCCAGTGGAAATGCCAGTGGTTAAGTCATCTGCTAACTGAAGTAGTCAGAGTCTGCTTATGTGACTTTACCTTCCCCGGTCTGGCTTCTTCAGTTCTATGTTTTTTTAGCAACAGAGTTTTTTCTGAAGCACTGTGCTAAATACTAAATACTAAACACAGTCTTTGCAACAAAACTAACTGACAAGAACTCGTGGTTAAAGACTGCTGAGCATTGTACAGCAGTACCATCTTATTTTCAATGCCCTTGGGATGACCTACACCTTTTTTGAATAAACTGTTTTGGCTCTGGTTCTAATACATTGCAATACTAATTCTGAATTTCTTTTTTCCTGTGTTTCAGGCATCATGATTTGGACAAATGGTACAAGTCTCTATACCAGATTTCTTATGTGGCTTCTTCTCCTGTATATGTTCATCAGGAAGGTAATGCCTGAAGATAACATCATTACAACCAAGAAAGGCAGAGTCAGGGGGATGAACCTGCAGGTACTGGGAGGAACTGTGACAGCCTTCCTTGGAATACCTTATGGACAGCCACCCATTGGTAGACTGAGATTTCAAAAACCAGAACCTCGTGAGAAGTGGTCAGATGTTTGGGATGCCACAAAACATGCAAACTCTTGTTACCAGCTTATAGATACAACTTACCCGGGATTTCCTGGATCAGAGATGTGGAATCCAAAAACTAACCTAAGTGAAGACTGCTTATACCTTAATGTATGGATTCCTTCTCCCAAGCCCAAGAACGCAACTGTCATGGTGTGGATATATGGTGGTGGCTTTGAGACTGGGTCGACTTCCTTACCGGTCTATGATGGCAAGTTTCTGGCCAGGGTAGAAAGAGTCATTGTAGTTTCCATGAACTACAGGACGGGCGCATTAGGATTTTTGGCTTTGCCAGGAAACCAGGAAGCTCCTGGAAATGCAGGTTTATTTGATCAAAGATTGGCACTTCAGTGGGTCCAGGAGAACATAGCAGCGTTTGGAGGCAATCCAAAAAGTGTGACTATATTTGGAGAGAGCGCTGGCTCGGCTTCTGTCAGCTACCATATCCTTTCTCCTAAAAGCCATCCTTTATTCACAAGAGCCATCATGCAAAGTGGATCTGCAAATGCCCCTTGGGCTGCAATAACAGCATCTGAAGCCAGAAACAGAACAGTGGCTTTAGCTAAACAACTCCAGTGTCCCAGCAGCAATGAGACAGAGCTAATTCTCTGCCTCCAAGACAAGGACCCAAAGGATATACTGAAGAACGAAATTTTTGTTGTAACATATAACTCTCTTTTTCAAGTATATTTTTGTCCAACTGTCGACGGCGATTTTCTCTCAGACATGCCAGAAACGTTGATTGAGAACGGCCTTTTCAAACAAACACAGATCTTAGTCGGTGTTAATAAAGATGAAGGTTCAGCATTTCTAGCATATGGAGTCCCTGGCTTCAGCAAGGATAGTGATAGCTTGATCAATAAAACAGAATTCGAAGCAGCTTTAACTCTGTCCTTCCCAGAAGTAAGCAAACTTGCAATAGAATCAATCATTTTTCAGTACACAGATTGGGAAAATGAGCAAAAGCCAGAACATTACCGTGATGCCATGGATGATGTTATTGGTGACTACAATATAATATGTCCTGCAATGGAATTCACCAAAAAATTTGCACAACTAGGACACAACGTGTTCTTTTATTTCTTTGAACATCGATCCTCAAAGCTCCCTTGGCCAGAGTGGATGGGAGTAATGCATGGTTATGAGATCGAGTTTGTGTTTGGGTTGCCCCTAGAAAGAAGAGTGAATTACACCAAAGCTGAAGAAATCTTAAGCCGGTCCATGTTGAGATACTGGGCAACTTTTGCGAAAACTGGGTAAGTTTACTGTGGAAGTTTGTTTGATTGGTCAGATGCTTGTTGTTTCACAGGCAGAAAAAGCTTAACTGTTTTGGTGGTAGCTTGAAGCCTGATGAGAATGATGAGGAAGGATTAATTGTTCAGCTATCCAGAATTCCTATTTCAGTTCTGATAAAAACACCGTCTTAGTAAAATAAACTGTTGATGCGTAGCTCACTGTATTGGATGAGCTTAAGAAAATAACGTGTATCCACCCATAAAAGCAAATGCAAAACATTTTTTTGCCATGGCAACAGTTGTTACAAAGGCAGGTAGTGGTTTCAAGTTTTAGAAAGAAAATATTTCAAACTCTAGGGAAGATTTCCAACGGTAGAAGTAGGAGCAAAAAGCCTAATTTCCTTTAAGAGGTAACTTGCTCAGAACATGCAGGTGTATAATATGGAGGTATATTATGTTCACATGATGAAGTGATTGGGATTGCAGGATGTTCTTTTCAGAAAGCCTATCTTCCCATGTGTGCTGTAAGTATAATCCTGGGTTTCACTGAAGCCGATGACAAATCACTTGCTATTTCCATTAGACTCGTCTTTAAGTGAAATATGTCCTAGCCTGTATAAGAAGCAAATAAGCATATTTCATTTGGATGTTTGAAATGGATTAAATACAACTCCTCGTTCAGTCTGTTTAGCTGGCTTCCAAGAGAAGTGAGACAGCCCTTGCTCTGCTCGGCAGGGTTGTGGGGCTCTCAATGCAATATTCAGTTTGAAATGAAAACATTTCAGTGCGGTAAGAAAAATGGCCATTACTACAGTCATGAACGATTAGTCTCAAGGCTGCAAGCCTGATGGGATGGGGAGGTATCTTGTCTTCTCAGAAGCTTGGTTTGTGCTCTCCCCTGAGAAAATTATATATATAAAAATCTGTACCTGTGAGAACATACAACCAAACACTTAATTCATACTTTAAAAATGATTAATTAACTTAAATTTTAAAATCCTGCATTAATTTTACTTCCATGGTTGACTTTTCCTTTGATTTGTGAAGGATACATAGATTTGTAAAGGCTGAAATCAACTTTGGAACAGGATCTAATTATTTTTCTTAATAGATTAGAAATCAGAGGAGACCACTGTGCTCATTTAGTCCATATGACCTTGTACATAACACAAAACACAGGTAGGACTTAAACATATCCAGTGATGAAAATTCCAGAACAAATGTTAGTAGGTTGTTCTAAAGATTAATTCCATTTCAAACGGTTACAGTTATAAAAGGAAGTTTTGTGCCTGGTCTGAATTTGCCTATTCTACTTCTACGTTTTCCAGGTGCTATATTTTGTTTGACAATTTCTAAGCTTTATGTTATGATTTGTGTTCCACATAGAGATAATTCTAGGCTCTATTCAAATAACCCTTAATCCTTTTTTTTTTTTTTTGTTAAATAAACCAGGTTATAGTCTTGAGGCTTTTACTATAATGCATTTTTTCAAGTCCTTAAATAATAACTA